>NC_087439.1:37567500-38191250 GCF_036321535.1 Camelus dromedarius
AAATGCCACTTGATCCTTTGACTTGTACTTGAATGTGCAGTGTGAATGTGAAGTGGCAGGAAAAGGCGTCTCCTGGTTCTAAAACTGCACACTCTCTGGTCACACCCTCTAGATCCTCTTTTGCATCAGCTGATCCAAGCAATTTCTGGTTTCCTGATTTAACACTTCTTACTAACCCTCCCTCGGATGTGAGAGGATTCTGTGGCTCCTTGCTAACAGACATACGGAGAGTTTAATGCCCCGCTCTAGGCTAACAACTCTATATACACTTCGACGGGCCCAAAGAAATATAAGCTTGGGGGATGCCCCTGGGAAGAGGCCTTCCACAGCGCCTCTCCTGAAGGTAAGATCTTTCTGTTCCCATTTAGAGACAAGGAGTCTCTTCCACACGTGTTCATTGCAAACTGTCTCAATCCTTACTTTAGTTTATGTGACTATTTGTAGAAAAACAAACTTCAGAAAGTGGTTGCTTTTGGAAACCCAATGACCTCATTTTGGGCAGAAATGTACGTTCCCTGACAGACAGCACTGCCAGTCACTGATAATTCTTGCCGAAATAATGACTGATAAGTATGCTTAGCTTCACACACTTAGGTAGTTTTGAAAAATTCTACATGAGCAAATCCATATTTTAAATGCAGTAAGGAAACAGGATTTTAAAAGAAAACCTGCAAATGAAATCAGCAAATATTGTGCCCCAAATATACATGTACAACATTATGCTACATACACACTATGCTGCAAAGAGTACAGCTTCCAAATGCTTAGAGATATTAAATATTCTGGTTGGTAATGATAAACACACCCAAACAAAAAGTTAAAGAACTCAGCAATTAAGCAATGATTATAAATTATGAGGAATTCTTTTATAAAGAGAAATAAGTTAGTTGTTCAAAAAAAAAAAACTGGTAACTTCAACGTGTGTCCTCAGTATCCCTCAAAAAAAAAAAAAAAACAAACAAGGAAGAAGTGAAAGAATAATAAAAGTGAGGCACCTCTAACAGAACATATGAGCGTCTTTAAATTTTTGTGTAAGACTCAAGAAGCTTTGATGCTGCTTCACATTCTCACAGAACTACAGCTCTATAATGGCTTTCAAAACAAACTTACAAATGGCAAGAATCTCCCTGTTCTGAAGGACTGACTTAATAACTACAGGAACTCATTGCCATTCCAAGTCCCCAGAGGTAACCTGATGCCTTAATGGGTAGCAGTGCAATTCATCTCTTTCTGAATATATAAGGGCATTATCGCTTCTCCACACCACCACACACACACACACACACACGTCCTGGCTGAGATGTGGTCGATGGCAAACCATCACATCAAATTCTGCTCTAATGTAATGGCAGCAACTGCAGGAAAGGGAGATCAAACAGTTCATCTTCCTGGAAGAGGGAGACCTTCAACTTCAACTTCCAGAGGGAAGGAAGAAAAGAAGAGAGGAGAGGATAGAGTTCTGTAGCCATTTGTGACAGCCTACCAGAAGTTTGGAGGGGAGGAAGGAAAAACAGACTTCAAGAAGTAAGGGAAGTACTTTCGGCTGGAATGACAGGTATGGACTTGTGCAAAGCAGGTCAGGGATGGGGCAGTTAGTTCCTCGAGGTCCATGAAGATTATGGCTGTAAACAGATGCATCTGTAGTCATTTACCTGTTTAAGCTACTTCTGTAAAGAAGTATCTTTTATGCAAGGTTAAAAACAACAAAGCATTTCCTTATATGTTAAGCACAACAGGGCCCACAGTGTAACACTTGTGTTATGAAAGCTAATGTGACCACGAGTGAGTCACAAAGCATTTTAGTTTTATTTTGGGTCCACCAGGGTGCCCAACTGATGGGTTTCACCCAAGATGAATGAATGTCTGGTACCAGGTTGTTATGGATTGAACTGTGTCCCCCCCTTCCCCACATACACTGAAGTCCTAATCCCCAGTATCTAAGAACACAACCTTGTTTGGAGATAGGGTCTTTACAGAGATAATCAAGTTAAGATGAGGTCATTATGGTGGACTCTAGTATGAATGGTGTCCTTATAAAGATGGAAAATTTGGACACAGGGAGAACAAAGACCAGAGTTAGAAGAGTGGCCTGAACAGATCCTCCCCTAACATCTTTGGAGGGAGCACAGCCCTGCCAACACCTGAATCTTGGACTTCTATCTTCCAGAACTGTGAGAAAATACATTTCTTCTGTTTATGAACTCAGTTTATGGAACTCTGTTATGGCAGCTCTAGCAAACTAAGCCAAAAACATTTTTAAAGAAAAAAAATTAACATTTACTCCCAGGATGCTATTTCTATTATTATCATGACTCTCTGTCTCCCCAATTCAGAATTATGGCCAAGCCTCAGGGATTCAAAATACCAAAATATGACCAAGGTAGTACTGATTACACAGATACATGAAGGAAGCCTCCCCAAATAGAACCAATCAAAGTATCTAGTCGAGACTGACTCTTTAATCCAAAACCTTTTGATCAAAGCTAAGAACTGGACCTACATTCACTTGGTTTTATTCTCTATCCACTGGATTTTGATGGTGCTAATAAGTAAAATTACTCTCTGAGGTTTGAGTGTCATCTTCTTTCAATTCCTTCTGTGCACCTTTTGGTAAAAGAGCCAATGAATAAAGGATTCCATGGACCAGGGGTCTGCAAAACATTGCCCAGAGGCCAAATCCTGCCTGCTACTTGCTTTCGTAAGTAAGGCTGACTGGAACACAGCCATGCCAGTTCACTGATGCATTATCTATGGCTGCATTCGAGCCAGAGGCAGTGCTAAGTAATTGTGACAGGGACCTCACGGCCTACAAAGCCTAAAATATTTACTATCTGGGCCTTCACAGAAAACCACATGCCAACACTAGCTATAGTCTATGAAATGTATGAGCAATTTTTATGTAAACCTTTATTGTTTCCCTTCATTGTCAACAATCCCAGCTCCACAAGTACTAGTTTCCAACCCTACTTCACACATTCGACTAGCAAACAGTGAAAAGAAGAGCCTCTTAAAAATGGAAACAGCATCTTTACTGCTTTAATTTCTCTTTACGCTGTCTAGTTTTTCCACCTTTTAGAGAATTAAACCAAATTTGGCAATGAATTAATACCAAGAACGTGGAAGATATACTTCCGTTTCTTCTCTACTCTGTTTTATACCCTAATAAGCAGATTAATACAGTCAATTAATGTAGCGTGACGCTAATGTGGCAATCAACACAATGACAAAATTGATCAGTCAACTGAGAATCTTGTTTCTATCCTGGAATCATATCAAATGCACCTGAAAGTCAAACAGCTAAATTCAGGTCAACTGGAGCATGAAAGCCACAGGTTAGACATGTTCTTACCATGCACTTCTTAAATATCTGTATGCCTTATGCCCTGACTCATTTCTACTTTATATCATTATTCAAAGCCCTGCTCCATAGCCCCTGTTTCACTAAAGGTTTCACTAATGAGAATAAGATCATTAATTTGTTATTCCCTTCAAGGCCTAACACAGTGCTTGGCCCATAGTGATCTCTAAAATCCTAGTTGAATGAATGATAATCCAAGTCGGATTTGGTTGAAAAAGTCCAAACTGCACTAGTAGTCAGGGTATGTGGGTTCTAGTCCTGGTTCTGTTACAAATAAACTGCGTGGTGTTGAAATATCTCACCTTTAAAATGAGTACTTAGAAAAGCTTCTCTCTTAAGGTGGGTTCAGCACTAATATTCTATGGTTCTTTTATGATACACATGATATGATAGACATTATTTCACATCACTTCCACCAGAACACTAGCATCACATCACAGGATTCATTCAGGGTAAATTATCATGCTGTAGACACCAGAGAGAACCCGTGAGGGTCTCTTACAAGGACCCTCCCACTCTTCTTTAGATGAAACAACTAAGGACCTTTAAATACATTAAAAGAGAAATACTCCAAGTGAACTACCAATGCCTGAAATATCTTAATGAAAATAAAGGACAAGAAGCAGGTTATTCAGATTTTTAAAGCACACACAGCAGCATGTCCTAGAGAGGCCTTCAGCAAAGCAGGGCTGTCAAGTCTCAACTGTGGTTTCTTCTATACAGGAACTTAACCTAGAAACCACAGAGCAAATTTTGCATGCTGTAATAAATCAGGCGGGAAGGGGCTAACAATATGTAAATTTGTCTATCCACAGCCAATGAGGTGAAAAAGACAAAACAAATTTAGAGGCCAAAAGAATATTCATTAATAATTAGAACATGTGGACTTTCTAGATCACTGATATTTTAAACTAGATTGATTTCCCAAGCCAGTAATCTGGATTTCATAAATGCTTTAAGAAGCAATAAAATAGGTGAGAAAATTACCCTTAAAAGAGGAGAAATTAAAAACAAAACAGATGACAGCTGGCAGACTCTAATTTATTTTGTCTGAAAGTAACATGCAACATACCATCCTTAAGGACTTACTTGTTCAGAGAATTAAAACACACACACACACACACAACCCGTCATATGAAAACACTAGTGCAAGGGTGTGCTGCAGTTGGAAAAGCCAAGACTCTGAAGGTAGGATGATGGGGCACTCAGGGTCAGAAGACCTAAGCTCTTCAAGCTGTTAGATTCTGAACAAATTGTTTAATTTCTCTGGATTTTAATTTCCTTAAGAGTAAATTAAAGTTGGTCTAGACCATCACTAAGGTTCCTTCCAACTTTAAAATGCAAAAGCTTCCTTCAAATAAGTGTTTCCTAAAGTGTTTCACAGGATACAGCTAGCAAACACTCTAGGTACCAGGATCAAGTAATTCTAGGAAACGATGAAATAGACAAGGTTGGACAAATGTCAGTACTGCAGGACTTCTCAGACTTTTTAATGCTGATTTACACTGTTAACTCTCTGAGACAGTAATATTATATACTATGCAGTGTTTCCCAAGTTTCTTTGAACACTGAATAGTTTAATTCCTGGAACACTTTCAACATTTAATAGAACCCTGAGTATCTTAGTGAACACAATTTGGGGAAAGCAGCTTTAAACCATAAACTTCATGAATTTAAAATCAGATGCTAAAGGGAACAAAACGCTCATGTCATAGTTGGAGGGCGCCCATTTCAGAAATCATAACACTCCTCTAGTGTTTACCTGTCACAAAGCACTTTATCTTACATTAACTCCTTGACGCTTCTTCACTCTAGGAAGTCAAGGACAAATGTAAGAATCATTTCTATGTATTAATGAGAACTGAGTTTCTCTTCTATATCTTTCTCCTCACAAAGCATTTTCCCCTAAGGAAACAACGATTGCAATCTTCTACCACTATCACCATTTCGTGGCCCATCTTCCAAGATCCTCTCATGTAAAATGACTTGTTAGGAGACACTCCAAGGAAGCAGGGAAGCAGACGGAGCACCTGTGCCAGATAACATCAAGTGCTGTCACATCTGTGACTTCAGCGAATCATCTCAGTAACACTCATTAACTATTATACCTCATTTTGCCACTGAAGGCATTAAGACCCCAGAAGTTTAAGAAATGTGTCCACGGTTAATAGTTCCACATTCTTGTCTACCTTTCTTTAAAAGCAACTTAAGATGTTCTAAAATAGTTTGAAATAGTTTGATGGCATATTTTAAAACTTAACTTTGGCTGTGGTTCAGTTAAAAATATATATGTTAGTTTGGTGGGTGGTTCATGATTGAAATCTGTTTGAAATATGATTTGATTTACACAAATATTTTAACAGTGGTTACAGCGAGGTATAAATTATTCAAGAGCCACATCTTAATAATAATAAGCACCTGAGAAGTGCCGGCATGCCAGGCAGACACATGTATCATCTCACTGAAACCTCCCCAAAACTCTACGAGGTTAAGATCCTGGAACTACTACACCTTCAAGATCTTGACCATGGAAATTCCTTTCCGATCCCTCTCCTTCCTTCACTCCCAGAGACTTTTCTCTTTTATCTTATCAGAACCTGCAGGACCCTCCCTCCCTATTCTCCAACTTCATTATCTCTCTTGATTTCACCTGTCTCCCTAACCTTCCTAAGGATACTCTCAATTTTCATACCTAATCACTTACCAATGCCACACCCTTCATAAACTCATTACCCGGATTCTTTCTCCCTTTTCTTGCTGGAAAAGAGTCAAAATTATCTTTCAACTCAGACCACTGAATTCCCAGGGGCCCTCACAACAGCTTACTCATCCTTCTACTCATCATCTCTATCTGAATGCTCACCAAATTCTGAGAGCAATTATTCCAAATCTTTTGTCACACTCTTTAGACCTAGAATTCCATTCTTTTTAAAAATCGTTAACAGACGACCTAGCCTCTTTACTAAAATGTAAGCTTTTAAAAGGTTGAGCTTCACTGGCCTCCTTACTCCTCCAAACATCTCTAGCATGACCAACCTTCTGATCTCACTGATGGGAAACTCACTCAGATCCTTTTCCTGTAAGACTAACCCTGCCTCAATCTTTCTTAAAAGAAAAACAAACAAACAAAAAACAATGACCTATTTCCAACTATTCTGTTTTCTAGTACCCTGCTCTACCTACAACCAGTCAGATACTAAGATAATCTTGCCTCAAGATTGTCTGAAGGGATTCCTTCCCTTAGACACCAGACTTTTCTAAAGACACACCCTCTTTACTCATGTACTCCTTAAACCTTTAGGAATGTGCTTTCTCCCACTTTTGCCCCTGCTCCCCTTCCCTGCCCCACCACACACAAGCGACTCTATTAAAACTTCTGTTTCAAAGGCATTCAAAGATCTCCCAATGGATATTTCCAATAGCCTTGCACTCCACCTCTGTCTTTCTTGACCTCTAGGCAACACATAAAAGGGCTGACCAACCCATCTAGAAACTCTGTTTTTCTTGGGCTTCTGTGATACTCTGGTTCTCCCAACATTTTGCCATTCCTTTCGCCTCCTTTGCCAAAGGCTCTTCTTCCTCCATCCTACCATGGAATCCATGCTGCCGAGGTCTGTCCACTCTTCGGCACATCTTCTCTTCCGGAACTGCTTTCATCTATTCCCAATGCTCCACATGTTAAGTTTCAGGAGGTTTGGAGCTTCTTGCCCTGAGCTCCAGTTCTGTATTTCTTACTAGAAATTTCTGCCAGCAATTGGCAGGTGGGAAGGTGGTAATCTGTGAGTCACATGGCCGAATTAAAATGGCCAAACCAAGCTTATGGCCTTTCCTCAGAAGCTAATTTACTGTGGTAAGATGAATTCTCTAACCTCTTCACCACCATACCTGCCATCTTCCATACTCCTGTTGAAGTCTTTAGTACAACCAGTGCACCTGTAATACTACAGACGTTACAGATGACACGTACTATCAAGAAAGATCTGCTGTGCGAGTGCTCTACTCCAGAGAATGTGGAGATCCAGGCCAAACATGGAAATCCAAGCACCCACGTGACAGCCTCTACACGGAGTTTAAGACAATCCCGGGGGAGCAGTAAAAACAAAACAAAACAAAAATCATTTCCTGGATCCAAAGTGAGTTCTTAAAGTGGTTCACACTGGGTGCTACTAGGCTTTTAAGCTGGACAGTTCTTCCTTCTGCGACTGACATGGACACAGCATCCCTGGTGTCTGGGTTTTAGTGTAAGGTAGAATTTAGCACCCCTACCCCAATTAATTTTAACACCTAAAAAGTAGAAAATCCCTGTAAAAGAAAGGCTGGGTCCTTCCTTATGACTTAGCCCAGAGCAAGTAAGGATGCACAAACTTTTCGTTTTCCCAATCATCTGAGACTAGAGACCTAGGATTCTCTTTCACCAACACCCTCGCCTCCCCATCCAGTCAGTCACCAGCCAAATCTTGTCAATTCTCTCTGTACAGTAACTTGAATCCACCCTACCTAATACGGTCATACTGCCCTGCTCCATTTTACAGCTTTATTCCAACTGTGATAACATCTTTAAACCCAGGCTCTCCTCTTATCCACTTTAGCAAGCCTGACCCTATCCCCACCTCTGCCCTCCAACCTCTACCCTGCAGTCCAGCTCACCTGAATCACCCACTCTTCCCCTAAAAGAAAGCCCACATATTCTACCTTCAAATCTCTGCTGTAATATTCCTTTTGCCTAAAACGTTACCTCCATGATGCAACCTACGATCCCATCTCCCAGCTAGAAATCTTAGCATTATCTTTCTGTCGTCCTCCACCCTCTCCTTCCACATGCAGTCATAAAATCTTTTGGAGAACACAGATCCCTTTGGCAAAGGGATGAAAGCTATAAACCTCTCCCCAGGAAACAGTGAATATATGCAACATTTTACATATAATTTTAGGGGCTTTATGTACTCCAATGTCTACAAAATTTGATCGTTTCTCCTGTCCACAATTTAACTGCCTTCTTTTGGGTCCTCATCATCTCATAGCTGTTTAAGAGCTAGCTAACCTAATGGCTTCCCTGATCAGCCTCTCCCTAGGGAGCAACAGTGTATCCTCTGCGCACCACTGGTTTACTTCCCACAGAATGATGTCTGTTCCAAAAACTACTTATGCTACACACACAATAATTACTTAACTCAATGTCTGAGAGTCTCTGTTAAACTTTCAGTTAAACAAAAGAACACAACCACTCCCTCAAAGCTGGTGTTACATTTGACTTACAAAACTGAGAATATGGAGAACAAAAGTAGAGATGTTGTTTCTAGAATAGATGATTAGGTAGGGTTGGGTTGATCATAAATGGTCTTCCAAATGGGTGATTTTTTTAGGCAGGCTCCGAAGTGGAGAGACAAAGATCTTGTTTTAGAACAGAGGTGAAAGGAAATTCCAGGTGATGGGAATGACAGGAAGAAAAAAACGGGATATAAGAATTTGAAATAATACAAAACAACGAGGCTAGTATCTGCACGCAATCTACATGGCATCAGAACAATAAGACTAACAAATTTTGTCAAGTGGCACACCCACTAATAAAGTAGCTAACAAGGCAATACTGCCTTCCTTCTCTATTTCTCCCTCAGACCCCCCCACCTCTTCCTTCCTCCCTTCAGGCTCTCTCCTCTCCTTTCTCTCTGAAGTCTTGCAGCCTCTACAGAGCTCGCCGAAAACTCCCCTGATATACTGAAAATCCCCCTGGGTTACACAGTAACAACAGCTTCTAAAGTGAGGACATTATCTGTACTGTGTATTTCTTACAGAAACCTCCACTGTCCCAATACAAATTACAGCCGCCTGTAGGGAACCACCTCCCACTCCAATGCCCTTACAAGAAGCTACACTGAAAAGTGAGTATGTGATGAAGACAGTCATGAGTATTCATAATAAAATAAATCCAAAGGATTATGACAGAAGAAGAGCAGTCTCACTTTTTCACATTTAATACAGAAATTATATGTGGGAGAATTTGTGTCCACAAAACAGCTGTATTTAAATGCAGTTGTAAGTCAAATGAAAACAGGGAAAACAGTGGTAATTCCTCAATATTTAGAATACCTCCCTGAAAAGTAATCTAGCATATGAAATTCCACATATATATAGCTGCATTTCCCTCTCGCTGACTCAGATAAATTGGTGTCCTAAATACGTTTTATTTTAAAGTACGGAAGTTCTGTTTAGCATGTATAAAATAGGAAAATACTAGTTCATAAATATAAAGACTATCTGTCAGAAATAGGTGATTTCCAAAAATGTGATATAGGAGTTTGCAGTAAAAATGAGGACAAAAATTCGTAAATAGGAAAGGGCCGCATCTCAAAGCCCAGGCACAGAAACAGGTAGCACCTACATGCTACTCTGAAATGCTCAATAACTTGAATTCCTTGGGTTTCCACCCCAATTTTTAATTAAAAATAATACAATTTTCTAGATTTTTTCCACTTGATCTTTTTCTTGATAACCAAAAGGCCATGTTCATATGGGGAACAAAGGGGACTAGGAGATTGAAAAATAAAGAGAAACATGTAAAAAATAAAGAAATCCTCATGTAAACGGAATCATGAAAAATAAGTCACTCATGATTCTACCTGCCGACAAAGGAAAACACTTGTTAATACTGTGGCATATTTCCTTTCAGTCTCTTTTTTTAAAATGCATTTTTGAGGCTGTATTGTACGCATAACTAACAAGTACAATCTTCTCTAGTTTACATTACTTTGTTTTGAAAGTTCATATGTTTCAATGAATGAAGTGGAGTCAAAATATATTCCTATATACTAGAGCACTACTCTGTTTAACACCAAGTGTTGTTGTGGCTGCTGCCATTTAATATGTGTTAAATTACAATAGCTACATTGATTCATTATTTTATTACAGAATTTAGTCTGCTCTGTTTAGTTTTTTCACCTCCTCCTAACTCCAGGAAAAGCTTTCTTCCTTCTCACGATATGTCTATCCTATTTTAAAATTTACCAAGCTTTTTAGAATGTATTAAGCAAAGCATTCTCTACAGACGCGAGTTTAAAAACAAACACCCACCAAACACCTACAGATGTCTAAGGAGGAAAAAAAAATGTTTATTTTTCTGAGTAAGGCAAAGATGACATCTTCGAAAACCAAATACACAAACAAGACATAGGAAAGAATTCAGGAAATCATGCATACACTAATAACTGAACCTGTCTTTTTTCAAGCAAATTAAAAGGTAGCATTTTTCATTAATGAGAGTGATGAATGCTCTTTTTTCCCCTTCTCCAGTCATCTATTTGCATAAAATAAAGAATAGAGGGTTGAAAGGCTTTCTTTCCCCAAAGAGAAGGCAAGCTCTGCTAACAAGACTAACAAGAGCCTAACACAGGAACAACTCAGGAACAACTGTTGTAAAACATGGTGGGATGCTCTTTTCTACTTTTTGGGTCTTTTTTTTTTTTTTAGTGTGGTTGAAAGTCTCATTTTCCAGCTCCAGATCCTTACCCTTTCGGAGGCTGCCCCCACTTTCTAAACATAGTCCATTCTTAGAGGCTGTGTGAAGGTCTCCTAGGATCACACAGAGCCTCCCAGGACCACCCGCTGTGGCTTGCTCTTTGGGGACATTAATAATAATAACACCTTAGAAGGATGAACAACAACCCTGTGGAGTGGGCACTATTATCTTTACTTAACAGAAACCAAGGCTTTGCGAGGTTACGTGAAAGAGCAGGCAAGTGATGGAGACAGAACTTAACCCAGGGTCTTTCAATTAGGTTAAGTGACAGTTAAAGAAGTTAACATGTGAAATCTGTATTACCAGGGCTCAAAGAATATGCTAAGAGGCAAGATTTTAAGTGGAAAACATGGGAATAATATGGCTTATAATTTATGATTTTTTAGTAACATGTTTTAAAAAGTGAGTTGGGTTCCCCAGAGATAGGGTTGTTGAACTTAGCAAATAAAAACACACAGTACCACGCAATATTTGGGATGTACTTACACTAAAACATTACTCGTTTATCTGAAATTCCAATTTTACTTGTCCTGTAGGTTATCTGACAACCCTAGAGCAAAGGCCTTTACGGAACAACAACAACAACAAAAAGAACACTAATAAACTACAGAGCTGCAATTCCCAGAGCTGAACTCTGGGATGCTGTGTGTGCCACATGTCTTCGGGAGGCCAAGTAAAGGGAAGTGCAGTGGGGCTACAGCTGTTCTTGACTGAGCTTCCTTCTCTTTTTCCTGGTAGCAGACACAGCCTGTGGCTCCAGAGACCCAGCTTTCACCAACTAGGCCATTTAAATTCGCTGCCTCAAAATTCCTGACCCTCTTCTACTTTATGTGGATGTTGTGAAGATTAAATATAGCCGAGGCTGGGAGGGGATATCATATGTATCTTTATTTATTTATTGGCAGAGTGCTTTGGAAATGTATTCCCAGAAACTTGCACAAGACAGATTCCACCCCCCCAACCCATCTCCAAGAAAAAGCTCGAAAAGTATTACCAATGTGTGGTGAGCCCAGCTGATGGCAGTCTCTAAAAGGAAGGAAAGAACAAAAACGAGAAACACATTCAAAACCTGAAGCAAACTATGGAAAATGTAATGAGAGGCCAAAAGGGATGCCCAGCGGAAAAACTGGATGATCACTGACAGCAAATTCTGTACTTTTCAAATGGCTCTGGGTCTGTATTTAAAACAGTTACCTTGACTCATAAGCAGTACTGTATAACAAACACACTGAGATAGCCTAACACAAAAACAGGACAAGATCTTATTAGGCATACCAATTTAATTTTCTGCTAATTTCCCCTAAACCACCAATCTCTGTGGCTTGAGTATGTTTACCTTCCTTTAAAAAGCGACACACTGGAACTGCCTCAGACACTGTTCATTTAAACACTTCTTTGAACAACTTTAATCTTCAAATTTTAACAAAACCCAATCTACTACACATAAATTGCTGTGAACAGAAACTGCTTGAAGAGGATTAATCAACAGCTTTGTATGTCATCCTCTAACAAGGCCAAACACTGAATCACTGTTGAATTCTTCACGTGCAGCTACACCCAGTTAATCTTCAAGAAAGCAACAAACTATGTAAATCTATTTAAACTGGGGAGATAAGTACTTCACTCATCAAAAGTTAGCAACATTTAACAAGTACAGCTATTAGCTGGCAAGATCATTTGTAAAGAAACACACACACAAATGCCGTATTCACCCCACCTACCCCCAAAGACCCCACTGCAAACCACTATGATATATTACTTAGAAAAAAAGTACTTGCTACACGCCTCACTTTATAAAAAGTATGACACAACTGAGTCAAGAAAGAAGTTCCAAAATGGAAGTAAGGAAACATGAAGGGAGTAGCTAATAAAAGAATTAAAAATAAAATGGAAATACTCATTTTTCTATATTTAAAGGCTTTTCAGCACAAAGCACTTTTTCTTTTGAAACACACTAAAATATTTTTACAGCTACAAAAGTCCAAATAAATGGTTTTCGTTTTGGTGGTAGGGGTGTCTTCATACAATCAGACTGGATTTGCTTAAGGAATACCTTGTATCTGGAAGTCACAGTCAACAAAAAGAGGACATGTATGTTTCTCCACTAAGATTTGAACCAACAATCTTTGTCTGGATACTGCCTCCAGGGTTATCACTCGACACAAGGCATCTCACTTTGACCTGAGCCAAGCAGGTGTATTTCTAATGTGCTCACAGGCCTGTGATGCAGGAAAAGCCTGTTTATCCTAGATGATGCCAGAGATCAGTGTTCCCTGATGCCCTGGATACACTACGTGGGGCAGGAGGGGGACAAGCACCACCCACCTTTGCTTTAACTGAAACTGGCTGACTCCTCTACTTGTGAAATGCCAAGTTTTAAGAAGAAATTGTACAATCATTCCATAAAGCAATCCTCTGACATCAATGCTGCTTCCAAATATCACAAACCCACCATCCATACCATCAGTATAACTCATCCTTCACCTCCAACCTCACAACCTCCAACTCCCTCCCCTACAAAAAGGTGGGAGGAATCCCTAAGCCTTAAACTGGACTTCTGAGACCAGAAGGGTGATGGGTGGTGATACCAAGGAGCTCTGTAAAAGCAGTCATTGAAATGTGCATGTAATAAACAAGCAGCTGTAGTTTGGTGGTTTTTAAGAGCCTGACTGCCAGGGTTCAAATCCTGGCTCTGCACTTGTGAGAGGGAGTACAGACTGGGCAAGTTAGTTAAGCTATGCCTCAGTTTTCTTAACTGTAAAATGGAGTTATTATTGTCTGCTTCATAGGACTGTCAAGGTGACTAAACGAGTTAATCTACCTAAAGCACTTAGAACAGCTACTGGCAGGCAGTAAGGTACTCAGTGATGGTTTGCCACTACTAATTTATATGTAAAATACAAGTGTTATTCCGAGTAATTTTTTTCCAAAGGTGATTTTTAAGTATTCCTCACATTCAGTATTTTCCTCAGGCAAATGATCTGAAGTCAGCTCTAAACAGCTGATTACATATCTCTAGATTAAAATAGGTGCATTATACAGCTAAAATTTACCTATTCTTTCATCAAAATGAACAAACTAATGTGAACTGAAAGGTGCAAGTTTAACATCACAAAATCTTAGAAAAAGCATTAATTAGATTTCCCATTTAGACTAAGCCAGGATGAGATCACAAAGTCACTCATGGTAACCAGGTCCCCGCGCTGGAAGTGTGCTTTCCCAGTGAATGGCTAAATACTAACAAAAGAAACCTTTGACTCAAATACCACTGGTACCCGGGGTCTTGTGTCTGTATAATGCCTACACATTCATTTCTTTCTTCGCCTATAGAAAAAAGAAAGTCTGTTTGTTTTTCTGATTCAGTCAGCCCTTTTAGTCTCTGAATCTAAGGAGAGCCCAGTGAAAAGAAGAGCATCTTATCAGCGTGCTCCAGACCGGCAGGCTGTCCCCCTCCACACACAAAACCTCCAGCCCCTCACAGCAAAAGGCCTCACCCTCAGAGCTTTTCCCCCATTTCAGAGCTAACACCCCGCCGGGTTTTGACAACAAATAAATGAATACACAAGGCCCTTACATAATTAGCCATCTTTTCAGGTAGAGGGAGGTGGATGGGGGAGGAGGGTTCAGGAGAATATTTATTGTAAATTGGCTTCATTTATGAAGTTGGTGTAAGTGTACTGGATCTGAGGGCATTTATTTTAAATGAGGCCACATGAAGAGAGTTTAGAGATGCCTGCTTCTGAACCTTCACAATTTTAGCATACACTCCAGCCAAGTCACAAACACAGATTTTCAAAAAAATCTTAATTAAAGGAAAAGGCTTTCTTCAGCCATGTAAAACTTCCATGGACTCAGATAGCAAGGGCACAGATCTGGTGTGTTTACTGTCTTTTTAAGGGAAATCTAACAAGTAAAAGAACCAAAGACCAGAAAATGATACTTTGAGAAAATGAGCACTCCTTTCAGATATACTTATGCTAAGATACCCCACTAAAATGACTTTGAGAACAAAAAGGACTAAACATAATCAATAATCCTGTGAACGCCTTCAGGAAAGTCACCAGGCATCACTGTCATCTGTCATGATCTTAACAGAGCCATGGTCTGCATGGAAGGATACAGTTTGCTTGTATCATAATTGGGATAATAACTTAATTGATTTGTCTCAGTGGCTAAGGATGTACACAAGAGATTTATTATGGAAGAAAAATATCTGCAATCGTGCTTTTGTTTTCTCAACAAGCATCTTGCCACTGACCTCTAAATCAGTTTAACCTTTTCGAAACGGACTTGAACATTTTTTACATAATTTAAAGCTAGGTTTTGTTATTGCTGCTGCTGAAAGGCTCTGTGAGATTTATCACAACATGGCTTCAGTAACCTTCTTTTAAAAACAAAGATGAAAAACAAAGCAAAAGGCCACGACTGTAAGATCCCAGCTCCACTCCTTTTCCCAGCAGGGGATTTTGATCTAACCACTGAAGTGCCTTTGGAGTTCAGTCTGTTAAAAAATGTATGAAACGGTATTAAAATAGGAAAAAGCATGTGTATGACTCAGGCTTATCCAAGTATCTCTGCAACTAGGATGTCACAGAATTTCCCTGTGCTACTGAAAATTGAAAACCTTGAGAAAGTGACAGTAGAAGTTCCTGTTTCTTTTTCTTTTTTTTTTAAATATATAAATGGGAGGGGGAGCGCGCGCGCGAACGCACACACACACACACACACACACACACACACACACACATACACACACACACACAAATTGGTCTTCCGGGTTTCGTACGAATCAGGCAGGTTCTTTGAGGTTTCAAGTGAAGATTGTTGCAACCCAATGTTAAGACTCATTATCGTACTCTTTCACACACAAAGGTTTCCGGAAAAAACCCAAACTTGTTGCAGAGCTGGGCGAAGCCCCCGGCCCGGCGCGCTCCAGCTCTCGCCTCCCCGCCGCCCCTTCCTCCGCGTCCCGCCCGGCCCGGCCGACAGGGGCGAGGGCATCTCCCCGGCTAAGGTCACCGGCCCGAGCCGTCCCCGTGGGCCGCCTCCTGCGAAACAAGGTCACCGCCCAGCCCAGTCCCTCCGAGGAGGACAGCGGAGTCCGGCCGAGCGCGGCCGCCCTTTGTAAAGCGGGGCCGCCGGCCTCCGCGCGACATCCCCGCCGCCGCCTCACCTGCTTGCGATAGGGCGTCCTGCAGCTGCTGCTGCCCCCGGGGTTGCCGCTGCTGCTGGGGAAGATCATCGCGGCGGGCGCGGGCGGCGGGCGCGGGCGCGGGGCAGCCTCGCCGCGAGGGGGAGGGCGCAGGGAGGGGGCCGGCCGGGGCCGCGGCCGCTCTGGGAACTCCCTCTCGCCGCGCGGCGGCGGCCGGCGGGGGCTGCAGCTCCGGGCTGACTTCTCCGCCCTCGACCTCCGGACTCGCCTAAAAGTGCGGCGCGGCAGCGGCGGGTGGGACTCGGGCAGCTCGGGCGGCCGCCGCCCTGCGTGCCATGGACGGGAGTTCGCGCGCGGAGCTGGCGGCGCCGCGACTCTCCGGGCGGCGGCGGAGGAGCAGCGCCGCCGCGTCCCCACCTACCGCGGCCTCAACCACCGCCCCGAGAGCGCGCCGGCCGGGGGCGGGGAGGCGGCCGCGCACCGCCTCGCGCCGCGCCCAGGCCCACCCGCGCCTCCCCGCCCTCCTGCCCGGCGCCGCGCCCGCCGCCCTGCCGGCCGGCCGGCCGGCCCCCAGGCGCTCCCTCCCGGGCTCGGAGCCGGGGCGGGGGCCTCGCGGCCCGGGAGCCGCCGGCGCCCCCGCTCCGGTGCAATGGTTGGGTCTGGCTCCCCGCGTGCCGCACATTCCTTGGAGTAGCCACCCCCCTCCTCTTTTCCTTTTTTCCCCTCGGCTCTTGGCCTCAGCACCAGCAGCAGCTTTGCACCCCTGCTCGAAGCCCCTTTTAAGGGCACCGCTTCGGAGAATCACTCTAACACCTGGGTAGGAAGCAAACTGGTCCCAGGTTTTCTCTCTTTCCTTTCATCCTCCCAAACTATCCCCCACCCCCACCCCCTCCACTCTCCCAGGAAAGGTGCGGGCAATCACTCCTACTTCAGGGAACAAACCAGCCTTCTGTCAAACCTCTGCAACCCCCTGTTCCTCCGATTCACAAGCTACAATTTCAGCAGAGAAATCAAGTCTGCACTCCCCACCCCCTCCCCGCAAAAACGCACGGTAAAGTTCGTACTTCATTGCTATGCCGGAGTTAGCAAGCTTACCCTTAAGATGCCGGTATCAAAGAGCGAAAATTATTTAAAGCCATCAGTTTGGTAAGCCTTCCAGAAAACTGTTGTAATAAGAGTGTGATCCTTCTATATGTTAATTATCAGATGCGACACACAAATGTGTTCTATTGAAGGGACACAGAAACTGCAAAAAAAAAAAAAGGGGGGGGGACAAAGGGAGGAGATGGTTTCCTTTGTTTTCAGTTCAAATTATCTGCGGCGCTTCAAGATGCCCTTTTTCTGGATTACCTTCGCGTTCGTTAGTGTATCAAGCCCAGAACCTGTGCGATGCAGGCCTTCGCGGCAAGTCCCACAGGCACAGCCGCGTCCTACGGATGGGCCACTGGGGCAGTTGGCCTATTCAGCTGTGAGTATTGCAGGGTTATATGACCGCGGTAAGCGGTAAATATTACAGTGTTCCTCCTTGGCCTCTGGCCTTTAACACCTTCCTGGAAAGGGCCATCTGCCATGATAATGAAAAATCCTAACTTGTCTAAGATGTGAAGGCACTCAACTTCTGGCTGCCAGCAGGAAAACACAGGGTCCCCTATGGAAACCGAGTCTTCTAGCAAAGCTGTGACCATTCAAGGGTTTTTCCAGCAACGAGAAACTGAAAAATGTCCATCCTAGATAGCTTTCCTACTGCTGACCTCAGGAGCCACCTCCATAGTCCAAGGGGCTCCCAACATTCTCCAGCAAAAGTGATAAGAACTATCAAGTCTCACCTAATTAAAAACAACCATATATACAAGGTATTCCTATAATTCCTAATTCTTTTCATTAAAAAAAAGCAGCAGCAGCAGCAAACTTGCCCTAGGCACAATACTAGGTACACAATGGGCAAGTAAGAACTTGTTAGATAAAATTCACAGAAACATATCTGTTCTTTAAAATGATTTAATAAAAACAACAACTAACATTCAGCTGTGTGTCAATATATATGCTAGAACTATTTCAGGCTACTCCATGCATTTCCAATTATTTTGGCTGCCCTTTTGCTGATAACCTTTTACCACAAGTTATCAACCACAAGTATAAAATACAAGGTTGTAGGTAGAACTATTCAAGCCATAGATGCCTTTTCCTGAGAACTTAATGCCCAAGACCCCAGCAGTTCAAACCTGTCATTTATGGAAAAAATTCCATGTACAACCTCAGTTGTCATGACTGGTCTCTTAGGAAACCACAATCTAAACCACAAAAGAACAGCATAGATTAATTTTTCTATGGCTCTGCTCTAAGGTCAGGATACTTTGGATACTGAGCTATTCCAGAGTGCAAAGACTTGATTTGATACCCTGTAACACTTTTACAGGGTAAGACAAGATTTTAAGTGATAATAAAATTTAACATAGAATACAAAAACAATTCTAATTCTTGAAGCTAAAATATACTAAGAATACTAAAAATATTAAAAGGACTCTTTTTAAGAATACAAATGATATCTAAATATCAACAAAATAAAGTGTTCTATACGGTGAGTGACATAAAAAGAGCGAACACTAAGGTATACATTTTTAAAAACAATGTCTAGAGCCAGGGTTCAAAAGTTCCAGAGTTAGGTTAAGTAAAGCATTGTAGAGAAAGGAGAAGACAGATTTTTCTACCCTCTAGGACTATACAATGTAAAGAAGTCACTAAAACTCAAATGATTCCAACCTAAGAGAAAGAACAGAAATATAAAAACATGTATGTCTATATAATCAATTATGGATATCTACAAGTGCTTAGTTGTAAATGAATACAGGAATAAATCCCAGTGAGATTTATCTGGGAAAGTCTACTGACCTTTGAAACACATGTTTTAAGACAAAGTAAGGAAGCATTCCAGAGAAACAGCAAGTTATCATGGTACAAATTAGGGCTTTGGAATCTGTCCTGTAGACGCTCATCCTCCTGAAAGGGAAACTGAGACTTTGCTGCCTGGGCGGTCTGATGACATCCTCTTGCCCCAGCTCAGCTGGTGGGTAAAGTTGTGGGAATCTGACCCAAGGGCAACCAATCCCCAGACAGGCCAGTGACCTATGACATGGCTGAGATTGAAAAAATGAGCAGAGCCAATTGGATTCTCACCCTTGGGAATTTGATTCAGGAAACTCCAAGAGCCGAACCAGTTAGGAAAGGGGCAGAAACTGCAAGAGTGCCAGGGGGTAGAGTTGAGGCCACAAAAAGCCAAAACCATATGCAAGCCAAGGTTATGAGGAAGCAGAAACTATGAGTAACAGGAAGCTGACTGGCAGCAAGCAGAGAGGCAAGCAGATGCCAGGAGCGGGTGAGCACTTGGCTGTGAGACGATGGAGTTGTTAGAGCAACTTTGGCTCTTAAGACTTACAACGGCCCCTCCATGTGTACACTTCCCACTCCCACCCCCCTTCTTCAGCTAGCTTCCATGAACCTGGATGTCACAATCCAAAGAACAAAATTAAAACAGCCAAAAAGACTTTGCTCCACATTTCAGCTTCCTACTTACTAGCCACATGGCCTTGGGCAAGCTAGTTAACCTCTCTGTCCTCATAGACTGTCTTAAGTCTATCTATGGTTCTCCCACAAAAGTGCCAAACCCAATAAATGCCAGCTGTTATTATTGTTTTTCCAGGTTTCATAGTGGTGTTTTGCAGACTTAAGTGCACATATTGTGTAAATAACTGATGTTAGTAAGGCTGGCTGACCATCAAAGAGCAGGAGGAAGGGTGCAGTTGGAACTGACAGGGAAAAAATAGCAAATATAGGGAAGGGGAGGTTGCTTTTTCGAGAACTGTTTGTTGAATGGCTGAATGAATATGTTTTCTAAGGCTGTTTATACCACAGACTTAACTCTAAGAGGTACACAATTAAAAAGAAAAGTCTGGCAGGTCTGTTTCAATAGCCTAGGTGAATTCAAGTTTTTCTCCCACATTTGTTTTTATTCTGTTTCCTTTAAAAAAGTTGTGTGTTGGACCAGAGCCATTTCTGTATGAATAGGAAGACTGTGTGCCGTATCAGAGATCACACTGTAAGGCAGGAGTATACGACCAAGGATAATAAGGATGGAGCCATCAGTACATGCAGGAGCCTGCAGCCTTGTAGGGAAGATGAGACTTGTGACTCACAAGTGTCTGTATAACTGCAATTTGAGAATCTGCGTGTAGAAGACATTTGTCCCATAGTAACATTTTGAAAATGAGACTTTCATTTATAAATTTCCCATCTCATTTCACTTTCATAACAACCCTCTGAGGTTGGAAGGATTCTAAGGCTTCATTTACAGATGAGAGGAAAACAAGTTCAGTAAGACTGACTGACCTAACTATGGAGCTAGTAAGTAGCAAGCGAACATGAAAACCTAGACGTAGCTAGGGTTAAAAGACTGTCCTGTGGTCCTTCAACACTATAATGCTGTGTCTCAAAAAAGCCTTATAAATAATGCTCCAATTCCCAGGTGAGTACTTGTTACCCCTACAGCACCGAGTTGCTGTACACGAATAATGCAAAGCATTAAGTGATAAGTGCCAGCCAAGTGGTCTAGACAATTATGTGCTATGCGAGTCCACAGCAGGGAGAGATCAATACAGGATATAACATGGGCGTGGGGAGCTCAGCTGTATCAATGTTTTGTTTGAGGGACATTCAGAGAAAAGCACTGTGCAGATGACGAGAAAAATAAAACGAGAGAGTTGCAGAGAGAGAGAAGGAGAGGGTGGTATGAGAGAGAATGTAGTTTTAGGGTGATTGCTATTGAAATCATCGTTAATCAGTGAACTCCCTGAAGGAAGCAGAAAAGTCAAAAGGCTAGGGGACCCCCCCATTCCAACACATACAATACTGAGCCCCACAGAAGAGAGAAGCCTTTGAACAAAATTACTACAAAGAAAGTATGGCAGGGAAGCCAAGCTATGAAAGAAGAAAAGAAATGGGGGCAGAGAAGATGTCCAATGAGATAAGAATAGAACACCTCTATCAACAAAAGAACAGACCTATAGCGGCTTCTATCCCTCCATCACTGCTAAAGCATTTCAAGCACTCTTTTTTTATTTAGGTCACACTGAAAACAGAAAGGAATTAAGAGGAAAAATTCATCCAACAGTACTTCAAATTACAATCTTTAAGAAATAAAATAAAACCACATAGTATTGGTCAGTGTAAGCAGTTCACACTAAAAAACTGTTTACATTTAAGAGTCTCTACGTTTAAAAGCTCACAAAACCTATAGCTCCCACCGAAACTGGAAAAAGAAAAAGAAAAAAATATGAGGTCAGCAGATTCTTTAAATTTCTGCTGTTTCCTGGTACAAAACAGAGTTGATAAAGTACCCTATTTCTAAAGGAGCAGCAATATTTTCTATTATTTACTATTTTGCTTTTTTTAAATTCTACGATTCTTATTCTAGACCTAAAGCCTCCCTAGACACATATAAAATCGCATGTATATAAAAATGAAACCTCTATAATAAAAGAAAACTATGGCTCTACAGCTATAATCCTAGAAGGTATATAGAGCAACATAAACATAGCCATACTCTGATGAGTCTTACCAGAAGCAATATGCTGATGATTCTTAAACTTATGCTGGTGAACAAAACAGAAGAAATGGGCTTTGCCCTACTGCTGCTTCTCTGCATGGACTAATAATAGCTGCCATTTATTGAGTAACTACTGTATTCTAGGCACTTTCTCAGCATGTTCCTCTCCCTCCCCTACACACACACACACACACACACACACACACACACACACACACACACACACACACACACAGACCATGAGAAAAGAATGATTAGTCCATTTTACTGAAGAGAAAACTGAGTCTGTGAGGGTTAATTAACCTTTCCAAGGCCACAGATTCAATACCTAATGGAGCTGAGGTTTGAACTTGGGTCTCTCTGACTAAGTCACCTACCTCCAATGATACTCATGAAAATTACTATTATTGTGAGCTGTGGATCACGTCCACACCCCATAAGGAAAAACATAAGAACCCAAGTCTGGGTGTGTATCTTGACTTCACCAATTACCATCTATGTGATCTTAGGTAAATCACTTTTTTAAAAAATGTGAAATTACATCGAATTTCCATTCAGCTGACTATGAAGGCAAACTTTCCAATATTAGAATACATAGTTAATAGTACAAATATACATTCTGACCCAACCTAGCTCCTAGATCTCATTTAACTTATGGTTGCTAAGCTGTAACTCCTCTCTTGAAACCATCAGTTCTATTTTCTAGGATAGCTGGTGGGAAGGAGTTGGGAAGGAGGCAGAAAGAACTATCTTCTAGAAGCTGTAATGGTGATTAGGTGAAAGGTATTTCCAGAATCCGGAATTGAAACTAAGAATATAATTCTCTCAAAAATATTGGGAGACCATATTAGAGATTAGCTTTCATTATGGGATTCATAGATGCTTATAGGTCGGTCAACTAACATCCTAATCACTAATTAGGATATTTCTCTCTACAGCAAAGATCCTCTAAATTCCAAACAAATAATTTACACTAAAAAAAACCTGGATATAAATGTTGGATATAATCTATTCATAAATTAGTTACAGCCCTACACTTGCAGAATAGTTAATAAAATTCAAAGCTCACTCAAATTTCTGGCATAGTGGTTCTCTGTAAGTTATATTCTTTTCCTGTGGTTTTCTATAAAAATAGGCATATGAGTCCTCATTCTTTTCAAAAAACAAAATTATGGCAGGGCTATATGAATTAAAAATTCAAGATTTTGGTTTTATTTTGGTTTATACTATATTAAATTTGTATCTGTAGATCAAATTCTGTAACAAAATAAAGGAGAGTCAACTATTTGGGACACCAGGAAAAAAAAAGAAGCTCCATTTTTCATTTATTGTGGAGTACTGTTTTCCTAAATTACCTGGATGAATGCCTCAATCCTCTACGTCCTTTGACTGTGGAAATCTAGTATGGGAGCTGTTATTCTCCATTCCTATAGCAAGCATGTAAGAAAATAAGTACTTGGGCATATTATTTCCAGACAAAACTCTAATTCAAAAAGGTACACATACCCCAGTGCTCACAGCAGCACTATTTATAATAGCCAAGACATGGAAACAACCTTAATACCCATCGACACATGACTGGATAAAGATGTGATACACACACACACACACACACACACACACTAATATTACTCAGCCATAAAAAGGAATGAAATAATGCCATTTGCAGCAACATGGATGGACCTAGAGATTATCGTATTAAGTGAAGTCAGACAGTGAAAGACAAATATCATATGATATCACTTAATATGTGGAATCTAAAAAATGATAAAAATAAACATATCTATAAAACAGAAATAGACTCACAGACATAGAAAACAAACTTAAGGGTATCAGTGGGGAAAGGTGGGGAGGGATAAATTCGGAGTTTGGGATTAACATATATAAAATAGATAACCAACAGGGCCTACTGTATAGCACAAGGAACTATATTCAATATTTTGTAATAACCTATAATGGAAAAGAACCTGAAAAACAATAGACATATATATACTTATAACTGAATCACTCTGCTGTACACCTGAAACTAACACAACTTTATAAATCAACTATACTTCAATTTAAAAAAAAAGAAAATAAAGTATTTTCTTTGCTTATTTTCAGAATACTTTAAAATAATTCAATGAATTTTCCATGAATTATGGTAATATTATAAATTATGAAAGATATTATTAACTGATTTTTGCAATTACATTTTATCTGAAGAGATGGAAGTAACCTCTTGCTACATGACTTGGGAAGAGACAGAAGGTACTTAGGAAATCAGTAGAATTTGTGGAAAACTAAAGCCAAAAAAATCTCTAAATCAAAAAAAACCCAAAATTCAAACCTGGAATAACTATCTCCTTTCCAAGAGTAAAAACTAACAGTTTGAATGAGAACTTTGATAATACAGAGTGAACAACTAAATCTTGGACAAACAAAACCCTCATATAAGCCAAGAAGGACAAAAGGTACAAGACATTCCTAAATGTCTGGGAGACGTAACCAATGTCTATCCAAAACCAGAGATCCACAGCTCAAGTTAGGATTTAAAGTATTCAAAATACAGAAAAAAGCCAATAAAAGTTTCCTTTCTCTTTAGTTGCTAAGATTACTATTTAGTTTATTTCACATGAAGAGGAGGATAATAGAATAATTAATGACATCTTTTAAGTAAATGAGAATGCCGAAAGCTTTCTATTCTCCACCAAATTATAAATGTAAAGCTTCTAACAAGAAGATACAAATTAGAAGTGAATTTCTATTCAGAGAGTTATGTATGAAGGCAAACTTTTCAGCAATAGGATATTTAGTTAAGAGTACTTCAATGGACTGTTTAAAGAGTTATAAAAATTCCCCACTCTGAGTGTCTTTAAGAATGACTAGTTGTGGGTTATCTAATACACTTAACATTTGGGCAAAATGATGACAGACCTGAGGCAAACTGATACTCCCCAAGTGACGAGAAGGCAAATGAGGAACTTCTGATGTTGTCATGACAATATGACTGATCATGACATCAGCAATTCCTAACTCCAAACTATAAAGAACACTCCCAGCATGCTGACAACATATTAAACAGATCCTCCCAGAACCACCCTCCCTTCACCTCCCAATCTAATATTTGATTTAGTGGCAAATGTGATGAAGTTTCAACTAGGATTATTAAACGTTAAAATCCTGTTCAATTCTTCGAAGTTGGAGGAAGCACCAGGAGGAAGAAGTAGGTAACTTCTGAAGACATATTTTAGACCTATAATATATATTGTATTATATTACATTATATTATGTTATAAAAATGTTACAATTTACAAAATGCTTTATTGTGCATCTCATTAGAGTCTCAAGGAAGGAGTCAGGGCAGACACTTTCCATTTTTTTTTGAACAGGAGAGAGAACCTCAGGTAGGTTAACCAACTTGATTTAGGTCATGAAGCAGAACCTCACGGTTGGAAAGAATTATTAAAAGCTAGTCCCTGTGCCTGGCATATAATAATCACTCAATAAGTATTTCAATAATAGAATGAATGCTACGTCTCTCCTTGGACACCATGACCAGTAAGAAATTCACCCCATCTACCCATATTTAGCCATTTCTGTTAGAAAGTTCTTTGTTAAATGTCCTCCAAATCTCAACCTATTCATTATATTCCTATTCCAGTCCAGAGTCTATGTCTTCTGTAGACTGTATACTGCTTTTCTCTGTATTCTACACTGCCCAGGCCAGTGAGTGTGGAGTCATCTTATTTTGAGCCTTAACAATCTTGTAAGATAGCTTAAACAGTCTGTAAATCTCTGATGAGTTATTTAATCTACTCTCCTACACGTAGTAGGTTTTCTTGGAGGCATGAATGGATGAGGAAAGGTAGCTTCTTTATACACAAAAACAGACACACACACGACAGAAATGATGATTTGCACCTTCTTTTCAAAGGGACGATTACACGAAATTAGGAAGAGCTGAATGTGGGCTCAGGTCTTATCACACCCATGTACCTAAGTGTGAAGTCTTGTATGTTGCCATCAATAAAATGTCCTGATTTCCCCATCAAAAAAAAAAAAGAAATGTAGTGATTGAATTTTAAAGAATACGCTTTACAGATTATATTAAACATGGTAAATTTGCATCCTAGTCTTTAGGATCCTAAGAGGGATTGTAATGAATGTTGCATTTTGCATTTGTATATGACTTATTAAGGAAATAGGATTCCACAATCAAATAGTT
This sequence comes from Camelus dromedarius, assembly GCF_036321535.1. Classification (NCBI taxonomy): domain Eukaryota; kingdom Metazoa; phylum Chordata; class Mammalia; order Artiodactyla; family Camelidae; genus Camelus; species Camelus dromedarius. The sequence continues at coordinate 37,593,330 of NC_087439.1, forward strand.
TCTCTCTTGATCTCTACTATAACTGTCAGAATAAATCTTGCTTTACTCTTTGGGGAAAAGAGAAATGTCCTACAAATCCCTCTTAGATCAGTTTCCTATAAATGTTTGGATATAAACTGTATGTTGTGCAATCTAAGATGCCAATGATTATAATATGCTTGACAATTACTGATGCTAACATTTGAAAAAAATGGACAGCAGTAATTATAGGATGTCATAAATTATAAGATGCATCCTGATTTCAGTGATGCTAAAATGTGAAAAAAGTTGAGTCTTAGAATCGGCACAGTATGGCACACAGGTGCGTGAACACAGTGCATGCAAGTATACACATGTGTTTTTTATTCATAGCTTAGGCTCCAGAAATATATTTTTTCAAACACTCAGTTTCAACCTTCCTAAGAACACAGCACTAATGAGTGATTACAAGTAAATGACTCACACACTCAGTTTTTCCAAGATATGACTGTGTCTTACTAGTGGGCAGTCTCCACGAGTCAGAATGAGAAACTTTACCCCAGTCTCACAAAGAAGCACACTGAGCTGTCGGCTTCCCTCCTCAGCCATCTCCTCACAATCAAATCAGGTTACATCCATAGTGTTTTAGATACACAGTGCATTTACATAGTAAGACAGGTGAAAGGGAGATGAACATAAATCTGTAGATATTTATCAGACTGCTCCACTCCACACTTCTTGTTATTACTGCTTTCAAGCTGTCAGTTACAAACATAATTTGAGAACATTCATCCTGGACTGTTGCTTCTTTATCCACTTTTAAGTCACACAAATGCATGCACACAGACACACACACTCAAAAGATCAGTCATTCAGTGCCGTGCTGGCACACAGCATTAATTCCAACCTATGAGTCTCACAGATTCCTAACTTTTTGCAGGGCCCAGAGTGCCAATTCTCAGTCTTCCTAGGACTTTAGATCGGAAAAGTAACTTTTATGTAAATCAGGTAAGTCAGGTAAAAAGACATATCTAAAATGGTTATCACAATCCTTAAAATAGATATGAAATTACAAAGTGAATCAAAAGCAATAGTAGCAGGTGAGATGACCTGGTTATAGAAAAAGATGTAAATGGTTCATACGCAGAGCAATGACTATTAGTACTGTTCGTAGTTGTTGGTATCTGATATTTCATGGGAGCTGACTAGTCCCCTTGCATTTCCTCCTTCTTCCTTATGCAGCTTTCCTTGTAGTCATTTTATTGCTCATGTGAAGATAAAACCAATATAAAAAAGTGAAACCAACAGGTCAATTTATTAACTGACTCTAGATTGGCCAAACTGAAGACTGAAGATTATCTATGAATTTCATTTATCTGTAATATTCCCTTTTTTTATAAGAGAAAATAAAAATTGATTTCATGCTGAAAATTATAGAAATTATTAACACATTAAACCACCCATATATCTTATCCCAAGCCCTTAACTCATGTGTGTCAGGGCCTGGTACACATTAGGCATTCAAATATTGGTTTAATGAATCAATAAACAATATCCTCAAAATGCATGCAAGTCCTACTCAAACAGATATTATTGTTAGCTAAAAGTAAGACAAGCTTATGATTTTGAGATATGCTAATTCAATGACAAATTATAAATTCCAGATTATTAGACTAACTTCTTCAGTATTAAAGAATATCATTCCATCTTCTGCAATTCAGGATCTCTTGGCTGATTTGAAAATATATTGTATTTAGGGGCTCTTTTAAGAAGTTTCAGAATTCATTTAAGCCATTTACCACAGATATCATTAAGTACATTAAGCTACAAAATATTCCAAATCACTGTAGGATCTTTTCCCCATTTCTGTATGTCTGCCCCCTTTATTTTTTAAAATCATAATTTAAATTTCTGATAATTACTAAAATTTTAAAAAGTAGATGTACAAACTCTTGTCATTGAAAATCATGTAGATCGTTTCATTCTATCACACATTTTAAAAAATTCTATCAGTAATTAAGAATGGGCAAATTGTTCGTAATTGTTGAAGTTGTTCTTTCTACTTTAGTATATGTTTGAATACTTCCACAATCAAAGTATTTTTCGATGACACGGTGTACTAAAAGTCTTGTGAGGTTGATTTTCAGAGGATTCCAGAAACCAAGGCAAATTGATTCTTGGTGCTCCAACATCTAGAAAGTTCACTGTTAAATAACTACTCTATCTGCCCATTTTACCTTTTTTTCCATGAAACTCTCCTAAAAAAAGAAAAAAAATTAAAAGTTGAGACTACAATCTGAATAGTACAAGGGTGACAGCAAATCCGTTAGAAAATGCACTATTTCTAAATTAGCAGCATCTCTATGCTCTTTACTGACTCTCTTTTCTTTTTCTGTATCTTATCCATTAGTTTCCTCAAACTAGAACTGCTGGAACCTCTTTGGTCTCTCCTCTAGCCAGTCCTTATTTATTCCAAACTGTTGTGTACATTGCTTCCAAAATAATTTGTTATGACCTCTTTGGCCATATCACTGTACTTCCCAAAACTCCCACATCAAGTGCAAATTTCTGAACATCACTTGTAAAGCACTCTACTTTCGAGCTCTTTCCCTCTTTTACCTCTCTTCCAGCTACTATTTGTGTTTTGGCTGCTCATGAACTCACTGTTTTTTGGCTCTGAGTTTTGCCAGGAAACAGCCTCTGTTTTTCCATCAGCCAAACCACATTCATCCCTCCCTCTGTTTACTCTGTTGAAATCACAGCTCATGGTCCACCCCCTCTGAGTTTTTCCTACTCTCATCTATTTTCCAAGACTTCTCGCTATAGTTTCTAAGGACTGTATTTATGCCTAAATCAGGTCAACTTAGTGTCTTTACACTGTAAACTCTTCAACTGATGAAACCATGGCCAAGATTTACCACGCACTCTCTACTATTTACTACATTGAAAGGCATCCTGTGAGAGCTCAGCAAGGACTTACTGACCTGGCTTCACCATAAATCAGTTGTTCTCAGCCTCTTTTCCAGTCCAGCACACCTGAGGAATACCACACACTCCCATCAGTCACTGTGGCTTCCTTCTACACGATTCTGGGTCAGAAATGATAAGGACACAGATTTCCATCCTTATCTGAACACTACTGTTAGAAAAAATGAAGTGGAGAGTAGTTACCGGAACCTAGAAAAAATAAGCATTTAACTTCAGCTCTCTCTCTCAATATATATAGACAGAGGTATCAAAGATGTATCTATATCTATAACTTACATATTATAGAATATAATGCTTTGCTATTAAAAAAAAACAGAAGATTTATAATAAGGTACATATAAAATGACAGCCTCATGACCTAAGAGGGCCTAAGACTGATTAAATGTTTTCTCAGGTAAGGACGTATTTTATTAAAACCCAAGATGGCACCAAAATGTGTTTGAGAATGACTAAAGCAGCTGAGAATTACTTTCTTCTCATGACACAACTTCCCCTGAAACTCTAGTTGTTGATTCTCTGTCTTCCCCACACCAAGAGGCATCTGCCTCATCCTTGTCCCTCTTCAATGAAAAACAGTACAGTCCCTGAAATGCACTTGATCACATTATATCACCTACAGACTGCCACTGCCATTTAGAGTACAGAGCAGTGGACAAAGCATGAGCTTCCAATAAAAACTGCCATATTTGAAAGACAATTCTACCACTTAATAATTTAGCAAACTTCACCTAAATCTGTTCAACTGTAAAAAGGGAAAGGACAACAGTAGCTCCCTTACAGAGTTTTGGGGATAAGCAAATAAGACACTTCTGTTTGTTAAATCACAAAAATCAGTTATCATCATTTATTCACCTTCAACAGAAAGATCATTTCACACATAGCTAAGAGATTCTTCTAGGGGATATCATTTCATCAAAAACCCCAACCTTACAGGTAGGTCCTTACACTCCACTTCAAGAAAACTTGCATATTTGCTTTACTTCAATGACTAATACCGTTGCATAGAATCAGGTTCTGAAATTCACATGCTTCCATCTATTCTGCACTCTTATTAATAAAGATAATCGTATTAGACAACATTTTTGAGTGCATCACTTATGCCAGACATTATATTAGTATTTCATAGGTATTGTTCCACTAATCCCCATGCGGTCATTACTCGCATTCCAGATACGGAAATGCAAGCCTCCCCTTCATTCTCTTTATCCGTCTGTTCCTCTCTTCCATCAGGTCACCACCATCACCAACATCACCAACAGCAACCCCCGCCCCCACATTTCACTTACTTCCTAACTGATCTAAACCCCCAAATCAGGCAACCCAAGTTTGTTATTTCTAGTATCCAATAACCACAGCCCTTTCATCCTGTCTTACAGATGAGCACATTTGACTATCAGACTTTTCTGTTCCTTCTCCTGTGTTGCTGACGACTGCAAATCATAATCATGCTCATTGGCTTCACAAAAAATTCACTTAAAGCTTTGGGCTCATTTTCCTCATTTCCAAGTGGCTCCCTATGCCATCCCCCATAGAATTAATTCCAAACCTTTAATTTTTTTCCTTTGAAATTCTAAGTCTCATTCTTCACTGCCAAATGATAACATAGAGATCATTTGACATTATTTATGTGAACTTCCCTCAGTTTTTTTCTCAAAAGTGTATTTTTTTTTCTTGGCCTCCTTCTCTACCTAGTAATAGAGATGTTCCTAGCTCTTTTCAAGGTGTAGGTTTCCATTTGAATCCTTGATTTCAAATGAATTTCTGTATTATCTATACTGGCTTGCTCCTTCCTTCCTTCCTTTCTCTTTCTTTTTCTTGGCTACTTAATTTTTTTTTACTATAAAAGTAATACAGTAATACATTTTCCTTTTAGAAAGAATAGCAGAAGCAATGACTTTTCTCTCCTTTAAACCACCTCGCTCAAGTCTTCTCTATCCTAAAAGAAGGGAAATGCTTCTTAAGCTATTTTATTCTTTCTTTCGTTCATTGTCAAGGTTCTTGAAAGACCACTCATAAGTGGATGTTTATACATCTTCTCTTTCTATTCTAGTTACAGACCACTGTAATCTGGCTTCTGACCCCACCACTCAACCACAAGTGCCTCTTGGCCCCCATCCAACATTGATTTAGTTCTGTATCTCACTTTCATGGAATTTTTCATAGATATCTACTCTCTTGGTTGTCCTCCTTTGCCCTCTTTTTTTTCTTCTTGCTCTAGATTCTTTTCCATATATGAATTCACACGTGGCTAGCACTTCAGTGATCACCCTGAACAAAGGAGTCCACATCTAGAGAGTCAATCTTGGCTTTTCTCTAGGGATCCAGACCCATGGTCCAAACTCCCTTGAGCTTCTGTTTCCCTGGTCAGCATTCACTGCTTCCCCTCAGCCCCCAACTTTTACCCTCCCCTTACCCCCTCTCTCTGATGTCACCACTGAAATCTACATGTTCCCAACTATGGCCACTTGTACTGTATTTGGTTATATCCATCTATGCATTTCACTGGAATATGTAAGCTTGTTAAGAGCTAATGCCTTGCACACAGTTGCAACCCTATAAACAAAAGTTATTTTAAACTCACTGGTGTACGGGTCCAAGAAGAAAAAGTACTCTTGTTATAAAATTAAAGAGAAAATGTTCCTCATACTCATGCAGCATGTTTATTATCTATTTTGTTTTGTTTTCATGCAGAAAGTCCTCAGAATCTGAGAAGTACTTTTTCTCTAAAGAGGGAAAATATTCTTCAATGCCTTTGGGAATGCTGATCATTTCCAAAGTGCAGGAGGAATGAAAGCCCCATTAACTGGCGACTTTGGATATTCCTGCTCTAACAGCAAAGCTGAGCAGTTCAGTTCTAGACTGCTCTTCAGGTTCTTCTTCAACTCAATTTGTAGATGAAAACTCCTGAACGAAAGACATAATTATACATTTGGGTCTAATTATGTCTGCCTTCTACTCATAAACTGTTATATAAATGGCAGAATCTAGGAAAGATTTTACCAAATGAACTTCAGAACCTCTCTTTCATATTAAAAAACAAAACAAAACAAAACAAAAAAACAAAGCAGAACAAACAACAACAACCAAAAAAACAAGCAATTGGGAACCCTTTCATGGTGTTTATTTTTATACCCTGAGCAACCAAAAGCTAAAATATGAGCAGCTATTGGAAGACAGGAGACTTAAAAAACAAACATAAAAGGGGATGGCTGCACTAAGATACTCAGGAATTGATCATCTCTTCACAGACAAATAATTAAGATTAAGATCTGAAGGCCAATAGAAAAGTAGCCTTCAGACCCGCATTAGGTACCTTAATCTAGTGGGACATGATCAAGAAAATGACTGCTTCACTTCTTGGCACCTGAAGTTAAATCATCTCACTTCTGGTAGTACGTACAGCTGCTTAAATGGGGCAGCATGAAGTGGGAGATTTTAAAGGCACACCTACCTTTTAATGGGATAGTCCGTACTCTCAGGTTTAAACTCATACCCTTCTCCAGTGCTTGTGTAAACAAATTGTTTCTCACTACTATGACAGTGAATTCTTTTTAATCCAAAGAGAGATGACCAGGTCTCTTAAAATTCTCAAAATACCTTTTGTCTTCCAGCTGCCTTTTAGTTATTTTACATCTTATTAGCTAAATGTTTGACTGAAAGAGAACAGTAATTCCCTGACAATATTCCTCCTCTATTCATTCAACCAATATTTACAGGGAGCCTACTTTGGTCAAATCGTTAGGTGCTGCTGCACAGAGAGGGAGGCCATGAGGTAGCAGAAGGGCCATGACTAAGCTGAAGTTGGGAGGAGGTAGAAACAATGAGACACAGGAATCATCACTCGTAACAGTGACTCATGGGGCAAGGATTTCCAACAACACTAAGACTCACAGAAGTGGAGGAGTGAGCAGCCAGTAGACAGCAAGAAGCAAAGTAGCTGGACTCAGAAACCAGCTAAACCAAGAGCAACTGGGAGACATAAATGGTGGACATTCAAGAGGCAAAATTCAAAACTCCTGCTCTTGCACTTGTGCCTTGAACTGAGAACAGTCTTTCAATTGGCCTCAACAAGGCTCACAGCCACTATGGTTCCTGCCTATCTTGAGGCCTGGTAAGGCAGCCTTCCTGGGTTCCTTTGAGGTCTGGTCTCACAATGGAAATTCTGATTCCCTTACATATTCTTAGACAATTCCACCCCAGTAATTAACACAAACAGTAGTGAGTCTCTATTACTTGCAATCAAAAGCATCTTGCCAAACAAATACTAACCCAGTTGTATGAGAAACTGCTTCTTGAAAGTTAGCACTTAGCAACAGCAAGTCATTTCAAGAGGGAAATAATCTGATGTCAGGCAATGTCACTTGCTTATTTAAGTTACTAAATTATTTCCATTTCTTTCAAATCATTTATTATTAACAAAATTGCCCTAATTACACTTACATGATCAATCAGTACTATATTCATCTTTCTTATCATCCCAATTAAAGTGTTGCCACTTTCTGTATATGAAAAAACCAAGCCTCTCATATACAATTTGAACTGTCTCAAATTCTTTAAAAGGAATGAGAAGATATAGGCTCCTCCCCCCACAAACAAAAACAAAAAACAAAAAAACTCACATACAAATTAGACTTAAAATGTCTTTCATGTTTACCTACTTTAATGTCTCTAAAATAAAATGAAGTATCATTTATTATACGAGATGATGTTTTTGTTGCAAATTCTTCTAAAAAGTATACATATGATATATTGTCTAAGTTTTAGAGATTCTATTTTGGTTTTAAGTGTATATGTTTTAAATCAAAGGAAGCTTTTTTTTTTTTTTTGCCTATTAGAAACCAACAGATTTTTGATAAGATAGTCTTAATGGTTGTATTATATTTTAGGAATGAGCACTTCCTGTCCAGATTTGTGCTGCCGCCTCATTGCTAGTGACTCTTAAACAACCTAGGGTCACAGTGGCCTCTCTTTAATTAGTATCTTACTGGAGGGAGGGGAGCATGTCAAGAAGAAAAGAATGCATGAAGACATTATAAACAGAGGTCTTCAAGGCAACTTAGAGATTTGGTCAAGAAATGAAAAAAGCCTAGCTTCTACTTTGTTACCAAAGTAAAGCAGGAAATGGTTTTGATTCCTACAAACGGAGAAGGCTGGAATTTTTATGTATGTTTACTTGTTAATTCTGGCTTAATGTGTTAGACTTTATCTTTATTTCAATTTGATAGTCTTGACTGAAAACTATGCGTTCATTGTTTAGATAGCAAAAGAGTAATCCATAAAGAAAACAACTGATTCAGTAAAAAACTTTTCCATCTAAAGCCCAATTCCATTAAGGTTTAGCAATATCCAATGTATACTGATACAACATTTTTTCTTTAAAATAAAGAAGTACAACATTTAGGAGAGTAAAACTCAGTAACAACTACCTAAAAGATATTTTTATAATAGATATTAAATAGGTAAAACTGTACTAATCTTATGAGACCAGGAACAAAAATTCTACTTAAATTAGGTTCACTACAGTAAATGAATGAATGAATGAAATGAAAATGAAAATGGATTTAAAAAAAAAATGCCTGAAACTCAAGACTGACACAACTTTAAAATTTTGAGAAGCCTAAATATATAGAAACATATGTAGGTATATATATCTATATATGTATATAAGTATGTGTAGATAGATAAAGATAGATTCCATATAAATATATTTCCACAAGGGTTACTTTTTCAAAATACCAAGTAGTAAAATTCTTGAAAATTAAGACGGTTTTGTGTATGAATAAGCAATGCTTTTAGATTATTAAATCTTCAGTTAGAAGCACTGGCACTGATTAACGGTTTCTGTTGGGTACTATTTACAAGAAATCACCTCAGCAGGGTACCCACGTCCAGTTTCATAATCACATAGTACACCAGCCCCGCAGGATTACATTCCGGGCAAGTTCGCATGTTAAGTTGAATTTCATTCTCTTCAGGAAGTGACTTTACTCACGATTGAATACAGCTGTTAGTACAGACCACTGTTCCAAAAACACTTCTATGAGAACTGGAAGAAAACACCATTTTAAGAACTGCAAATTCACTTTCATTATTCCAAATTCGTGCAACTAAATGGGTGGGAATTCTATGGTCTCTGTTTATTAGCTAAATTAGGTTTATACAAATATTCAAAAGAAAACAGGCAGGGTGGTTTTTAAAAGATGTCTGTAAGACTTCCCAAGCACTTTTGTAGCCTATATATTTTTAATGATCAGATGACCAGTTTGTTTACAACAGATTTAGTGCCTCGTTTTTTTGTTTCAAACATCAATATTATCCTAACACTTAATTTTTTCTTAAATTTCACTCTCTCATACAACTTGGTTTTCTTGCTTTATAGTCACAGAAATAAAGTCTGGCAAATCAAGTGGGGCCTCAACAGAGGAAATGCTGCCAGCTAAAAACACCGGATGTAATCGAGACCACAAGAGACACATACTCGGTTATACACGTCGAACTGAAAAGAGGTACTGGAGAGAAACAAAGTAGAAATTTTCAATGGATGGTTTCTTTTCATAAAGTCTTACTAGTTCATGGTTTACTCCCAAACAAAAAATATCCTGGGATTATTTTCATAATCCTAGGTTCTACTTTCTGGAAATTAAAAAGGAGGAAAAAAAAAAAAAAAACCTCTCTCTGGATTCTTCCCTACCATCCCTGGCATCCTGCTACCTTTGTGGGAAGGAAGAGAGGGATGCGGGCTGCAGCCTGCCAGACGAGACAAGGCAGCCTAGTAACTTGGATCAGGTTCGGCCAAGAGTTGAGAAAACAGCACTTTGTAAGCGTGTCTTTTCTGACAGCATCACAGAAAATGTCCTTTCTTAAACAATCGGAATAAATCTGCCTGTATAACAGACTAAATTAATGAGCACCATTAACTCTCTTTGGTGGTGGGGTGGGGATAGGAAAGCATCATTTACAATTTCCGCCGTAGCTGTTTTTCTATTCCCACCCTTTGACATGATGCTTCCTTTTGTACAATGATGGTGATAGCTATGATGAATATTGTTTCTCCACCGGCTATGAAAAACCAAATTTAAACTTTTTTTTTTTTACAGAGGACAGCATCGGGCTTTGGCACCTCTATTTTTATTTCTATTTTTTTATTTTTGGTTTGGGTATTAGTGCTTTCCAAATGTCACATTTCAATAGCTACCTATTGATCTCTTTCTAAAGCTTTTTGCAATGACATACGTTTATCTGCCCCCAAAATAATTCTTCAGACAAAAACTAAAATTCCAATTTATTTTTCAGTCAAGGATCAAACTGTTTTAGTCGTCAAAATATAATCATTTTCACTTAGGACCTTGATTGATGGGAACAGTTCACAGTTTTTATACTTTAAAAGTTAACAGGAAGTCTCCTTTCAATTTTTCTTTTCATGTAATTGATCACTACTGTTTCTTAGGAAGATGAATACTTCTCACATGAGATAAAAGGATCTACCCTAACTCACACGGGAGAAAACACACATCTCAGTAAGAACCAGTCATTTTTGAAAGATTGTTCTGCTATACGTGTCAGCCATCTTACTATTTCAAGCAAGCTCTCTGAAAAACAAAACAAAAAAAAGAAAACCTGTTGCCACTAGAGGGAGTTCAAAATTTCCTTTTTATCAATAAAAGTGTAGAGTGCATTTAACTTCTGAAACAATAAAAAGTACAAATGTAGTATATTTCTTTGTTATTCAAAAATAAAGCTAAATCAGGAATTAGGTTTTTAGGGGATACATTCTCCCCTTCAACTAGAGTAACTACTGTGAATATATTTGATGGTTATTATGCACAGGACACATTAAAAATGACTTGAAATTTTTAATCTCTGGAAATAGTGTAGGTCAAGAGTTTGCTTCTAATTACTTATTCACTGAGAGTGGAATCTTTATAATCTATCAAGCTTTCTCTAATAATCATGGTAGAATGTTCCCAAGATGCCTGCCACAATCCCTCCCAGTCTGCATATGCTTTCCCAGTGTGAGTTTGCCCTCCTTGGTCAAGATGTGGAACCTATTTTTCTGCCCATTGAATGCGGGATGGCCCTGTGATAGATGAATCAAAAGTAACTTGCTGGTTTAGGTCTTAAGAAGCCTTCGGCCAAAAAGCCATGTAAAGAAGTCTGGACTGGTCTGCCATCCAGGTCTCCAGCCCACACGAAGAGAGGTCCTGCAGAATGGTAAGCTAGGTGGAGGGAAACAGAGGCACTCCAGCCAAGAGCTGGACAGCTGTGAGGCAAGCTGGGTGCACTTATCTTAGATATTCTATCCACAGCTGAGCGCCCAAATGCATGCCACTGCCAGAGTGACCCAAAGTCACATGAAGCCACCCAGCTGATCCCAACCAACCTAGGGAATGGAGCAAAATAACAAATCAGTTTTAAATTTGAGGTGGTTTGTTTTTCAGTAATGGATAACTGAAATAATAATACCAGTAAATACATTTTTAAGGTGCTCTACAGTTTTTAAAAGCCCTTTCACATCCATAAGCCCCTGCAGCCCTACCATGCAGTAGGAAACTGGGTCAGAAGTTAAATACCCCATCCAAGAGTTGAGAGGGCTTAAAAGTAAATAGAGTTTACATTTAAAATAGAGATATGTTTCTCATTAGAAAGTACTGTATCTCTGTTTTTCTATTTTGTATCTAGTATAGAGTGATCATCAAACAATCAAGGCAATGACTACAAACTACTCTTCCCAGTGCTTCCTTTTAGTACAAACTAATTAATCTAAACAATTCTTTTTTCATTTCTACTAGTCCTAAGGATTCAAAAAGCAAAAAATAACCTTTCTGGATCTGTGCCTCTTTATTTATGCACATCTCTGGTTTTATTTTGATGTTTAAGAAACATTAATCATTTAAAGGTTTTACGCACAAAGCACTGGCATCTTCGTGCAATATAATAAACTGGATTTTTAAATTTGAGAACATCCTTTAAAAATTCTTGCCTTCCGTAGTGATCATGTTGTAATGTACAGAAATACGGAATCACTATGTTGTGTACCTGGAACTAACGTAGTGCTGTAGGTCACTTATACCCCCTCTCCCCCAAAGTTCTTGCCTTCCTTATTCTCATTGCATTCCCAAATTTTGCAGCTCTCCTATCTGTCTGAGTTCCAGTTCAACAAAATAATGATTGGGACCCTAGCCCCAAGTCCTTTGCATTTTGATGCCTCCTCCCATCCTTTCCTCCTTCCAGGCTTTCAACGAGATTGCTTATGATTGATATAGACACACAGCTCCAGCAAGAAAGAAACTATTGGGATCCTTCCCTTTGATGGCTAAGTGTTCTGAGGGGGCAGGGGGTGGTAGCAGAAGGTTTCAGAATTCAAGAATGGCCTAATTCACCTAGACAGTAGTCCAATAATAAATTGGGAGGAAGATGATTGCTAGAAAGCAGTTTTTCAGCATAAACTGAGTGGCCCATGTCCAAGATAGAATAATATTCAAATTTCGAAAGCCTTATATCCAGACTAGTAGTTCTTCAACCTACTGGTCAGTTTCTTTTCTGAGGAGGCATACCATTATCTTTTGGTAGAGAGGTTCCAATGACCTGTATTAGTCATACCACTTCCTCTTTTCTCCCAACAGTCATGGTGCAAATGAGAACAATGAGTGCAAATCTAAGTTCCAGAAAGTAGAAGCTGGAGGCTGCTAGGATTTAACTGAATAAACATGTAGATTAAGCATCTTCTCCTTTATATTGTTCAATGGCAACTTCTTGATTTTAGGGTAAAGAACCCAATCCTTCACACATGGCTCACAAATCCTTGCAAGACTGTTGCCCATCTACTCCTCTGGCACAAACTTGTACCATCTCTTCCTCACCCTCTAAGTTCCAGGTATTCTGGTCATTCAGCTCTTCATATCTGCAAGGCAACCTATCCAGCAACGTGCTTTACATATGCTGTTCCCTCTGCATGGAATGCTCTTCTCCTACCTCTGCCTGGTCAAATCCTGCTTATCCTTCAAATCTCAGCTTACACCACACATATCACTTCTACCAGAAAATCCTCCCTCTTATCCCCAAGAAGAGGCTAGGTCTTCCTGTCACATAGCCTTACACAGACACACTGTACCTCTCCTTCTCTGGACCCTCAAGTTGCCATTTAAATTATTACTTAATGTCCATCCTCTGATGGAAGCTCCTTGAGAGAAGAGATCATTTCTATTTTGTTCATTGTTTTTTCACCAGTGTCATATGATGTAGAAGTACTATGTACTTCTCAATACTATGTATTGAATATGAATCTGTCATATTTAATGAACTTAAAAATATCTATGTATAAGCATATATTATGTTATTTTATGTTATCTATTATATTGTATTATAGGTGCTTCTGAAGGTACAAAGAAGAATCTGACTATTTCAATAAGAGACATGCACAAATGACCAAGTGGCAAAGCAGAACCTGATCAGTAATACAGTAGAGATCTAAATAATACACAGTAGGAGATCAGAGAGGAGACTGATTCAAATGGTGACTACAGAAAACTGAAGGGGCTTCAAAGAATGGGCAAGGTTTACACAAGTACATTTTTCTGGCCCACAAGAAACAGTAAAGTTCACAAGTGTTTGTTATCCCCTCACTTTTCTTTCTTCACTCTTCCTTTACACCTGGTGTCTTGAATTCCTTCTCAACTCTAGGAAATAAAAGAAATGGTGGTTTCATAGGACACTGGCAATGATTAACTCAAAGAAATGTCATGTGAATGATAAACTGTTAAATCTATGTGTAAAGACTGAGTTAACCCCTTGTAACAACAACCACCTACATCTGTGGAGGAATTCAGATTAGGAACTGTAAACCAAAACCAAACCCAGACTTTCGCTAAATCCAGCCATATAGAATGTAAGATGCTTGGGAGTGAGGAGAGTGTGCAAGCCATGCAAGTAGCCTGCATGTTTCCAAGGAGCCAGAGCTTTGGGCAAAGGTAGGCTTGCTGCAACACTGCAGGGAAATCTTTGTGACATGTCGATGTGTCATGACACAGTGATTGGAAAACAATGATGACAAGCATTTCATTTAATGGCTTGGAATTCTGGACAGATATGCTACATAGCCTGCCCAACTACCTAGAACAAAGCCGACTGGCACCTGCGCCATCACCCTCCTTGCCCAATCCTCAAGCAATTCACATCATGTAGGAAGTTCAATGAGATGAGCTATGAACTACTCTTCCCTCCTGAGGTTCGTGGCTCCTTGCTCACTGGCTGAATCTCCTGGGTGAGTACCTATTCTCACCTAGGAAAGGTAGGAAAATATGCTTAAAACAAGTCTGTTCACAGAACTCAAGCTTCCAGCAACAAACTTTATTTTTAGTGTCACAATGAAAATTACTGAAATTTAGTCCATGTAGCAAACATAAACATTAAGGTATAATTTTGTTGCCTGGCTTTCCATAAATTACATCAATGTTAAGGTGAAAAACAGGCTTCCTTTATTGAAGACCCATTTGGTAAGGATACTGCTGACACCATAGTGTCTGGTTCTGATCCAAAGAAATGTGGCTTGGCTTTGAAGACTGTTCTTTTACACTGTGTCTCCACAGAGCTATCTTAAAGCCTTTTTAACAACTGTTCATCATAAGTGAATTTTAATTCCCAAATTTCAACAAGAAGCACTATAATTTAAAAGGAGCCTGGAATATCCAGGAACATGCCTGTGCCACTGAGCTGTACCTCTGAAGCACAGGATTGTGCAATCCTCGTTTACTTTGGGTTATGTGATAAGGACTCAACTCCTAATCATTTTAATCGCATATTTTTTATGACCTCTTTGTTTAAAGTCAATATTTTAATTGGCATATATCAAGATCTGAACATATCTTGGATTAGGAATTTTGTTTAAACTGAGAAAAGGGCACATATTACTTCCAATGACCTAGATATGAGCATAGTGGCCTAATTTTCACTGAGTAGAGAAGTTTGTAAGAAGATGAAAATTTTTAAAGTAATGAAACAAGCCAGAGAGAGAAAGAAAAATACCATATGGTATCACTTATATTTCAAACAAACAAACAAAAAAAGACACAAATGAACTTATTTACAAAACAGAAAGACTCAGAGACGTAGAAAACAAACTTATGATACCAGAGGGAGAGGATGTGGGAAGGAATAAATCGGGAGTTTGAGATTTGCAGCTACTAACTACTATATATAAAATAGGTAAATAACAAGGTCCTACTATATAGCACAGGGAACTATATTCAGTATCTTATACTAACCTACGATGAAAAAGAATATAAAAGGAATATATATATATATGTATAACTGAGTCACTATGCTGTACACGAGAAATTAATACAGCATTATAAACTGACTATACTTCAATTTGAAAAAAAATTTTAAAAATAAAACTAATGAAACAATACTCAGTAGGAAAGTGTAGTCACTAGCTCATGAGAAGTGTTTAGCTAGTACATGATTCTAGTCCGTTTAAAAACTAAATGTAGCCACCTCTACAACCACTGCTTTGGGCAATACATATAAATTAAATTCAAAGATATTTCTAAAATCTTACTCTAGTCAATAGTTTTAGCCCATCCAGTTACCAACTATTTCACTGACACTACTAAAACACAGACACATCAGACATGAGTTTGATCTTTTTTTTTTCCCATTGCTTACCTGAAACAAACAAGCTTGAAAGAGTGAGCCTTTGAGGGAAAGAGCAAGAAGAAAACACAGCAACAAATGAGTTAGAAAACAGACTATAATAGTGCCCTCCACTGGAATCTTCTGTTAGGTGAAATTGTTCCACATGTACTGTCCAATATGGTGGCTAGTGAGCTCTTGAAATATGGCTAAGTGTTGACTGAGGAAATGAATTTTTATTTTAATTAACCTAAATTGAAATTGAAACAGTCACACATAGTAAGTGGCTACAGTATTTGATAGCACAGGTCTATCATTTACTGAATCCCAGAAAAATGAATAAGGAAACTGTACAGGCCGACGTCAGAGATACCATGGATTGAGCTCCAGACCACCACAATAAAGTGAATATTACAGTGCATATAGAAGTTATGTTTACACTAGACAGTAGCCTATTAAGTGTACAATAGCATTCTGTCTAAAAAAAATGTACATACCTTAATTTTTAAAAGCTTTATTGCTAAAAAATGCTAATCATCATCTGAACCTTCAAAGAGTCATAATCTTTTTGCTGGTGGAGGTCTTAATGGCTGCTGATCAGGGTGGTGGCTGCTGAAGATTGGGGTGGTTGTACTAATTTCTCAAAATAAGACAACAATGAAGTTTGCCACATCAATTGACTCTTCCTTTCATGAATGGTTTCTCTGCAGCCTGCAATACTGTTTGATGGCATTTTACCCAGAGTAGAACTTCTTTCAAAATGGAAGTCAATCCTCTCAAACTCTGCTGCTTTATCAACTAAGTTTACGTAAGAATCTAAATCCTTTGTTGTCATTTCAACAATCTTCACTGGACCTTCACCAGAAGTAGATTCCATCTCAACAAACCACTTTATTTGCTCATTCATAAGAAACACTTCCTCATCCATTAAAGTTTTATCATGAGATTGCAGCAAATCAGTCACATCTTCAGACTCGAATACTCCTCTTGGTTTTCTTGCTACTTCCACTACCTCTGCAGTTACTTCCCATTGAGGTCTTGAACCATACCACCCTCTCCCCACCAAGTCATCCATGAAGGTTGGAATCAACTTCTTCCAAAGTTCTGGTTAATATTGATATTTTGACCTCTTCCCATTAATCACAAATTTTCTTAATGACATCTAGAATGCATTTCTTACCTAATAAGACATAAAAGTCAAAATTACTCCTTGATCCATGGGCTGCAGAATGGATGTTGTGTTAGTGTGCATGAAAACAATATGAATCTCATTGTACATTGCCATCAGAGCTCTTGGGGGACTAGGGACATTGTCAATGAGTAGTACTATTTTGAAAAGAGCTTTTTTTTTTTTTTTTTTTTTCTGATCAGTAGGTCTCAACAGAGGGCTTAAAACATTCAGTAGACCATGCTGTAAACAGATGTGCTGTCATGCAGGCTTTGTTGTTCCACTTATAGAGCACAGCAGAGTAGACTGAGCATAATTC
Source organism: Camelus dromedarius (assembly GCF_036321535.1). NCBI lineage: Eukaryota > Metazoa > Chordata > Mammalia > Artiodactyla > Camelidae > Camelus > Camelus dromedarius. Next base: position 37,610,393 of record NC_087439.1, read on the forward strand.
TTATTCTAGGCTTTTCAAAATGGTAAATGAGCACTGGCTTCAACTTCAAGTCACCAGCTGGATTAGCCCCTAACAAGAGGGTCAGCCTGTCCTTTGAGACTTTAACGCTAGGCATTGACTTCTCCTCTCTAGCTACGAAAGTCCTAGATGTCATCTTCTTCCAATAGAAGACTGTGTTGTGTACACTGAAAATCTGTTCAGTGTAGCCACCTTCATTAATGGCCTTAGCTAGATCTTCTGGATAATTTACTGCAACGTCTACATCAGCCCTTGCTGCTTCATTTTGCACTTTCACGATATGGAAATGGCTTCTTTCCTTCAAGCTCATGAACCAACCTCTGCCAGCTTCAAAACTCTTCTTCAGCAGCTTCCTCACCTCCCTCAGCCTTCATAGAATTGAAGAGAGTTAGGGCCTGGCTCTGCATTAGTCTTTGGCTCAAGGGAATTTTGTGGTTGGTTTGATCTTCTATCCAGACCACTCAAACTTTCACTATATCAGCAATAAGGTTGTCTGCTTACTTATCATTCATGTGTTCACTGAAGTAGCACTTTTAATTTCCTTCCAGAACTTTTCCTTTGCATTCACAACTTGGGTAACTGTTTGGCATAAGAGGCCTAGTTTTTGCCTGATCTTGGCTTCTGACATGCCTTCCTCACTAAGCTTAATCATTGCCAGTTTTTGATTTAATATGAGAGACATGTGACATTTTCTTTCACTTGAACATGTGGAGGTCATTGTAGGACGATTAACTGGCCTAATTTCAAAATTGTTTTATCTCAGGGAATAAGGAGGCCCAAGGAGAGGGAGAGAAACAGGGAAACAGCTGGTTGGTGGAGCAGTCAGAACACATACATGATTAACTTTGCCATCTTATTCGGACATGGTTCATGGTGCCCCAAAACAATTACAATAGTAACATGAAAGATTACACATCACAGATTACCATAACAAACATAAGAATAATGAAAAACTTTGAAATATTGCAAAAATTACCAAAATGTGACACACAGACATGAAGTGAGCAAAATGCTGTTGGAAATTTGGCTTGTTCAATGCAGGGCTGCCACAAACCTTCAATTTGTTAAAAAAACAAATTTCTGCAAAGTGCCATAAAATCAAGTGCAAGAAAATGACATATGTCTGTATACCATCAGTTAAGTGTGGCAACCATTTTATGGCCAGAAGAAATTTAGAATTATTTTTATCTGAAGATTATCTGAGGATCTTCTTCAAATCCTTATTAAATCGATCATGGAAAGGATCTTTAATCATAAATAAGTAAAAGTACTGTAAAGAAAGGGCAGAAATGACAGAATGTCAGGACAGAAAGGACAAGCCCAACCCTGAGTCCTGTACTTAATGTTCTGCCATGTTATTCAGCTTTTACAAGGAATTAAACATTTAAAGGGACTGGTATCCTAGCCAGGGCAGTTCAGCTTGACCCAAACTTTACAAAACCAGGAGAGTCAAGCTGAACAGAACAGAAAGGGTCTCGCTAACTCCTCTGGAAATTACTGGGATTATCTTAAGCTATTTCTGTGCCTTAACTAGATACCACCTACGAATACTCTCAAATGGGACTTGAACCCCTTGGGGAATATATATATATATATATATATTTTTTAATTGAGTTCTTTCTCACTTTTTGGTGTCCCAACACTTCTTTTACCACCAGTTATTAGACCTCATGTATGGCCCTGAATGCTTTTATTCATTTAAATCTCACACTCTCTGAGGTAGAGGGAGCAGAAATTATTCTCTTCATTCCATAGTTTAAGAAAAGCCTTAAAATTAAGTGACTTTTCAAAGGTGACCAGAACATCAATCTCCTCATTCCTATTCCATGGCTCTTTCTCCAGAATACTTAATACACAGTAATCATGCATTATACCTTATTGTCTAATAAGCAGAATGCAATAAGAACGGTAGATTTTTATATTCACCCAGCCATCAACCAGTCTTTATGTCATGGGGATTTTTAGATTAGAATTCCAGCTATAGTTTTTCTTCTAAAAAAGGCACTTATGTTCAAGATCATCTGTGGCTGTGAGAAAATGGACATATACCACTCCTCCAGGAAGTAGGAGGGAAAACAAGAAGAGTTATATGGTTACTTGGAGTATGGGAAATCTAGAATTATTTTCAGATCTGGACTAATTTGATCTCCTTTGCCCATATTTCTTAAGAATCAGGAATGCATTCATTACGGTATCCCAAGGTTTTAGTTACAGTGTGTAAATAAATATTCCATCACATAGTCAAGTTATTACTTAATAAGCATTGATAAATTGAGAGGGATGTGAGGTGGAAGAGTACTTTTGATCAACATTATTGGATTTATAAAGTCATTGTTATGAAACAATCCATCAAGAAAGGGTTCATAATCTTCACTGTAGCAGTCCACCTTACTGGAACAAATAAAATTGGCAATTTTTCTAAAATTGTCCCTTCTATTTAAGTTACTTAGGTAAATAACTGTGACAGATAATCTCCAAACAGCCACCATCAATTCCTTTCATATCTGTACTCAAGTGCCTCTCCACCCATCAAGAGGTGCAATTTCTCTTGCTTCTTGAATCTGGGCTGGTGTGTAACTTGCTTTGACCAACAGAATGTGGTGGAAGTGATGCTGTTCCTGGTAGCTTCCACCTTTCCTCTTGGAAGCCAGCCACCATGTAAGTCCAATTATCTTGAGACTACTGTCCTATGAGAAAGGACAAGCTACCAATGCAGAGAACAAAGAGTAAGAGCAAAGCCAGAGGCACTAGCTATTAAAAGTAAAGCCTTCACAAACTTCAAGCCCATTTAGCCACCAACTGAGTGAACAAATTCCCAGCTGAATACAGGCCAGTGCCCCACGTCAGCTGACAGTATTCACAGCAGCCACCTTTGTCCAAATTTCTGTGCCACAGAATCATAAGAAAAAATCAATTACTGTTGTTTTAAAATACGCAGTTTGGGGTTGTTTTAAAATACGCAGTTTGGGGTTGACTTACGATGTTATCTATTCTACACTTTATGACCAAACTTGCTTCTTCTGCTTTTTATTCTGAATAAAAGAAATAACTTGGAAGTGTAATGAATCATTTTCACCAAAGCTTAAATATGGCTGAATGCAAATATCTCTACCATGGAATTATTGCCATGGAAAAGGCTCACCCATATAGAAAGCTCATCCTCGGGGTTTCTTGCCACATTGGTCTCACTCTTATTACCAACCGCTAAATAAAAGGGAAGTAAAACAAAAAGGGAGCTAACAGAGTAATGGGTTCCTGGAAAACTATAGCATACATTTTACACTGTTCCGAAAGAACGTGGTTAGCAAAAGAATCCTCAGCTGAAGGCCTTTAAACTGAAATTTGAAGGGTGATAAAGAAAAATAGCCAGATTAACTGACATCGTGCAGCCAGGCTGTCCATCTCTGAAGTACATCCTAGCCTCTCACCACTGCCCCCACTCTCTTTCTTGCCTTTTCTTTTTCTACCATGAATATTTAATTCAATGATGGGATAAGAACTTTAAATCATTACAAAACATAAGTAGATAAGTGCTAAGTTTGCACATTAATCTTGTTTGATTGGGGAGAAGACTGCTTCGTTTCCCTACAATGAAATAATGCTGGGAAAATATTTTTAACAGACAAAATAAATATGAATGATATTGAAAAAATACTGAATAGCTAGAGAAGCCTAAAATGCTAAAAGGGACACTCTCCAAGGTAAAACCTGCTATAGGGTTCCCAATCCACTTAGACTGAACCCTGAGTGATGTTAAAGGGGAAAAGAAACTGTACATAAAAATAGAACAGCACACTGGCAAATACGATCCTAAAGGCAAGCATCCCAGGCCTTCAGGGTCCCTTAGTGACACCTGATTTCAGTCCACCACTGCCACCTCCTTAGTTGTGTGTCTAGTCTGTGGCTCCCACCTGAGCCCTCTTACATGTACTCAGAGGGAGGGACAGGTGCAAGGCAGAGGCTGGTCTCATTTCTCTTGCAGTTGCTTCCAATTTAGCATGATTAGCAAGAATGGTATATAATCCACAATAAAGTGATACATAATCCATAAAGCAAAGTCTACCTAATGCCTCAGTCAATTTGAAAAATTGCCAGTTCTGTCAGAAATGCCAGCACTCCAATCCAGTACTCACTACACAGAATCTTTATCTTTCTATCAGTATATGCAGTTGTAACTGATGTTGAGATATGACCAATTCTGTGGCTGACAAAGGAATCTTGCAATATCTATAACCACATGAACAAAGGCAGTCCAGAAATACTATGCTTCCTTCTGGGTCAACCTCCCAAGTATTTGACGGAAATTGTCTCACAACATTTTTGCATCTTTAGACTAGGTAACATAGGAAATATTCAAACTGTGGGAGCTACAGGTATGAAGGAACAGTCCATATCACATATAATACACATCTCTGTCACTTAGGAAAAATCAGAGGCACTGATTATTAAGGAACTTAAGACATACTTCCCAGTTTTTCTAAAACAAAGTTCCAATTATAGCCATGTTAGATACTGCCCCATTTAAGGGATTAAGGATAAATTTCTCTCTAACAGTATTCAAGAGCCTGTCTCCAAATATGCAGGAGAATCACCCTGTTCACACCACTTTTACTCCTGTGATCAGCTGAGATTTTTGACAGGACCTGGCCAAGAAATAAGAAGTGCCTTAGGGTCTTGGTGTTCTTACCACTGCAGGAAGGGAAGAAGTCACTTTGATGCTGACGCCCTCTCTGACTTCCCATCAGGCCCTTTTTGCTTTTCAGCAGCATTCAAAGCATTCAGAAGTCAAGAACACTCTTTGAGATCATTTTAAGGGACTCCGTAGGGGAATCAAGTTATATAAAATCCATTGTTTATGCAGACGAAAGGCAATCTTTGGAGGATCAATGCTTTCCGGTAACTGGGAACATAAAGGAATTCTTCTCCAACAAGAAGGCTGACCAGACAGATCCAGCCTCCTCCCTGAGATGGAACCCAACATTCCTGGCCTCAAGAAACCGGCTCTAAGGTACAATTCTGACACCTAAAACCAATCTGGCATCCCTGACTTTATGGTGCTTCCACCTCAGCTCCACATTCAACATAGACTGACTGGTCTTCCATTAGTAAAATCCCAAGCCGAGGAACATCAGAAGTATCCCTGGAAGGATCCCATGCACCACCTTCCCCTCTAGGTGTAGCATGTGAGTCACCATCTTTACTGCGAGCCAAGCCCCCTTCCCCGCCCCTCCTCCTCCTCACCAAAATCTGTTCACTCTAAAATGGCCTCTTAAGCGATGTCCCTAAGGTCTGCTGGTACAGAAGCTGCACTTTTCATTTCCATTTCCTTAGTAGGTTCTTGACTCCAGGTCCTCCTCTCTAATGTTCTGTTGATGGATTCTGATATCACAGACATATTTGTGCACTTTGGAGGCAGCCAGTTTCTTCTTTTTCTTCCAAGAAATCTCACATGTAACATTCCCTCACATCTTGGATTATTCACCAGTATGCAATCATTTTGACAGAGGGTGACAGATTATTCTTATTTTTTTTAATAAAATTGAGATACAATGCACAGATCTTAAGTATTTAGTTCATGAGTTCTAACGACTGTATATACCACTCAATCACCACTCAAAACAAGACACAGGGCATTCCCATCCCAAAGAGCATTCTATCAGGCCCTTTTTCTGTCAACCTTCCTCTCTATCCACTATCTAAAGTCTATGACCATAGATTAGTTTTACCTGTATTTGGATTTCATATAAGTGAAATATTAAAATAAGGCCTTTTTTGCAACAGGTTTCCTTCATTCAGCATGTTTTTGAGATTCTTCAGTGTTATTGCTTAAATCAGTAGTTTGTTCTTTTTTATTGCTGAGTAATGTTCCATTACAAAGGAATTAATTACAAAGGAATTTGTTTATCCACTCTCTATGGACATTTGGATTGTTTCTAGTGTTTGGCTTTATGAATAAGGCTGCTATAAACATTCTTATGCAATTCTTTTTGTAGAAATATTTTTATTTCTCATTGGTAAATACCTAGGAGTGGAACTGCTAGGTCATATGATGTCTGTTCAACATGATAAGAAGCTGTCCAGCAGTTCTCCGATGTGGTTAGACCAGATTATACTCCCACCCCAGACTGAGAATTCCAGGTGCTCCACATCCTCCCATCATTTGGCACTGGTACTCTTTTATTCCAGCTATTCTAGTGGATGTTAAATGGCATTCCACTGTGGCTATAATTTGCATTTCTCTGATGTCTAACAATGCTGATCATCTTTTTTGAGCTTACTGGCCATTCATATATTTTAATTTGTACAGTGCTTATTCAAGCCTTTCATTGGGTTATCTTTTTCTTATAGATTTGCAAAAAAATTCTCCGTATTCTGGATTTAAGTCTATTGTCAGATATATGTGCTGTGAATATTTTCCCAGGTGGCATTTATCTATTCATTTTCTTAAAGGTATATTTTGGTATACCTTAATTTTGATGATGTTCAGTTAATCAATTTTTAAGTTTATGATGTGCTTCTTGTGTGATATCCAAGAAATCTTGGCCTACTCTGAGGACACAAAGACACCCTCCCATGTCTTCCAGAAGATTTATGGTTCTGAGTTTACATTTGGGTCTATGATCCAGTTCAAATGAATTCTATAGTATAGAGATAGGTGTCAAAGTTCTTTTTTTCCCCCAAAGGGACAGTTTCTTGATACTGTATTTGCTCACAGTTTGGGAAATAGCTGCATCCCAGTACATATGAAAAATAATTTTTAATACCTTAATCTGTATGTAAGGTGTACACGCCCACACCATGCTGGTTTTATTTTCTACTGCATTCAGCATTCTAGCAGAAAGGGCCATCCTAACCTGGAAAGTGTTACAAAGACAGATCACTTAAACTGCACATCCTACAGCAACTAGAGACAGCACTACAGAAATATTTCACTTTTTTTTTAAAAGCAGGAGCTCAGATATAAAGAGACTCAGGTTTCTAATTTTAGTGAAAGTCTTGTAATTTGACTCCTAAGTCCAACTGTTAGAATGAAACGTTTATAAGTGTAAAATACCCCTGATGTGTTCAGGTACTCAAAATGGGAGAGAGAGGGAAGCAACAGGCCCAAAGCCTGCAACATGGACTCAGAAGGCAGGAAAAGAGAAGCGCTTGCTAGCACGGGGCTAAGAGAACTCATGGGCATTGTCTTTCTTGCTTTTTCTTCTTCCTTTCTTTAAAGTCTGCCTGCCAAATAGAGATGACTGATGCTGACAGAAAACATAGCTCCTCCTCTAGACTGAGAGCAAGCAAGGAAGGATTGGAGACATCTGATGGCATGTGTTGCAAGTCTTCAAAAATAATTTATTACTTGAGAATCAGTTAAGTGCACTTTCTCTATCCTTTTAATTCAATTCAAATTCCAGTCACTGTTCCATTTAACACAGGAAATAGAATACTGGCCAATGAATGAGGCAACCGTACCTTAACCTAGAGAACTCGTGGTTAGTTGTCAACTACTTTCTACTTAGCTTTCCAAGACACTAACTAAATGAGGATGTCTTTGACCCCAAACTCCCTATAGGCAGAGTCCAAAGTCTACTGAATTTCTTACTATGGATGAAATATCTTGATTTCCAGAGCAGTAAGGTATACAACCATGTATTCTATTTTTCACTGTATGAGTAGGAAAGTGAGTGTGTGTGTGTGTGTGTGTGTGTGTGTGTGTGTGTGTGTGTAAAAAGATTAAGCGGTAAAATAGGAAAAGTAAAGAACTCCTTTTTCTATCACTAGGCAAGTTACTCTGCCCTTGCTATTTGATAGAATATGAACAATGTCATACTGAAATCCTTAGGTTATAGACAGAGAAGGTCCTGAGTCTGTTTGGAGAGCAGACATTCTCCAGCACTAGCAGAGGGGACAGGATGGGGAAAAGGGGAGTGACCAGATCAACACTGAGGGGAATAACTTCTTTTTAAGAATTTTATAAAATGAAGTACACTCTAGTCTCTTATAGTTAAGTCTCTATCCAATTTCAGAGGGAAAATTTTTAGGGCATGCTCTGAATTTCCAGTGCCAGTAGTCATTTGATATGGAAACACGAATACTTGGAGAATATATATATAACATCACAAAAGTCTTAGTTTAGCTGAGGCATAAACACCTACTTAGAAATTTAATAATAGTAACTAACATTTATTGAATGCTTAATATACGCCATGCACTAAGTACTTTGCATGTTTTAACTCATTTATGCAACATGATAAAGCCATGAAATCATACAACCTTCTTCTCAGTTTATACAAAACTGAGAAACAGAGAGGGTAAGTAACTTGCCCCATGTCACATTCAAACTCAAGCAGTGTGACTCCAGAGCCCACCGCCTAGATGCTATGGACTGAACTGTGTTTCCCCAAAATTCTTCTGTTGAAGCCCTAACTCCCAATGTGACTGTATTTGGAGATAGAACTTTTAGGAAGAAATTAAGGTTAACTGAGGTTATAAAGGTAGGAGCCTAATCCGACAGGACTGGTGTCTTCTTTCTCCATGCCAAGTGAGCACCGAAGATTGACCAGGAGAGCACACCGCAAGAAGGCAGTTGTCTGCAAGTCAAGAAAAGAGAATCCAACCATGCTAGCACCCTGACCTCAGACTTGCAGACTCCAAGAACTGTGAGAAAATAAACTTCTGTTTTTTAAGCTACCCAGTCTATGGTATTTTGTTACAGCCATCTATGTAGACTAAAACACTATGGAAATCATTGTCCCAGAAGTTAACAAATAAGGGGGAAAATCAAAAAGAATACAAGATTTAATTTTTGCTTCACCTATGATTTCTCCTCATACTAGTTAACTTGCCCCTCTTTCATAGGGTACTAAAAGCATGAGAAGCTGCAATCTTATTGGATTTTTATCACAATAAATATTCATAGATTTTTAAAATACATGCATCAATACAGGCAGGTTAAGACATGTTTACTACATTGATCTTTGCAAAAGAAACATAAAATCTTCTGATCAATATAAATGTAAAAGTTTGGGGTCAGATTTTTAGCATAACTAGATTTTCAGGCAATAGCTCTGGGAGTAAAATGGAATAAGAATGAAGACTGTTACACTGCTGTTACAGTGTTTCTGATTTATTAAAAATAATCACAGAGCATTACTAGTAATGCCAAATCTCTAGCATTCTGAGCTAGTGAAAGGAATTATCAGTGTCTAAAAGGTCTTTGTCAACTCTAACATCTATAAACATTTAAGTGGTATTGAGCAGATTCGATAATCTGATCTGCTTTTAACTGTGGAAATCAATGCAATTATTAAGAAGCTGTTTGAATAATTCATGTTGTAAGAGAGGGCCTTCAGAGTAGCTGTAATGTGTCTGCATCTTAATGGTATTTTAAATAAAGTTGTGTCGTGCTACAGTGCACATTTGGTAAGCAAGACCAATCAATCCCCACCCATCGGTTCAGAGTCAGCAAAGGAAGAAAGCCTGACAGTTTCAGGGGAACAGCTGAGCTATCTGGCTTTGATAAACAAGGGAGTTCAGGGAAAGTTTCTTCCCCCAGTATCTCAGAGGAAGATAGTATCTGCCTTTTCCTTCACCCCACTGCCTTGTTGTTGGGGGATGACATTCTACTGGAGATACCATTCAGTGATATCATGGCAGGGTCACTTAGCCATGTGAACCAGACAGAGCGCCTCACAGGTATGTATGGAGAGCCAAATGGTTAGCTCTGGGTAAAGACATTCACACAAGTACCGTTTCCTCTCTCTTTGGAAGTTTTTAAACCCTTATATCATGTATTTCCCTGACCTTGAAATCAGAGCAAATGTAAGCAAAGTTAGCCTTCATAAAAATTTAATTTTCAGATCAATATCAAAGAACATGAAACTATTAACAAAGACCTCAAAAGGTATCTCGTCCCCATCTCATCCAATGTTTGAACCACCTACATGGCAATACCTTCAAGCTGGGAAGCCAGTCTATTCCAGCCCTTTCAGTTTATAAAACTTGTTGCCATCTTTTCCTGGACTGAATGAATGCTCTTCCAGCAATTATGACTGAAAAGTCTTCCTTACGCTGAACCCAAGTCTGTCTCTCTGTTCTTCTACCTACTTTCTTCAGGAGCCTTTGGGCCACTCAGTCACCCTCTTCCACCTGCTACCCATACTTAAAGGTAATGATTATGGTCTTTCCAAGTTCCCCCTCCATGCTAAACCCTCCCAGTTCCTTTACTTTGCTCATGCTCTATCCATGTCCAGGCCCACATTAGCATCAATAGAGGGGTCAACAATCAAACTTTTGGAGACCTTGTATGTGGAAAAGCCCTCTAAGCATGACCATGACTAAAAATTCTCTATTATGAGAAATTGTTTCTTATTAAACCATTTACCAAAGCTGAGTGAGCTCCCCTTCTTTACTGCCTAAACACCACCATCACACACTCTATCCCTGAGAGGCTGCTTTTCCCTCAGGCCTAGGTAGTTCTCTTCCCTTAGCTAAGCCCATAAAGCTTCCCATGTTCGGTCCTTGACTTTCCTTTCCAGTCCCATCCATAACCACTGCCCTCCACTTCTGCTACCCTCTGGCCACACCAAACTATTTACTGCTTCCTAAAAATCTGAAGCTTTCTTCCTCCCCTATGCTATTCTCCAACTGGGACACTCTCTCTCCCAGCCATCAGTAATGCTTACTAAGGGGAGGTGTCCTGAGTAGACAGAGGGTACATCAATCAGTATAGATTAACTGCTATAAAAAATGACCTTCAAATTGTTAGGGATTTAACACAATGAGAATTTATTTCTCATTATATTACAGTGCAGTATGATTTGGGAGGGGCATTGTTTATAGGTGGATAAAAAATGACCTTCAAATGTTAGGGATTTAACACAATGAGAATTTATTTCTCATTATATTATAGTCCAGTACGATTTGAGAGGGGCATTGTTTATAGGTGGGTGAGTGAACTGCACACAACCCTTCAAGGACCTAGACTCCTTTCTGATAACACGACCATCTTCTACACTTGGCCTCCAGGGTCATCTCAGAAAGGGAAGAAAGAGTGTGAGGATTTACATCCAGGCCAAGATGTGGTATACATCACTTCTGCCCACACTCTACGTACCACAGTTCAGTTACAGGGCCCCACCATCACTGCAAAAGAAGCTGGGAGATGTAGCTGCTGGAGGAAAATGAAACAGGGTTGCTGAATCCATTGCCCTGCCTCTAGATGACTCTATGCTGTTGTCCATAAAAGCCTGTGGTTACTGATCGCATCACACTGGATGGGGAAATTATGTAAGTTGCCTTGTTCATTCCCTCAATTAAATGGTAAGCTCCTTGAGGACAGTGGGGTGGCTTTCATCTTTACACTGTTAGCACAAAGGACAGAACATTCCTGCCACAAACAGCAGTTTATACTTGTGATTGAATGGGTTAATGAGGGAGTCTTGGCCCACTCTTTCTACTATTCCTCACTAGTTTGCTAAAATGGTATTTGAAGGCCCAAAGATCAACATACAGTGAAGCATGGCCCTTCTGAGCACTGGGGGTCAAGAGATGCTACAATGGCTTTGATAGTGGTTGGATGATGCCCTTTATAACCATGAAGAAGATTAAGCCGTCTCCTTTTCCCCTAGACTATGAGCTCTCCAAAACAAGAACAAGGTCTTACTTATCTCTGAATCCTTAACACTCAGCACTCTTAGAAACTGTCTGCTGAATGAATTAACGTAAAATATTGTTATAAACAGGGCAATCAGAACACAGCCCCTATCAACTTTAATTTCATGCCAAAAGTAACAAAACTTGATATCATGACCAGCCGTGAAATGTCAACAGTTAATTTTACTATGGCTTACTATCTTCATATCCTTTTTATAATACTGTCAATTCTTGTATTTTCTTTGTAATACCCGCTGTAATACACTTTAGGGCTGAAAAAATTGTTTTAAAATGTTGTATTAACTTTTAAATAAGGTTAAATGGTGGAAATCACTAAACCACTGACAACCCCCACCCCAGCTTTTCACGAGGTCATTTCTTCCGTAGATATAGAAAGAAAGCCTTCTTCCTTTGAATTAATTCAGTACAAACTGAGATATCATCATTAGGAAACTAAAACAGCAGGAAAGGCTGTCTTCCTTTTCCAGTCTATAAATAAACAGGAAGACAAAGATAAAGACTGATGTAGTTTCCAAGCCAATATTTTGAAACTCAAGTTGACCTGCCTTAAATGCCTTACTATGACCAACTTTTGTTAAGGGGGAAAACAAAACAAGACAAAATAAAAAACCAACTCAACTAAATGTCTAAAACTAGGCAAAAAAATTCATAATGAGTGCTTCTTTTCTTGATACTTCGTATTAACTCTTAAAGAAACAGTCAAGATCCTTAAGTTTATTTATGTCAAAACTAATTTAAACATTTGCTCTGTGGATTTGGTTGTTGTGCTCACAATACCTAAGATTAATCTCCTGAAATGAGAGTATTCAACTTCCAGTACCTTCACAGTTCTTATCTCTTGATAACTAGAGTAAAAAAGCGGCAGGTCCAAAATCAATCCAAAAATATATTTACTTTAAAATGGACAGTGCAAACTCCATTATTTACTTTAAAATGGACAGTGCAACCTCCATTTGAATTAAAATGTAAAAATCAATAATTTATCCTACTTTGTCCTAAAGAAACTTCGGTTTCCTTATTGGTGACTTTCAAATCTATTTAAATCCAATCCATTGCACAAAGTATGAAAGTGAAACTTCTAATGCAGCATTGTCTTGAAAAATCATCTTTCTATAAATCTCCACCTAATATATTATTATTTTTTAACTCTAAAGCTTAAAAGTTCAGTGAAAATCACATGCATAAAACCTGGATAAAAGCAAACTTGATGCCTTAAAGAAAACAGCGCAGAGAATTTGTGTATCAACTTTGGCAAATGGCTCCATGGAAAAAAGGGAACTGAGAGGGGACAGAAAAAAAAGATACATAGTTTGATCTAGAGGCATGTAAGCCCCAGGAAATTCCAAAGTCCTCATTATGTCAAGGTCCCAGGACTGCCATGGAGCCCAGCAGATAAATATCCCCTTTTCCAGCACAAGCGCTTTTATCAGGTCAGCACATCATAGGCTTAGACTGACCTCACTACAAGAGTAGCAATCTTTAGCATCAAGTGGTTGGTTAACTGAGCAGACTACTATGTGCCCCGTAATCACAAAGCCAAGCATTGGTGGATACAGCCAGGAACAAGACAGACATTGAACGTGCCCTCATGGGGTGTACAGTCTAACAAGGAAGAGCCACATTTATCAAATAATTACTAAGGTGATAAAAAGTCTCCCAGGAGCTACCAATCTGTCCATGGACATTTAGGTTGCTTCCATGTCTTGGCTATTGTAAGATCATATTTAGGGGTTCCTAACTTGGTCGAGGGTGTGGATGGCTTCCATGAGGAAGCAATAATTAGTGATACTTATACCTGTTCAAGTCAGTTAATCTGGCAACGCCTTAGTATCTTCATTTGTAAAACAGGATGATAATAGTATCTGCCACACAGAACTCTTGTGAGGACAAAAGTAGATAACAAACGAAAGACTAACCACAGACCAGCATCTGGTAAGTGATCAGTATGTGTTTATACAATTACTGGTATTATGACACACATTATTACTCTTATTCGCCTGAAGGAGTAAAAAGTTAACCAGGTCAAAGGAGGACAGGGCAGCAAGAAAAGCTATTCCAGACGGGAGAAAATATATGCAAAAACCCTGAGACCTTAAAAGGTTGTGCCCCTCTAGATGGACAGAATTAGGACTTGCAAAAAAAAATTAAAGAATAAAAGAAAAAGAAACAAACTAAGGCACGTCTGTAGTGGAAGATCCTTCTGGATCCTTTCCAAAAGTACCCCCTTACCCTGACCATCCTAAGGGCATTTTCCCTGGACTCTGCTTTCCCTTCTGTAACCATATTATAATCTTCATTTTCTTTTACAAAAACTTTCTGTATTTTCTAAATTCTTTTAAGCATGTATTAAATTCATAATTTTTTTAAAAAGAGATTTTTCAGAGAGATTTCATCATTATTTCCCTTCCCCTTAGAACCTAGCTTCTGCAAAGCCTGGTTATTATTCCTTGTCCTCTTCTGTTCCTTTCTATTCACTCAGCAACTCACTGCTGCCACTCCATCAAAACAGCTCTCCTGGAAAGCTCTTCAGAAAGAACTCCAGCATTATGTTTCTAAAACACAGATCTGCTCTCTCACCCACCTGCTAAAAACACTGCATGGCCTCTTACGACCTACAGAATAATATCCAAATCTCTAGTAAAGTCACCCCAATGATCCAGGACCTACGCTGAATCTATCCTTCCAGCGTCATTTCCTGCGCCTCTACTCCAGGACTCAGCCTTCTCCACAACCATTCTCAGACACATGGAACTTCTCACAGCACGTACTTTGACGCCTTCTGCTTTAGCCCATTTTAGTTTTTCTGCCAAGAACAGCCTTTCAACATTCTCCGTCTAGCAACATTCTGCTACTTCTTCAAATTCAAGGAACTTCAATGTCATCTCCTTTATGAAAATTTCTTCCACCCTGTCCACCTCTCTTTAAAACATAAGCCCTTGGGAACTCTCCCCATATTGCCCACCAAAGAATTAGATAAATGTTTATCTCTCTGCTTATACTATGAGCTCCATTAATGTAGAAGCTACATCTAATTTACCTTTGCGTGCAGAAGTACCCAGCTTGTAACTCAATAAACATTTGCATCACTGCTACTCAAATTAAAATAATATAATGGTTTCTTTGAGGACATCTCATGAGCGGTACAATGTAAAAGAAGCAAAGATGATGCATACAAACCACTTCAATTATTTATCCTTCTCTCGCAAGCTTACATATTTATCAATTCAACACATAGTTATCCAATGCTCATGATTTGCCAGGTACTGTGCTAGGCACTATGTATACAGTTGTGAATAAAACAGATTTTTGTCTTCATGAGGCTTACAATCTACTTGTGAAATGGGTGCTAAAGAAACACACAAATAAATATACAATTATAGATTATGGTAAGTGCCATAAAGGAAAAGAACAGGAGGCCATGAAAGATGGCAACTTTAAGGCTCGAATTTAAATCAAGGAACAAGATAAGTCCTCTCTACGAAAGTAACTATGACAATGAGAAGTGAAGGCTGAGGAGGAATTATACAGTATCCAGTAGGACCTTGTGGTTTATTTATTCTGTACATAGTAGTTTGTTATCTGCCAGTCCCAAACTCCCAATTTATCCTTCCCTCCCCTCTTTCCTCCTGGTAACCGTAAGTTTGTTTTCTATGTCTGTGAGTCTCTTTCTGTTTTGTAAATAAGTTCATTTGTGTCACTTTTTTGGATTCCACATATAAGTGATATCATGTATTTGTCTTTGTCTGACTTACTTCACTTAGTATGATAATCTCTAGGTCCATCCATGTTGCTGCAAATGGCATTGTTCCATTCCTTTTTATGGCTTAAGTAGTATTCCATTGTATATATACACCACATCTTCTTTATCCATTCAATCTGTCCATGGACATTTAGGTTGCTTCCATGTCTTGGCTATTGTAAAGAGTGCTCCCGTGAACATGGGGGTGCATATATCTTTTCAAATTAGAGTTCCCTCAAGATATGTGCCCAGGAATGGGATTGCTGGATCATATGGTAACTGTATTTTCAGTTTTTTAAGGAATGTCCATACTGTTCTCCATGGTGGCTGCACTAATTTACATTCCCAGCAACAGTGTAGGAGGGTTCCTTTTTCTCCACATCCTCTCCAGCATTTAGTATTTGTAGACTTTTTGATGATGGACATTCTGACCAGTGTGAGGTGATACCTCACTGCAGTTTTGATTTGCACTTTTTGAATAATTAGTGATGTTGAACACCTTCTCATGTGTCTGTTGGCCATCTGAATGTCTTCTCTGGGGAAATGTCTATTTAGATATTCTGCTCATTTTTGATTGGTTTGTTTTTTTGATATTGAACTCTGTGAGCTGCTTGTATATTCTGGAAATTAATCCCTTGTTGGTTGTATCATTTGCGAATATTTTCTCCCATTTCATAGGTTGTCTTTTCATTATGTTTATGGCGACACAGTATTCCAAAAGGGAAAAGTATTCCTGGAAGGTCCTGAGGTAGGCAGGAGTGTGGAGCATTTGAGAAAGTGAAGGACAGCCAGTAAACCAGGAACCTGGTGAAACACAAATATAGTGGGCAGCACCTCTACGGTGTGCTGGTTCTGTCAAAGAGACTATACTCTCTTCTAAGAGCTCCCATAAGGCATTGAAGATTTTAGGCAGTGCTAGGATGGTTGGGTGGTGATGGATCCAATTCATCTTTTTAAAATATCACTCTGAAGTGAGGAACTAAAATTCCTTTCGGTGGAATTACTAGTGATATGGAAAAGCTCTCAGTTTATTTGATTTTCCAGTATATTTAAGATAATAGTTATTTGAACATCCGTCAGTCAAATATTATATTAATCAGTCAAATATTTGTCTCTGATCATCCTCAGAAGTTAAACCCAAGCCACCCCTGTAGCTTTTGTTTCTCTGAATAATATACTTCAGGTATACAAAGTTACAGTACAGATCCTAGTTCCTGGAATGCCACATTGTACGTGCCAATAACCATTTAATCAGAGCTATCATTCCAAAGTGTGTAAAGCCTCCTGTCAAGATAAAGACTAGTATCTGATTTGATTGCAACTCAAATTTTTCATTATAACTTCAGTTGAAGACTTTAAGCTGCTGCTTTATGAATGGCACATACAAAACTGTAAAGGCTATTACTTTTGTTTGTTTAGAAATGTCACAATCCTTCTCTTTGTTGAGAACAAATTCACTCAAGTTACAATTATGTCACAAAGAGGAGATAAAGCACAGTATCATTTTTAAAATGTTCTTGTGACATTTGGTGAAACCAAAAGAAATATTACAACCAGAAAAAGGGAGAGGAAGGAAGAAGAGAAATAAAGCTGCAGGATGAACAAAAACTAACAGGAACACACACACTTCACTATATGGCTTTTGGCTGGCAAGCAGCAGTGTTGAATGAGCACTACTTAGAACCTGGGAAGGAAAACTGCGTATGCAGATGCCTGGAGGGGACACCAAAGAAATATCCAACACCCAGCCAAGAAAAGAAAGAAAGAGAGCAGAGGGAAAATTATAACCAGCACACACAATACAATATAAACTCCTTTCCCAAGCTTTTAATGAGCTGTGATTTATCTAATATCAAAACAAAGTTTGGAAAACCCATAAAAGAAAAGGAAATCCAGACCAAGCAAGCAAAGGAATAGACCGCAAAGACTTCCAGCTTATGTAAAAGGACTGGGTCTTCATAGTTGGAGAAAAAGAATCTTGAAAAGGTAAAATAGTGGTTGTAACATTTATAGTAAGAACGCCAATCATAAAAGCTAACTTTTATTTAGCATGTACTTTGTGTTAGGTACCATGGTAAGTGCTTTCCAGGGTTTAACTGATTTTAAACCTCTCACCAACTCTATAGCAGGTAGTAATTTTATTTCCACTTGAAAGATGAGGAAACTGTTGCTAAGTCCAGTATCACAAAGCTAAAATGTGAATAAGAGGCATCTCCGTCTGAGTAGAGCTTTTGCAAATGAATTCCAGGTAAGTTTTGTTGTTCTTTTTCATCTAGATAATTAAGACTTAAATAAAATACAATATAGATTTTACATTAACTCTTTTAATGAAAAGTTTTCTAAGTCATATTTTAGATTTTCTGTCTTTCTTAAACACAATATCCTGAGCATAATTTAAAGTTTTCTTAATAATTCACAATATACGGAGCATAACTGTTAACAGTAGCTATCATGTTCTGCCTTTATAGCAAACCTCAAGAGATACTAAAAAATGTAGGACTGTTTGCTTCTGTACCAAATGCGAGCTGAATCTTTAAGTTCTTCCTGTTTTTTCTATTCTGACTGTCTTAGTCCCTCGTAGCCAAGTTATTGACTTTAACTTCTAGCTGCCATCAGGGTACGGAGCTCTAGCAGCAATCTGCCCCTCGGGCTCCCTCTCCACCAACCCGGCTGCTTCTTGCTTCTCCAACCTCCTCTCGAACCACATGTCCTCCATGGACTACGTAATCAACAGTAATAGAGATACTGAGCCAAACCAAGACAACTATACTTCCTTCCCAGCACCCCTCAGCTGGCCAGGTCCAAGGGACTTTGTGTAACTTAACCGAGGCTGAGAAGACTAACAGTCTTGTGAATTACCAGTAGTATCCTCATTTTACAGAGAGGTAAACTGAGGCTAAGAAATATTATATATTTATATTAGAGATATTAGGCTTTCACAGCTAAGAAGTGTGAGAGCTTGGATCTAAACATGGTCTTTCTTACTTCTAAGCTTCACTGCCACAAATGGGGCAGGAGAGGAGGCACACAACATTTCTGGCAGTACTAATGGCCTCAAGAAATAGCCACAATTTGCTTTATGCATTTAATGTATGCTAAGTATTGAATAATATCACAAATACTCACTGAAATTATAACACAAGATTCAGAGCATAGACCAGAGATTGCTAACTAGGCAACATACAATATTTGATCAGCTAGCTGGGCAGTGCTGCATATGCATTAATCAGTGCCAGCTTGCATGTCACACTTTCGCACATAACATGACTTCCTCAGTGATTTCCTGACACTTTTGGGTGCAACCACCACTTTCAAGGCAATTTATTGCATAAGAGTAAAGCAACTATGTAAAGAAATATAGGTTGCTCTAATGCATGTGAAATCTTTTAGAATAAAAATATTGTTAGCATCAGTTTTTCTATATCATCACACTAAAGCTTTACTGATGACTTTTTTAGACGGTCCAAATGGCATTTATCTCTCCTGTTTAGACATAATTCTATTTCAGACTGGTTGTCTGAATTCACTTATTTATTGAACCAATATTTATTAAGTAGATACCTGGCTACAGATACTCTGTGCTACATATAATGCTGGATGGCAGGATAGAGGTGATTTTTTTTATAGCATATAACCCTGGATATTTACTTAGGTACAATGATTGTAACTGGATTAACATGTACCTTCATTTATTCACAATGATCATTAAAATTGTCTGTATTTAAAAAGCGGATCAAGCAACTTACCCCTGAAGTTGTTTCATACATGAAATTACACTAAAGAACATTTTCTTCCTGATTTATAGTATTTAAAGTTACCATAGTCTTTTTTTTAATAGAAGTATAGTTGATTTACAATGTTGTGTTAGTTTCTGTGGTACAGCAAAGTGATTCAGTTTTATATATATATAATATGCTTTTTCATATTCTTTTCCATTATGGTTTATTATAAGATATTGAATATAGTTCTCTGTGCTATACAGTAGGACCTTGTTGTTTATCTATTTTATACATGGTAGTTTGTAACTGCTAATCCCAAACTCCTAATTCATCCCTCCCCCACCCCTTTTCCCCTTTGGTTACCACAAACTTATTTGCTTTCTAAGTCTGTGATTCTGTTTCTGAACTTATTTATTTAGTTCATTTGTATCAAATTTTAGATTCCACATATAATTGATATCATA
Source organism: Camelus dromedarius (assembly GCF_036321535.1). Lineage (NCBI taxonomy): Eukaryota > Metazoa > Chordata > Mammalia > Artiodactyla > Camelidae > Camelus > Camelus dromedarius. Next base: position 37,629,997 of record NC_087439.1, read on the forward strand.
TGGTATTTGTCTTTCTCTGACTTTACTTAGTATGATAATACTAGGCTCATCCTTGTTGCTGCAAATTGCATTATTTCATTCCTTTTTGATGGCTGAGTAATATTCCATTGTATAAATATACCACAACTTTATCTATTCATCTGTCAATGGATATTTAGGTTGTTTATACATCTTGGCTGTTATAAACAGTGCTGCTATAAAGTTACCAGAGTCTTTACACAGAGTGGAGAAGTCTTCATATGGCAACCACATCTCAAGAACTTCCTTAGAAATAAGGAAGCAGGAACAGTTGGCCACATCCTAGGGTCCTGGGTCTCAGAACACACAGATAGAAAGAAATCTCCAGAGAAATGTTTTAAGCACAAGGCCAATAATAGATACTACATGCACAGAGCTGTGGAGAAATGGCTTCTTGGATGGGGCAGCTCCTTCCATTTCATTCACTTTAAATTCACACAGCCTTAAATGTTGCCGTGACTCTTTTCTAATCACCTTAGCAAAAATTGCACCAGCTTAAATAGTGGCTTAGAAATTCAGGCAGCACCTTTATGATACCACTTCAGAGATAAGACCTAATACCCACCATGTCTAATTGGTTTTGTGATGCAATTACATTTTGAGAATGTTTGGCCCACAGTTGGTCTGTATTGTATGTTCCAAGCAATCCTGTTATTTGGATAGCTTCCATTCATAGAGATTTGGGCTTTCTTGATTTCCTTTCTAGCACTGGCATGTTTATTCCAATTTGCCATAAGTATCTACTCTTTCTTAGGGTTACAAAGTTGTTTCCCTTAGAAACAAACTGTAGTGGGCTTCCCAAATACATGACATTTAATTTCATCTTAGAAAAATACACAGGACACCACTCAAAGTGCTGCCGCTCTTCCTCCTTATAAGATTTACATTTAAAATACTTTCACTTGATCCTCCATGATCTTTGTAATAGCACAAATGCTTGGAAGATTAAATGCAAAAACTTTAAATCCATAATTCTTAATGGTGTATTTCAAATAACTGAAAATGATACATATACTGATCTTTAAAAATTTCAAACAGAAGTATGAACCAACAGAAGCATTACATTTTTGACCTATTTTAAAACATTTTCCTCTCTCTTCCACTCATTATTCATTATTAACTACTGATCAACTTTATTATTTCACATGCTACATGGTGAATCTTTTTTTATTCTGAATTTCCTTTATTATTTTTGAGATTAAGCATCTTTTCTATTTTATTAATATTTTAATTTCATTGAAGTATAGTTAGTTTACAATGTTGTGTTAATTTCTGGTATACAGCATAGTGTTTCAATTATACATGCATATATTCCTTTTCATATTCTTTTCCATTAGAGGCCATTAGAAGGTATTGAATATAGTTCCCTGTGCTATGTAGTAGGACCTTGTTGTTTATCTATTTTATTATATATGAAAATGCAAATCCTGAACTCCCAATTTATCCCTCATACCCTCCTCTTTCTCGCCTGTTAACCATAAGTTTGTTTCCTATGTCTGTGAGTCTCCTTCTGTTTTGTAAATGAGTTCATTCGTGTCACTTTTTTAGATTTCACATATAAGTGACATCATATGGTATTTTTCTTTCTCTTTCTGGCTTACTTCACTTAGAATGACAATCTCCAGGTCCATCCATGTTGCTGTGGCATTATTCTATTCTTTTTTATAGCTGAGTAGTATTTCATTGTATAAATATACAACTTCTTTATCTAGTCATTTGTCGATGGACATTTAGGTTGTTTCCATGTCTTGGCTATTGTAAATAGTGCTGCCATGAACATTGAGGTACAAGTGTCTTTTTGAATTACGGTTCCCTCTGTATATATGCCTAGGAGTGGGATTGTTGTTACATGGTTAATCTTATTCCCTCAAGTGATCAGGGGCATTTTATGACCAAAGTTCTCAATAAATAATTTATTCCACTTTTCCATTACTTTGAAAATAAAGTTTCAGAATAGTGCCTGACACTAATACTTGAAGCACAGCAATTGAATTACTAAATAGATGAGATAAGGTCTAATGCACTTATCTTCTTTCTAAGAGACCAGTTCGTCAATATTGATTGAACCCAATGTGCACAAAAGCATTTATTAGGAGAAAGGAACTTCCTCTAAACACCACTTTACTTCAAGCCTAAGCTTGCTGAGCCATGGGAGAATTTATGGCTTTTCCTCCACCAGCATCATTAATTGGGAAGATTCCTTAATTATAATCTAACATACAATTAAATCCGTTAACCTTGCAGATGAGTTAAAAGAAACCTCTGGCCCAAAGGAGAGAGACTCTCCCTGAAGCAGGTGATGATCCTACCCTGCCCCCAACTGTTCCATCCTTAACCGGAAGCAAGGCAATCAAGGTGAATGTCCTGCTTCTGGTCATCAATTCTGGGATGCACTGGCTTTTCTGTGGGGATAGAAACTGAGGTCACTTAATGACTCTGAGCGGCACAAAACAAGTGGAGCCAGAGGGTAAGAAGGTGGTGACCAGATCTGGGGGCCATCATCACTCAGCATGTCACCATGGGGTAAGGCTATCTACAACCAGGGCTTCACAGACAACTACTCCTTGATAAGGATGCTTCAGTTTAGAGAGGCTGAGTCTCAGTGAAGGTCACTGTCGAACCACTGGGGTTGGGCCACAGGTCACCAGGAGAAGGAGGTTCCGGAGCTGCTGCTGCAGCAGTGCTCACTCCCTGTTCTAAAAGGGGCCGTCACTGCTTTTTAGTAGTTTTCTTTTTGGCTGTTTGCTCCCCTTGAAGGCTGCCCTCAACTCAGCTTATTCTATTACTAATATGACAACCACATTGAGGGGCTATGTGAGGTGGGGAGGAAGGAGGGACATTCTCTCTCTGGTCCCTAAGCTCCCTGAGGAATGACCATCCCCCACCTCCCCTTCTGGCGACCTTTCTGGAACTCTCTAAAGACACATAGCATCCCCTGTTCCTTATTCCTCAGCCGTTCTACTACAGCAAGAGTGGAATGAGCAAGGAAGTTTAATATTATCCCTCTTAGAAAATGTGCTTTTTTTGAACCAGGGACAATGCTCTGATAGAAGGCATAAAGTGCAAATGGTGGCATTACAAACATCAGAGGGAGGCAGGGTGGCTGGGACCTTGTCTGCAGGTCTAGAACTTACTGCACTCCAATTCAAGAAAGCGGCAGGGCAGGGTGTGACTTCCTGTCCCTTTCCTTTTACTTTTGTAAAGTCAGCACAATGGTCACTGGAGGGCCAGAGCCTACACCTCCATCACCCCTGGAAGGAGAGCCCCCCGTGGCTGGTCTGGCTTTATGAGAGCTCTGGGGCAGGGGCAAGTGCACAGGACCGTGAAGATTGGGGAAGGCACCGCTCCCTCGCTCACATCCATCACTGCCACTCACTGCCGTCCTCCCTGAGTTATAACCTCCGTTTTCACTGCTCTATATACTCCATTAGGCCCACACAAGTATTTGCCTACAGCAAATGAGTCAGAAATTCTTCACAAATGCACATTTCCAGGAGAATATAATAGAAAGGGAATCTGAGAAAGGAGAGTTTAATTTCCCTTGGACCTGCTGCTTATTTTCTTTCAGGCATTAGCCATGTAGTTGTTTGCTTAGCTGTGAAAGAATCTCTCAGGTTTCTAGGCAGCTGAATGGAATCGCCGTTGTCATCTTCTCGATTTAATAAATTCAATCAATATTCAGTTTTCTATGACAATAGAAGGCAAGGGGCAGAGCAGGTGACCCTGAACAACAGGTAACACCGGTTATTGTTACTGTTTTAGCTATTATTATTTTTTACATGCTCTGCCCCCTCCAATTTCCTTCCCAAGCTCAATGGGCCCCCAACTTGGATGTGCCCTAAACTCATCTGGGGGAGGGTACTCAAGTAGCCTGAAAGCATCTTGTGTTGTGAGGAAAACTAATCTGTTCTATGCCACTCATCACAGATAACCGGCAAGTAGACACTAAAGAATCTGTCCTGAAGACTTACTGAGTTCACGATGTGCTAAGTACTCTATAGGAATAATAAGCACGTGACTCCTCCCTCTGCTTTTACATAAGCCTTTTGCCCAGGTGTTTCAAGATAGCAGCCCTGAGGAAACCTTCTCTTGACTTATAATGTAACACATTACACTGGTCAGATTAGGGCAGGGAAGGAAGGGGCAAAGGAGGAAAGGCTGATTACCTGACGGCAAGGGCAGTAGTGGTACCCAGAAGGAAAACTGGACAACTGATTTTTGAGACTCTAGAACTGGGCAGGTAGAAATGATACTCTCAATGATAAAAATATTTGACAAGAGAAATAGAGAATTTGGGCAAAAGACTAAAATAAAACATGTTAGGCATGGTTATTTACTAGAGTCAGATGGCCATTTCAGTTGAAGAGTGAGAACCTGAGATGAATGGAAGAGATTGGAGGTAAAGACCATCTAACAATTGCTATTTATGCACTAAAAGAAAAGGCATGATAAGGAAACAGGCTCTTCCTGCAGACCTGAGAAGAAAACAGAACCCACCATCAGGAGATGAGAGGAAAAAAAAAAAAAAAAAACCTGATCCAAAAAAATTAGTCATAATGCTTTTTTTTTTCTTTCTGACAAACTCAGGGTTTATTGCTGCTAATAATAGTTTCCACATAAAAGAGATGGTATCTTTTCTGGAAAAAAAGAGGTTCAAAAAGAGGTTTGGAGTGGTCAGGATGATTAATCTAATAACTGTAAAAGCTGATTCTTACTTACTTAAGCTAGTTAATCCAGAACCTTTCATTAGATACCTACTTTCATTTTATAATATGCCTCTCAAAAAGCATCAGCTCAGGCTGCTACAAGACCAAGTATTTAGGGCTGGAAATGATTATTACGGACTCTTTTCAGCCAGGATTGTCATCAGGGGGTTTAGTCACGGCCCTCCCTTTCAGAACGAAATGCATTTCAGCATGGTTCAACAGAGACCCTCTACAGGGGGCAACCTAAAGGGTTTTTAACTCAATGTCTTTTATTTTATTCCATGGCTATTCCCTCTTTTCATTCACAAGCGTTTTGTTTATTATGTTGTCTTTCCTTCTCCTCTAAGGTTATGAAAAAGAATTTGAATTTTGCAAAATTAAATAGCAGTTAAGCCATCTACCATGAACTTAAAAAAAAAAAAACCACTTAGCATATTTTACTAGCTAAATACTACAGCCTGTTTGAAAGAATATGGAGGAAGGGTACTGTCCTGCATGCTGGTGTTAGGCTAAATTGAGACAGCCCTTTCAGACAGCATGCGACACACCAAGACCTCCCACTCCCCTTCCAGAAACAGACCTCAGAGAGGCTCCCGCCCATGAAAAAAAGAGAGACCCACAGAGGGGTATTCACAGGACATTTCCAGAATGGGAAAAAGCCTACAACAATCTAAATACGCATCAAAAAGTGAGCAGAGAAATTACAGTATAAGACAGAAAACTACTGAGCAGTAAAATGAATAAAATTGATCTGTATGTAATCAACATGCACATTTCTCAAAAACATAACTTTTGAATGAACAAAACTGCAGAATGATACTCTGTCACACACAGTTTAATAACTATAAATGTAAATGTAGAAACACAAAATAATCCACTACTATGTATTATTTTATTGGTAAACATAAATGTAGGAAAAGTACAAGGACACAAACATGAAGAATAGTCTCAAAATTCACGACAAGAGGTGCGTCGGAGGAAGGTGCAAACGCACTGTTTTATTTCTTGTATTAAAAAGAAAACAGGAGGTAGAGCATGTGCAGTAAATGTTAATAATGATTAATCCTTTAAGATTGTTCTATGGGTTCTTATGTTATTCTCTGCAGCTTTCTGGATGTTGACTTTTTAAAATAGTGTATCTTTGAAGACCTTTAATTTAAAAGTCATACAGCTTCTCTAAAATCATCCAATTGCCCATCTACTCATGCATTCAACAAATATTTGTTGAATGTATCATTAATCCTGGGATAAGAAGAATAAGAAAAGATCCTTGCCCTTGTAAGGCCCACACGAACGGACTAATTCCTATTTAGGAATCCTGTCACATTCCGTAGTGTAGGTTTCTGTATACAGTAAGGAAGGATTTTCACTAGGTTTGAATTTGCCCAAGAGTCACTACAGTGTGCTTATTTGCAGAACAGCATACTGCTATAGTTCCACAAATGTGACTGTCAATATTTATCTTTAACTATCTTCTTGCCAAGAGTTTTTGAAAGGGAATGGAAGCAAATGAGTTTTGAAGATGTTCCAAAGTTATGATCAAACAATCATAATGACAAAAAGTCAAATAAGTTAATCTTTCTTTGAAAGTTTTCCAAAGAGACAGATTAATTGGTCAACCTGCCACTACTAATGACAACAGTATGTGATACAGTGAAACTTGAGTTTGGCCTAGTCACTACACAACAGCCCTTCCAACATCTTATGACTCAACTTTGTAGAAATTCAAAACTCAAAGTCTTGTCTATCCTGTTTTTCCCTAAGGTAGCTGTATAGTCTTTGCATAATGAATGTATGTCACCACCCATGCTGAAAACACCAGGCCTCAACACTGTGGGCTAACTCCAACATTATCGCTCCTGCCCAACTCAATCCTACATTTTTCATTCAAACTTTTTATTTGATAAAGATGAGAAAGGCACCACTTTTTCTGTCATGACCTGTCAGCCCTCAGGCCTGCAGTCAGGCTACCCTATTATTTACCTTCAAAGAGGGACCAGGACTAAGGGTGAGAAAAAGTCAGATACTAACCAGATCACAGCCAGTATCGGGAGTGAGGAATCCCAGCGTGGACTCATTAAAGCAGGCTTAGCTCAGGAACTGAGTGTGAGGAGTGTGGGACAGAAGTCTCCCTTCTCTCTAATGCCCTCTCCCGGGACTGATCATCAATCATCAAAATTCATGGTAGAACCCATCAGATTAGAAGTCTGGTTCAGATTATCCAGGTTTATTCCTGGGTCTGATCAAACAGTAGTGAACAAGGGGCCAGGAAAATAATTTAGGCCTTGGTACGGCTACAGATATGTGCACACGTGCACGCGTACACGCACACGCACACACACACACACACACACACACTCCCCTGAATTTCAGTCTTCACCTATAATTATGAATGTCATCTAGCTTCCATAAAGCTTCCCTGTCTGGGCAGTTCTCACACTTATCAGAAAAGCCTGTATTAGCTAAAAGTGTATTCCTGTATTATTATCATATGTTATATGTACCCTCAAAGTGCTTTAATTATAATCTTACTGAAACTGATTGCTATCCCAAGTAAGTAAGATTATGTTTGTCAATCATACCTCTAAAAACAAAAGTTTCAAAAATCATTCTCTTATGATGTTAAATTCACTCAACAAATTCACTCAACAAATATATAGTAAATTCTACAGAGTCTCAGAATATAACTAAATACAAATACAGAATATTCTTTCCTTTCAATTGATGCTTTGCCAAATCCTAGTTAAAGAGGAAAAACTCTAAATTAGACATCTATGTGAAAAATGAGACACCGAAGCTGGTATCAGATTAATTGTAAGATTTTTAAATTTGAGAATTAGATTACGGAGGCCTCAGCTTTTGTTTTTATCTGAGGTAAAAGCATTCATTTCTCAAATGTTAGTTAACACAGTAACCAAAATCTCACATGTACACAACACACACACACACACACACACACACACAGACAAAAGCCCGAATGTCAAGCTTCAGGGCCTACATCCACGATATAGTCAGATGCAGCATCTGCTTTCATCAAATTCTATGTGTGTGAAATCTTTATTGTGAATAAATCACTTAAGTGAGCCTGAGAGAAGTTTAAAAAGAAAAATCTACATGAAACTCTCCCCTCAAGTGAAACAATGAAGTAGAGTGAACATGGTTTGGCTTTGAAGTCTGACACATGTTTCAAATCCTGGCCCAACTCCTTACCTACCTATGGACTTGGGTGGGCACTTCACCCCTGTGAACCTCAGTCTTCTCTTACATAAAATGGGATAATATTAATTACCTGCCACAGGCTGTTGTCAGGATTCAATAATTTCACAGAGGACCTGACAATAGCAGGCAATAAATAAATGTTAATGTTCTTTTCCTCCTGTCTCTTTTCCCAAAGAGGAAGAGACTCACCTGGGTCAGAAGCATTAAGAAAGTGTTGGCAACACTCATGAAGAGAGAAATCAACAGTCTGTGAACAAGTGGAGATTATAATAGGGGAAGGCGTCCTAGTCTGAGTACATGACAGCAAAAAGATGGGCAAGGACCAGCTGCTATGAGAAATGCAAAAAGGATGCAGTTTGTACAGTAGAAGCTTAGCCATAAAGGAAAAGAAAGAGTATGTAGTGAGAGCTAATGAGAAGAGTCAGGGCTTTTGACTACATACCCCTTGGATTCCGGATTGTATTGCTTGAGTGCCATCTCAAAGTGAACCTTAGACATAGTAAGGAACCATGATGAAATCACTACAGTGAAGCTGTTTTCCAAACCCCAAACAGGCATTCATTGTCATCCAGATTGGCTCACACCTTTAGATCCACGAGGGTATCATAACCATCATCTATACAAAATAGGCTTTCTGGCCTGACTGGCAGCTAGTCAGCAGAACCTCTGTCTGGGCTTTCTAACGCCATGGATCAGTTGCTGGATAACTGCAACCCGAACAAACACTGTATTTCATCAAATCTAAGATGTCATTAAAAACAGGACATACCATTATTCTACGTACTGCTTAGAAATAAAAAATGCTCCCAAATGAGGAACCTAACAAAAGAGCAAGGGGTCCTACTCTCTGGGGAAGGGCGAACAAGAAATACGCTGAAGGATGCAGAAAGGAAATGTGCGTGTCTCAAACTCATTTCCTGGGTGAACGGAAGGAAAAAAAATCTCCACCAAGAATCTGAACTACCAGCTCGTACTGTATCCACACAAGCAGTGTGGCACAAGAAAACCTCCAGCAGAGATTTAATTTTAAGTGGTCCCAGATTGGTAGTGTCCTCAGGGGGCTATCACAAGTAAACACAAATTCACAAATCCCCTCCAAAAGAACTGGACTTTAATCCAGGCTGACGGCCCCTCAAACATGCTACCAACTATATGAGGCACTCAGATTTCAGAGAAGGTAAATTATGGGCGGGGAACATGTGCAGTTGAAATTAAGGAAATGCAGTCACTGTTTCCTTAAAAAGAATTAAGATGGTATTATATATGGATCTGGGTCACTCGACAAGTATGTATTAGTATGTATCCACTATATGCATAATAGAGGTTTCCAAGCAATTTGAAGGCATGACCCTTGCTTGCAAGCAGCGAACTAACAGTCTCTCTGGGAACATAGATTCGTGTTTCTATCTGATTTACTTTCGGAATGTTTTGCCAACACAGTTATAGTGCTGTCACAAAAGAGGAGTAAATGCACAGTACCTCACCCCCAATCTTGGGTCTGCTTTTTTTATGGTCTAGCATTGAAATGGTGTCTTTAAACAGTCAACTTTAATGTAAGTAAGCTTATTTTCATTCCTCCAGTTTCAACAAAAGACACATAAGCTACTTTCTGATTACTCTGATTAGCTTTCATTCAAAATAACTGTATTGTGTATAGCATGTGGGATATGCAGTTTTGATCACTTGGTTAAAATTTATAGCATAAGTAAATATGATTAACTTATATCTTAAGCAGGAAAGTTAGAGGGAAACTTCATCCTTAAGGCTTTAAAAAAAAACTGTAACAAATCATTGAAGCAACTTTTATTCATTAATTCAACTTTGAAAAGTGAACACCTAATTTACTGGTCATAAGAAATTTGAACTCTTGTGTGAAAAGAGGTAGCAGGGTTAGCTTCCTAACAGCTCATTGAAACAATTATTTGTGAGCATTAGCTCTTCCCTTACCCATGACAGAATTAGTGTTGGGATTACTACACGTAGATATGTCAAACCCAGACCCAGGGGACCCTTACACAAAAAGTCTCTGTTTGATGCCACTTCGTGAGAAATGTTCTGTTACCATCACCTGACGGAACACACATTTCTCCTCCTAAGACAGAAGCACTTGATTTCATGTCTTTGTACTCTTCGGACAATGCCCTCAGTCCCCACTTTGAGAACTTCAGCACTGTATGTTCAGAAAGTCATTTAAAGTAGACAAAATGATTGACTTGGTAACTGCTTACAAGCAAACATCAGGGAGAATCTCAGGGAATAAACTACAAATTAGAAATATACAGGTACACAGCCTCAAATTCCCCATGGTCTGACTCATGTTTACACATTAGATCTTTCTTTCATGGCAGTTTCAGTCTCTTTTTCAAATGTTCCTTCACTCTCAACCTTAACTCAAACCAGAGTCCCCTCTGTCTGCCTCCCTGGACATAAAGGAACCAGAGGTTCTTGCTGAGTCTGATTCTCATCCCCTGTGTCATTGCTGCCAGCACAGCCCTGACTCCAGGCTTCCTTGGACTCTGCACATCCAAGTTATATGGCCCCTGACGGATACTCAGGGCTGCAACCCCGAGAACTTCCAGCACTGTCTAAACTCACTTCTCTTGTAGACTTCGGCTCCTTTGTGGTTGGACCACGCTCCACCAGCATCACTATCCAAAGCTTTCTAATTGCCCACATCGGTACCACCTCCCCCAGGGCATTTTTCTTCAGGGAGCCATTAATCTCAGCATTCATATCTGGACCTTCCGTTTTCTCTCAGGATCTTAGCAGTATCCCTACAACTAACTTGCACTCAAGCCACAGGATTATGCCAACGACTCGGAAATTATTCTTGGGAAGCATCAGGAGAGTTGTCACGAGATGTATAATTATAGGGGAGACACATTCTATAATGTAACTCCACAAATGAGTGAAAAAGAGATTTCAAAAAATAGAATAAAAATTTAGGAGACAAAAAATTGACCTCATAGTAGATAAAACAATGAAGGGGGCGGCGCTGCAAATTTCTGAAAGGAGGAATGAGAAAGAAGATTCTTGATAAACGATGCTCAGCCTGAACCGGCAGCATCCGAAGCCTAATGCAGACAACTCTGATTTTCACTGAGTGTGGAGCTCCAGAGCCAAGACGATAAAACTGCAGAGATATATTTTTAAATCCATGAGGCAGTTGTGCGGGTGTCGATGTAAAAGAAAAACAAATCCAAGCTGGAGCTCTGCTTGGAATAGCTCCACATCACACTCCCCAAATATTATTCTGTACACTCAACTTATTTTTACTTTCTAGCATATGTTAATTAACTATATTATAGACTTTTTCAATTGTCAGTATAAAGCAGTGACACCATTCATTTCCCACAGTGCTCAGTACATAGGTGTTTTCTTGATTATATGGAAAAGAGACAGCATTTATAGATTAAATTTGTTCTATTTATCATGCACATCAATTTGTCGTTCTCTTCCCATTTTTTTCTACTGTTTATTCTAACATGAGATCTTTTCACGCATAACTATATATAGTATTTTAACAATAGTGACTTGCATACACATAAACTTCTTGGAACAGTGCCTAGCACATAGTAAATAATCAATAAATGTTAGCTGTAATCAATATCATCAGTATTTTTGTTATTTTTGTTAAAAAAATTTACCTTACGACAGTGAATTCTATCATAGCCCATACCTGCAGCTGTGCGGGATGGATTTACGTAGTACTTGAATCTTATAAAGTGGGATTCCAAGTTTAAATAATGGATGAAAAAAACACAGAATCACTTTGCCGGGATATCTTTTGCCTACATATCACAGGCACATTTGATTTTGTACTTAAGTATTTTTGTGGTTAATAGTGAAAAGAGCTGTTGAACACTAACTGAAAGAATATCTGAAAGAATATAGACAGTACCTCAGTGAGGGCTTTTCAAGAAATCTCTGATACAGTTCCCATAGAATCTACTTTAAAATATATAGGGAAAAAGCCTTATTATGCTTAGAGTTTCCCTCACCTCCAACCCACTCATCATGTTAATTAATCTCCCTGAAATGTCATTCCTCAGTTTAAAAGCTTTAATGGCTCCCCATCGCCCAAAGGATAAAGCAAGAACTTTCATTGCCTGGTCCTCCTACGTGGATGCCAGACTACCTGCACTGCTCTTCTAGTCCACCCCAAACACATGAGGTTATTCTGCCACCAACACCACTTACCATTGTCATCTTTCTTTCAAGGCTGAGCAGAGGTGGTGCCCCATAGACAGAGCTTTTTTGACTTCTCTTCAACAGAAGGGAAGTCTGTTTCTCCACTTTCCCATCAACCACTCTCCTCATACCATTCACAGTCCTTAACTCAGGTTGTTAATGGCTATTAAATAGATACTATTTTCCCAAGTTGTGCTATACTCTCTGTAAGAGTAGGGACAGGTCTTCTGAATTTGAGTCTTCCATATACCTATGTAAGAGTATTTGGGCAATGAACATGATAACAGAAGGAAATGTAACAAGAAACCAACATAAGAATCATGACATAATTCATTTAAAAGTCCCAAGAATAGTCTCTCTCAGACTCATGTCTGGCTTGACATTTTTATACAAAATTTGAAAGAAGTGGTTCCCATTGAAACACCACACCTGCACATACCACCCTACCCTTTCACCACAAGACACACTGTGCTGATGAGGATGAGCCTCAGGAAAGTGGATCAAAAAGGTGATAGGTGGATGACCTTCAACATCCATAAGCAAGACTAACACATCCCACTAAACTACTAGTCCCAACTGTACAGTGTTTGGGAGTCATTTTGGACTACCTGAAAGGTAACAGCTCAACACGAACCATAACCTAAAAGAGCAATTACCCCTGGGCATGAAGAGTTATTTAGCAGAAATAAAATTGAAAACCTAATGTTACAAAATTCAAGTGCAACAAGGTCACTTTGCAAAATTGTAATTATTGCCTCTCCAAACAACTAAACTAAATGAACAACTAACATGACTCAAAGAAAAGATACAAAATTAGGATTCTTCATTCTGGAAAAATATTAACTTGAAAGAGATATCTTTAAAGTTTATAAAATCACAATCAAACTTTCTCCTCAAATAATGGAAAATAAGGAATAGAGGAGACATTTGAAACATGTATTTTCTTGGGGGAAAAAAAGCCAACAGTACTTCACAAGTGTACGTGGATCACGTGGCCCTGTGTCCTTAAACATATAAACAGGTCCAAGAGCTGTCTGGTCATACAGATGGCTGATCCACTGGTTATTTAATGGATGTTTGGGGGCATTTGGTTGACCTTGCCCAAGTAAGGTCAAAACCATGTTTGGGAAATTCTTAATCTAAATCAGTGTAACCTTTCATATATTCTGATTATAAGCAAAGGCTCACCATGTATTTTGAGAAGTAGGAAAAAAGGATTTATACAAGAGAAAGTAAAGGACAAAAAGTTGTCTCTAGTGAGGGCTCTAAACTACAAATTTCAGGTCAGGATTAGTGAGAGGCAAACATTTCATTTTTTATTGAAAAATCATATTTTGGATAACTTTTTCCTTTTCTGATGTGCTCTAACACTCAGTCAACCAAATATGCTGTAAACTTTTCACGTATCGCGTTGCCAGTCCTTTTTTGGAGGGGGGCATATAACAAGTCACCTTACTGTCAAGCAGTTCAAAACCCTCTAGAAACATGCTTAACAATTCCCAAATTGTAGACAACAGACTAGAAAACAGAAGCAAAAACAGCTGGAGTCACTGGCTCCAGTGACCTAAACTGAGCTCAGATCTTCCTCTTGGTATTGAGTCATGTGATTACAGCTATGCTTTATTCTGTTGTCAATGTAAACTAATTTTCAGAATTATAAAGCCGGACATCCCTAGGAAATCTACAGGAAAAAAATAACTACAGGGAAAACCCAATATGTGTATGAAAAATATATGTTTATACTACTGAAGGACACAACTATAAATCAGTCTCTTAAACATTCTACTTTGCAAAAACAAGAAATTGCTTCAGTTTTTGTATCTTACTCTCGTAATGTCGCTACCGCACTGAAGAATCAACCCTTCTGGTCTAGATGTGTTAAACTGACCTAATCTAACTTTAACAAAACATGACGTGGATTTAACACTTAGCCTATATTTGGTTTCATTTTAATCTATGATATTCTGCTGTCTCTTTACATTTGTTGTTTTTAGTAAAATTCACTCTGTAATAAATTTAAACACTCTCCCTTGTTTATATAAGCTTACGTAAAAGTCCAAAGACCTGAGTACTTAGGCTCAGTTGCAAACAAAATAAAAGTATGACATTCTTTGACAGTCAAAGAAATAATTCTTATTCAGTGACCCCTTTATTATTGCTATCTTCAGTTTCCATGGGGGTTTATGTGAATAAAATAAAGTAAAAGACTGTATGCACTTAGATAGAATTACAGATGAATGTTCTCCATTCCTGTTTATGTTAAGAGTTCCAAGAATGACTATCATGTGAGGATAATGGCGGTCTTTTAGCTGTGCTGACATAAAAGGGCCGTTCCACTGTGTTGTTTAATTGTATATATTCCAATGCTAGGCAACTCTCCAAACCTTACTGTAAACATTGTATAAGGCCTGTAAGTTAAGCAAAATAATGGAGTTCAGTCTCTTTACAGTTAACTCCAAGTGACAGTTGACTTCTCTTTAGGATTTGATATATTGTTTGCCATGATTAGGGCAGATTGCTTTGTCACATAAAACAAGTTGACATTTGGAAACCCAGTCTAATGTTATGCTATAAGGGTGTCATTTTCCTCCCTGTGAAACTTACTTGGTGTGGTGTTTTGTTTCCCAGGTCTATAGAAAAAGGGAATCTATTACAGTTTGTTGTGTTAAGGTTCGAGACAGAGATGTATATAATCAATAGCTATATTGAACAGTTATTAAGTATACTGGTTATTGTGTTAAAGCAAAGGAGAGATTTTGTTAATTTGATGGAAATTATACTTTAAAAGTATTTCTGGTCAAAAATTCATGTTTTTGTACATTTAGAGTAGACACTAGTTTCTGTGCAATGATTAAGGAGGAAGGAAAGGCAGAGACCATAGAATAAAAGGTAGTACATTCCTACCCTTGAGTTTTTGTAAGAATGAAGCTCATTTACTGTTCAAAGGACATTGTTTATACATTCCAGACTTCCATCTTATAATTGCTCCAGGATTTGTAAAAAGGAAATCTCAGCAGGGCAGCAAAATTTATTCAAAGCCAATAGCAGCACATAATTGGTATAAAATACCAGAAACAGTCTGCTCTGAAAACTCTTTTCTCAGCAATACAGATTTCTACCCCTTCAACTCTCTTTCTATATTCAAATACAGTTTGACTTCTCTTCCATTATGTAAATCTTTCCTTCCCCCTCCCAAATAACACATTTTTAAAAGGTCCCATGAAGAATTTTCAATGCAAATTATGTGAGAAACTTTTTGATGCCCATTTGGTTTTATTAGTGTTTACCTGGTTACTATGGCAACAGGTAAGTAGGCAGAACTCATGTTAAGAAAGAAAGCTGGTTTTATCTTTTATATTTTCACAAAATATTATGCGTTAATTATGCATTTTAATCACATGTAAAAGTGACTCAAATTTCACTGTTGTGTTGGTATCATCTCAAGAACTCAACTAAACGAACAAAAGAAAGCAAGCTTAAGTATGGATATTATTACACAAACTTGAGAAATACATTAAAGGAAGGTGAGTCACAAAGTGTGATATATCCCACACATTAAACCACACCTTTCTTCAGCACATACCATATCACTGGTCTACAGTGTTCATTGGGTTTCTGATGAAATTCCTTTAAAAATGAAATGGAAAGAAGCAAAATAACTGCATCTTCCCATTCAAAGTGCCATTTTCATTTCAAAAGTTACTTTGACAAGTTCTTGTTGTGTGCTGATGAACAAGCTTACAATGGCTATACTAATTTAATACCACTTTAAAACGGCATTTGATACAATTTTAGCAGATGTTTCTTTACTGACATGAACAAGAATTTGTGGATGATTCCGTTATTCTTTTTAGAAGAAAAAAAACTCCATCAAACTGGAAACATTACCTCTCAATATTAACCCCTAATTTATTTAAGGATTTAAAAAGTTGGTGAGTGGTGATAGTTGCACAACAATGTGAATGTACTTACTGCCATGGAATTACATGCTTAAAAATAGTTGAAATGGTAAATTTTATGTTATGTCTGTTACCACAATAAATAAAAAAGCATTCTTGAGTTTGTACAGCAAGAGTCATTTTTAAAATCTGTCATAATGAATTTAGACCTTGTTCCTTTTAAAAGGCACAGTCACATATTTAATTCTTATATCCTGTTAAAGACCAATCAAATAAAGCATAATGTGGAAAAGGTAGACAAAAGGAAGGCTTGAGAAGAATAAGAATAACAGAAAACAAGTATCCATGAACTTAATGCCCTGAAAAGTATTTCAGTTGCATTACAAGTAATACATCATATCCATGAGGTAATAATCTGTTTTTCCTTATGGAGTAATTATGAACTTCAAGTGATTGTTCTTTTTTTCAGATTCTAGACTAAGATAAGGCAGATTTCTAAAAGGCAGGCTAAAAAGAAGAAAACATGTTATAAAAAGGGCCAAGAGAACCCTCAGATTTTACCATAAAGCTCAATATATATATACATATTTTTACACACACATATTATATATATATATATATATCTCCAATAAGCCCAAGAAAATAAACAAAAATGAATAAGGACACTAAATATCAAAATCTTGAAGAGAAGATATATATAACTTTAATATATCATCAGTCATATTTTCTTCCAGCTGGGTACATACTAGACTTCCTATCTTCATTCCTTAAATATTTTCTTTGTAGCCAACTGCCCAAGCATGGAAGCAATTCATATGTCACAGAATATCTACATCATAGACATGAATGTATTACTTTTTTCATTGAAGTACACTTTTCCAGAATAACTCCATCACAGGAATAAATGTATTATTTTTTAATTGAAGTAGACTTTTCAGTGATGAGAAATTTGGACACAAAGGTTTATTTTTAAATAGAACTCAGTCTAAATAAATGTGACCTACATTTGTGAAGCACATACTACATAACGTAAAAGGATTCTTGTGTCTTTTGCTTTGCTTTTATTAGCCAAAAAAGCCGTAGGACCGGCTCCATCTTGGTTGCTTTTGATTTCTCTTCCCTTTACATTCTGCTCACCAGTATTTGCAGGGTTTCTATATACAGAGGGGAGCAACCTGAAAATCTGTAAATGCAAGATCCAATTTCTTACCTCAAAATAGATTTCACACAAAAATTAAATCAAGTAGCACATGCTTAACAATTTACTATAGATGCATTGCCCAATATGAGGGCCACTAGGCACCTATGGCTAAAAATTTTAGTCACACTAGTCACACTAGTCAAATTTCAAGTGCTTAAGAGCCTCCATGGAGCCAATGGCCACTGCATCAGACAGTGCAGATATAAAATATTCCTATAGCTGCAGAAAGTTCTACTAGACAGAGCTGCGCTACAGGACTGCTTTAAAGAGCAAGCTTCCCAGATTTTCTTGAAATGAGGTGCTTTGGATTACTTTATAATGTCACTTCAAAGTATTTAATGTCAACACTAGTTTGTTTTCAGTATCTATCTATCGTATAAAGCAAGGTACAATTCTACTGGCAGCTAATTTTAGAAAGTTATCTGCTATTGATAGCAACAAGCCTCGCAAAATGCTTTCCACATAGTAGGCACTCTACTAACTACTGCTTATCTCATTCAAGCAATAATGCAGACTTTTAAGAAGGCAATAAGTAGCAGTGATAATTGAAGGAAACCAAACCATTCATTAAAAAAAGTAGTAAGCAGCTGTTTATTTGACAAATATTTACTGATCCCCATTCCCCGGTCTGCTTGTCCACTTTCATACCCTATTTTGTGCCCTTAGAAGCTGACCCATAAGACCTGGCATCAGGGGCTCCTCCTTCCTCCCACTTCCTGTGGATTCCAGCTGGAGGTGCTCACAGGAGACCGGTAACCAGGAGGCGAGTGCGGGAGGTCTGCTCAACCTGGGTCACCTCTGTCCTCAGTGCGAGGTCACTGCTCCTCCCAAGCAGCGCTTGTCACAGGGCTACCCTTCTAGGTTCTGGGAACTGCTCCCACCTCTAGCCCTTGAGACCCTATGGAGTAAAAATACCCATCTTTTGCTGGCCTCAGAACATGTCATTATTCTTTTTTTGGTTTCCCTAAGTCCTGCCAACACATTTGTAAATATCCTTGTTTATTAAATGTCCCTTAAATACCAAATTTAAGTATGCCATATGTTTCCTGTCAAAACCCTGACAACTATAATCACAAATCCTTCCAGACACAGTTCTAGGCCCTTAGAGACTTCCAGATAATCCTAAGAAATACAGTTCTTAGAAATGGAGCCCTTTTAAAAAATTTAATTGCTCTTCAATAATAATGCCCATCCATACAGTATTCAAAAAATTACACTAATAGAGTAGAAATTTTCATTTTAATGGGTCTCTCATTTCTATGCACATTATATGTGTTATATTTAACTTGATAGCCACTGAACACTTTGTTTTTGTACTTCATAAACTGCTTATATGACAGTGACAAACTAGCTTAACAGCAGTGATGGCATTCTAGGCACAAATAAGGAGACTAATAGTAAAGTCAGAGATCAAGAAAATTATTTAGGTAATTTAGACTAAATGTTGCTTTTCATCCTAATCATATGTGTATTTTAAGCAGAAGCATTTCATCCTTAAAGAATTCTGGCTATGCTTCATACTTCTCCTTATTATGTTAGTAAACAAAAGACATGGATTCAATCCAATAAACATTTATTTAACTACCTCCTAAGTGCAAAGCATTGTAATAGGCACAAAAATAAACAAGATATATTTCTTGTCTTAAGAAACTGACATTCTTATAAAGGAGACCACATACACACAAATAATTGTTAACAAACTGTTACTAAATACACATATAACTTTATGCTACGCTTTTTCTTTCCTGATATCCTCTGACTTTTTTCATCTTTTCCCACAACATGTAAATGATATTAATGAAAATTTATAACATATTATAGTCTAAATGAAATTCCACTTAGTGAAAGTTAACATATAATAAGGAATGAGAAAAAATCAAATTAGTAAACTTATATCCTCATATCTTTAACATCTTAAAAAATGAGATTTTACTAGCTGCCCAATGCAGAATTTGATATATCTTCTTTAATATGCCTGTACATCCTTGAAAATGTAGGTAAACTTTGTTCAAAAGCTTCGTGATATGTTGAAAAAGTTGGATAAAAGCCACTAAAGCCAGAAATTTTTAGTTTAGGAAGTAAACTAGGATCAAAAAAAAAAAAAAAATTCTCTATGTTTCTAAGAATCACAATTACTGGAACCCTGATTTTCCTTTTAGACTTTAAGTCACTCTGATTGAATACATATGTTTTTGACTTAGACAAATAATGCACATGACTTCTAAAGTGTCAAGCATGCCCATCTTTCCTGGACTAATTAAATAAGTAAAGGAAATTCAAATACAAAGCTATTGCTATGTTTTGGAAGAGATTCAGAACAACTGACACAAGAACATTATTAATAGCCAAATATGTTGGATCAACATGTTGTTTAAGATGATGCACTCAATCCATCTGAGAGAAATTTCTAGCCTAAGTAGTCAATTGCTCGGTAAAAGAGGCACCCTAAGAATTTTTTTAAAAGGCATGTCTCTGCCTAATCTTTAAACACACCACCCGACTGGAAGCCTCCCTGACTGTGTCAATTTTCAACTACTAATGGTCCACAAACAACTTGTTTTCCTTACAGATAATGCAGAGGCCCTAACAGGATGATCCTAAATCACCTTTCTGTCATTTCCTCGTGCATCCCACGGATTCTGGAGTTCGCCAGTCACGATTACACACACTTCTAGGAGGAAAACCAAAAGGTCTGAACCAATCAGCACTGAGGATTCTTGAAACAGTGAGAAAACAAAACAAAACAAACACAAAAGCTAGCTGCGGTTGTACCTTTACTCAATCATGCATTCCTAAGACACTGATTGTAAATCTAATACGATAAAATAAACTCATCCTTTCCAACTGACTTAAGAAATTATTTCACAAACTATTTTTCTTCATATCTAATTACTGTTTAATAGGCCCTGGCTCCTGATGGCTCAACTTTAAATTATACTTTCTGTCAGACTTAGAAATATGTAAATGAACTTATGAGGCGTTTTAACTGGAGAATGTGGGAAAATCATTCTCTCTTATTTGCTTAATATATCCCAGTTTCTCCTGTATTTGATTTCCCTAATGAGAGGCATATAGCCAGGCGTGATCCTCTCAGCTAGCGTATTTAATGAGAATAGGATCCAAACGGCATGAGGGAAAAGCTGTGTCCAAGTAGCACAATGGACTTGTTAATGCCTCCTACTGTGTGTTTTCTTTCTCTGAGGTTTTCCACATAATTGACTAAAACGGAGCTCTTGAAACCTGATCCTATATAAAAGTAGAAGGCTGTCAACTATGTTCAAACATCTCATGAAAAAAACAAGAGGTACTAGAGACTAAACGTGGAGTGCTTGGCATTAGGAAGAAAGTGGTTCCCATCAGAATGGCGAACGAGAGGATTGGCATCAACAAATAAAGGTGTTTAATCAAAGCCTCTCTGGGTTGTTTTGTTGTTGTTGTTGTTCTGGTGACCATACAGGTTGCAGCAGATAGTGATAGTAGGATAGAGAAAGTTTAGCAAGAACGAAGTAGTCTGGAGTGTATCCTGCCAGTGTGGGAGAGCTCCAGGCGTTCTGAAAAAGTGAGAGGGTTTTGGCCCCAGACCCAGGGCTATAAAAACAAAGACCCTTAGGAATGTGGTAAAGGAAGAATCCAGAAACAGAACACGGCCATGAATAGGCCAGAAGCCATGGAGGATGAGTAGGGCTCAGCTCTGCGTGCAGCACTATCCAGCTAACCTGGAGGGTTAGAAACAGGAGAATAAAGCAGAATCAGGTCTGGACACTGTTCTGGCAAACTGGGAGAAGTGGCCAAGCTCATGGAAGGAAGCACAGAAGTCTAGCCCGCCCCACCTGCCGGGGTGACCTCTGACAGTGTGACCTACTGATTTCCAATTAGAAGCCAGCTGGTGATGCTGGCCCCATTCACACCCCAGTCCAACCTCTGATAAATTTTCTGGAATAACTGCTACAGCTGTGTGTGGCCTCCCTTCTTCCTTCCTTCCTTCCCTCCTTCAGGTCACTGCACTGACCAAGCATGTGAGATCTGGCCCTCCTACCACTCCCCCACCACCCCTCTGGAACTCTCCCTTCTGTCTCTTCACTTTGGATAGCCTTCCTCATCTGTAAAATGAGTGGCTCAGACCAGATCAACTTAAAGTTCCTTCCAGTTCTAACATTCTGTGATTCTTGGATGTTATAAATTCCCAGAATCATAAAATTTAGAGTTGAAAGGAACTTCAGAAGTCATCTGTTCAACCTCCTACTCAACCTAAGCTAACCTAGCCAGAACTAATAAGCTTGAAAGTTCTATGTAGTTGTTTTTGGCTGGCTGAATACGGCAATAATCAAAGCTTAAAAATCTTAAATATAAAGCATGAAAAAAATATGAGATTTTTAGAACAACTAAGAAAATTGGAGCACAAGCCCATGGAGCAGCATGTCCTACTGCTTAGAAGTTAGTATCTAAGCACAGCCATTCCCAGCCTTTGTTTTCACAATATCCAGGGCATATTAAAAAAAAAATCACAGGGGATGTCAGAAAATTCTCTAAACACAACTAATTTTTATTATGCTTATAAATATATAAGAAAGGGGGATAGGATGTCACATCATCAAATAAACAAAGCTTCAAAATGAGAATAAAGAATATAAAGGAGAAACAGTTATATTTTGAGATGCATTCAGGAAAAATCAAAAAGAATGTCACCTGTTCTTAAAGGGAAAGTCAGTTATGAGCAACTTTTCAAAATTAATTTTGATCTGATAATAAATATTATCTCTCCTTCTTCAAAAGAATTATGTTTTTTTACAGTCTATACCAACTAACATAGTATAGATTTTGAAGAAATCATTGGCTATATTTCAGAAACATTTAAAAATGATAATTTTCTATTGTTTTATTATTAATTACTTAAAAATGGTAAGTTCATAAATAAATAAGAAGTGATACACTTACAGTTTGGAAAATACCAGTTCTCCCAATATTGATGTATAGATCTAATGTCATTCCAGTAAAAATTCTATTAGATTTCTTTTTTTATGGAAATAGATAAGCTGATTCTAAAATTTACTTTAAAAGGCAAAAGATCTAGACTAGTTAAGACTCTTCTAAAGAATATACAATCAATATATTGCTCTGGTAATTAAGATCATCTAGTATTGACACAAGAATGCACATGGAGCCAAACAAAAAGTCCAGAAAAAGAAATACATAAATGTGGGCACCTGATTTACAGCAAAGGTGTCACTGAAATTCAAAGGGGAGAATGAAAATATCTTTTCAATAAATGGTGCTGGATCAATTATAGTCATATGGGGGTTGAGAATCTTGACCCTATCCATACCAAACACAAAAATTAATTAGAAATAGATTGCAGATCTAAATGTGAAAGGTGAAATACAACTCCTGGGAGAAAATACAAGGAATATAGCTTCATGACCTTAAACTAAGCAAAGATTTCTTAAACAGACACAAAAAGCAGTGATCATAAATTATAAGTTGGACTTCATTAAAATTAAGAACTATTTATTAAAAGATAAGCAGACAGTGAAAGGGAAAACTGAAAATTGGAAGGAGATACTCTCAAACATACATCTGATGAAGGATTTGTATCCAGACTTTATCTAAAAACCCATAAACCAATAAAAAGGACAACCCAGTACAAAAAGTGAGTAAAAGGTTGAATCTTACGTTATGTGAATTATATTCAATAAAGCTGTTATGTTTAAAAAGTGAGCAAAAAACTTGAAAGATGTTTCACAAAGGAGGATATTCAATTGGAGCACAACATCATCAATCATCAGGGAAATGCAAATTAAAATCATCAAGAGAAACCACCCACCAGACGGGCTAAAATTAAAGACTGACAATACCAAGTGTTAGTGACATGCAAAGCAATTAGGTTTCTCATGCTTTGCCAGTAGGACTAGAAAATGGTAATGTGTACCAAAGGTGAACCTACACATATCCCATGACCTACTAGTTCCTCTCTTACAGGTAAATGTGTATGTTGACCAAATTATGTAAACAAGAATAAGCAATTTTATTCATAATAGCTCCAAATTGAAATAATCCAAATGCCCATTAATAGAACAAATGAATCGTGATATATTCTGTGATAGAATACTACATAGCATTAAAAAAAGACTGCTACACATAGCAACACGGATGAATCACACCAGAATAATAATGAACTAAGGCCAGACACAAAAGGATATATACTATAGGAATTCATTTTTACGAAGTTCAAAAGTAGGCAAAACCAGCCTACGCAGACAGAAGTCAGACTAGTGGATACCTCTGGGGAATACAAACTGGGAAGGGGCACGAGGGTATTTTCTGGGTGCTGGAGACTCACAGAGTAACCTGGGTGGCCAGTACATGAATATAACTATACAGATGTTTAAAAGGTGTTTGCTATACTGTATATATGTATATTCTACCTCAATAAAAATGTTAAATAAGCAAACAAGTAAATAAAATTATCTCACTGTGCTCCATGATGGCATGAATTATGCCTTATTTACATATTTGCACCTTCCAGGGCTTAATACAATGTGGCTTAGTGTCTGTTGAATTGAGTTAAATTGCCCACCAGGTAGTTCCAACTATATGATTTTTGCTAGATGGTTTTAGCCCAACATGTCTACATGGTCAAGGGAAGAACTATAATTGTGTGCTTGTCTCCTGCAGACTCCTTTTAAATTCCCAGTGTGTTATGTTTAAAATATCTGGTGCTTGTTTTTCCCTAAAAAAGGGAGATAAGAGTATTTGCATATTGAAAAACAACCCCCTTTCCAGAGTTTAACAAGATTCAAATCAAAAAGGCAAAGGAAGGGGAAACAAAGAAAGGTGCTCCTGTGGCGCCCTAGAAAGCAGATGTTCATTAGGGCCCAGACACACAAATGACTATCACCATGTGCTTATCTGAACACGCTATCGTCAGAACACACAGTCAAATCAAATTTTGAAGGCTCAAAGGATGTGCACCGAAAAACATGCAGTACTGCTGAGACATGAATTTGAATTTTGTAAAAGAGACAGAGAGTAGAAAAGAACACCAGATATCACCCACTGTCCTTTGAAATCCTATTTCTGTGTTAAGATATAATCTACTCTTTTAAAAGAGCAATCAAAATCAACATTTAAGATTTCTGCTATGAAAATTAAAATCTGGGAAACTATTACCAAGCAAGAAACCCCCATTTTTTTTGGTCTTCTGCAAATTAACAAAACACAATACTTTTGTGATTATTTTTAGATATAGTTTTGTAAAGTATTCAAGAAACCAAAAAAAAGTTACATATGACTTTAAATTTTAGTATGGATGAAGGAAAAACGTAAACAGCCTACCATTTCAGCGTGTCATACTGATGGTTCCAGTCTCATTAGGAGCACACATTTGCCATCAAAACACTTTTTATTATGCTAATTATGTTCTCTTTTGTTCAAAGTATTACATCATGTCTGCACTTTTATAACACTTATACATTACCAAATACAATTTTATTTAAATTTCCATATAAAATTGGATAAGGAATCAGAAAGAAAATCGGATTCAAAGAGGCAACAGTAATTAGCAAATTCTTAATCATAATCTGTTGCATTAAGAGGAAGCAAAGATTTTTTTTTAGCCAAATTAAGTCAGACACACTTGGTCCCTGACTGGGGCAGATGCAGTGGGAGTGGCTTGTATGCAACAATCACCCTGGCAGATCCGCCAATAGCACACACACCTGTAGCTGTTCAGAAGTCTGTCCAGAGTGGCACTGCTGCTGGGGTGCAGGAAGAAAAGGTGGAAGCAGGAATGAAGGAGAAGGAAGGAGGAGGGAGTAGGGGAAAAGGAGACCAGAAAGAGGAAACACACTTTGAGACTGCCCAAACCCATGGACTTCATCCCTGCCCTTCCCACTCGGCAGGCGCTTTTGGGCCTTATCGAGCTCTCTACCCCAGAGTCAAGCCACAATCCAGAAACAAAATACCAAGGGATCCATGGTCTGAGTTATCCTCTTAAGCAATAACTGATTCCATTTTTGCCCTCCTTTCTGAATAGAATTCTTTTTTTTTAACAAGAGTTTGAAAGATTTATTGTACATTTAACATAATACAGAATAATGTTCCCTGAGATTGGGGAATGATACAATTTTACATGAACGCATACACTTAGAGACAAAAATAACAGAATTTAGATCTCAAGGTGGCCTTATTGTCCATCTAATCTGATCCCTTCATTTTATTTATTTTTTTCTGGGTAGAATTCTTAACCTGTGCACCACAGGCTGAATCTCAGTAAAAATTTGAGGCTAATGGGAACGTGTCACCATCAGATTCTCAAGGTTTGGGGTTCCCCTAAGAGTTAGGAACCATTGCTGGACCAGGACTAGGTGAAAATAAGAGAAGTGATGGCACTGGACAATGTTTTCTTTGTCTTTCTGTGTCCTTCTTGTTACCATCCTCAAGAACTGTTTGCTTGATTCAGTGCTAGAGAAGAGGAGGAAAGCTGTGAGGCTGCAATAATCGAAATAGTGATGAGTTAGGGATGAGAAGCCCTAGTTCTTAGAAAGCTTTCAACTGCTTTATTAAAAAAAGGGGGGGGGGGGCTGGGGGAAGGGAACAAGAGATTACCTGTGAGGCCAGCACAGAAAAAAAACCCTGGTGAGTGGGGAGCTAGCCTCAGGGGTGAGGAGTAAGGAGGGCTCCCAAGGCCTTACCCCAGCGGGAGGCTCCTGAGCCCATAGCTTCCAGCTTTGCAAATCCCTGACCCACATTATGCCACAAGACACTCCTCCCAACTCTTCCTGAAACACAGTCTCCAGTCCTAGAAACGCAAAGGCCTGTGGAGGGAGTATGGGGAGCTCTTGTCTTCCGACTGCCCCTCAAGTGAGTTAGGAAAGCCTTCTCACTCCCCTAAAGGGGGCAAAGATGGGCTCCTGGAATTCCAACTCTGAATATTCACCCACCTCCTCCAAGAAGTGTTGTCTGGTATGGTGATTTGGTTCTATGGTAGGGTCAGTATAGAACAATTATATGTGAATTATAAAGTGAGTTACTTTCCTAGGCTCTTATGGGTTGTCTGGGGACCCTATCATTAAATACAATAATTTATATATGAAATATACTAGATGAGTTTGAAGTTCTGAATAACTGATAAGTGAACTATTTGAAACAAAATTTGTTTGGAAACATAATTCACTTGTAAGATAAGATATACCCAATCACAGAACAAATCACAAAGAGCTTTAAAATATATCATTTGCCCAGCTATAGAACTTCTGCCATAGAAGTTTCTCTGGTGGCCAGTTCGTTCTGTTATTGTTGTTGTTATTAATACAAGTATGCAAATAATCATGTGGAATAAAGGTGACAGAGATTAAGAACTTTTTTTTAAAGGCTTCCATTTTCAAAATAATGAAATTAATCAAAGCTGCACTTTGTAGGAGGCAGAGAGGACCTTGGGAGTATTTCAGGTAATTACCTGAAAATAAAAACTGGCAAATTTTTCTTTTTATAAATGTCTGCATTTGTCAAAAGCATGTTTGGTGATGAATTCAAGTTACTGTTGAGAAGACAAAGGTGAAGTTGTGGTATTACAAATTTCTGACAGAATTTACTTTTCCTTATAACCAAATATTTTATCTGAGACTTTATTTCGTAAACTAGGATATTTCATTGTTATTGTACAAGTAAGGAAGGGTTTAAAAGGTTCTCCAGCACAAATATACTCCCAATTACAACTCTCAAAATCATCATGTTTAGAAAGTGTTAAATAGGGAAATAGTATAGTGTCATTTGAGGAGCTTAAGTAAAATAGAAGTGTAAGTTTATAATCTAAAATTCAGTTTTGGTGAATTTGATTTCCCCCCAAGAAACTCAAGTTAAGAAAAAGCACAATATTCCAGTATGTATCCATCTAATTCCACCCATTCTAATTAGTCAATTTTTCAACTTACTTAAAAACAAAACCGCTATCATGTAAAATGGACCCACATACTTGCAGAGCTGGGAAGATGATGCATTTTTCTTTCGAGATCAGTAAAAATTATTTAGGATATCTATGAAATGATCCAGCTTTGTTGCATATAAACTTTCCCTGAAATCACTCTTTTTTTCTGGACCCAGCAGCCCAATAGCACACGCTGTTCAATGGGCAGCCACAGGAACGAGTTCTGTGTCCCACACTGAGGCCAGAGGATAGTATGACTCCTCAAGGACTTAGTTCCATTGCAGAGATAAATAACAGCTTATTTTAAAAGAATTAAAGCTAGATAATGACCAAATAAAGAGAAGAGAATGCTATAATCATGAAAGATCAGGAATAATAAAAAAAATCAGTGATTTTCTGAAGAAATGCCAGCTCACAATACATATATTATCACCATATAGATTGCAGGCACACAACGATGTAATTAGCAGCATAACAAAAATCCAACAAGGCTAATAATTTAGGAAAACTAAATATCCCTTCAAATGGTTTAAACAATAAAAGTAACATTTCTATATAACCATTATGTTATCATTTAAGGGCTATATTCTCAGCCTGTCACAACCCAAACAGGTTGGCTTAATAGCGATAAGAATAAAACTGGAAAATAATAATGTAAAATAAGGTAACTGAATATGAAACTTTGAGGAGTTAACATAAAATACAAAAAAAGCGATATTCTTTAAAATTCTAAGTACTCATAAGAGGATTAAACAGCAAAAAATATACAAAACAATGGTGTTATCAATTAAAGAAATTTTCATCCATTAATCCAAAGTCCAATTCTTTCTAAAATTCCCAGGTTTATTGTAAGTTTTATTAGCACTTTACTTTCTCTCACAATACACATAGCACTGTTTTCAATCCCACATATAGATCTGAATGCCTTCCTGTCACTAAGATCCTTGGTTGATATGCTGCCTTCCTGTATGTACTATTTGTAAATATCCTTTGCTTATTTCTTGAATTGTGTCCATTCTCTCTTCCCTGGCAGCTGGAGAGCAGGGACCAGATATTACACTCCTTAACCCTTCCCAAAGTCAAGTGTGGAGAATGGTGCACTGGGGTCGCTCAGGAAATACGATCAATTAGTTGGTACTTTAGCCCCACACGAGCCTCAGCAATTTCCCACAAACTACTAGCTTAAAACTTAACCTAATTCCAGAATACAGATGGTACAGTCATTGTAGGAAATCATCCACCAGACGTTGATACTGTGTGTTTACAGTTATAAGCAAGTTAACTGTTTATATTAGCATCTAATTTCTCTTTTAGAATCCAGATTTTCATATTTATCAACCAGAAGACTGTTCTCCATCTTCTAAAATGGTAAATGCATCCATTTAAGAATGAGCTAAAAGAGAGTGTATGAGAACGACAATGTTCAGTTTTAGACTCAACATTTTCTACTCTAGGAGGTCCAGATGTTGATTTTTGCCCTCTTTTTTTTTCTCTCTCTCACCATCTTTGACACACTTATTTTCCAATGCTTGTTTGAAAAATTTAAACATTCATACTAATTATGTTAATAAAACTAGATGCATTAAGCAAAAATAAGGAATTTGATTATGTGAGATACACGTTTAACTTGGTTTAGTGGTCACCATTCTCTTTACACTTTTCACCGCATATCTACCTGATTAAAAAATTATTCAGTTTGTTTTCAGATTTGTGTGTATGTTCAAATTTGCATGTGTGTTCGACACACGTGATTCTAAGATGACATTTTGCTGTGTAGCATCTGACCAGACTCCCAGTGGTAAATATCTATATCCTCCGAGTGTTTCTCCTCAGGCATAGCCGAGTTCCACAAGGTTTCACTATTTTCTTGTTAAAATGATACAGCAGAGAAATCAGAACATTTACATTCACTCTACATAAAATCCCCAAGCCCAATGTTCAACTTTGAATATATGGCTTAATTTTATACCAAATATTATGGCACTGCATTTAAATCACTGACATATCATTACTACATTTTCTTTAGCATAAGCTATGTTACATTGAATAAAACACTTACACTTAACAGCAATTTGATATGTTCCTGCTTATTCCTATAATATCCCCAATGAATAGGATAAAAAGCTAAATGGCTGAATGTCACATTTAGGGTTATGCAACACTCAGTTACTGAGAGATAATTATAATTCTGAACACCTCAATGCTAGTTTATATTTTAGTTATTATTCATTAAATAAATATGTTTTTACCAACTCTGAAATACACTGAAAGGGGGGATTTTCCAAAAATTAAGCAGGAAAAAGTTTGAATTGTGTTGGTAGGGGCCAGTAATAGGAGGCAAAGACAGGCTGAGTCACCAATCCATCACATGTAACATTTCCCCCTTCTATATAATACTATGAGATTTTTTTTTCCTGGAACCAGAAAGATTGAACAAAAAGGCACTTTGATTCCGTTAATTAAGCACTGACCAACTGATATGCGCTCCATCTTAGGGCTCTTACTTCATAAAACGTTAGAAAGCTTTCATTATAGGAAGAAAATAAATCAAAATACAAATCAAACTATATTGAAATTCTGTTAGAAAATTAGGCTGGGTTATTATATTTGTAGATTTTGGTCTATAACTTTTTTCTGGTCTAAAAATATTCTGCATGTACTTATTCTGAGTAACAGTCACTAACAAGCATTTAATTAGCATATATGGTTCTGCAAATCAAGGACCTAGGGTGCGTTGATATCCTTTGAAGAGAGATGTACTGAGGGAACGGGAGACCATGCTTGGGGAAAATAAACTTTAGAAAACCGAGCATCCACTAAAAAATAAACTAGCAAAGAAATTCCTCATCTCTAAAAAGAATGAACAATATTTAAGTGTCCATTATCACTTTTACTTCCATTCTAGATCTTCCTCACATGATTTTTATTGGTTAAGCAGATCTAGAGGCAAAAAGGAATTTTCTTTTCTGGCAACTCCCTCCTCAGTAAAAAGAAAAGGCAAAAAGATCCTTCTGTCTTTAGCTAAAAGACCTATAACTTAAAATTTCAGTACTCATTAAGTAAGCTAGGGTAATTTTAAAGTTCTTAAAAACCATTAGTCAAAATACAAAGTCTGAGCAATATGTCAGTAAAGTTAAAAAAATTCATAACACAGAAATTGCCCATATTTAAATTTAAATTTAAATTTAATGTAAGATTGCCAAACATGTAAGGTATATCTAGTTATACTGATAGTAAGCGGTTGAAAACGTTCCTGCTTCTCTTCACTTATCTTTTCCTGTTCCCTTCTAGTAGCTTAAAATTCGGCTCCTAACATATATAAAGTTAAATATGTTAATGGAATTTCCATTAAATATATATACCCCATTATATAATATATGTGTGTGTGTGTGTGTGTGTGTATATATATATAAAATGGAAATTCAAATGAAATAGTTTTCTGAGGGGAAGGGTGCTACAATATTTCATTATAGTGCATCTCCATTTTAACAATTCCATGACCTTGAGTCTTCCGACACCACTTCCAGATAGCCAAAATATCCTACTCACCCAAAGAAATAAGGTGTATTCACCATGTAAAATGTTGCATTACTATATTGATACAATTAAGCAAACTTTATTTATCTCACAAATATAGTTATTTCTTAAAACACAAAGCACCCCAAGTCTTAATATCATGCCACTGTACCTCCAATCCACCTTAATACACTCAGTATCCAAGTATTAAACCGTGACCCTTAATTCCTGGAGAAACAGACTGATACAATAGTCATTTGGCTATAACTAATTAAATGTAAGGAATTCAACAAAATGTTAATGCACCCAAAAATTCAATTCAGAAAAAACTGCTTTTTTTCTGGTAGCCTTTATTAATAGAATAACAAATTATATCAGTCATTATTTTTCAGATTTTGAAGCTAGGTTCAGGTATGTTTGTTGGCATATACCCAAACAAAAATGGCTTTAAAATAAACCTGTTTTAGAAACAGACATTTCTTTAGGGTAGAACACTTTTTGGTATAGAAAACAATATAACTGTGAACAAAGATCACAAATGTGTCAAATTGCTTCTAGTTGGTACAAAATATTAGCTAACCATGTAAAGAACATTTTGTACTTCTCTTTCTTCAAAAGAACTAGAATAAGTATTTCAATTCCCATAAATATTTGCACACATGCATTGGCAGTAATGTATGTCACGGTATCTTTGAAACAAACAGAAATCAAAGGTTGCCTTAACAATAAATATAAAATTTTAAGTTAAATATGTTAAATTATCAGAATCTTTTCTGTGTAGCTGAGACGTAGATACCAAATTTAATTTGTAACAGTATGGCATAAGTCATTTAATAATTCAGGAAATCCTTTAGAACAATATGTGCTTATATTTACAAAGCTATACCAACCTACATCTTAGAGTGAATGTGTCAGGTGATAAAGAGAACCCTGCTGTGCTAAGACCATCTTTACAGAGAAATACAAAAACTTCCACAAGCGTGTAAAATCAGGTTACTTGAAATCTATGTTACTTTACAATAAAGTATTATGAAAATTTCGCAGTCTCCTTCATTTCTACCCATGTCTTGCCCTTCCATAACATCCTCGATTTTACTTTATGTTTAACGCAACTGTGTTACTTTTTCTAATAATTTTCTTTATATCAAAGCACAAAGCATACCAATATGGTCACATGGTGCAATACAGCTCCATAGATTTTTCTTGTTGTTGTTGACTGTTAATGAAATGTAGAAGTAACTAATCTATTTTTACAGAGAAAAATGAGTAGATTTTTCAAAACAGACTCTGATTGCATGATTAACACACGAAGAATGATTTGACATATGTTAACTTTTTAAAGTATGGTAACAAAACTCATTTTCAAGTGCCATTTTCATTGGTATCTATTTCTTCTGATGAAAAGAAATCTCAACCCTTTATTCCTTCTCAATCACACCCATCTCTTGATCACAAGTTTAAGTCAAATATCACTTTGTAAACAACTGTGACTTTCCTCACTTTTTGATATAGCTTCCAAACAGAAGTTTCAAAACAACTCTGACTAGCAAACACATCATTGTACTTTAAACAGTGATGTTTTCTACCCCATATTTCAGGAAGGTTAAAACATACACACAGCCAGGGATCATCACTGTAGACAACAGATTCTAAGTCAGTTCATTAACTCTTTAGGTAAATTAGGTAACACTTGTTTTTAAACTAAGTACAAATCAAACGAAGTCTCTATTTCTTTAATGACTCACAATACCATGTTAGATTAGCTAGATTAGATAAGGGAGAAAAAAAGGGCTATGTGTTCTGAATTATGCTTTCCCAAAATCTGCATCTAGTCTCTTTACATTTTAGGAGATGCCTCTTTCTGAGATAATCAAGATACTTTACAATAGGGAATTTAAATTTAATTATCAAACTTTAATACCATGTTATATAGGTCAAGTGAGTATGTGTGTCTTTCTCTGGAAACAAAGAGATTCAGAGTAATAGGATTTCAGATTTCATAGTAGAAACAGCAAGATATGTTTTGAGAATGTCATTTACCGTAACAGAAATCAATATTAAATGCTTTATGCAGGAAGCACACTTTCAGAAAATGGGCCCTAAAGCTTTCTGGGATCCGACCCTAATTACTAGAGCAGGCTCTTGCCGTTTGTCTCTCTCTTCAATTATTTACGGGGCAAAAAGGGCCAAATGGCACTGCATTAGCTATATTAAATGCTATGTACTTGGTTTCTAACTTACTAATGGTACATAAAAATTACTAAGGTGAATGTGCCTGTAGAAACACAGCCTTTTTTCTTCTTCACCTGACCGTGTGTTATTTATTATTCATACAGTTAAGTGTTGAATAGGCTGTCCTTTAGGTACCCAATGCTGCATAATTTAAACAAGTGCATTAAACATACATGATATCTAAAAGGTAGTGAACTGATTACACCTCAACATTTCTTTGAACAACTTACATTTGCAATGTAGCTCACCAAAAACCGGGTACCTCCCTCCAGACCCTGAAAACAAATACAGCCGCGACCTCACATAAATGAATAATGAGTGTCTTCGCTGCTACCATCTTGCTGTTTTCTGCCAACTCAAAGTAAAATGAAAATGGGGAGGGGGTTAAAATAAGGCCCTTGAGGACTAAGCAATTTCTGTTCTCTATGCTGACAAGTGTCCTTTTTACATGGACAAATACAGAGCTATGATGTAGGTAAGTAACATGGACCACACACACTGTAAGAAGGAAAAGCTTATCAAGATTACATCAGAGATTCTTTGCACCAGGCCAGAAATGCCGTCTGCCAGCGAGCAGGGCATGACTACAGCCTCCCAAAGAAAGTTCACACACTGCATCCATACTAGTCTTTTTGTGATCCAGAAGGGCACCTGGACTCCTGATAGGAGATGCTAATGGCTGAAGAAGGATGGTGCATCCAACTTTCGCCCTCCCAAACTGTGGAAGAAGCTTCTAAAGCAGTGAAACTCTCACTCTTCAAGGACTCAATTTTTTTTTAATGAGTGCGGGAGGCATCAAATTCTTATTGTAAAAATAAGATAAGCCCACTAACAACGTACCCAGGGTCCCTAGAAAGCCAGCTGCAATTTGTATAACTACATGTCATCCGCTGTGTTACCTAAGAATGTGCCAAGGCCACTTTTGAGAAAGCACCATTGGAAATCAATCTGTGGTAAACATATAAGGTAGTATTTTTCTACACTAAATACAAAGTCACTTCTTTCTCTGCACTGACATCTGCCCATTGTCCCTTCTCTGCAAAAGCTTACAGGGAGGAATTAAAAGGGACATCAATGAACGCTGAGTGAACTTTGGCCACTTTTCTACCCAAAACACCAGCGTAAAAGTAGAAATCAGTAACCAGGTGAAGTGCCACACCGCACAAAGATCAAGGCGAGGGGCGGGCGCGCAGGGCTGGAGGCGGGGAGGAAAAGTCCCGTCCCCCCCCTGGAGCCCCAGTCATCGCGCGCGCGGGAGGCTGAGGGGCGTCCCCGGGGGGCGGGAGGCCCCGCGCCACCCCGAGGAAAGCCAAGAGTTACTGCTCGCCAGGCGAGGCCCAGGAGAAGGGGTCGCACAGCCGCACCGCAAGCGGGTCCTGCCAAGGGCCCCAGGCATCCGCGGCCGAGCAACCCAAGCTCGGCGAGGGGCAGCGGCTGGGCCCGCGACCCTCCCCGCCTCCCGGGCCAGGAAGGGGCTGGCGGCTCTTTCCTGTCTAGTCTCTCCCTCCGCGGCTTTCTGTAATCCGATCCCCGCACTCCGCTCCGCGGGCAGCCGCCGCCCCGCGCCGCCCGGCTTCGCCCAGGCCGGCGCTATAGTTAGCAACCTTCCATCAACTCCGCCGGGGGCGCCAGGGGCTCGCGGCGCGCCCCTCCCGGCAAAGCCGCGCGGCCCCGGAGCCCCCTCCCTGGCGTCCCTTTACCTTCGCTTGAAGATACTGAGGGTAGTAGTAGGTGGCGTACTGAGGGTACATCTGCTGTTTCCACACTTTGCCCATGAAGCTGGAAGGGAGCCTGCCGTGCAGGGTCGCGGGCACTTTGGGGTTTCCAAGTCTCGATCTCTCCTGCCTCTCCCTTTCCGGCGGCGGCGGCGGCGGCTGCTGCCGCTGCTCCACCTCCCAGCCCGTACCAGACGTCCTCCTCCTTCTCCTCCTCCTCCTCCCAGGCAGAGAGAAAGACACTGCAGAGCGCAGAGGGCACCCCGGACAGGGCGCTCCCAAGGAGTTGCCTCGCGGAGCCCAGCTGCTCCGGGGCTGCCAAGGGCTGGCGCGCTGGCCACGCTCTGCTCCTGCGAGCAGGGTGAGCGGGGCTGGGAGGTGATCAATACAAGTGGAAAGTGGTGCTGTGACGGCGGCGGTGGCGTCGGCGACGGCTGCGCTCGGTGCCAGGCGGCATCTGGGGTGGGTGCGCCCGATTGGGAGAGGGGAGAGGGGCTGGCGTGCGGAGGCCGTGGGGGAAGGGCGGGCAGGGGCGGGGCTTGGGCGCCAGCAGAGCCGCGACCGGCTGGAGGTGAGGGCTGAGTTTTAACCACTCCTCACCTCTCAGGCTCGCGGTTGGACCGGCAGAAACCCTGGGAGCCTGGATTGCTTTGTGTTGGGGTTGGAGGGCCAGGGTGGCTTGGGGGTAACTGGCTTAAGAACTACAGAGTGGGCACCTCATTTGCTTTCATGAGTTTTATCTCCTTAAGGGGGAGGGGAGCTAAGGAGGGGGGAGGAAATCTGATTAATCTCTCACTTCCCCCCATACAGTGTTTTTGGTTTTTGTTTTTCCAAAAGAGAAGGAAAATGATTTAGTACCCAACCACAAAGCTGGAGTCGGGACACCTGGGTTCTGATCCTCCCCACCGCCACCTCCCTGGCCACAACGCTGATTTTCTAGGTGACCTTGGGAGGGTTACTGTCCTTCAATTTGGTTTTCTCAGATGTGAGAGGTGAAATCATGCGGCACAAGAGGACGCAAAGCTCGCGCGCAAACACACACACACACCACCCCTCATAACAAATAGACGGATTCTTCTAAGGGGGAGATGTCGCAAAGAAGCAGAATGTTATTATTAGAGGACACAATATAGACATCAGCTTTTCTCTGCCTCTTTCTAATGCTGCCAGACAGTCTGTCAACTCCCACTCAGGAGCAAGGAAACTCCCTGAGTTTGGAATATTTTAAGGCCATTTTGAAAGTCACGCTGGCATACTGTTGCAGTGTACTTCAATGACATATTAAAATCAATCTCTCTCTTTCTGCCTCTTTCCATCTCCTAATTGTCACAGCTCCAGACAGCCCCAGACAGCAGTGGTTCAGTTCACTAAATAACTGGATAAAATTTAATGGAGTTAATTGGTCCCTGAAGGTACCTGGAGAAGACTTATATTCTAGCTCAACAAGAGATAATACCGAAATGTACAAATAGGATAAGTAAGAAAGCACCTTCAAATTGGAGTTCCTGCACACCTAATAAAATGTAATGAAAAATTAATTTGTTGTTAAATAGACCTTGATCATTTTGTTTTGTCATTTGGTTTTCTGAGAGTCTGTTTTCACAATAGCACAAAGGTAAATCAAACTGAAATGGAATGCATAATTTTGTTAAACAGTTACATTTTTATCTGATTACATTTCAGAAGGTTTAGTAAGATACTTTAAAATAATGAAATAGGTTTCCAAAATGACACCTTTATCATCTTTATATGATTTAGATGAGCTATACATTTTTAAAAAAACAAATGTAAGTTCATGTGAAAATATTTTGGATATGCCAGGAGGCATATCATATTCTATTGAAAAGAATGAACAATTAACTCATGAGAAATCCTAAAGGGAAACTAGTATTTACTGAGCTTCTGCTGTATGGTAGGTACTGAGGTTAATATCAATCTGAAGGTTTGAGTGGTTCATTGTCTAGCTAGGGGAGCTTAAAACAGTTCTTTATAGTGTTACAATGTGGGACCTTTAAATACAATTGGTAAGAGAACTGACAAAAACTAACATGCAGTAAGAACCTGGGAGGACTAGAAACGATGGTTTAAAGGAGTGACTAAAGGAAGACAATGAGTTAAGAATGCTCTCAGAGTTCTAGACATGAGTAGATAAAAGAAATTACCAAACTCAGACTCTTCTACATTTTTTTTTCTGGATGATGAAAATTCAGCCTGTTTTACAGAGCCCAGAAGCACACCCACAATTATGTAGACACTTGATTTATGACTGCATTCGTATTGCAGTGCAGTGGAGAAAGAATGAGCTTTTCAATAAATGATTCTGGGTCAATTGGCTATCCATATGGAAAAAACTGAAATTGGAGCTCTGCTTCACAAAAAGGGAAGAAAAAAGTTCAAGTGAATTAAAGACCTAGATGTAAAAAAAAAAAAAAAAAAACAAAAAACTATAAAGCTGCTAGAAGACAATGTAGGAAATATCTTTATAGCCTTGAGGTAGGGAAGGATTTCTTTAATAAGGTGGGCAAGAGTGCAAGATTGATCAATTTGACTATATTAAAATTTGGAACACTGATTCATTAAAGGATTCTATAAAGAAAGTGAAAAAGCAAGCCACAAAATAGTTATTTATAATCCAAATAACTACAAAAGTCTAATATACAGAATATATAGAGAACTCCTTAAAATTAAATTAAAAAAGAAAAACAACTTGTTAAAATATATAAGTAAAAGAATGAATGTGTGTATTTCACAGAGGAAGAAACACAGATGTCCCTATAACCTATGAAAAGATGCTCATACTAATTAGTAATAAAGGAAGTGCAAATTAAAATAATAATAAGATACAATTTCACACTCACCAGACTGGCAAATTTTAAGAACTCTGAAAATATTAAGAGTAGGTGAAAATGTAGAAAAGGGGAAGATCTCAAAAACACTTCTTACTGGAGGAAATGTATATTGGTACATCCATCACTTTAGAAAACAGTTTTGCATTACCCCATTTTATTCACATGTATGCAGTGATGCAGTAATTCTACCTGTAGTTACATACTTCAAAGAATTCCTTCTATCTGTGCACCAAAAGAAATATACAGGAATGTTCATGATATACTGAAAATAACTCAAAAGTCTACTAACTGTAGAATGGTAAGAAGACTGGTATATGTCTACAATGGAACACTTTGCAGCGGTGAAATGGAATAAACCATAGTTAAAAGCATCAATATGGATCATTTCAAAATTGACGTTGCAAGAAGCAAGTAACATAAAGCATGATTCCATTTATATGACGTTGAAAACAGAAAAAACAACTAAACAGTATGTGTAAGAATAGGTATATGAGTAACACATTGTAAATCAACTATCCTTCAATTTGAAAAAAAAAGAATAGGTTCATGAGCAGTTTTTTTTAAAAAAAACTATAAAGAAAAACAAGGGGGTTATAACAAAACTCAGAATGGTGGTGGCTTATCTCTGAGGGAGAAGAAGGGTAAGATGTTCAGGGAGGGACAGAAGGGGACTTGTAGAGATGGTGATGTTCCGTGTTTTGCATTCGTTTGTGGATACGTAAAAATATGTTTCAATACTTTTCTTTAAGTGGTTTATAAACTCTTTTGTATGTTTGCTGTATTTTATACTAACACATTTTTAAGACGAAGCTCAGCTTTTTATTTTATTCATAATCATTTTTAAACATATACCAAAACAGAAAGAATAATGTCCCTTCTGTTCCTAACATCCAGCTCCAACATCTATCAACATTTTGTAATTCTTGTTTCTCTCTCTTTTTCTTCCTCTCTCCCTCTCTCTCTCTCTTTCACACACACACACACATTCTTTAATTTTTCTGGAGTGTTTTAAAGCAAATCCCAAACATTGTTATCATTTCTTTATAGCTATTTCAACATCGACCTCTAATAAATAAGAACTTATAAAAATTCAGTATCATGATCACCACTAACAAAACTGACAACAGTTTGTTAAGATCAACTAATACTCAGTTCTTGTTTATTTATCTCTGATTATCTAAAAATCGCTTTTTGTGGTTCATTTGTTAAAATCAGGATTAAACAATTTCCACATATTAAATTTGATTGATATATCGCTTAGCCTCTTTTAATATATAAAAGTTCACCCCCCACTAACTTTAAACTGATGTTTATTTATTAAAGAAATCAAGTCATTTGTCCTATAGAATTTCTCACATGGCTGATTGCAACCTTATGGTGTCACTTAAAGTTGATGGTTAGTTCCAGAGGTTTAATTACATGCAGGTTCACTTTTTTTGGCAAAGACCATTTCATAGATGGTGCTGAACACATATGGGTGATGTGATGATCTCACGTTGCATCAAGGGAGACATATTTGTTAAGATTGATCAGTTCGGGTATTAGTTTGACTTATCCATTAGAAAGTTCCATGATTTTAATAATCATTCATAAGTGTTACCTCAATCCATTATTTCATTAGGGGTTACAAAATTGTGGTTTTTATAATTTTATCATTCCTTCTACACTTATTAGTTGGAAGTTGTCTATGGAGAATTTTTCTCTCTTCAATTCTTTGGTTAACTTGAAATATAGCACAGGAAAAGCAGGATAAAAGTTAGCCTGTTTACTAATTTTCAGAATAATAAGTTGATGCTATAGAAAACTCCAAAGCTTACCAGTTTTCAATAACAACAGGTTGTGGATTTTTATATGTTTGCTTCAGTCCATCACAATCATTATTCTTGTTGCGGCTGAAATTGTCCCATCTTTGGCCAATGGGAAACCCTTTGAACTGGCTCCTGTGGGCTTTTTGGGGTTTTTTTAAACCACACTCCAATAGTCGTTGATAGACGTTTTACTTTCTAGCATGATAAGAATGTCCCAGGTCCTTGTATAGTATATGCCCAAACCTGGATCAGCTACTTCTCTAAGAAACCCACATCAGCTTGCTTTTAAATTTTTTAAAAATAATAAATTCTTTAAAATGTGTTTTTCATTCTTATTATGTTTGTGGGGAGGAGCTCATGAAATATTCTTAATGAAATTTGTGCCAAGATGATCCTTAGGAGAGCATGAGTTATTGAGTGATTTTCCCCAAAAGAAGTTACACATTTATAACTTCACTAACATTTAAGAAGCATCCTCTATG
This sequence comes from Camelus dromedarius, assembly GCF_036321535.1. Taxonomy (NCBI): domain Eukaryota; kingdom Metazoa; phylum Chordata; class Mammalia; order Artiodactyla; family Camelidae; genus Camelus; species Camelus dromedarius. The sequence goes on from NC_087439.1 coordinate 37,669,755, forward strand.
TGCAGGATATTAGGGATAGAGTTGATTTGGTGTTCGCTTGAATGGAGCTTACAGTCTAGTGAAAGAGAGATAAAACAATAATAAACTGTAATAAACTCCATGAAGAAAGCAACAGGCTACCATTAGGAAAGTAATTTGTGGGAGCTGGGTTAGGAATTTTAGTAGTCAGGGAAAACCATTTGGAGGAGACACGATGAGTGAGAAAGGGTCAGCCTTAAGAACCCTGTATGAGGGGAAATGTGGGCGGTTGTGTCCCTGCAGAAGAAGCATCAAGTTAAAGACTCTGAGGCACAAATTGTCCCTTCCAAGATCTCCAATCTGATTTCACTTACAACCAAAGGTAAACTTTTTTTTCCGTTATAGTTTATCAGAAGTGGACCAAACAAACTAGCATTGATGAATGCCTTTGTTCTAATGCCATGTGCCTGAGAGTATTGAAATACTGAATGGAAATGAAGGATAAAATTAGAAATTTTGCTACAAAAAACCCCTGTGCTAGAGCATCAGTGAATTGGAAACGGGATTTAGATGCTTGAGAAGGACTTCCAAGTGCAGAACTTGGAGAATTTGCTTCCTCACTAGGTAACTAGGTGATGTTGGTAATACATTTACTGAACACTTAAAATAGAAAGCCCACATAGTTTTTGCAAGGTGAATGTGTGACTGACATATACGTTAGAGTTCTTAGAGAGTTAAACAAATAAAAGTGTAGATAAAAGGGAACCAGTGGTTATAATGTACAGTGGAGTTTTGTTATGAATAGAGAATTGTTTTACAGTCTTCAGGGAAGGTTCTATATAAATCTTCTAGCCTGATGTTTCTCAGGTATTTATCCTCAGACATTATTTTATGGAGCCCTGTCTTAAAAAGTAAAATCTTATAAACTTTATAAGTAACAATATGCTTTAAATTTTTTCCACCAAACTGAGGCACATATTTTTAAAAATCTCAGAATATGTCCCTTATCCTCCCCCAGAATTTGAGGAGCACTATTCAGATCACACTATTTATCACAGCTCAAAAGTCCCTTCCTGACTAGACCTTCCCATTTTTCCAGATTCATTTCCCTCTGCTACATTAACTTGTGGCTTGTAGTTTTTCCTCCCCTCCATGCCTGCTCCTTCTAGACCTCACCGAATTGTTGTACAGCTCTAATCAGCTTTGGCTTTTTCTGTTCCTTCTCCCTGGAGCATGTTTTACCTTTTTTCGCCTGGTCTACTCTTAGCCTTTCTTAAGACTCAGCTCCATCAAGTGTTCCCTCAACCACCACGTTTGATTGAATGCCTCTCCCATGGCACCCAGTCTGAACCTCTCTCCAAACACCAATTATCCAATTAATGTGCAAATTCATTGGAGGCATCCTCCAAAACTCATGATAAGAAATGGTTTTTAAATGCTCAAACATCCCTTCCAATTTAGAAATTCAGTGATTTTGTGATTTGCAAGGGTGACTGTCTGACATCCACCCACACATTCCCTCCTTGCCCCAGTGTGTTTTAGACCAATAAAAGGAACACAGATATTTCAATCAGTAGGTACCAAACTTTAGAAAAACATTCCTCCAAGAAGTGAAATAGACAAGACGTATACATGAATTAAAAATTGTATTTGATATATTTGTTAAGAAGGCTAAAATTGAGCACAGCTGAAGAACTCAGTTACAGTGAATATTTTAAAAACATTGATGATGGTAGACTACTAGTCCTAAATTTAGCAGGTAATGCATGGAGTTGGATGCTGCTATCTAAGAATGTGGTGGAACCAAGGACTCAGTTGACCATCAAGGATGTACATTCCCCCAATCAGCTCTGCTGAGGATGAGTGGTTTATAAACAGGGTTTCACCTCTTTATCACCATAGCCCAGATAATCATCTCCACAAAAAGATGAATGAAATAATTTATAACTAATTAATTCATCCAGTAAGCATTTAGTGAGCACTATCAGTATGCAATGGTCTATTTGCTGATGGCCTCTAGAGGCAAGTCAAGACACAGACCCTGCCCTCGAAGAACCACGGTTTTCTGATTTGCACTCATTAGCTGATCCTATGAATGTGTCTATAAACAAGTTACTGATAAGTATTATCATAAACTTTGATGACACCAAAACACAAAATAATTAAAAATTTTCAAAAGTTAAGGGAGTAAGCCAGCTGAATGGAAAGGGGAAAAAATTCTTTCACTTTTCAGTCTGATTTCTCTCCTAATAGGCCAGCAGTCCTTGAGCTCTTCTTGTTAGAAATTTGGATTTTGTGGAGGCCAGTATTTCCTAAAGGCAGATTTTAATTTTTGTACCTTGCTTTCCAGGTTTTTAAAATGCTTTTGACAAAAATCATTTAATGACATGATTTTTAAAAAAATGTTTTATGAGGACTGACAAAATCATGTGTCAACTGAGGATTATTTCTTTCAACTATAATTTCACTTTTTAAAATAGCCTGATCCTTGCAGCAATATGTTTAGATGCCCGTGTAAGGTAGGCTATGATTTCATGATTTCATAGTCAGAAGAGGTCAAGAAAAGGTGCTTGTGCTCCTAACATTTTAAGGCTCCCTTTTAATGAAAAGATGTTTCCAGTGTGTTAACCAATAAGAGAACTTCTAAAGAGCTATCAGAAGAGATAGAAGAGAATTTTTGCCTTTATCTATTTCTTTATTTTTTAAAAAAAACCATCATTAAGGAAAACTGTTTAATAGTTTTAATTCTTAGGTGTTAGAGATTTTTTAAAAAGCATTTTAAAATGAGATGGTACAATGTCTTAAAAGCTGAAATTTAACCCGTGTGCATATATACTATATATGTATATGCATGTGTGTATACATACATATCTTCATTCTTAACACAGTGCTGAAATAAGAAGATATAATGTGTGTTTCAAGATCACATAGAAATATTCAATAAAATAGAAGCCTAAGACTATAAATTCTACCAATTTTTATCTACCAGGGTATGGGTTCTGTGGTAGTATAGGTGATCTGCCAAGTCAAGGTAAAGGCATTGGTAATTTTATTTACTCAATGATGCTATGGAATTAGAAAGCTGGGGAAGAAAGAAAGAACACATAGAGGAAGTATCATCTTTAGCTTCCTTAGGACTTGTAAATTTTCCAAATCTAAATTATAATTGATCAAATTCAAAAAAATGCATGTTCATAGCACCACTATTTACAATAGCCAAGACATGGTAAACCTAAATGTCCATTGACATGGATAAAGAAGCATGGTATATTTATAAGATGGAATACTACTCAGCCATAAAGAAGAATAAAATAATGCCATTTGCTGCAACAAGGATGGACCTGGAGATGATCATACTAAGTGAAATAAGCCAGAAGGAGAAAGTACCATATGATATCACTTGTATGTGGAATCTAAAAAAATGACACAAATGAACTTATTTACAAAACAGAAACAGACTCACAGACATAGAAAACAAACTTATGGTTACCAGAGGGTAAAGGGGGTGGGAAGGGATAAATTGGGAGTTTGAGATTTGCAGATACTCACTACTATATATTAATAGACAAATACATTTCTTCTGTATGGCATAGGGAACTATATTCAATGTCTCATAGTAATTATCTATAATGAAAAAGAATATGAAAATGAATATATGTATGTACATGTATGACTGAAACATTATGCTGTACATCAGAAATTGACACAATATTGTAAACTGGCTATCCTTCAATAACAAAAAGAAAATAAAGAAATTATAGTTGAATTCTCAGCAATATTTTGTTTTTGTTCCTAAGACTTCCTGTAGTCTTACCTGGATTGCATCACCATCATTGCCATCACAATTATTTTGAAATTATTTTACCATCGTAATTACATTTTAGTTTACAAAACCCTCTCACATAAGTTATCTCATTTGATCCTCACTTAAATCCTTCCATATAAATGTTGTTAAAGGTTGTTAAAAGTCTGACTCCAGAGTCAGACTGCCCAGATTTAAAGCTGGCTGTTCCACTCCATTGTTGGGAAAGTGTAAAGTGAGGTCTTTGAGAGAATTAAGTGAGTTAATAATACACATAAAGCATTTAGAATAGTGCCTGGCACAGAGTAAGCACTACAAAAGTATTAATTACTGTTAGTTGTTTTATATATTAAAAAACCCAAAGCTCAGAGATATTCAATAATTGGCCTAAGAAAAGTAGTTCTTTATGCTAAGTAAAAAATCTAGGGCAAAACCACAGGACTCCTGATAGACCTATTTTTTAAAATATTGTTCAGTTACTACCTTCTTAGATTGAGTTTCCTTTAAGATTCCTTTCCACCTTTTCTTCTTTCTCTCTTTCATCCTTTTATTTCTCTCATCTTTCCCTTCCTCTTCATCCTCTCCTTTCTCTCCTCTCCCTCTTCCTTCTCCTAGCCCCACCATTGCCCTCACTGCCTCTTCCACCACTGCTGTCACTCACATCATCTCTAGAAACACTAGTGTGATGAACTAAGTTGCCAGCAAACTTGAAAGGAACTTACGTTGATAAATTTCTTTTTACTGGGATGATGGAGAAGGAAGGAAGGAAGGAAAGAAGGAGGGAGGGAAGAAAGGAAGGAAGGGGTGATTTATATATTATAGCATGAAGGGTACATTTTAGTTGACCTCATACTATGCTGTATGTTTCACTTGTAGTTATGATTGCTACTTATTTATAAAAACAATGTCTGAGATGAAAAATGTACTTGAAAAGATAACATCAATTTAGACACAGCAGAAGAAAAGATGAGTGAACTTAAACAGATAGCAATAAAAGGCTACCCAAAATGAAAAATAAATGTAGAACACTTAACAGTGCTAATGCTATGAATAAAAATTAGTAATTTTTATAAAATTATTATCTGGAAAAATATGGAGATGCTTATATAAAAATTACAATAGTCTGTGAATTAGGGTTTGTGAATGTGGTTTGTTTGTTGCTGTTGTTGCTTTAATTTTCAATGTTTATTCATTCTATTGTTTAGCACATGCCTATTGGGTAGCCTATTGAATATAGTTCCTGTCCTTGAGTGGTTCTCAGTCCAGTAGAGAAAATAGACATGTAAACATATAATTGCTACAGAGAGTGGTGAGCTAGATAAGGAGAAAGCACTTTATTTGGACTGAAGATGTCCAATAAAGCTTAAGAAGAGACATTTTTAGCTACAGTCTGTGAGAAAAAAGGAATTCACCAAGTAAATAGGGATGTAACTGGAATGGAGTGGGAGCAGAGTTGAAGGAGAATTGGAGAATTCTAGACAAAAGGTTAATATCTGCAAAAGTGTATGTACATGGTTGGAGAAATACAAATCTTTCATTATGACTTACAATTCCAAGTATATGTGGAGGTGAGTGGGGATTGAAACTGGAAAGTCTAAGTGGGGGCCAGATCATGACAACTTTATTAGAATACTATTGTGCAATAAGTGAAATTTTCCAGCATTTTCTGCATAGGCAACGTGAACTTGTAAACCACTTGGGCTTTATTCTTTAGGCACAAGGGAGTTATTAAGGGGTTTTATACCATCTGAGTTTCAATCTCAGTTACAAGGTCAGATTGACTATTAGAAAGAATACATTGTCATCAATAAGGTAGGCAGATTCAATGGCAATGGGGGAGACTAGAATCAGAAACTCCAGTTATTCCAGGGATAAGAAGACAATGGCTTAAACTAGAGTCGGGATATATAAGAGCAATGGGAGCTGTGCATTCTAGGTTCAGGCAATAAGGGAGTGTGATATTAGTGTAAAACGTTCCTCCCTGAAAAAAAAAAACCTTTTGTTGGCCTAAGTTCCAAATAATTTCCATGGTCACTGTTGAGTTTTCATAATTATATTAGTTATCTATTGCTGCTTAACAAATTACCCCAAATTTAGCAACCAAAACAACATAGAATTACATTTCACATGATTTCTGAGGGGCAGGAATTTGGGAGTGACTTAGCTGGATGATTCTAGCTCAGGGTCTCCCATAAGATTTAGCTGTCAACTGGGACTGTAGGCACCTAAAGGTATGAGTCAGGAGGATCCACTTCCAAGTTCACTGATGTGGCTGTTGGCTGGCATCCTCAGTTCCTCCCAATGTGAGCCTTTCTATAGGACTGCTCATGACTTAACAGCTGAATATATGTATGCACTATATATATATGTGTGTGTATGTGTATATATACACATACACACACACACACACACACACACACACACACATATGTATATATATATATATAGAGAGAGAGAGAAACTCAACCAAGACAGAAACAGAAGCTGCAGTGTCTATGATAACCCAATCTCAGAAGTGACACACTATCAACTCTACCATATTCTATTAGTTACAACGTGACAAGGGACTAACTACACAAGAATCTGTGTACCAGGAATGGGGACAATAGGAAGCATCTTGGAGTCTGACTACCACAGTCACCTATGTAGAAAGCTCAAAGGAACATATTCTTTTTACTTACTCTACTTACTTACTCATATAATAAACATTGCATGCTACATGGTAGTTCATTCGGAAAATTACCCATTAAGCAATTATTCCCCATTCCTCTCTCCTTCCAGCCTCTGGCAATCAATAATCTGCTTTTCATTTCTATGGATTTGCCAATTCTAGGTATTTTATATAAATAGAGTCCTGCAACACGTAACCTTTTTTGTCTGGTTTCTTTTACTAAGGATGTTTTTGTGGTTCATCCACATTGTAGCAGGTGTGAGTACTTCATTCCTTTTTATGGCTGAATAATTTTCCATTGTATGTGCATACCACCATTTGTTTATCCATTCATCTGTTGATGAGTATTCAGGCTCTTTCCATCTTTTGGCTATTGTGAATAATGCTGTTATGAACATTTATGTAAAGGTATTTGTATAGGGGAAAAGGGGACTGATTTTCAGGTGCTAGTGAACACATGAGTGAAAGTGTCCAGAAGATATTTGTATTTGTGGGTCTGAAGTTGAAAGGAAAGGTCAGAGACGGAGATAGACTTTGTTTCAGTAGTCAAAAACCAAGAGAGGGGATAAGATCACCTCAGGAGAGCACGTACAGAAAAAAGAGCAGCAGACTTAAGGTAGGAGTTAAGTCAAAATATCTATGGCATACAGGACTTGGCAAAAACCTCCCCAAGACATGCTCTGATCTAACACTTTGAATGTAAACATCAGACTAGCTCACATTAGACAGAGCTTCTCATTTATCATTGACCAATAGACTTTGTAGGATCACATAACTCCCTTCAATAACTTATTCAACAGTTTAGTTACTTTTATTATCAAGAAATCCCTTCTTTCTAGGTGCTCAAATTGCAATCTATGACATTAAGAAATCACATCCTGCCCTATGTAAGATGCATAATGTTTAGCTAGTGCTCTGTGATATAAATAACTTCTCAGGCATCTTTTCTATGTACTAAATAACTTCAGACTTTTCATCTTTCTGATTACTTTCTGAGTGTTTTCTGATATTTAGGTGTATTTTCTGGGTCTCCCCCAATTTACCACATCATGATTCAATTGGATAGTCGAGTAAAGCACTGTCTTAGGCTCAATAAAGTGTGTACTCTGCCAAGCTCTTACAGTCCACCCTTCTTTTAAGATAATATCATGTTCTATGATTATAAAAAGGAGTAAGACAAATCCACTATTGATTTATTAGTATCTTTAACTTGTGTTCCACTGTAGTCTCAAACCCCTTTACTGATGGTAGGTCTAGATTATTTCTCCTGTTATATTGGCAGAGAATATTTTAATGTTAGAGTACTTGTTAATTAATGTTGCCTTCATACTTTTCTATAAAACTTCTTTCTTTACCTATATCTCTATATATCTCTAATTTATAAAGAACACTTTCAATTTTCTTCTTGTATTTTTTCAATGTTAATAATCTTGTTATATTTGCTAGCATACCAGAATTGGGAACTTTCTCATTTTCATTTTGTCACTGATAAATAATATTGAACTACATTGGGGACCTAAAATTCACCCCTGTGTGGTAGTTTTCTATTAGATTGACAGTAAACTGTTCACCTGCACTTTTGGGGGACATTACTCTCCATCAAATTATGCTCCTAGGATTGTATGAACCTTTTTATGTTGGCAACCTTTCCACTTTAATGGGTATTAGAGCATTAGCAAGACTGTAAATTTGTCTGGTAGACTAAATTCCAGTTCATACAACCTCAACTGTTTCCTTTTCCTGTTTGTACGATGCAGAATACAGTGACTGTAAGCCATCCAATCGTTGTCAGAACTTTCTATGTTTGGTATATATTGTGATTGACACAGCAACAATAATGAAATGCGAGTAATCCTGCACTGTCAAGATGCTTTAGGCGGATTTCCTTGTGTTCAGGAGATGCCTGGCTTAGCGGGGAGGAGGAAACCTAGCATTCAGAAGAACTGCACCTGACTCTGATGTCTAGAAGGAAGTAGGTTAGACTCCTGGGTAATGTGATCACGGGATAGTGACGTTTACTGCAATGGAATCTTTAGGATATTCCATCTCTTTGAAAGATGGGTCTTTTATGTACTCAAAGGGTGGAGTTAACACCCCTTAATGAATGCTGTGCAGGAGACTAGATTGCTTAGTGGGTTATTGGCATTGGTGGGGTATGGGCAAAGTGTGGAACCTCTGCCCCATCAGGATCCAGCCTGAAAACCAGCCATATTCTATGGTTTTCTGAAGGTCAGGCTTACATTTGACTTGCATGGCTCTTTTACACTTCATAGCTCTTCCACAATGTCAGCGACTTACTTGTTTTTTCTCACTAAATCTTCTCAATCACTCTGCTTTGTAGGTTACTATCTTTGCCTTTACAGATGAGAAGACAGGCTATGTGAGGTTACATCTCATTCAAGGCTTCAGAGTGGAGGAATCAGGATTTGAATTGAGTTCATACTCAATGCATCATGTCTCATTATTTCACTTTAAGCAAAGAGCTAATGGAACATATGAACGTTTAGTTGATTAATTTTATAATTAATTCTGAAGTTAATAGGCATATTTATGTAAATTTTATCAACCCTTATCTTATAAAAGTTTCTTATGATCTTAATTCAGATATAATTATAATTTTTACATAGTTGTTATCTTTAGCAAATGCACTATTTCAAGTTCTACCTTTCTCATATAACTTTTCATCTACATTTTCCCAAGTTGAACAATTTTTATAATTATAATTTTAGTAGCTATACAACCATATAGTCAATAAATACTGAATCATTTTCAAAAAAATTCTTAATGTAGTAGTGAAAATTAAAACAGTATCATAAAAGCACACCTCACTTTAAGAAAACCGGAATTATGCACAAACAAAAAAAGCAAAACAGAGGGTGAATATTTTCTTAAGGAAAGGATTCAATATAGAATTCCCTTAAATAGTATGTTCCCCTGCAGCCCCAGGGGATTCAGCTTCCTAAAATTAAGAGTTACACACTTTTGTGAAGGTCTGCTTAAGGCTGGATAATTTCTGAGCTCCTCTCTAGCACACCATGACTAATGCATTGATTGGGTAAAACGAGGCTACTCATATATTCCAGGGTTTTTCAGTTACAGAAACCTACAGGAATGAAGGATGTGTTTACTTCACAGGCTCTGGTGGTTCAATAAAAACTTGGAAGAGTTTTTCCTCTCATTTACTCCCACAGTGCCCAGTCTAAGCGCTTCTAGAATCGTAGTGTCCTCAGGATGTCAGGGACAGTGTGCGGTCGTCTATTCTAGTCCATTCTCCTACCTCCCCCAGTCGGGACCACACCCAAACCAGCCCAGACAGATGAGAGTTTGTCCTATTTTTAACAAGACCCAGGGACTGGGAGCATTCTTCATTTCTCAACAACCCCATTTCAAATCCAATCCACGCTTTTATGCAATTAACAGAGAACCTCCATGCACTTCTTACAAATTTATATCTAATATAAGAGATATTTTCCATGAATTATAAAATAAGGAAATAATAAATATGGATCAAATGGAAAACAAGATGTACTTTAGATTGTCTGTGACTTTAAACATACTAGTATAATGTCATATTACGTTATAATGTTAGGATACGCAATAGCAAATATGATTTCCTAAAATCCCAAATTCTGTAAGTGTAAATACATGTCTTAAAAGTCTTAAGACACTTAACTGAGAATATATGACTAAGAGAGAAAATGATATACCTTTCACTCACCACCCCTCAAAAGATTTCATTCTTGCTCAGTGAGATTAGATTATATTTAAGCAGCATTATATTTGAACAAGGTTACATGTAAGATACACAATAATGAAAACTACCGTCTTCCACACACAAACTATGGTTTTATTTTTGTTCAATAAGGTTAGGTTGCTCTGGGGCGTGGGGGTAGGGGGAATCGCTATTTACCATTCTGCTGGTGTTTTGCTAAGTGACTCCTATCAACTTTTATTTAGTTCTCATACATATCAGACAGCTAAAATTTTTGAAGAGACATAAAGGACAAAAATTAGTCAAGTGACCACTTCATACCTGATCAACATTCCTTCTTTTGTTTTCTACCCAGCCTCCTCCCAAAAATCAAATGCTCATTTGAGGTTGCAGGGGAATCTTTCTTAGTAGGTGAGGACATGCTTACCTAAAGCATCCTGAATGATTGCTGTCATTTTGGCTAATTTATTTTATAAATTTTTCTACAAAAATGGATCGATTGTCTTCCTCTGATAGCTATATTTGGACAGGACTGGTTTCCTTATTCTATTTTTCTTAGGAAACTTCTATTTTGAAGAAGGGAAGCAATAATAGTGAATACTACTCTTTCATCTGCTCTGCTTTTGTCTGTATTCTTTCTTTCTCTTTTGGCACTGAGGCTGACATGTAGCCACAAGTGCTAGATAACAATTCTCTATCAGATCCAGCCGTTCTGCACGTGATTAATTTTGTTATGGTCAAAACAGAGCGTGTTTTCTGGGTTCCTCTGGCAGTCACTGTATAAAGCTATTCCTGCCATTAAATCATCTTAGTTTGTGTGTAAAGAATAGTATGTCTTGGTTGCAACAATTGTTTTCTTCCATTTGTGCTACAACATTTCCTGGGCTTTCTAGGATCAAATCTTCATACTTTTGAAAAACAGTTAATATCATTTTGACAGGCTGTCTTGGTCTTTTTCCATGAATTATAAAATCCCCATGATAAAGATACGATTTTATTTTTCATGTTAGAAATTTTGAGGCAAGTTACATTAGTAAACAAGAGAAAAAGAAGATAACAGTCTGAATCAGATAACAACATTAAAAAACAAAGTGGAAAACAAGATATCTTTCTCATCAGACACTGGTAAAAATTTACGAAGTCCTCCAGTGCAATGAAATTTTGTATTTTACCAGCACTCAGCAGGTCTATGACCAACAAATATTACTGAGTGGTTATTACATCTACAGATTCAGACAATTTAGCCAAAGATATATTTGCTGATAATTTTAAACTACAGTGCAGTCTCTTTATATTGCATATGCAGATGGCTTGGTAGGTGGGAGTTAGGAGGCAGATTTGAACCCTTGCTCTCTCATTTAATTGTGTGACTCTGAGCAAGTTACTTCACCTCTGTGTTGCCTCAGTTATCTCATAAAATGGGGGAAGATAAAATTATTATTCTGTACATGTTAAACTTATACAGTGCTGTATGTCAATTATATCTCAGTAAAACTGGAAATTTACTGAGGAAGATAATTTTAACTATTCTTAAGTTGTGAGTATTAAATGAATATAAATAAATATAAATATTACAGTATTATTTATGTCATAGCTATATATCACTGAGAAGGTACTTGATAAATAATGAATAATAATATGTTAGCTATTATTACTGATTTTAAAATGTAAGATCTCATTGCTGGCGATTACTGATCTCGGACAATGGCAAAATTTGAAATGTTTGGAAATGACTGCCCAGAGAATAGGAATTCTTCCTAGAAATTCTAGACAGCTCAGAAACTCCTAGAAGATGTGCAAACATGAAAAAAATAAAAGAACTTACCCTTTACTGAGCAGAGTTACCACTATTTTGTGATCAACTAAATCACTTAACTGTCATGAGGAGTCACAGAGGCAACTCTGACTTTCTTGAGCTGTCCAGGGCTGGCCTGACCTGATCTAGTCAGAAGTCAGGATGGACAGGAATCCGTGTTCCAAACTCACCTTAGTCTAAGAGGACCTGAAAACTGCCGTTACTTTATACTTGTCATCCTCTCTACTTGCTCTGGGTGCTGTCTCCAAATTTCACCTGTGTTCTCCACATTTGGCTAACTACTTGTCAAGCCTCAAACTTCTTCAGGTGGCATTGGAACAGTCAGTAAAAATCACCAGATCTTTTGTAAATTCTCCCAGTTCTTCATGTCATACATAAGAATTGCTTCATTTTAAAAGAACTGTTAATTCTTATTTTGTGGTTGGCTTTATTTCTTTGATAACTATGTAAGTTTAAAAAGATAAAGCTCTAAACATTCTTAGAAACAGTGAACAGTACCTATGTGTAAATTTAAAAATATATATGCAGTTAAAAAAAAAGATCTATCAAGCCATAAAAGACATAGAAGAAACTTAAAAGACATATTACTAAATGAAAGAAGTCAGTCTGAAAAGGCTACAAACTGTACGATTCCAACCAAATGACATTCTGGAAAAGGCACAGCTACAGACATAATAAAAAGATTGTGGTTTCCAGGGGTTTGGGGAGAGGGAGGGAGGGAGGAATGAATAGATGGAACACAAGGGATTTTTAGGGCAATGAAATTATTCCGTATGATACTATAGTGGTGGCTACATGTCATTATGCATTTGTCAAAACCCTAGAATGTACAACATCAAGAGTGAACCCTAGTGTAAACTATGGACTTTAGTTGATAATAATGTGCCCATGTTGGTTCATCGATTGCACCAAATATGCCACACTGATGAGGGATGCTGAGGGCAGGGGAATATACATGTGTGGGTGGGGAGGGCTATGTGCAAACTCTGTATTTTCTGCTCAATTCTGTTGTGAACCTGAAACTGCTCTAAAATAATAAAGTCTATTTTAAAAAAAAGAACTGTGAGCAGATTAGAATACTTTCTCATTTCTAATGTTCATTAGTTTATTAGACAAATATATATTTAACACTAGCTATGCATTAAGCGCTTGATATATAAGGATAAACCACAGTCCTTATCCATGGGTGATTTACACTCTAGTAGTTTAGCGTTGATCTCTTATATAGTTGGTCCTCTTATTGTTTAGTGTACTCATGAAAATTTATTTGTAATTCCAGAACCAACAGCTGTGGTGCTTTTGTGGTCATCTGTGGACATGTACAGAACAACAAAAAATTTGAGTCCTCTATCATGCACATTTCTAGTTGAAGTTGGGTGAGGCGATTCTCTGCCTTCTTGTTTCAGCTCTCAGACTGCGAATGGTGTGCTTTTGCAGTTTATTTGTTGCCATGTTTTTTGTGCTTTTTTCTTTTTTGATGATTTCACTGTTTAAAATGGCCTCAAATGTTGTGCTAAAGTACTGTCTAGTGTTCCTTAAACCCTGGACTGTGATGTTCCTTATGGAGAAAATATGCTTTATGTAGGCATGAGTTGTAGTGCTTTGGCTGGGAGTTCAATGTTAATGAATCAACAATATGGTACATTCAGAAAAAGAAAGAAGAAATTCACCAATCTGTACATGAGGCTGCTCCACAAAGTGTGACAGTAACATCTATAGTCCATGATGAAGCTATGCAAAAGATCAAAATGTAACTGTATTTGTGGTTTCACGAGATAATGAATCATTGTGAGGCTGAAAAACCAAAGAAATTTGCAGTCACGTCACCCAGGGTCAGGAAAATGTTCATCTTGGCTAGTGTTTTATTATAAAGAAATATGTCAATAAATATATATCTTTATACAAAGAAAAATTTATATGTGTGTGTGTGTGTGTGTGTGTGTGTGTGTGTGTGTCTTTAAACAGAAGCACACATAAAACAAGATTATGTATTGTGTTCTGACCAGAAGCTCACAGGAACCTAACCCTGTATTTCCCCTAGAAGCAATGGCTCAGTATTCATTACTTAGGTGTTTCCATTGACTTTATGAAACATAACTCTGGTGAATAACAAGAATTGACTGCATAGTCTTTGATTGTCTACAGCAGTGGTTCTAAACCAGGGCAATTTTGTACCCCTTGGGTCATGTAGGAATGTGTGGAGGCATTTTGATGCTCATGATTGGATGGGAGGTGGTGGATGGGAGGGGGTGCTACTGACATCTAGTAGGTAAAGGCCAAAGATGCTGTTAAACTTCCTATAATGCACAGAACAGTCTTCTACAGCAAAGAATTATCCTGTCAAAAATGTCAACAGTGCCAAAGCTGAGAAACACTGCTCTATGCCGAGAGTCTGCAAACTTGCTCTGCAAGGACTGGATAGTTAGTATTTTCATCTTTGTGGGCCATGTGGTCTCCGTTACAACTACTCAATTCTGCCAGTTGAGCTACTGACAATATACCAGCTGACAATTGGTGCATCTGTTTTCTGATAAACTTTATTTATAAAAAGCATGCTGGATTTTGGCCTGGGCTATAGTTTGTGAACCCCTCTATAGCAGTAATTCTCAATCTTGGATGCTCAACAGAAAAACCTCAGAGCTTTTAAATAATGGTATCACCTGGACTCCCCTCCCCCAAATTCTGGATTTGGTTGGTCTCGGAGGGGCCCCAATGTTGGTGTTAGTTAAAAGCATCTCACCGATGAGAATGAACAGCCGACATTGAGAGCCATTGCTCTGAGATAGTTGCTGTTTGTGTATTTGAAAGTTGACCCAGCACAGTAGACCTTTATCAGCAATCAGCAGACCCTTCTCTTGCAATCTGGCTTTTGTCCCAGGCGCTCTCCTGAAAGTCCACAAATTAATGGCCTTTTATTAGTGCTCATTCCTTGGAACCTCTGAGGTTCAGATTTAGAAACACTCCATGTTTTCAGGAAACTCCTCACTCTCCTGGTTCTCCTACTGTGTTTCAAATGACTTTTCTGCCTCTTCTTCAACCTTTTGCACATTAAATATAGATGCTCCCCAAAAGCTGTCCTAGGGTTCTTTTCTGATTAACTTTCCCAGGCCCGTGTCATGACTTCACCTCTCTATAAGCAACGTTCACATAACTATCTTCTGGCTTGATCTCTCCTTCAGCAGTTGTTTTAGTAGGCCACCTGGTGACTCTATTCTTGGTTTGATTATGGTTTTGGAAATTAGATATGAAAATTCTTAGTCATAAAACTAAGTTACAGTCTCTTCTTCCAGATATCAGCTGCCACTGCATAGGACATTTTACAGAACACTGTCAAAACTAACTTACCATGGATTATCTTATCTTGTGTCTTACAGGAGAAACAATTCCACAGTAAGGTCATCTGGGGACTTCATAATGTATCTTATACATCTAGGTCTACCTCATACTGAATAGAAAGTTACCAGTATATAAAAAGTTAAATACTATTTAACAAGAATAAGTACTACAAATACCAATTTGGCTTTTACGTCACCAGAGCACTTCCATAGTTCACAGTTAAAATAATCAGGACACTCACTCATTGCCAGATACATCCAGCAGATCTTGGCAGGACGTAGGTGACACACACAAACTGGGCAAGAGTTTTAAGAAGTCTTTTTTACAAAAATATGGGTAGGTGTCTTTGTTTCTTAGGGCTACTGTAACAAATTACCACAATCTGGGTGGCTTAAAACAACAGACGGTTATTCTCTCACCATTCTGGAGGTCAGAAGTCCAAAATGAAGGTGTTGGCAGGACTGTACTCCCTACAGGGGCTCTAGGGGAGAATCCTTCTTTGCCTCTTTCAGCTTCTGGTGGCTGTTGACAGTCCTTGACTTCTTTGACTTGTGGCCACATCTCTCCAATATCTGCCTCCTTTGTTACATTGCCTTCTCTTCTTCTCTTCACATCATCTTCTTCTCTTCTGTCCATGTCAAATTTCTCTTTACCCTTCTTTTGAAAGGACACTTGTCATTGGATTTAGAACCCACCCAAACAGTCAGGGATGATCTCCTAATCTCAATATTCTCAATTTGATTACACCAGCAAAGATAATTTTTCCAAATAAGCAATTAAGATGTGAACATATATTTTTAGGGGTCACCATTCAACCCATTAGAGCAGGATTGGGGGAAACCAACAAGGGACAGTGAAGCCCTAGAGGGTTCATATGTACTAGGGCTGCAGGAGACAGGGGAGGAAGCACTCAGTAGAATCTAGAATCAGTAGCTGTAACTGTAGGGTGGAGAAGGAGGTACCTGACAGAAGTGTGCTTTTTGAAAGAGAATTCACTTGACGTGAAGAAAGCTGGAGGAATGAATACCAAATTTATTCCCTTCCCACCCTCCTACTGGTGCCTCTCCAGGGCCAAATCAAAATGGATGCCAGAGAAAAAGATACCCAATGATGCAGTCTATAAAAGAGAAGGGTGGAGGATGGATCTGGTTGGGCAAACAGAAGACTCTTTTATATCAGGACATTACCATTCCTGAGAAGGAGTGGAAATAATTTTCAAGTTAAATGTTTAAATGAGGTTGCACGCACAGGTGCAGGAGTATATTTACCTTCTATGTGTAAACAACAAATGAGAACATATTTCATCTTTTTCTGTAATTTCAGACCATTACACACTGGTACTGGGATATATTAATTACCTACCTCTGTGTTTTGGGAAAAGAACTATCAGCAGAGCAGAAACCACCATGGTCCTTTCCATATAGGGATAATCCCTTTATTGTAAGCATCATCATTATTATTATAATTCTATTTCCCTTGTTTATATTCCTTTTCTTTCTCAAAAGGAAAATCTAGGTGGCTCATGAAGAAGAAGAAATGCATTATAAGAATGATGAAATTAAAAGGAGAAAGTCAAGACCATGGAAAGCAGGAGAAGGCAAATATGTCACCCTCAAGGGCTAATAGAGTTGCTGTGATTGAGCAGTGAATTTGGTTCCACCTTCCTGGTAGCCGTCATTGTGATAACATTGTTATGTCCACATCTCACTCTAACAGGGCTTTGCTTATCTAGTCATGAGAAACTCTGCAACACATGATTCCATAAAGTCTGTCTTCCTCTCCCATTCATGTAACAGTCACTTTTTATGATTGAAAACTACCAGATAATCTACAGAGCTAATCACCTGTTGTGGAAATAAAATTTTGTGAAATGGGGAAAACACTGTAGAAGAATATAGAAGGACCAAAAGAAGAGAAATAATGAAGGAGAGAAGAAGGAACATTTTAAGGTCAATGTAGCACTTCTAATTGCTAATTATTTTTAAATTTTATCACCCTTTCTTTTACATTTTTCATTTGTTTTATTGAGATATAATTTAAAATATAATTCATTTAAATTTTAAATATTTCACCTTTTATTTTATTATAATATATAATAATATACACTTATTATAAATTCACCAACTTTATATGAATTTTCCATGATTTTTGATAAGTGCTGATAGCTGTCAAACTACTACCACAATCACAATATACTGCATTTTCATCATTGACCCAAATTCCCTTTACACTCACTCTCCTCCTCTCATTGCTGGCCTCTAGCAACAACTGATCTGCTTCTTATCAATATAGCTGTAGTTTTCCTAGAATTTCATGTATCTGTGGTCTTTTGTCCCTGGCTTCTTTCACTTAGCATATCATAGTTCACTCCTATTTACTGTTGAGTAGTTATCCATTTTTTAAAATACTCCACAATTTATTTTTCTATTCACCAGTTGAACAGATATTTGAATTGTTTCCAGTTTTTGGCAATTATGAGTACAGCTGTCATGAACATACATGCATAAGTCTTTGTGAATGTGCATTTTAATATTCCGTGGGTAAGTATCTCATAGAGGGATAAGGAGGTTGCATGGTAGATAAATGTTTAACTTTGGAAAAAACTGCCAAACTGTTTTGAAAGTGGCTGTATCATTTTACATTCCCACTGGCAATGTATACTATTATTTCACATCTTTGTCAACACTTAGTATCGTCAGTTTTCTTGATTTTGGCTTTTTAAGTGTGTGTGTGTGTGTGTGCGCGCGCGTGTGTGTATGTGTGTGTAGTATATTTTTAATTTGCAGTTGCCTAATGAGGCTAAGCATCTTTTGTATTATTCATTTACCACTCTTTGGCAACGTGTCTGTCAAATCTTTTGTTCGTTTAAATAATTGGGATTTTTTTGGTCTTATTACTGAGTTCTAAGAGGCCCTTTTTCTTTTAAAATAAGTTCTGATTTAAACAATCCTCTAGTGAATGTGTTTTGCAAATATTTTTTCTCAGTTATGAAAAAGAACTATTACTTATACGATAGAACTGCTATAAGAATTAAATTAGAGTAGATAACATGCAAAGGCTCTGATACCTAATAGCCACTTAGTAAATGTTAGTTCTTTTCCCTTGCCCTTTCTCTATACCAGTTGTTTCAAATCCTCTAGAAAAGTTGAGAATGATGCAAGAAAGAAAAATGTCTTCCAGTGAGGAGAGAATATTTTCAGGACATTAGTTGGGTCATAGGGAAATTACAAAGGATAGAACAGCGAGTGATAAGAATTAAACAAGGGCAAAGATTACTCTTTCAGAAACTTGGGAGATGAAGGAAGAAGAGAGAAGACAGTAGCATAAGTAAAAGGCAGGATTTTACAGTAGTTAGCACAGAGTCTGCAGCCAGGTTGCTGGGACATGAAGCTCAGCTCTGCCCCGTACAAATTATGTGAAGGGGGCAATTTATTTAACCTGTGGAAGATCAGATAAGAGAGGAGGGCAAGCACTCAAGGGAAGTTACAAGGCATGAGTCTCGGAGTGGGGAGGGCTCAAATTTGTATTTGCTAAAGGATAACAGGAGCAAAGACCACAAAGAATTCTGAGGGATACATCATGTGATGTTAAATCATCTTCCCAGAAAGTGAAAAATCAAGGGCAGACTTGGCAGGTAAAGAAAGTGAAGATGGTGGGGAACAGTAGTTGTTGAGATTCAAATATTAATTCTTCAAAAAGTCATTAACAGATTGCCAAAATCAAGAAGGCTCCAGGTGAGCTTGGAGACCATGAGTTAGACATGGGTTCCATCAGCAGTTTTTTGTGACCTTCTCTAACAATATTTACCAACCTAGAAGCAGGAAAGGGAGAAAACAGAACACAACCTACTGAGGGAAGATAATGGTTGATAAAATAGCAAATATTTGAGGGATTCCAGATGAACAAATGCTGAAATGGTCAACCATTTTATAGATCTGCCTATATTATGTGATAGTTTTCAGCTAAAGAACAAGGTGTTCATGAGCATGTTTTACTTATGTAAGTAGCAAAAAGAAAGGATAATTTTTTAAGTGACAAGTTTTAAATGGCTGCCTGGGTGGACCAGACAAAGTAAGATGGAAAGAAAAGCTGAAAATGTGGTGGCTCAGATATTTCAGATTCAATAATAATCAAATGCAGATGGAGTTGAACAGATGGATGGGGAGATATCAAATGGGAGGTTATTGTGTCATGGGGAATTTATATTGGAGATTTTTGAAGTAGAGAACTTTCAAGATTGGGTACACAGTCTCATAAGCATTAGAGTTAGAGTGGAGATAAGAGTCACAGAAAATTAGTTGATTAAGGGGGTCAATATTAGGAAGGGTAATGTTGGGGGTATTATATGAAGATGCTTACATATAGTGAGGAAGGCTGAAGTTCCCATGAAGCAGGGAAGAGTGCTTTAGAGATCAGCAGATTATTGCAGAGATTACTCCCAACTACATTATTTTGCCAATCAATCCTCAAAAGTGGTAGATTTGTATCCAAGTGAATACTTGCTTGGTCTTGTCTCGTAACTAATGCTAAGTGAGTTTTTACATTATCTTTCACAACTGTTATCATCTGGATATTCACAGCACACCTACACCATGCTCCAGAAAACATGAAGCTATCGAAGCCCAGTTCTCAGCAGCTTCCTCCTCACTCTCGGATGTAACATGCACGCTGGGTTAACTCCAATGAGCTGCCTTTGCCTGGGACAGAAGAGGAGGGCTGGAGAGAGTGGAAAACAAAGTATTCTTCCCTGCTGCTCCCTGTGGCGCCACCCTAAGGGGGCAGAAGAGTGGGAGGGAGTACTTATCCGTATTTCAGTGCTGGTTAAAAAACATATCTTGGTTTTTGACTCGAGGTGCTAATTAATGTATTTTACACATTTGTACTCTGAGCCCCAGGGTTCTTAACTACAAGTACACATGCATGTAAAAGACCATTTAAGATAAGTTACTGAAAACCTCTAAGGGATCCTATTCCCCTTTCTCTTCCACTTGTAGTGTGTTCGGTAAAGTTGTATTTGAAGGAGCCTACAGGAAGAGCCACAATTTTCATAATTCAGCTAAAGCTTGTGATCTATAATTTACTATATTGAAAAAAATTAAACTTGCCAACTTCTACCTCAAAAGATCTTAAAATTTATTTAAACAGGGTCAACTTCTTTTTCTATGAAAATAGGCAGAATATTGCCATTTAATATCCCCATTCCAAGCAATCTCCAGCATATACACAAATAACTGAGGGGTTGAAGTGCCTGTATTGATAATTCAAATTTCAAAAAAGGATTCTGAGAAAATGTTTTACTGCTTATGTGGTCCAGACTGACTGTCTCCATTAAATACATTCATTGGATAATTGCTTAACTTTCCACTTTCCTTTTCTGGTGGAGTCACATATAATATGTCCAAAATGGCTAGAAGGAATCATGGGATTTATGCATGTAAATACAGCATTGCTTTTTCAAAACGGACAGAATATGTTCAAGAACTATTTATATTCTGGGTAAGCTCTGAATTATATATTTTACATGCACAGAAAATAATTCATTATGAGCCTATCTCCTGTTGTATGCCAAACTAAATGACCCTTTGATACTGACGTCATGCCCATTCATATTAGTAGGAGTTATAGATACCAAGAGGACCAATAGCTAATGCCAAGAATGCACGGAATGGTTTCCATGGAGCATAATGGCATAATTGTCTGATGGAACAAAACTGAAAAGAACTGGAGGACGGGAAAAGGGTGTGGTGTCTGCAAAAATGAAAAACTTTATTCATGGATTCAAATTTATGCTTAAAATGAATTGGATGTGATATATTATTCTCAGTTTTCAGGCAAAAGCTAGAAACTGGTTAAATAGTGATGGAACTATCAGAGTAATCTGGGATATTCTGTTGGAACTTTATTTAGTCCACCTTAAATATACTAATTATCACCTGTTCTATCTTTCTTCCCTAAAAGATAACAGAATATCCTTTTTTTCAAACCAAAGCTTTTGTAAAGTTTCCTTCTATATCCTTTTTAGAATTTCATGTCACCAATCCTCATACTGCCTTGTAAACGTGCCATTTCCTCCCACACATCTGGAAGGTCCATTATCGTAAAGAACCCAACCTAAGAGACAGTTGGGAAAAAATTCCTGTCCCAGGGCTAAGCCAAAACATTTCTTTTGTCTTCTCATCAGACTGCTGGTTATATTTTCATTCTGTTCTATAACCATAATTAAACCCTCCTTTGATTTCCTTTCTGAACACTGAAGACCAATAAGCAGCTTTAACATTATCTTAAGTATGTAAATACTGGTCACTTAGAGGTGTCCAGATGGTACATTTCATGATTTTGGTGCCATTCCAAGGGCAATTTCTTATGTTAAGTTCAAATAAAGGTGTCTTTCTTATGCCACCAATTACTTGAAATCATTCCACCATTTAGTTTGCTTCATAATGTCTAGTTCAGACTGTTTTCTTTTAGTGTATTCCCCACTGTATAACTAAATGGTCTTTTTTTTTTTTTTTTGGTATTATTTGGAATCAGTTTCATTCTCCTTAAGGCTCCTGACTTTCTGGTTTAATCTGACTAGTTTCTTCATTTGTGGACCAATACTTTCCTACTTAACCTCCTCTCTGAACAATTACTTTAAAGCTCCCTCTTGGGATCCTTTTATCTTAATAGTACTAAAATATGGACTGATGGCTTTCTAGATTTGAAGTCATTCTATAGACTTCCTTTATTGTGCTCCTGGATTGGATCTTCCCTTTGTTTATTTTGCTTGTTTTGCTGTAGTATGTTTTCAAGCTACTGCCTATTAAAAAAAGATGGATGAGATGCAAATATTCTGAGAATTTACAAGTTTAAAGTCTTTTATTCTGCTCTCACCTCTATTGAGAGCTTGGCTGAGTGTTCAACTTGAGGCTGCAAAATTTTTTTCTTTGAATTTTTATAATATGATGAAAGGAATTTGATGAAAAACCCACAGCTAACATCTATTCAATCATGAAAGACTGAAAACTTTCTCTCTAAGACCAGGAATAAAACAAGGTTACCTACTTTTGCCACTTCTATTCAACTTTGTACTGGAAGTTTTAGCTAAAGCAATTAGGCAAGAAGATGAAAAAAAAAAAAAAAAAAGGCCATCCAAATGGCAAAGAAGTGAAATTATCTATTTACAAGTGACATGATTTTATATTAAAAAATTCCTAAAGAATTCTTCAAAACTATTAGCTCTAGTAAATATATTCAGCAAAATTGCAAGATACAAGATCAACTCACAAAATTCAGTTGTATATCTATATACTAGCAATGAACAATCCAAAAAAGAATTTAGGAATATAATTTCACTTATAATAGTATCCATAAGAATAAAACACTTAGAAATAAATTTAACCAAGGAGGTGAAAGACTTGTACACTGAAAACTACAAAATATTGTTAAAAGAAATTAAAGAAGACCTAAATAAATGGAGACATAACATGTTCATGGATTGGAAGACTTAATAGTGTAAAAGTGGCAATCCTATCCAAAGTAATCAGCAGATTCAATGCAATGCCTATTAAAATTCCAGTAGCAATTTTTTGCTGAAATGGAAAACGCCAACCCTCAAATTCACATGGAATTGCAAGCAGTCCTAAATAGCCAAAACAATATTGAAAAAGAACAACAAAATTGAAGGACTCACATTTCCTGATTTAAAAACTTACTACAAAACTACAGCAATCAAAACAGTGTGATATTGGTATAGGAAGAGACATATAAATCAGTGGAACAGAATTGTGAGTCTAGAAATAAACCCATGGGTCTGTGGTCAGTTGATACTGAAAAAGGTGCCAAGGTCATTCAATAAGAAAGAATACTTTCTTCAACAAATGGTACTGGGACAACTGGATATTCACATCCAAAAGAATAAAGTTGGACCCTTACCTCATTCCATATACAAAAATTAATTCAAAATGGATTAAAGACCTAAACATAAGACCTAAAACTATAAAACTCTTAGAGGAAAATGTGGGAGTAAATCTTCACAACCCTGTATTTTGCAATGGTTTTCTTAAATATGATATCAAAAGCATAAGTAACAAAGGAAAAAATAGATAAATTGGATTCCATTGAAATTAAAAACTTTTATGTATCAAACTCCATCAAGAGAGTAAAAAGACAACCCACAGAATTGGCAAAAATATTTGCAAACCATTTATCGGATGAAGATCTAGTATCCAGAATATAAGGAGAACTCTTATACTCAACAACAAAAAGACAAACCCAATTTTCAAATGGACAAAGGAGTGGAGCCTAAAGAATATGCTATTAAAAAACCAACAGATCAATGAAAAAATCCAAGAGGAAATCAATAATACCTCAAGACAACTAAAAATAAAAACACAACTTTCCAAAATCTGTGGGATGCAGCTAAAGCAATTCTAAGAAGAAAATTTATAGGGACTCAAGCCTACCTCAAAAAACAAGAAAAGTCTCAAATGAACAACCTAGTCTACAATCTAAAGGAATTAGAAAAAGAACAGCAAACAAAGCCCAAAGCCAGCAGAAGGAAAGAAAGAAAGATCAGAATGGAAATAAATAAAATAGAGGGAAAAAAAGGAAGGAAAGAAAAGAAAAGATCAATGAAAGTAAGAGCTGATTTTTTAAAAAGATAAGCAAAATTGATAAGCCTTTAGCCATGCTCATTAAGAAAAAAAGAGACCCAAATAAACAAAATAAGAAATGGAAGTGGAAAAATTACAACCAATAATATAGAGATACAAAAAATCATGAGCAATACTATCAACAGTTATACACCAACAAATTGGACAACCTAGTTGAAATGGATAAATTCCTAGAAATATACGATCTTCCAAAACTGATTCAGGAAGAAATAGATAATCTGAACAGACCAACCACTAGTAGTGAAATTGAATCTATCAGAAAACAGAAGTCCTGGACTGGACAGCATCACAGGAGAATTCTACCGAACAAATTAAGAACAGCTAATATCTATACTTCTCAAAGGATTCCAAAAAAAAAAAAAAAAAAAAACTAAAGAGGAGGGAACACTCCCAAATTCATTCTATGAGGCCACCATACCCTGATACCAAAACCAGATGAAGACATTACAAAAGAAGAAAAAAAAGAAACAAACAAAAAAATTATAGGCCACTATCTCTGATGAACACAGAAGCAAAAATTCTCAACAAAATATTAGCAAACTCAATTCAACAATATGTAAAAAGAATCATACATTATGACCAAGTGGGATTTATTCCAGAGATGCAAGGATGGCTCAAAATCCACTAATCAAGCAACGTGATGCACCACTTTAACAAAACGAAGGATAAAAATCACATGATCATCTCAATAGGTGCAGAAAAAGTATTTGACAAAATTCAACACCCATTAATGATTAAAAACTCAAAATTGGTACAGAGGGAACATATCTCAACGTAATAAAGGCCATTTATGACAAACCCACAGCTATATCATACTCAACAGGGAAAAACTGAAAGCTTTCCTTCTAAAATCAAGAACAAGACAGGGATGCATGCTCTCACTTCTATTTAACATAGTATTAGAAGTCCTAGCCACAGCAATCAGACAGAAAGAAAGAAAGAATGAAAGAAAGAAAGAAAGAAAGAAAGAAAGAAAGAAAGAAAGAAAGAAAGAAAGAAAGAAAGAAAGAAAGAAAGGAATATAAGACATCCAAATTGGAAGGAAAGAAGTAAAACTGTCTGTCACATTTTGCAGATGACATGATGCTATATATAGAAAACTCTAAAGTCTCCACCGAAAACTACTAGAACTAATGAATTCGGTAAAGTTGCAGGAGATGATACATAGAAATCTGTTGCATTTCTATACACTAATAATGAACTATCAGAAAGAGAAAGAAAGAAAACAATCCCATTTAAAATGGCATCAAAAAATAATCTAGGAATAAACTTAACCAAGGAGGCAAAAAAACTACAAAACACTGATGAAAGAAATTGATGACGCAAAGAAATCGAAAAATATCCCATTTTCATGGAATGGAAGAATTAATATTATTAAAATATGCACACCACCCAAAGTAATCAATAGATAATCAGCTCAATTTCTTTAGATGAAGAACCTTCAATTTACTTTGCTTTTCAGTAAATGCTTGACTACAAGCTTTATGTAGGGGGGAAGAGTGTGAGATGAGTTAATTGTTAAGCATATTCATCTAGAAATGATCCCCCAATTTTTAGCCACTGTCTTCATCCCCCAGTCTTCATCCTATTTGGCTGAACCTCTCCTGGGTTCAGTCTCTTTCACTGGCTACACTTCCTTCTGCATGTCTTATGGAGTGGGGTTTCCTTTTCTCCTTCCACAAATACAGTCATCACTTGGTATCTGCAGAGGGAGTGGTTCCAGGCACCCCCATCCATGGATACTAAAATCCAAGGATGCTTATATAAAATGGCATAGTTATTTGCATACAATCTACATGCACATCCTCCCATATACTTTAAATCATCTCTAAATTATTTATAATAGCGAGTACAATGAAAATACTATGTAAATAGTTGTAAATACAATGTAAATGATATGAAATGAAATGATATGAATGATATGGAAATAATTGCTGGTACACAGCGAATTCAAGTTTTGCTTTTTGGAAATTTCTGGAATTTTTTTGCTTGTGTGTGAATATTTTTGATTCTTGATCGGGTGTGTCTGCAAATGTGAAACCCAAGGATATGAAGGACTGACTAAACACACTTTTCCATCATCTTTTCATCTTCCAGAAATTTGTGAGAATCTCTTGTCTATGAAAATCTCCCTCTACTTTTCCTCTTTCTTCTTATGGGATTATATTCATTTATTTATTTTTTTAAAAATTCTTCATTCTTATTTTAGTGTGACCTCAGGAGGATGAGGAGTAAAATACATGTTCTCAGTCACCATTTTGAAACAAAAGCCCTAATTTTTTTTAATGGTTTTGCAGTCTAAATTTCAGGTTAACCCCTAAATTAAAAATATTCCAATGAATTTCACCAACAACTTACTGTTCCATTTGTCCACAATAGTGGTGTTATTTAAATTCTCATTTAAAAAAAAACCTAATTTCATCATTGTTTACCAAAAAAATCTAGTTTATTGTGGAGAAGTTGGAAAGTAAGAAAAATCATTAAAAAAGTAAAAATTAGTCATAATTCCATCACACCAAGTAAGGTAATTATTGTTAACTTCTGGTTTTTTTCTTTTCTTTAAAATCACCATACTCCCTTCTCCACTTCTGTTGCTACCAATTTTACAGATTCTGCAATGCTAAAGCCCAGTGTACAAGCTGACAAAGATAGAATCCACCCATAGCAGTTGGGGAGAGGACAGGAACACCTGTTTTAATAATTTTTATCTCTTCACATTTTATATTATTTTACAGATAGTAATATGATTATTGTATGATTATACAGTGATAATTGTCTTTCTAGTCAAATGTTAGTGAATTTTCTTATTTCCCTAGGACAATTTTTCCATAAATTGAGACAAAGGAGAAAAATACTTTAAAAGGCTCTCCATACTTATTGCCAAACTATCCTCTGGACTGTCTGTACCAGTTTAAGCACAACCAGCAATATTTGATAATACGCCTTGTTCCTCATTTTTCTCAACATTGGCTTTTATTATTTTAACAATTTTTTTGTAAATTAATAGGTAATAAGTGTGATCTCACTGTTTTAATTTACATTAAAAATTACTTGCAAAGTTATTTTTTCCCATAAATTTATTGGACATCTGTATTTTTTTTTTCCTAGCAAATTGCTCATTTTTGTGGGGAGTGTTCATTCTTTTTCTTGCTGATTTTTTCAACCTTTCCTCAAGTTTTTATTAAGAATCTAATACATGTCAGGCACTGTTCTAGATGTTAGGGATTCAGGAGTAAACGGTATAATTCTTGCCACCAAGAAGCTTGTATTTTAATGGGGGACAGATAGAAAATAAATCAAATACATGAATAAAATATGTAGTAGTTCACATGGTGATAAGTGTTGTGGAGAAAAATGAGGCAGGCTAGGGTAAGTATGTTTGCAGTAGGGTCCTCTGACATCTTACCAAGAAGGGGACATTTGAGACATCTGAAGGAGGTAAGAGAGTGAGTCATGCTTTTATCTGAGGTAAGAATTTTCTAGGCATAGAGACTAGTAAGTGCAAAGACCCTAAGGTGGAAGTGTGCCTGTCATATGTGGGGACCTGCAGGAGGCCAGGGTGGCTGGAACTGAGCAAGTAATGAGAGTGTTAGAAAAAATCAGAGACATTGTGGGTATGTGTGTGGGGGGGACGAATTTTGTAAGACCATTGTAAGATCTTTGGCTTTTACTCTGAGAAAATAGCAAGTTATTGGTCAGACATGAGCAGAGGAATGACGTGCTATAACTTATGTTTTACAAAATCTCTCTGGTAGGTGTGTGAGAAATGTGCTATATAGAGCAAGGACAAGGAGAGAGACCAATTTAGAAAATTTTTTAATAATCTAAGAGATAATGGAGGCTGAGATCAGGGTGGTTATTGTAGAAGAAGTGAGAATTGGTCAGAATATGCTTATATTCATGCATCTATATTCAGGAATGACAGTTATCTATATATCCACCTACCTGCCTACTTGTCTACCCATTCATTTATCTGTCCATCCATCCATCCATCCAGCCATCCATCCATCCATCCATCCATCCATCTATTCCTTTTGCAAGGTTTAGATTTCAGAATTTGTATTTGGAAAATGTCCATATTTTTCTATGCTCCAAAACAGTTCAGATGGCATGAAAATTGTATGTTTCTTGAGGTTCAAAAAAACTTGCTCGTGTGGCTCTCTGGACCTGATGCTTTTCTTATGGATAAAACTTTGATAGCTTTTTATATATCTTCCAGACCTTAGTGGTCTGTTAAGCTCGTTTATCTGTTCCTGAATCAATATTGGTCCTTTAGCATTTTTGTAGAAAGGAATTCATTTCTTTGAGATTTATTGCTTTGAGTTTTATACAGTGTTATAATTTTAAAAATCTCTCTGTATGTTTGTGGTTATAGCATATTATTATTATTATTATTATTATTATTATTATTAATGTATTTTTGTTTTGTCTGTCTTTTGATTTATTAGACTAAATAGCAGGTTGTCTATTTTATTATATCTTTCTCGCTAAAGAATAAACAGCTCTTACATTTCTTTGTCTATTTACCATTTGTCTGCTTTTCAGGTCATTTGTTTTATTTTCTTTTAAAATTATTTCCTTCTCCCTGCTTTCTTTTTATTTGTTTGTTGCTCTTTCCTGATATCTTGAATTAAATACTTAGTTCATTTTTTTCTTGTGTTCTGAATTTGCCTCAGATAAATGCTTTAACTATGTCCCAATGGTATTGATTAGTCACGTTCTCATGAATACTCTTTTTTTTAATACTTTATACTTTCAGATTTTCAAACCGAACAGCTGTTTATTAGTGGTTTCTCTTTTCATTTCAGAATGTTTGTTTTTCAGTTTACATTTTTTAAATTAATTTCTGGTTATAAAAATTTATGCTCAGAGAACATGTCTTATATGATGTCTGTTTTGTTGGAATTAACTGAGGTTTTGTTTATGGCTTAATGCATGAACATGTTTATAAAGTTTCCATTGGCTTTAAAACAGAAAATGTATTCTCTGTTGAGTATTGAGTTAACTTTGTAGTTATTAAATCAACTTTATTAATTATATTATTCAGCACTTTGATTTCATAATTTTTCCTTGATTAAGGTGTCAAGAAGACAGATATTTAAGTTATCCACATTTACTGTATTATTTACCCTTTTTACTTTATGTTACATTTGAAACATATAGTTTAATGACTGTTAATATCTTTGTTGATTGTGCTTTTCATTAACATAAAATGTTCTTTTGTTATTATCTAATTATCCCATTTAATGTATTTTTTTTTCTTGAATTCTATTTTGAATGATGTTACTACTATAATCACTACTTTCTTTTTGTTTGAATTTTCCTGATATAGTTTCACATATGTGTAAGACCCATCATTTGGCTGTACTATATAACTCTGGTTTTATTAAAAGTCACTTGAGATAAGTCAATATTAATAATTCTATTTTTCTTTAAAAATCATGCTTCATTATATACACAGTCCATTTTATATTTTCAGAATTATTTTTATAAAATTTACATAAATTCACACATGATTTCAAAATATAGATTTGAAATAGAGAATAAGTAATATAAAAACTTATAATTAGTTTAAAAAATTATGTCATAAAATAAATTTTTAATAATGAAAAGTTATAAAAGCTGCCTTCAATTTATTTTTTGCGTGGATTTGAGAAAGATGTTCTATCTCAACAACTTTTGATAAACAAAATAAAAATTAAAAATGATAGATAAGAACTATGGATGATAATGTTAGGGGGGGGTGTATGTCCAGGGTTAATTATTAGGTGATATAGCAAATTTTAAAGAGAGCAAGATTCTCCATTATTTTTGTGCTGATCATTCTGTTTGTCTTCTGACACTCTCATACTCAGATCCATTTTCTTCCCTTCTCTGTCTGACTGTGCCCTGGGAGGCTGACACCTCATACTGCTTTACCTAGTCTCCCTTGTTGACAGGCTTCTGGTAGAGCTCAGTCAATGGGAAGCATAGACAGGAGATTGGGGAACAAGAGGAGAAAAGGTTGGAGCATTTCTTCCTACGCATTGGGCAGCTCCTTCCTGCTTGGCTTTGGCTCTTGCTGGGCTCCAGTAATACTATTTCCTCTCCTTCTCCCTTCAGGCCTAGTGTGCTAGGTCTCTGGGTGCCTTAACATTTCTTTTTGGTCCCTTGAACTCTCCCTACACCTCTGTAAATTGTCTCTTTGGTAAAGTCTCTTCAGGTGAATCCTTTATGTGGAATTCTGTTTTCTTCTGGGATCCTAACTGATCCAGCACAATAAAAGCCTAGGTTCTTTTTTATAAGCAATAGGAAACAACACAGTCTTTCTTAAAGAAGAAGAAAAGGAAGGAGGAGGAGGAGGGTTGGAAGGATAGCGGAGTGCAGAGAATTAATGGAAAAATTAAGAACAAGGCTTAGAGTGGGAAAGAGACAAGGCAGAGTCTGAGAGCTAGGGAACAGAAGCCGTGATGAAGAACATACTGTGGGAATGGTCTGGCTCATACTCTTTGGCTCTTGAGATAATCTTGAACTCTCTCAAAATAATTTTATTCCTGACTTAGCATTCAAAGTCCAGGGAAAGGCAAGTCACATGCCAATCTCCTGGCTGTGATGGGAAAAGTGATAGGGGATCTTGTTTATTTAGCTTCTGAAATACGAGGTGTCCATAGGAAAATTAGGACGATAGGAAGGAGAGGTGGATGCCAAACAGAGATGACCAATGTCCATTGTAGATACTGTCTTTAATAGCCTTTTAAAGTTCAACACACACTATTATATAAATTCTCATTATAATACATTATAGACTAAATGGGTGGTGAGGTTAAGTGACTTCTCTTAATTATGTAATTATTTGCTCATTCATTTATTGATCTCTCCTGTGTGTGTCTGCAATTGAACAAGAGACATTGGTTAAGTAATCCAGGATGCGTTCCTCAGATTTCATTTTTGTCAACCCAGTATATTAATGTTCAAGGAAAGCAAGTATACATGTGGCAATAATTTCTGAATTTTATGAATCAAATTCACATCTAAATATACTATCATCAGCCTTTTCCAAGAAATAATACTGTCAGAAGTTGCTGATAATCCTCACAAATGAATTTGTTCTCGGTTATCAGAATCCTAAGCCCATATTGAAAATCAATGTTAATTCAAGAATTCTCAGCTCAGAATACAGCTTGTTCTGAGCTCTAGGAATTGTGCAGGAGAAGGAAAAAGGAGTGATTTGTGATCCAAGGAATAGGCTTTGACAGCCCAAACCTAAAACACATTCAAAAATTTCCACAGGGGTTTTAAAGGTGACCTTGCTGAAGAAGGGAAGGCAATCTTCACCTGAGGAAGACACAGTGCGACACACTGCCTAGAAAGATACACAAACTAAATTCAGGATGAAAAGAATTTTGGATTTTACCAGATGAGTGCTTTGGGCTTTGGGAAATAGTTTACAATGCTGGCATCTCAGCAATAAATATTGGAGAATCTGGAGACTAGATATCAGATAATGGCACCTGCCAATAAACTTCCAAGAGCAATGAGAAGATTGTGCTATTGTAACAGGAAGCACTGGCTCCTGCTGCCCTGTCATTGAAATGATGCTCCAGTGGCCTCCTTGAAAGCTGGTCCTGGAGCTGGTCCACTAGGTGTAACTATGAGATTCTTAAGCTTCTGTGTTTAGGGACAAATAAAGGTCATCTAACTTATAGTTCAGCTAGAAGTCTCTGTCCTGAGTTAAGTATGAGGAAATAGGAGGACTTTTGCTTCAATTCACAAACTTTTTCCTTACAAGGAAGGACTGGTAGAAATCATTCCACTTCTCCATTGTTTAATGGGAATAGAAATAAAATGCTGGATCTCTACATCTACTGAAAGAAAACTTAAAGTTTACATTCCAAGCAGAACACACAGGCTCTAAACTATGAAGTCATAGTAAACTGTGTTGCAGACTTCTTTAATATAACTTTAACAATACTACTTTCTAGTCATTATTATCTTCATTAGTCTAGCAGGATTATGGGACAAAATGGGACACGATGCTGCTGGGATGAGTTAGATATTTTTAAAAGTCTTATTTCATTTTCAGAACTAAAATGTTTTTGAAAGAAAGAAAGAGATTGAACAGATGAAGAGAGATTCGTCATGGGGATACTTCTAACTTCAAAAAATCAAAATCCACTCTCTCTCTCAAAATGGATGTGAGTTTCAAGGATCATTTCTTATTCAAAGACTCAACATATTTTAGGCCTATTAGAAATTTTTTAAATGATCAAAAATGAATGTCTGTTTGGGACATTCCATGTAGATCACATTGTTTTAAGCCACTAACTTAGAAGATGTGACCCTTGCCCTAAAGGGACTCACAATTATAAAATAGATTACAGCTAACCCAACCTCAAAGGTGAGGACAAAGAGTTCTGAGGTTGAGGTCCTGGCCATACCAGCAATTCATCTGAACCTTGTTGAAGTTAACTGTTTTGTATCTCTGCTTCTGCATCCTTTACTTATGAGTTAATAGTATCTGTTATCCTTATCTAAGGGGTTCCTGTATGGAGACCACTAGATAAGGCTATAAACGTTCCTAAAAATTCTAATGCATTATTTTTATCTATATTAGGCTCAAAAAGATGGCGAAGGGGTGTGCATTTCCTTTTAAACAGCTCTAAGAAGCATCACTAACATTTGTACAACCCTGAAAATCTCTTTTCAGCCCTAAACTGCAGAACTGTGATTTTTTAGCTACAACTTGGGCTGCAGTTTCAGAGGAAGATGTAAGTTATATCTTCTCTAACCAGAAGCAATATGCTGATATTTTGAAGAACTTTTTTACTGACACTCACAGAAATATGGAAAGAAGTAAATTGCAAGAGGAAGAGGAATATTATACTTTTAAAGTCCCCAAATATGAAAACTTTTGGCTTAGAGCATTTTGAGGTAATTGACAAAGTACCAGGATTAACCTACTTTATTAAAACATTGGAACATGAAGTATAGAATAAAATTTTTTAGTGATACAATGACACCTGGATAATATATTTGAAATTTATATAAGATTGTTGACTTGTAGAAAAGGAAATGTTGACAGTTGAATGGATAAATTAAAGGCAGAAGATGCTGGTTTCAATTCTAGGTTCGCTCATGATAAGATGAAACCTTAACACATGTAAAAAACTTGATTCTTGGTTCCCACAAGAGTTGAAGATGTTTCATACTACTGACTCTAATCTTACTGCACACCAGTGTGTCTATGAAGTTTTGCTCCTATGATCAACTCAATTTCCAAGTATTTCACATTTAAACTTCTCAAATGAAGATTGTTGGGGTTCATCAGTCTGTTCAGTATTCAGTGCTTCTCTAGGTCTCAAAACAGATCACTTCAGAGGTCGCAGGTTAGCCAACTGCTGATCCAATTAGCCATGGCTGTGGTGGTGAGGTCAAATGATGCAAAGCACACCTGGAGGATTCTAATGCACACAGTTGATGTGGCAAGTGCAGGAAACACTAGATGGGGAGTGGGGAACTGGGACAGAGAGGGGAAGGCAGCCAAGAAAGAGTGCATTATCAAGCAGTGTGGGTGACTGGAGTTTAATCCCATAGGGAAATCTGGGAAAATGGCATAGAACACATGTCCCAGTGTTATCCCAGTGAAGTGTTACCTCAGTTATTGGTTGAAGGCTGCTGGGAGGGAGGAGAGGAGGGGTGTTCATTTTTCCATGCTCCAGTGTTTGCACCCTCAGGTCAGGCGATGCAGTTGAAACTGGCAGTTGAAAGTGCTGCAGCTCAGTGAAGTGGTTAGGCCCAAGGGAGCTGAGTAGGCCACCACACCATTTACTGCACCCAGTACCTAGATGTGACAAATCGCTCAGAGCCACTGTCCCCTGGAAAGACTTTTTATGTGCAGGCTTCATGGTTTGTCCAATACTATTTTCATTAGAGCAGAAATTCAATTTAAATTTTAAATTAAGTTTAAATTTCAAATTAAAGTTAATACAGGTGGTACTAGACTTCTGTACTTGATTTTTGGGGACAGTCCTTATATATACATGTTTAAATGCCTAAAACCTTTTTAAATACTGTGTTAAGCTTTTTGAACATTATCTGATAAACATTAAGCTTTTCTGTGGGTGTGCAGGGCACTAGTCAATAGTTTAGTTTTGGCAGCTTTGACATTTTTGTCAATTTTGTCAGTTGAATTGGGCAATTAGTTGACTATTTTATTTTGATTTTTGCCCCAATTTTAATGAAACACAGAAGTCCTAATATTAATGATGGGGACTCTCATATGTTTAATAAAATAGAGACAGAGATGGAAACCATATAGCATGTCCCCCAAATGGAAATCTTTGATCATACTTGAACTTATACTTTATTTAAAATTTTAGAACAACAAGAACAAAGCACAAGGTTATGATTCAAGGTGAGGTGAAATTAGGATTTTGATAGTTTTTGATTTCTGAGAATCAGAATTCTTTAAAAAAATCTATTGTTTGACCTCCATTTTCAACTTTTGTGTGTGTTGTTTCAGGAATGCACAGAAACAGAAATTGGAGACTGCATAGTAAAACTGCTTTATGAAAAATAGAAATAATTGAAAATATCGTCTTACTGAAGGTAAGATTGAGCCCTGGTAGAGATGGAGTGTCTGACCAAGAGACCATGCACTTGGACCCACCCCTGAGGATGTGAGTTCTGTCAATTCCACCAAATTATAAGGTCAGGCAGGCCCCGTAGCCATGCAACATGAGATGGCAGTGAACCATCTCATCTGGGGTTGAGCACAAGCAGGACCAGAGCGCACAAGCAAGCCGTGTGAGCAAAAGGCCAGACCCCATGTCTGGAGAAGTGACTTAGCTGACACTTATGGCCATATAAGAATTCACTATAATCAACTGATGGGGGAGGAAATAACCTAAACTTAACTTATGGGTGGAAATGCCCGATTTGTGGGTACAAACCCAGAACTCAGGAGTGACCTTGAAAGGCTGTTGTGCAGCTAATCCTTCCAGTAAGCCAGCTGCTTGTAGGTGATGCCAGATATGATACAAACAGCAGATTCTCTAGCTTTAGAAGACTGGCAGATTCTCTGCTGTGAAGGGGACTCCTGGTCTGTATGGAATCCTATGCTGGTGGACCAAACACTGTTAGCTCTCAGATGGTGTTTCTGGCTAGGGTCCTGCAGGCAGGAAAGGCAAACCGGTTCCCGGAATATGTGTTGTGGTAAGACAAATCTCTGGCCCTTCCAGCATGGCAGGACCATGTAGTCAATGACTGACATCAGCTGACCAAGCCATTTTGTCTACTTGGTTGACTAGTGTCTCTTCTCTGGTGAGTGCTGACATGTGATAGATTTCCACACTTTGTGCCCATTCCCATGTCTCTCCACATGCTTCTACCTTAAACCTCATTGTACTTAACTTTCCAATTTTTGTTTTCCAGATCTCTGACCATTTGACCATTTTTTGGCCTTTGGCCAAAAAGCAAGGCTATTTGCCACTGTCTCCAATCATATATATTCTAACCTTGGGCCACTCCTTTTTCAACCCAAAGTGGATATAACCAGGTGCTAGGAACTTTTATATATATTTACATTCCTATGTTTTCATTTTCTTTGTGAGTAAATGTCTAGAAGTTGAATTGCTGGGTTATATGGTAAGTGTATGCTTAGCTCTATAAAAAGCTGCCAAAGTGTTTGCAAAGTGGCTGTAGCACTCTGCATTCCCACCAGCAAAGTATGGGAATTACATGTTAGCACTTAGTATTTTCAGTCTTTACTTTTAGTCATTTTAATTTGGATATATCATAGCATCTTACTAATTTGCCTTTCCCTTGGAACTAATGATATTGACTATTCATGTACTTGATGGTCATTCATATATTTGCTTTTGTGAAGTAGCTATTCAAATCTTCTGCTAATTAAAAAAATGGGTTACTTTTAAAATTATTATTGAGAAATACAAGTTTTTAAAGTCTGTTATATATTCACTTAATCTCAAATCCCTACATGGTGCTCCTTCCCCCCAATTTTATAGGTAATGTTCCTGAGGTATTTTTTTTTTAATTGAACTATAGTTGGTTTACAACGTTGTGTTAATTTCTGCTGTACAGCATAGTAATTCATATATATATATATATATATATATATATATATATATATATATTCCTTTTCATATTCTTTTTCAATATAGGCTATTACAAGATATTGAATATAGTTTTCTGTGCTATACAATAGGACCTTGTTGCTTCTCTATTTTATATATAGTAGTTAGTAGCTGCAAATCTCAAACTCCTGATTTATTCCTTCTCACTCCCTCTCCTGGCTGGTAACCATAAGTTTGTTTTCTATGTCTGTGAGTCTTTCTGATTTGTAAATAAGTTCATTTGTGTCATTTTTTAGATTCCACATATAAGTGATATGGTATTTTTTTTTTTTTCTCTTTCTGGCTTACTTAGTATGACAACTTCCGGATCCATCCATGTTGCTGCAAATGGCATTATATTTTTCTTTTTTATGGCTGAGTAGTATTCCATCACACACACACACACACACACACACACACACACACACACTCTCATTCTCTCTCTCTCTCTCTCTCTCTCACATATACACACCATATTGTTAAAATGGCCATACTACCCAAAACAATCTACAGATTTAATGCAATCCCTATCAAATTACTCAGGATATTTTTCACGGAACTACAACAAATAATCCTAAAATTTATATGGAATCTCAAAAGACCCAGAATTGCCAAAGCAATGTTTAAGGAAAAGAACAAAGCTGGAAGAATAATCGTCCCAGAGTTCAGACAATACTACAGAGGTACAGTAATCAAAACAGCATGCTGCTGACACAAAAACAGACATATGGATCAACAGAACAGAACAGAGAGCCCAGAAATAAACCCATACACCTATTGTCAATTAATCTAAGGAGGCAAGAATAGACAATGAAAAAATGACAGCCTCTTCAGCAAATAGTGTTGGGAAAACTGGACAGCCACATGTAAACCAATGAAGTTAGAACACTCCCTCACACCACAGACAAAAATAAACCCAAAGTGGCTTAAAGACTTAAACATAAGATAAGACACTATAAACCTCCTAGAATTAAACATAGGCAAAACATTCTGTGACATAAATCTTAGCAATGTTCTCCTAGGACTGTCTACCAAGGCAATAGAAATAAAAGCAAAAATAAACAAATGGGACCTAATTAAACTTACAAGTTTCTGCACAGCAAAGGAAACCATAAACAAAATGAAAAGACAACCTATGGAATGGGAGAAAACATTTGCAAATGATGCCACTGACAAGGACTTAATTTCCAGCATATACAAACAGTTCATACAACTCTATAACAAAAAAATAGCTCAATCCAAAAATGGTCAGAAGACCTAAACAACATTTCTTCCCTGAAGACATATACTGGTCAATAGGCACATGAAAAAATGCTCAATGTTGCTAATTATTAGAGGAATGCAAATCAAAACTACAAGGCGGTATCACCTCACACCAGTCAGAATGGCCATCATTCAAAAGTCCACAAACAATAAATGCTGGAGAGGCTGTGGAGAAAAGGGAACCGTCCTACACTGTTGGTGGGAATGTAGTTTGGTGCAGCCATTATGGAAAACAGTATGGAGATTCTCCAAAAAACTAAGAATAGACTTATCATATGATCCAGCAATCCCATTCCTGGGCATATACCCAGAAAAGATAAAAAACTTTAATTGAAAAAGATATATGCACTCCAGTGTTCTTAGCAGCACTATTTGCAATAGCCAAGACATGGAAGCAACCTAAATGTCCATTGATGGATGACCAAATAAAGGAGAATTAAGATTTCTTGATACATTTTAAATTCAAAAAATATTTTCTCTCAGTCTGTGACTTGCCTTTTTATTTCTTAATGGTATCTCTTGAAGAGCAAATGTTTTAATTTTAATGGAGTTCAGTTTATCAAGTTTTCCTTTTATGTTTTATGATTTTTGTGTCCTAGCCAAGAAATCTTTGCCTTCCACAAGATTGAAAGGATTTTCTTTTATGTTTTCATCTAAAATTTTTTATAATTTTAGCTTTTATTTTTAGGTCTATGGTCCACTTAGAGATTTTTTTTTGTGTGTATATATAGTCTGAAGGAAATATTACAACTGAATTTGTCTACATGGATATCCAGTTGTTCTAGCTCAACTTTTTAAGACTCTGCTTTTCACATTGAGTAACCTTGGCATCTTTGTCAAAAATCAATTTACCATATAGATGTGTTTCTATTTCTAGACTCTCTGTTCTGTTCTATTTATTTATAACTTTATATGCCAATATCACACTGTCTTTTGTTTTATAGTAAGTCTTAATTACTTTAGCTTTACAATAAGTCTTGAGATCAGATATACAAGTTCTTCAACTTTGTTCTTCTACTTCAAAATTGTTCTATTCTAGATTTTGCAATTTCTACACAGAACACTTGCTGGTATTTTGATTGGCATTGCTTTGAATCTATAGATCAATATGAGTAGAAATGACATCCTAACCATATTTAGTCTTCCAATATAGAAACATAGTATAGCTCTCCATTTATTTATATATCTTTAATTTCTTTTTGCATTTTTCAGTGTACAGATCTTACACATTTTTATTATGTGTATTTCTACATGTTTTATGTTTTCAGATGATATTATAAATGGAAGCATTCCTTTAATTTCATTTTCTAATTGCTTATTTGTTATGTATTGAAATACATTCAAATATTATATATTTGCTTTGCATTTAGCAACCTTCCTAAATTCACTTATTAGTTCTAGTAGCTCCTTTGTAGAATTTTTAGGATTATGTCATTTTATTTCTTCTCTTTCAATCTTTGCCTATCGATTATCTATCTATCTATCTATCTATCTACCTACCTACCTATCTATCATCTATTTATCTATGTGGGTTTTTTTTTTTTTTTTTTTTGCCTTATGGCACTGGCAAGGACCTCCATGATAATGCTGAAAAGAAGCAGTTTGAGCAAAGATCCTTTTTTGATTCCTGATCATAAAGGAAAAGCAATCAGCATTTTACTATTAAATATGTTGCTATCTGATGCTTTTGTAGATATTCTTTATCAGATTAAGGAAGTTCTCTTTTATTTAAAAGTTTTAAAATTGAGATAGAATTCATATACCATAGCATCCACAGGTACACCATTACCACAATCTAAGTTTAGAACATGTTCATTACCCCCAAAGAAACCCTGTACCCATTAGTAGTCCCTGCCCATTCTTCCATTTCCCCATCCCTCCCAATGGCAACCATAACCTACTTTCTGTCTCTATAAATTTGCCTGTTCTGGACATTTCATCTAAAAGGAATCATGCAATATGTGTGGTCTTTTGTGACTGATTTCTTTCATTTAGCATAATGTTTTCAAGGTTCATCTAAGCTGTAGCATGTAATAGTACTTCACTCCTTTTTATTGCTGAATAAAATAATAATAATAATAATAATAATAATAATAATAACAACAACAACAACAACAATATTCCCTTATGGTACATTTTATCTATTCACTCATTAGTGGGTTGTTTCCATTTTTTGGCTATCATGAACATACATGTACAAGTTTTTATGTGGACATATGTTTTCATATGTTCTCTTGGGTATATACCTAGGAGTAGAATTGTTAGTCATATGGTAAACCTACTTTAAACATTTCAAAAACTGTAAGACTGTTTTCCAAAGAGGCTGAAACATTTTAAATTTCTTTTAGCAATGTATGAGGGTTAAAATTTCTCCATATTCTGGCCAACTCTTGTTATTATCTGTTTTTTTTTATTATAGCCATTCTAGTGGGTACGAAATGTTATTTCATTGTAGTTTTGATTTGCATTTCCCTGATGACATTTGTAGTGTGATATTCTAAAGACAAATAGAACTGCAAAGAAAATTTAAATTTAACTCAGTAGTTTTACTGTTAACAGTAATATTATTATTATAATTTTGAAACTATTTTATATATAATAGGGTAAAGCAAATAAGACAATTTGTTAACATTTTGAGGAAGCAAGATTTTTACTGTAAACAATAGGAGGTAGAAATAGAAAATTAAAGCAGTTAAAGGGAAAAATGCTCTGATATTTAAATCTGAATTGAACATATCAATATAAATTTTATATTAAATTTTATCCACCGAAAGCTTCTAGAATCAATGACATTCCAGGAATAACAGTTATACTTAACATTTTCATCTTGGTTTCTAAATACTTTGGAAATAAAAAAAATTATTTCCTTGGAGAAAAGACTGATTAAAAGAATGGAATAAGCATGGGATGTCTTGTAGTCACAGAAAGCAAGAAGAAACGCTCAATAACAAATGGGATTGTGACAAAAGTATATGAATCAGATTGAAGAGGCTCCCATTGGCCAAATTTGGGACAATTTTAGCATTAAAAAGAGTATTAACTGTAACTGATTATAAATCCATATTGAGAAAGATCACGTGTCTCATTTGTCACATTGAAGGTGACTATCACATCAAATTCTCACTCTGAAAACTCTGTAATTAAAACAAAAGAATTATATTTATCACTTTTTTAGAAGATGATAAGCTAAGCTCTTCTTTACAGAGGAGTGTCAGCTAA
Organism: Camelus dromedarius; assembly: GCF_036321535.1. Classification (NCBI taxonomy): domain Eukaryota; kingdom Metazoa; phylum Chordata; class Mammalia; order Artiodactyla; family Camelidae; genus Camelus; species Camelus dromedarius. Next base: position 37,710,299 of record NC_087439.1, read on the forward strand.
TAAACACATAAGGAATGAGAGAAGTAGAATTATTGCTAATTGCTAAGGGAAAAGAAAACTGCTTTTACAATAAAGGAATCTGGTTGTCAACTAAATCAACTTACCGTAATTGCTGTCATTTCCAGCAGGAGGATCCATTCCAGGATAATGTGTTGCCCAGCTGTCATGTCTTTCTAGTCTCGCTCAACCTGGAACACTTCCTCTGTCTATCCTTGAGTTCCATGCCTTTGACATTTTTGGAGATTACAGGGTATTTATTTTTTAGAACGTGCCTCAATTTGAGTTTATCCGTTGTTTTTTTTTTTTTTTTTAAATAGGACCAGATTATGCATCTTTGTGGGAACATCACATAAGAGATACAGTGCTCTCTTGGCGTGCTCTCAGGTGTTACACAAAGTCCATTTGTACCATTACTCATGATCTTAACTTTGAGTAGTTAATTAAGAGGTGTCTGCTAGATATCCCTATTATTAAGTTACTTTTCTTTCCTTTGTAATTAGTAAATATTTTGTGAGGAGACACTTTGAGAGCATGTAAACATTCCATTCCTTCTTCTTTTTTCTGCAGAAGTCTTTACTGTTTCCATTTGGTACAAGGCTTGGGAGAGGGCTCCAGGGTAGTTAAAAAGCTGTCTAGCGGCTGCAGAGAGAGGCTTCCGGCAGAAACCCTGACACCAGAAGAGGCTCCTCACAGGCCGCTGCGTTCCAGAGGCTCCTAGTTGTACCTGACGGTGAGCGTGGGGAAGAGAGCCTTGCGCAGCCCAGCCTGGGCACACGCCAGCCTGCGGAGTTTGGTCAGGTGGTCGCCGTCTTCTCGCGGAGTTTCACCTGCTCATCCGGGGAAGCGGCTATCCGGGGAGTCACAGAGCTGGGGGTCCGAGGGGACGCAACCCAGGGCATGCAGTTCCAGAAGGCCTGGTTCAGGTGCTTTTCCAGGAGCCCGGCGGCTTCCCTAGCGTCTTGGGTTTTACCCGACACACCTTGGGGCGGCTTCTGCACTTTCTGGAAAGTGGCGCGGCTGCCTCGCTGGCTTTCCATTTTCGAGAGACGCTTGGTGCCCTCGTGCTTTTCCTCAGACAATTTGTGGGAAAAGTGGCCCCTCCAGAGCCACATCGTCACCGTCGCTGTGGAAACAGAAGCCCAGAGCGAGGTAGGTGTACGAGGCCCACAGAAGAGCGCTGACGAGGTGGTTGACGGCGGCCTCCACCTCAGTGGAATAATTCTGAGGAAACTGGGAGCGGGTTGCTTAGGTAATAAGGAGCTAAGCTCAGAAAATGGTGTTGGCCAGTTGGGCTGCCAAGGGTAGAGTGACAGGTTCCGAGGGTTGTGACTGGAAAAAATCCTGAAGTGTGGTCAGAAGCTTGAGGAAGGGGTGTCCCTGGGTCCGTTCTGTCCAAACATTGCTGAAGCAAGAGACAAAACCCCGCGACCACCCAGCGCACCGCCCCAAATTCCATTTTTCTTTCTACTTTGACCTACTAGTTTTAGCACCCATTGATATTTCTTACCTGAATTACTGCTCTGAGGATTACCAAATGATTTTCTGATTTCATCATTTCTTCTACATTTATTATTATTATTATTTTTTACTTTCTAAGGTAAGAAAGCTTTCTCTTCTCCCTATTTATTTATTAACTTATGACAGTATGGATTCAAGGAGTCTTATTTTACTCAGCAGCTTGTAATCCATCACTATCTATTTATTTTGATGCTCAAATTGTCCCACATTTGCATGTTAGAAGCTCCTTCAAGCTGCCTTCTGTGTCCTTTTGACATGTCCCATTACTCTTGAACATTTTCTAACTTCCTGGCATAGGAGCATGGTCTAGCATTCCCTTGTACCTTTCCTTCCCTACCCTGAAGTTAGCCGTTCTCCAAATCCTGGTTCCAGTTAGTGAAAACTGTGATTTGGAAACCAAGATTTGGGTACAAAATGTGCCCAGACCTTCTCAGTGGGAGGGGCAGGGGGTATAGAGATAAATCCTTATGCATATACACATCCTTGAGTTCACAAAGCTCTGGTTTCGATTCACTAACAAAGGATTCAGTCTATTTTCATCTTTTCCATATTTGTATTCCCTCTGCCCATCAGGTGAGAGCCCTGTCTCTTATTATCCTAAGAATACTTATTTGTCCAGTCACCTGTATGTAACAGATTTCTTGATTCTGCCAGGCTGTCCAGGCTGCCTGATTAAACATTGCCCTTGAGTGGGACACAGGTACTGGCCGGCACTGAAATGTCCTTCTTCCTATTCTGATACTGTTCTCATTATTACCAGCTGCCACTGGGCGTCACCTGATGTCTCATACCAAACCTGTTCTTGTATAGACTGTCATTATCCCTCTTGTTTCTTATGGTAATGGAAATAATTATAAAGATTCTTCATTATATATGATGCTAGATTTTGGTTATGTGTGTATATATATGTATATATGCAATACTTGTTTATATACACATACATGAACACATACATAAATGTATGTGAATATATATGAGTTTTAAAGTATACATATGTGGATGGATATATATGAAGAAAATCATAGATATATATACATACACACATTTTTAACCAGGGAAGGATGTTCAGCTTTGCAAAATACCTTATCATTTACTGAGATGATTAAATAGGATTTCTCCTTTAACCGATTGACATATTAATGTGATAATAATAGCTTAAAACATTTTCTGATTTTGTACTATCCCTTCACCCAAAGAATGAACTTATTTGATAATTGTGTATTAATCTATTAATTTGCTTATATTTTATAGAATTAGTGCACTGTTTATAAATTATATATTGGTCTGTAGTTTCTTTTCTTGTACTTTATTTGTCGGATTCAATGTCAATGTCATTCGTTCCCTCTCTTTCCATGCTCAGGGGCCACTTAGGATGAAATAATCTGTTCCTAGATGTTTTGAGTGAAGTCATTAGTGAGATTGATGGAGCCTGGTGCTTTTGTGAGGGATTAATCCTTGATAACCTTCTCAATTTAGTTGCTAGTAATTGGCCTGTTTGTTTTAAAAAATCTTTTCTTGGGTCAGTTTCAGTAATTTATATATCTTAGAGACTAATTTATCTTATCTAGATTTTCAAGCATTTTTGCATACTTTTGTGCAAAGTATTTTCTTATAATTAGTTTAGTTTCCTTTTAACTCATTCTAACTACCAATTTTGTGTGTTTATGCTTTCCTTACCCATCCTTTAAAAAATAAGACAAGCTACCATTTTATCCATTTTGTTATTTTTCAAGTGACAAGTTCCTTTATCTATTATTTCAATATTTTTGTTTCAAAATCATTAATATATGATTTTGTCTTTAATTTCTTCTTTCTGCTTTCCTCACTTATTTTCTTATTCTTTTATCTTAACTCTTGCTTTAAAAATGAACTCATTTATTTTCTTTTTCCTTATTTGATAATTTGGTTAAGGCTCTGAATTGTTCCTCAAGGCATTGCTTTTAGTTGTAACATATGGATTCCAATGCATATTTTAATTAATATTGTTTTCTAAACACCCTTCAATTCAATTTCATTTTTTATTGCCTTTAAGTCAACTTTTAAAATAGTCTTAATTTTTAGACAGTTGGGGATTTTATTTTCTATTAAAATTCAATTCTATCGTCTTTGCATTATAATTTGAGAATATGATCTGTACTATTTTTATTTGTTGTAATATATTGAGAGTATTTTGTGGTCCAAGATAAACTGAGTTTTTGTGAATGTTCTTTGGGTATTTAAAGATGGAATATTTGTTTTCAAGGTGAAGAGTGATACAAATTACAGAGATTAAAATTTTAGGGAGACTTTATGAATTACAGAATTTGATCTCATATCTTTGCATTTTACTGTTTACTTGATCTGTCATGGATCAAGAGAATGAGGGAACTTTTCTTGTTACTTCTGTATTTCTATTTCTCCCTGTATCTTATGCAGTTTTTGCTTTAAAATTTTTAAAAATTTTGCTAGGATATTTGGTATTAATTGTTCACAACAGATCTTCATTTAGATTGGCTCTTTTGTTATTATAAAGTGAACTTATTTGCCTTATTTAATGCTTTTTGCTGTGAATTCAACTTTGATATTAATAATGTAATCACTGATATACATGCCCAGTATTTAATCTTGCTTTAAATATACCTCTTGCATGCAACAAATAGTTGAGTTTGGTTTTCTAAACCTACCTGAGAATTTTTTTCTTTCAACAGGTGGCTTTATCTTATTTACATATATTGTTATACAGGTATGTTTGGTCTTAGTTCTCTTATCTTTTATAATTTCTGCTGTTGCTACTGTATTTTCTATTTTACTAAATTATCTTTACGTTTAAAATTAAATACATATGTGTATTTTCCTTCTGATAGTTCAGAATATTTATAATGTGTTTTAAGCCTTTTAGTGCTGACTTTACAACTTTTAATAATATACTTACGCTTACATTTTTTGATTTGTCAACTTTTGACACTACCTATTGCCTCCCTATTGTGAATAAGTTTATGTGAACTAGTTTATGTCCACTTCCACACACCTCTTATCCAATTCCTAGTTTAAATTAATTATATGATTTTCTTTAATTTTTCTTTATACCTACAATTTACATAGTTACATAAATCAGTTTCTTTTTGAACGTCAGATTTATTGACCTATAATTTGTATACAGCAAAATTTACCCTTTTTAGGTGTATGGTTCTATGGGTTTCAACTAATGTATACAGTAATGTATAACCACCACACCCATCAATACATAGAATATTTCTATCACACCATAAAGTTCTGCTGCAGCCCTTGTAATACACCCCCTACTCCATCCCCAGAGTCTGGCAACCACTAATCTGATTTTTATCCCTATGGTTTTGCTTTTCAGGAATGTCATATAAATTGAGCAATCCATTATGTAATCTTTAGTGTCTGTCTTCTTTCACTTAGCTCAAAGATGTTGAGATTCATTAATGTTGTTGCATGTGTTAGCAGTTTCTTCTTTCATGTTGCTAAGTATGCATATGTCACAATTTATTTATCCATTCCCAGGTCAATAGATATTTGGGTTGTTTCTAGTTTTTAGGGATTATGAATAAAGCTGCCTTAAACATTTGCACACAGGCATTTGTGTGGACATATGTTTTCATTTCTCTTGGATAAATACCTAGTAGTGAATTGCTGAGTATATGTTTAACCTTGTAAAAAACTGTCAAACTGTTGTCCAGAGTGACCATACTGTTTACATTTACAAAAGAAACATATAAGGATCCAATTGCTTTGCTTGTTTGTCAGCACTTTGTATTGTTACCTTCTAAAATTTTATCTATTCTATAGGTTTGTAATGATGTATTTTTGAGGCTTTAATTTGAATTTTCCTAATGGCTAATAATGTTGAACATATATGTTCACATTTTTTTTGCCATTTAAATCTTTCTTTGCAGTATCTGCTCAAATTTTCTCATAAAAATTGGATTGTTTTTCTTATTAATGCATTTTGAGAGTCTTTGTATATTCTGGGTACTAGTCCATATTTTGTGTGTGTGTGTGTGTGTGACTTGACTTTTGGTGTCTTATTTAAGAAATCTTTGCTAGCTTGATATCACAAAGATTTTTTTCCTAAAAGTATTATGATTGACTACACACCTTTTTCATGAAAGCTGATTACATCTTTACCCATCAACTTGTAGATTGAGTAATATTGTCATTTCTGTATTGCCTTAGTTCATAAAATTTGCATTTTATTTTGTAACTTCATTATTTAGTCTTAGATCTACATTTAAGTTAATTTAAAGAGTGCTGCCAGTGCTTTCGCAACATTTTCTCTACTTATCTCTTGGTTAGTGAAGTTCTTTTCAAAACTGTATTTAGGAAGATTCAGATGAATTATAGTCAGATTCTTTCATGTTTGAAAATAGCTGCTGTTCTTATACCTGAATGAAGGTTTGTCTGACTATTTTTCTATGGTCTTTGTAGACTTTCCTCCATTGTTTTCTTCAGTTGAGTGTTGCAGTAGGGAAATCCAAAGTGATCTTTTAAAATGTTTTTAACGCTTCTAGGTGATTTTATTATTATTATTATTTTTATTATTATTATTATTATTATTATTATTATTATTATTATTATTACTGCCTGGACTGTCACAGGACTATCGTTTTAATCATTCAAGTATAAATAGTTCACTTAGTGCCTGGAATTTAATCATTTAGTAAATGTTAGCTCTCTGCTTTGACGTCTTGTTGCATAAACACCACTGTTTTCTTCTAAGTTCTTTCATTTAGTGGAGAACTCTTTTGCCTAGTCTATGATAAAAATCTGTGTGTGTTCTTCACCTGCTTTTTGTTAGCTCTTTTACTTGAATTATTTTTGTGCAAATTCTAAGTCGATTTTGTTTTTGAAAATTACTGATTCCTAAATGAGGGGAATTCTTCCTGAATAAACTATTTTTTTTTGTAGGAGAAATGTGGGGAAAGAGCCAGGGCACTAAGCTGAGATGGCAGTAATTTGAGAAATCTTAGAATCTCTGGAAACCCTTTCCTCAGCACACTGACCTATGGGCATCAATTGTCTCTAGTGTAGTGTGATTTAGAGTTCCTTTTCCTCCATAGCCTTAACCCTATTTTGAGCACTGTTAAGTGTCCATATTTTTCTCTGCTTATTTTCTGTATTGGATGTATTTTCTTTCACCTGCTCACTTTACATGTCTTTCTGCAGTCTAATCAGTTATCTTTGTTTTGCTCCTTTCCCCCTCATTGGTTTCACAGTTCTGTCATTACTCATCTTTGAAGGAGGGTAGTCTGGTCATAACTAGCTATGGCCTCAGTAATTTGGATGAAAGGGACCCAGAGGGTGAGTGGAAGCAGCAGATGGTTTCAACTTGGGGGACTAAGCTGAGGAAACAGTACTTTGAGTAATGTTAGAGTTTGTGGAACCTCTGAGAGCCTCAGAGCACCTTCTAGCACTTTCTGCTAGGGGCACTGCCTATGAACATGTCTCTTCCCAGTGTTTTCAGCATTCTCTGGACCCTCCTTGTGTGAGCAGGATGACTTTCTTCTTAATAATGACAAAGGTTTTTGTGTGTAATGACATTTCCTTCCTTCCTTCCTTCGTTCCTTCGTTCCTTCGTTCCTTCGTTCCTTCGTTCGTTCGTTCCTTCCTTCCTTCCTTCCTTCCTTCCTATCTCTTTTCAAAAAGGCACCATAATGTAGTGGTTATGAACATGAACTCTGGTGGTATTCTGCTTATGTTTGAATTCAGTCTCTGCCACTTACAAGCTGTGGCTCTGGGCAAATCACTTAACCTCTCGGTGCCTCAGTGTCCTCACTTGTAACATGGGGATGGTGGTAATAATAGTACCTACCTCCAAAGCCTCTCAGGATTATGTGGATTAAAATTTGTAAGCTACCTTGAACAGTTCCTGTCAAAGCATAAGAATTAAGTGTTCATAAAAATAAATAAAACTATCTATGATCACCAGCTGCAAAATCCAGTTGCTTATTATCATTATTCTCCATCCAATCACACAGGCAGACATCTTGTATAAAAGTCATGTCTGGGTGTTTATCACTCAGCTTCACATCCCCTACTGCTAGCATGTCAGGAATACTCCAGGGCAGACTCCAAGAATTTGCTATTGTACCCAAAGGATGACTGATTGAGCCCCTCAGGGCCACATTCTGCTTTGGGGGAACTTGGTCTCCTGCACAAAATCTGTCAATTTGATGTCTTTCCTCCCAGCCCTTTTCAGTTTGGTCCAGAGTCTGCCATCATTTGGCAGCTGGTTTTCATAGTTTGTGGTCTGAGGTTGTGATTGTTTTGCAGCTTCATAATAGATGAAGTTTTTGTCCCAGTTTTTACCATTCTTCTTGTTTAGGTTTCAAGGAGGGGAGCAGGGATAGAAATGTCTTTACTAGGTCATCTAAAACTAGCAGTGGAGTCAATTAGGCTCAAATTGATTTTATTAAATCAAATTTTAAATTGCTATTCAGGAACTACAAAATTGTATATTTATTCTCTATCAGTTAAGCACTTGTTTTTTACAACTCATAGAGACATGTTTCTTTTTAAGTTTCTACATTTTAGAGAAGCAATTAAAAGTCCATATAATCACCTAGTTATAAATCAAGTAAGACAGAAAAGCCTAAATAAAAATCCCTCTGCCTCTTCCCCAAGCTCCTTCAGTCCCATTTCCCAAGAGCAATCATTTTATACATTTCTTTTTTGAGTTCTTCTGGCAGTTAGCCTGATATATTTAAATCATCCGGAATGTATTTATATATATGTATATTTTTTTCTGGCTGTGTATTGCAATACATACAAAAACAAAATAACAAATTGGCATGTTAGGACATGTGTTCCACAGACTGCTGTCATGATTCCTCTGATAGAGTTTCACTGTCTGAATTTTAAATGCAACTTCATTAACTTAGCCTCAAATATAGACTCCTTACGGTTTGCTGTAAGAGTAGATTTTCTCTTTCACCATAGAACTGATTCATTGGCTCTCAGGTAAATGGGAACAATATTTTCCCGAAGACTACCAGAATAATCTGTTTGAAAGCTTTCTCTTCGCTTCTCTTTTTAAGTTCAAGTCAAATATCACTTCCCTACCCAGATTTATTCCGAGTTTTCCTGAAAACGCTTTAATTCAATGTTAGTTTTTTTTTTAAATTGGTCCTTTGATTTGTCCTTTGGTGGTTTTACATAATACAAGCTTAGAATAGTTTATCCACAGTTCCAAGTTAAAAAGCTCTGAAAAGCGCAAGTTGTTGTTGTATTTTTGTTGTTTTGTAACTCATTTGATTGAGAAATCTGACCTTAAATGATTTGAGGAATACTTATTCCTGCAGGTGTTTAATTATGAGGTATTCCACACCCCAATGGAGTTCTTACACAGTTTAATATGTATACACTATTACCATTCTAAAATCTGAAATATGCTGAATTCTGAAACATTTCTAGCCCTGAAAACTTTGAATAAGGGCTTGTTGATCTGTATTATAAAAGTAGAATATTGTTAGTATTGGAATTCTCAGCTTAGTTAGGTAGGTGAACCCTGTTTGCTAAATACCATCTTAAGCCAACAGTGCTGTTTATATTTTTATCTTGTAGTGTTCAGTCAGGAAAAAGAAACCATACTAGTTGTTTTAACAGAGAGAATTTAATCTAGCACCTTGGTTAAATGGTTGCTGGAGACTCAAAAAGCAAAAGGAAGACATTGCATTGAGACAGAGGTAGTAATGGTAGGAGGAGCTACTACTTCTGCGCTAGAAGAAAAAGGGAAGAGTTTGGAATTATTAGAACCTAGAAAATTGGATAGAGACCCTGAGGGATTGGAATTTAAGCCTAAAGAGGTGGCACTGCTTGTCTGGAGCTGCTGTGTTTGAGGGGGTTTAACGAGATTGGTTCTGGAGGTGCCACAAAATGACAGATAGGACCAATTGCTGCTGACTGGAAGAAGGGCAGTTGTTGGGGTGAAACGGAGAGTAAGGGCAAGCAGACAGAAGGAACTAAGTCCTTTCCTTCTCCTCAAGCCTTTCTGTCTCCCTCTAGTGCCCTCTATCAGTAGAGCCTACCAAAGAGCTGGCTGGCAAAGGAGGACTATAGTTTGCAAATTTTTATCGATAGGATTCTAGAGCAGAGTATAGAAGGGTGGGTTTGGAGCTGAGAGGCAATAGCTGAAAAATAGGCACAGTCTGAATTTGGGGCTATTCAGTATCCATATAAAACCTCCTAAACCTGTTTGGATTTCCATACAGCAATAGTAACAAATACATGCAACTACCCCTTATACAAAAGAAGTTGTTGTCACTTTCTCCTCAAAAGCAGATATAAAATCATAATAGTCAAATGAATCAATATCCTAACATATTTAAAATTTAACATGGAGATAATCAAGGTGTCCATCTCTAGGTGATATTGATTACTCCTTAAATTTATTCCCAGTCCCATACCAATATTCTGTAATCTAATGACTAAGCTATAAAGCTAATCACTACCAGTAATCTTTTCAAAATAAAAAAGAGGAGAAAGGAAAAAAGAAATTTGTTGATATGTGCAAGTATATATATTAGAATACATTATATTATATATATAAGATAAAAGATAATAATAAAATAATACATTATAATGTATCATGTAATATATATTTATTTGTATTTATGTAACAAGCAAGGAAGAAAATACACATAGTCCTAGTTTCACAAGGCTTTCACGAGGCAGTAGTGATATTATAACTTCCTTTTCCCACTAAACATTTCATGTTTTCTCTGCTCTCAGAGAGTGCTTCAATTGTCCCAAATCCTTTACCTGGTAGGATGACCAAATCTTCATCATTAAAGTGTCTGAATCTCTAATGGTCATGCTTTTATTTAGTTGTTAGTTTTCCAAAAACTTTCGCTGTTGAAAATGGAATACTAGGAGGCACCTGGGTTCCATACATTGCCCTTGCTGCCTTGTTTTGTAGCAGCAACCCTTGGTAATGAGGATCAATCACTCCAGTCAGTGAGTGACCTTTTCTTTTGCTGTTGATACAGTAGCATGTGGAACTCAAAATGGGCATGCAGCATTCTCAAACTTCCAATTCAGTGGAATCATTGTTGTGCCCCTTGGTGGAGCAATTCTTTAAACTCTCCAGTCCTGCAGAATTCAAAATTGGGAGAACAGGGATCAAGTAGTATCCAAGTAGGTATATTAGTGAAAGAAGCCACTCCCACTTCTACTACCCCTTGATGGTTCCTGGACCCATCTACTCTGGCTATGGGAGAAACAGCACCATATTGGTCACTGAAGCAAAGCTTATACTTTAGGCTATAAAGGAGAAATCAAACATTTCAGGAACTGTTATTGTAACTAAACCTTCAGTAGGTCATTCTACTATTCTATCAGGTCAGCCATTTCTGGGTGATGGGGTCATATCCCACTAGATCACCAGAAACCCAAAGTTACGTTTATTGGCTTGTTGCTGCAAGGGTGAATGCACACACTGGGCATCATGGAATGTGTCATAAATCAAGGAAGTTTTATCGGACCTAGGGAGCTGTAGTTAGCCATAGAATGGTCTTGTCAGGGATTGGTCAGAATTTGTACACCAGTCAAGTTTCTGGGACAGTCAGTGGTCATATCTTGGAACACAGGGATCTAAATGAGGCGTGTTAAAATAGTATGAGCTTAGATTGCTTGTCTTACATTTTATGGTTTAGGATAGTTTATCTGTTTTGCGAGTCCTGGTACAGTTTTGCAAATTGTGGTGTTAGTTTCAATTTTTAGAAACTTTTTCACAGCTACCATCTGGGCTCTTATTTTTCCACTTCATCAGACACCCTTTCTGAAAGATGGACTCTTATCTTCTGGAGATGTGATTAGTCCAGATCTGCACTGTTCTTTGAGAGGTCATTATCATACATTGAGTTTTCAATGGTAGCTATGTTCATTTCTCTAGTCATCAGGCCTTCGCGTTCTCTTTGTTGGATGACCACTTGTTGAATTACATGTCATAACAGCAACTGTACAGCAACAATTAAGAATCTGGAGATCATACCTTTGGCTTCTGCAACACAGACCAATATTTTAAAAAGGAGTATTATTAAAGTTTGCATGCTGCTTCAAAAACAAAATAATAGTCTTCCAAATCTGAGCCATGAAATCATGACTCCTAACTTGTTTGGATCTTCTTTAAAGAATCAAGTAGCATTTGCCCTTAATTTGGATATGGGTCTTGCAACTTTGCCAGTGTCTGAATAATCAGTCCTGTATCTGGTGACTGTCATGGGTAAGGATCTTAGGAGTACTGTGATTAAAGGCCAGAGATGCCTGTGAACTATTTAGAACTTTAAACCAACTAAGAAGGAATAAAATAACCAAAAATTAGAGCCAAAAATATGCAAACAAGTGAGAGACAACCAGAGGTTTTTGGCATTTAGAGAGTCTTGTTCTGTCAATGTTGGGTGAAATGAATCTTCTTCTATTAGTCTTTCCTTCTAAAGTGCAGAGACAGAGAAGTTTGCATGGCTGACTGGACTTGCTACAGAACCTTTACTTATCTTGAGCCCTTTCACAATTTGTGGCCTTACAAGTTATTTGGTAAATGGGTCAGAGAAGCACCCACAAATGTGGTATACATTTCCCTCTTATTGCAGAGATCCCCAGGTTTGGAACTGAGAGACAAAAACCTAAAACCATCATAGTATTTAACCTTCTTGAACCTTACTGCTTTTAGAGAGAGAAGAGAGCTGGACTCTAAATACACCAAAATGATTAAGGCTGTTGTCTTTCAGTTCCATTGTAATAAGCCTGGTAAAAATAATTGCTCTCAGCACACACTAACTATATGAAGTCATTTATATACATCATGTGATTTAATGCTGACCAGACCATAAGGAAATAACATTGGGAAATTTTTCAGGTTTATCCTTAAGGATCCTTCACTGTCTTTGGAGACATAGATCCGTAGTTTATAAACTTAAACTAACATCTTCGCTAAAACTCAATGAGAACTTCATGACTTCCTCAAGGCTGGTCAGAAACTACTTAACATCAAAATCACCTCAAGAACTTAGTGAAGACTTAGGCTTCTGGATTTCATGCCCAAACCCAACTGGTATTTTTGAGGGTGGGACCCAGAATCTTCAATCCATCAAGCCTCCTTGGTGATTCTTAGGCACATTAAAATTTGAGGGCCAGTGTTTTACCTGCATTCTTTAATTTCAGATTTCCATTTGATATGTTAATTAAAAAAAGAAATTTTGTAAATAATCTAGTGCAATACTTAGGGAGTTCTGTAATACTAAGTTCTTAATAAAGTCTTTACCTTTTGAACTTGTTAATAATATCTTAAAAAAACAACTGTATGAATAAATATATAATATAACTATATGATAGTCTACCTGATCTGTGAGGCTTAGTTTCCTAAAAACACCATGGAAGGAAAATTCACAGGCAAGAAACTTTAGAACTGAAAGGAATAAAGGTTGGAGGATTAAAGTATTTTTTAATACATTTCTTTCTATGAATGCAAAGTTAAAAGAGTAAAGATACCTGATGAAGTAGAGAGACTATCACTGGGCATTTTACATGCTCAGATTAGTGTTTTAGTTTGGATTCTGTCTGCTCTAAGTGGCAGAAGGCCAAATCAAACTGACTTAAAAATATGTTATGAATTGGCCTACATATTTGAAAAGTCAAGTTGGTAGGCTCTGTTGTCTCCAGGTGCACACATGAGACCGTCAGGAATCTGTGTCCCTTCCCATTTGTCTTCCCTGCTGTCCCCTGCATTGTCTTCACTTCAGAGAGGCCTTGCCCAGTCATGCAAAAAAGTGGCCTCCAAGTCTTCCATGTACAGGGCACATCAGTTTTGCAATTCCTGGTAAGAATCCTTCTCTTTCCCAGTAATAACAATGAAAATCGTGTGGCTGATAAACTCCCCATATACACTCATCAAGGGGATGGAGAATTTTTAATGACTGGGTCATGGGTCCATGCTGGGTGTGGAGTCAGTCCCACCAGAATTTGCCCTGAGAAGGGAGGAGGGTGATTTCTCAAAGGAACAGCAGAAGGTTCTTTACAGAAGAGAAGTGTGGATCATGGTCAGAGGAAAACGGTATCTCCAGGTGTAAACTGAGTAGTGTGCAATTGGTTTCCATTTACTGCCTTCAGATAGTTCAGGGAAACTTTACAATCTTTCTCCTTTAATGTTTCAATAAGATTCTTATTATGTCTGTTTGTCTTTGCTGTGAACAAACTTGATAGAGAGAGTCTTCCTCTTCTTTTTTTTCTTTCCTATTCTTCATCTGTCTTTCAAATAATCATTGCCTTTTTAATGTTTGACTCAGTTTTGGTTTTCTCCTCATTCTGGGCCCAGAGATGAAGAAAAACTAGAAATGTTGGGGTGCAAAAGACTTTACTTTTATTTAACCTTTCAGCATAGTCTACTAAGTATATTTCATACCCTGCCCCAGTACAGAGAAGTATATAGATTTAGTCACCAGGACAGTGTCATACAATGTTTAAGCCCACAGTCCCTGAAGTCAAACTGCCTGGGTTCAAATCCAATCTTGACTGCAAGCTGTGACCTCAGCAAATTTTAAACCTTTCTATGACTCAGCACCTTCCCTATAGAATGAGGCTAGCAGTGCGTCTTCAGTAGCATTGCCAAGAAGATGGATTAAATGATCTGATCTGTGTGGTGCATAATGAGGCTCAGTGAGTGTTGACAAGAATCTCTATTCATGCCAAAGCTCATGAAGTCTTCTATTGCCTTTACTGGTATCTCATTCTTGCTTTTCTTTCAGACATGCATGTGCAGCTCCAAGCATGGGGTCTACTTTCTCTCAACACTCTTTTCCTCTTCTCTGCAAAAGATTTCGTTGCAAAACTCTCTGCTCCAGTTCTGCCACATACTTTACCTTCCTCTTCTATTTCTAGCTCTCAGATTCCCCTTTTCTCATTACTGCCAAGAAGACTTACTCAGCATTTTCCTACATGGAACTGAAATTCTGGAAGTGGTTGGAAAAGGTATATAAAAGTAAATCCACATGAAAATTCACATAAGTTGGTTAGGTCAACTCAAGGCAGGGGAGAATTTGTTCTATTAAATATTGATTCTTTCCTATATTTCACAAACAGATTTTGACTGACCTGTGACTATATGAGACTCTGTAAGATGCAACTGGAAGTAAAAAGCTAAATGCTGCATAGACTCTGCCCTTAAGGAAAGGAAAATTTTACATCCTTTTCCCATTAGTATGCACTTGAGTTTAACACAAATTAATTCTATTTTTTACAAAATATCTAATTTTAAAAATCTTTTGAAAGTAATTCATTATTACCTTCTCTGTGTCTAATGAATCTGTTGAAGATGATGAAGATAATAATCACAATTTTAACTAAGAATTATTATATGCTTACTGTATGCCAGACCTAGTTCTAACTGATTTATGAATAAGAATTATTTATCTTCACTACACTTACCATTCCCACTTTGCAGATGAAGAGGTTGACTCTTCAAGAGATTGTCTTTTCTAAGCTTATGCAACTTGTAATTATGGATTTGCATAATAACTATACACATGGGAGTATTTACTTGTTAGACATATACTTAAAGGTAAATCAGAAAACCTATTAAATAAATATTGTGGGATTATGATAGCTGTTTGCCTTTGTTAATCATTACAGTTTATCTACAAGATTCTTCATTTGAAAAGTTCAGTTCTTTTTAAGCCTCTCACAATGTAGTTTTTTCACTTTTCTCCCATCTATTCTTTTATTAATTTATTTTTCAATGATTTGTTCTATAAACATTTACTGAGTGTCCACTCTTGCAAATTACACAGAACCGAGGCAAATAAGGGCCCTTATTTTCTCTAGACAAGTAGACCTTTTTTAACCTATGGATGGTCACCTTTGGGAATTATAAGTTGTTCTCTATTAAATATTAAAACAATTTTGGGGGTGATATTGACAGGGAAACCTAGGGTACGTTAAGAAGGCAAAATTCACTAGAACTTTACTAGTAAGGTTTTCTGGGGATAGAAAAAATGTGCTTTTGGGGGACTTTTCTGCATTGTGCTCCACACTTTGTCCACATCCATAATTTGCTGTCAGAGAAACCTGCTGATAAACTAATAGATAAAGTGAAGTCTGAAGTTGCTAACCACTCATTTCAGAATTATAAAACATATTTTCCTCAGCGTTACTGCCTTAAGGTTTAAGCTGAGTCTCAAAGAGGTAGTAAGAGTTTTCAAGGTGGCCTCTAAAATTTTCAGTGTTATTACATATACTTGATAAAAATAATTTAGATTAATTGACTTATTGTTGTTCACTTAGCTGTTTTCAAACATTTCCCTATTTAAAATAATGCCATCAAGAAATTACTTGCTGTAATAAATTTTGGCCAATACTTACATCATAGAATTGTGTACAATATTATTCAGAAAAACAAACATTCTAAGAAGTAGATCTACTTGGTGACGTAAACTATCTTGTTTCTACTAATACTGCTGTGTTCTTGCTCTTTACCATTTCAATCTCACCTTTGGTGGAATTCCTAGTGAAACAAAATAAAACAAAACATCCTATATCCTTAATATGTTAAAAGAGGGAGCATTTCTCAATTCCTTATAAAGGCAGGTGGACCTGAAGGCATAGACCCTTTCTAATCAGGAATCTGAGATATCTGGTCCAGGACATGGTGAACTAAAAAGTTTTGGATCTAGAGATGAAAAATGTGAGCCCTGGATCCAAATTCTTATGAGAGGACATCGTATTTTAAACTACTACAAGACAAAGTTTGGCTGGATGTCAATTTCATTTATTATTGGTTTCTGGAAGCTATGTTAAATCAGTCTGTGCCTTAAAATTTGAAAAGAATAGTCTGATTAAACTTCAGATTAAAAAATATCCCCTCCCCTCAAGATAACCCTTTAAAATATATATTTAACTTCTTTTTTTTTTCCTGTGAGTAAAACATAAAATCTAACCCAGAGTAAAGATATAACATGTTCAAATGAAGTTTCATGCTTCCATTTTCATCTTTGGTTGGAGGCCATTGATTCTGAACGTACTTTTTGTTTATTGAGTGAGACCTGCAAACCTAGGTGCAGTTGTGTAGGACCAACTTGAGAAACTCATCCTGTTTGTTGTAAACCTCTCAGCTGCACTGACAGAGTTGAAATATGTTCCCCTGGCCAAGCAGCAGAGCCAGTTATTGAGAAAGAAATGAGGCACTGCTCCACACAATGTGTGAATGCTACTTCTCAGGCTTAAAAAGAGTGCTTATCGACTGAAAACTGAGGCCATGTGGGATATGAGCAATCAGCTTATGCAAGTAAAGGTGAAAGAACTAGCAGGATTTTTCTTTTTTTCCCCTCTCCCATTGCGTATTAATGGAGTCAAATCCAGTCAGTAATTTGGGCATCTTTGGAATTCAAATTTCTGAATTTCTGTCGAGGACCTAGTAGAGAAAACTTTGGTTCTTTATCCAGCTTTTGTTGGCTTTTAGCCCAACATATTTATGCCCCAAGTGAGCAAAGCATTTTAAAGATTTCATCAAGGTTTTGAGGACAGGAAAGACAGAGTGCCTTTTAGCATTAAAGTTATCTGTAAGTTTCTCATTTCCTGTCCCTGCTGTATTCACCTTCAATATTTCTTTCCTATCAACAGATTTCTAAACAGCTCTCCAATAGCATTCCATTTGAAATGGAATTGATTTTGTCTTGAGGCAGCTAACATTAGAAGCTAAGTGCATATTTCCTGTTTAATCATTGCAACTTCATTTCCTAAAAATGAGCACACTAAGTATTTAACCCATTTGATGGTGGGGGGAAAAAAAGTACAGATCTTTGGCCTGCAGCCTAAAAAAATCCAACAAGAATTTAAGAGGCAGCAGTTTGGGAAGCAGTTAAGTATGTAATTAAAAACAAATCTAGAATCCTCACATTGCAATGGATAAAAATCTTAGGATTTCTGGGGGTCAGTCTCACAGGATACCTAATCTCACCCATCTGAGATTTGAGTCCCATTATAACCCTTACCAAGTGGTCACCCTGATGCATACTGCCTTATCATTGCAGAGACAGGGAACTTAGCATATCCCAAAGCATCTTCCCCCAACTCTGATCACGTGGTTTTCATTATGTGGACTCAGATTCTATGTCATGGTAATTTTAGTCATCGGTTCTAGAGAAATCAATGAGGAACACAAAAACAAGTTCAAAATTCTGTTCCACAGCTCATTAAATTTCTGAAGGCAGATTGACACTTTCAGTTCTGTCAACAATTCCTGCATTCTAGCACTGTGTTGAGCAGACACCAGTTTGCTTATTATAACTTGTGTCTGTGGCACTCGATCTCAACCCTTTGCTCCAGTTGCTGTCTGAACAGAGCAGAGTCAATCTGGACTTTCATCAGCCTCATTTCAGGCAGTGGGACTCTAATTAAATAAAGCCTTAAAAAATGACATGGAATAATTTTGGCAATGCTGTTCCATAACTAAAACCTATTGAATATAATATCAAATTACTAAATCTTTTTCATAACTATGTACTAGGTAATATTGCTACCAGCACTCCCACACACATATCACTAATAACAGCTAACATCGTTTCTTTTACTCTGCCAAGGACTATTCAACTGTGTTACATATAGTAACTCATTTAAGCTACTATGAGTTAAGTATTACTCTTCCCATTTACTGATGCAGAAACTGAGGTAGTTCAGGAGAGAGAAACTAACTTGCTTGAGTTTCTACAGGTCATTAGTGACAGCACCAGAGAATGAACTCAAACTGCAGTTATATATAGAAAGCATCTTATAGTTAGTTGCTTTTCTGGCTTCAAGTAAAAGGCTGGTCACATATTTCTGTTAGATGTCAATTTGTGTTGGTTCATCACTCTGATCTAGATCTTTGTGGATCATGAGCTCTCACCCTAGGTTTTATGTCATGAGCTATTATAATCAGCGTGTTTTCTAATTCTCATCCAAGATACTGATAAAAATATAAAACGGCACAGGGCCAAACTAAGACAGACCCTCAGGTGCATCATGTGGAGCCATCCTTTAGGCTGACATATATTCATTAACCAACAACTTGAGATAGAAGTGCTCAACCATGTATGTGACTTTATAATTATGCCACTTTGCTAGCTGAAGGTTTCTCAACTCTAATGTTACAACACAATAGTGTGTTGTAATCAGCTGTGAGGTGTTTCATAACTAATTTATTTCTTTAAAAAAACAGAGCATATTAAAGATTACCATCAAATTGAAGTCACTCTCATTCACTTTCACTTTATCAGACTTTCTTGAGTGTGATAAATAAGGTAAGGGGTTATAACTGGCATGGGAATAATAGTGGATGTGTCCTTGGGAGAGTGATAAATAAAAAACTCAACTCTCAAATGTGCAGTGGTGGAAAAAATAATAAATGTTGCTCTGGCCCATATTTTTCCATATTGGTTACAAGGATTTAATGAGAAACTTTGTCAAATTCATTTTGAGTATTTCTTCTCTTCCTTCCCATGGCCATGACTTTGTATTCTTTCATAGAGCATTAAATGGATTTTTTAATCAACTTCTTATTATGAAAAATTTCAGAAATACAGAAAAATTGAAAGAATAGTATAATGAACACTCATATACCTACCTGGATTCACCACTTTATTCTAGTTGCTTTATTTGTATTTATATGTCTATATTTTGTTTTCTGAACTATTGGAAAATAAGTTGCAAGCACCATGAGAACTCTCTCCTGGGCCAGTCATTAGCCTGTTTGATCTGTTTCCTGTTCTTCCTCTATGTTATTCTGAATCTCAGGGAGCTGGTGCCTGCAAACTACATTTCCCAGACTCCTTTGCAGTTGGTTTCTGTTTAGGTTTTGGCCAATGAGAAGCACTGTCTGAAGATTGGATTATAAGAAGTGAGGAGAAGACAAGATATTTCTACCACTCTCCCTGCACTTTGGGAAGTATCTTCGGCAGTGTCTTTGTTTATTTTTGTCAAATAGGTCCTTTCTCCATGGTCCAAGCTTCCAGTGGGAAGCCCCTGCCAATTCCCACTGGGACACTCTTGGCTCCTGGGCTCTGGTAATACCACCTTCTCCCACTGAGAAGTTGCTTCCCCTTTTGTGAATCTCTCGCTTGACCCCTTGTCCTTTGTTTGCCCTTTCAACCTTCTAGCACCTTATTGAATGCCTTCTTTTGAACTCCTCTTATTTTGAGTTCTGTTTCCTGATTTTGATAACATATGCTTTAAATTCTTCGATATGCTTCTTTTAAAAATAATTTTTTCTATCAACTTCAATACCATTATCACGTAAGAAAATTACTAATAACCTCTCTAATATCATCTAATACTCCAGTCCATGTTAATATTTCCCTAATTATCCTCAAAATGCTTTTTATAGTGATTTCTTCCAACTAAATCCAATCAATTTCACTCATTACATTTGATTATTATGTCCCATCAGTTTCTCTTAAACTGGAAAAATTTCACCATTTTTTTCCCCGCTATGACATTAACTTTTTGAGTTACCAGATCAGATTGTCTTCTAGAATGTTCCACATTCTAGATTTTTCTGATTTTTATCTTTTTGGTGCTGCTAAACTTATTCTTAAACTCCCTACATTACTTATAATCTGAAAGTTATGTATAAAGTCTTGATTAAATTCAAGTTAAAAATTTTGGGCAAGAATGCTTCATAGATGCTGCCTATTTATATCATATTCTGTCATATCAGGAAGCAACATGGCAGGATGTGATAAAATGTGATAAAATCACTTAGATAAGGTTATGACTGTACTGTTAGATCTAATAATCAATGATAAGGGTATTTTTACATTTGCATTTTGTTTTTGCTATTTTTGTAGCCTCCTATAATGTTAGTATTTATATTTGTATTACATTTTAAATTTATGTTTTATATTTATATATATACATGGTTTAGTGAACTTTATAATTTCTATAGAATACTACCTTGGGAATTGTATACATTCTGTGAATATTTATGAAATGTATGGGCAGCCATGAATGTTATAGCAGTGTGACTTCTTACTCTTACATCCTAGTTTCTCTTTCACTTGTCTCTTTCTTTTTTGCTCATCTCCTTTACTTTAATCTTTACATCCAGTAAAGAAACAATGAAATAGAAATGAGTTGGAACTAACATCAACTTGATCTCTGCCCATTCAAATCAGTTGACTCAGCGTGTCTGAAAATGAACTCATCATCTTTCCTACCAAACTTACTCTTCTCCCTTTATTGCTTAACTTAGTGATTTGCCTCATTCAATAGCACCAACCATCAACTGAGGACTCATTTTTGACCCACGACTGTCACTCATACCTCTCATCCAATTATTCTCCAAAGTGTGTCCATTCTGCCCTCCTGGCTGTGTCTCCCTCAGTAACTTGAATCTTATTACCATTATACAAGGTCAGTTTTTCACCCACTCTCATGTAGGCTATTATAAAAACTGCTTCCAGGCTCATACACTTAAATCTTCCTTCCACATTACTTTCAGGAAGTTAGTTCTGACATGCAGATTTCTCATCTCTCTCTCCTGCTTAAAATCTTTTCATTGCTCTCATCACCTAGAGGATGCAGTACCTCCATATTAAGGTGCTGTTCAGCTCTTCAGACTCACATCCCTACTTCCTACACTCTCTACACTAGCCCCACACGTTACAGTTCCACAATAGGCTCTGCTGTGCTCTCTTATCTACACACTTGTGCCCATACTGTTCCTTCTCCCTGAATGTCCCTCCATGTCACACTCACCTGGTTACCTCTGCTTGTGCCTCAGATCTCAGCGAAAGAGCTGTCTCTATATGAATCCTTCCCTGCCTCTCTCAGTCAATGTATTCTTGAATCCTAATACCAAGCACAGTGCAGATACAAGTAAGTGATCAGAACATGTCCCCCAACCCTGTTGAAGGGGGTACCCAGCCATACTTCTCCCCACAACCCTCAAAAGGCTTTCTCTGATCCTTTCTCCCATCTGAATTAGACTCCATCCCCATGAACCTCTTATTTAGCAAGGTTTTCTTTATTTCCTGGACTTAAGATGGCTAGATTTAAATACAAAGATATTAAAAATATAAAAATATGTCCCAAAAGTGAACACTTGAGGCTTCCTCAAAGATCCTCAGACCAGCATCAGGGCCCTGCCCAGGCCTGTAGAGGAAGCCTGGAGACAGAAGTTAATGAGGTCACAGAAACAACAGTCATTGCCAGGAGTCCAGGGCCTAGGTCCGAATCAGGACTTGGGGGCCACAGCAGGGCTAAAACCTAGAAGAATTTCACTGTGCCCTTCCTTCCATCTTATCTTTGGGGATATTCAAGCCAGTAATGAATCTAGAAGTTTACAGTTTGTGCCAGCCTTGTAAAATCACAAAATAGGATTGAAAATAGTTGTATAAAAAGGAATACTGGGGACTGGTCTTAAGTTGAAGTACATTAAATAACCATTTTTTTTTTTCTTGAATGAAGCTCTTTCTGTTTTTCTGCCTCTTTTAGAGCATAGGCAAATGAAAAACAGGGACCTGAGAAAGAATAAAAATAAACCAATGATGAATTTTAACAAGGCCAATTCAGAAGAATGCAAATGCTACTTCATGCATCTGGATAGGAGAAGGAAAAATGTTCAAAGAAAAATGATTATACAAAGAATGATAAAAATAGCAGCATCAAGTACGGGAAAATGTAACACATGAAAAATAAGAAGTCCCTATTCTCTAACTTCCTTTTTTGCTTAATAGTTGGTAATCATGTCACTCTTCCTAAAATCCTCCAATGCCTTCCTAATATATATGAAATAAAATCCAAAATCCTTAGCATGACCTGCAAAATCTTCGGTTCTGGCCTCTGTCCATACTTCTCAGACCTTTTCTCCTCTCTCTCACCAGGTTCCAACCACACTGGCCTTCCTTCCATTTTTCAAATATACCAAGCTCCTTCTTCCCTCAAGGCCTTTGCAGACTATTTCCCCCTCTTCCTGGAATGGTCCCCATCCACTGCTAGCCGATGCTTGTGCCAGCCTCCCCTGGCCATACTTCTCCCTGCAACCCTCAAAAGGCTTTCCCTGATCCCCACTTCCATCTAAATTAGTCCCCATCCCCATTAGTCTCTCTCTTAGCAAAATTTTCCTTCATTGTTCTAATCAAAAGTTGTAATTATATATTCATTTGGGCGATTATTTGTTTAATGTTTGAAAGCTTCATAAATGTAGAAATCATGCCGATCTTGCTTACTGTTAGACAGTAGGAACTCAAAAAATAAGTTTTTGATTGAATAAGGCTGGAAAGGAGGATGAAAAAAATGGACTTTTGCTCATCTTTGCAGAAGAGACTGCTATTTATCCCTCAATATCGTCTCTTCTTTGTTAGTAGTAGAACCTCAGTTTTGACCCAAACACATGCCTTACCAAAAAAAATGTACATTTTCCAGACTCCCTTGCAGCAGAGTATATATCTTGGTGACCAAGTTCTGGTTAATGAGATGTAAGTGGAAGTGTCATTTGTAACTAATGAGAAAGATCTTTGGAAGGGAGTTGTGCTCCATACTCTGACCCTCATCCTTCCCACTGACTGGAGTAGAGACACGATGGTTAGAATTTAAGCAGCCAACTTGACATGAGGTGGTATGAGAAGAGTGACAAAGTGCAAGATAGAAAGACCCGGATCTCGATGATTTTGTGGAACAGAGCTGCCATACTAGGTCAGAATTATGGAACTGCTACTCACAGCTGTACCTAATCCTAATAGGTAAGCACAGATAAGGTGCTGTGGGACAGGGCATGGGGCTTAAGGAAACCTAAGTTGAGTCTTGAGAGTACTGGGGTTAAATGGAGGAAGGACATTCCAGGGACATTTCAAACTTCATTAATATGTGGTACTACATAATGAAGTAGCATAGCATATTTAGACAAGGACAATGAAAACCCTAGGGTCATCAATATACAAGCAATAGAGCAAAAGCAGGTTATAAATAAACAGTTTACAAGAGCAGGTTATAAACATATAGAGGATTCAGACTGTGGCAGAGACTGCGTCCTATCCCAGCATCCACTCTCCTCTTCTCCCTTAACTGTGGCAAGTCATCAGTCATATTTATCAAAATATCTGTTTCTCCTTTTGGTAAGTAGCAGACTATACTTCCCTGCCCCATTGTAGTTAGATGTGACCATGTGACTTGCTTTGACCAATAAAATGTGAACTTTAAAAACCAGAGTGATATTCATGTTTCTTTCTCTTTCTTTCTATCTCTCCTGTGATGACTGGCAATGTTTCTGAGAGTGGTTCTGGGTTTCAGCATAAAGATACCACAGATCAGAACCCTAATAATCCAGGATGGTCATGTAATAGGAGAGGAAAATAAGCCTTTGTTGTTTTAAGCCTATGAGATTTTGAGTTGTTTAGTAGATTGAAATTGCAGCATACTCTAGTTTATTCTGATAGATGGCGCCATGATTTTATTTAGAGTGGCAATGCCCTCAGATGAGATAACATCTCACAGACTCTTTTGCAGCTAGGTATTGCCAGATAAGTGCTTGCTGTAAGACATAAATAGAAGTGTTGTCTATAATTTCTGAGAAGATGCGTAAAGAAAAGTGGCATAACTGGAGAGGACCCTTTCTGGCCTTCTGCCCTTCCTCCCTTTTGCCATCTGGAATTCAGGCTGTGATCACCAAGAACTATCTATGAAGCAATGCAATTTCCTATAAAACTGAACATGCAACTATCATACAACCCAGCAATTGCATTCTTGTGCATTTATCCCAGAGAGATGAAAACCTAAGTTCACACATTTGCCTATGAATGTTTATAGCTGTTTTATTCATAATAGCCAAAAAATGCAAACAATTTAGAATTCCTTCGAGGTGAATTGTTAAACCAACTGTGCTACCCCCATACTATGGACTACTACTCAGCAATAAAACAGAAACAAACTCTTGGTACACAATACATGCAACAACCTCAATGACTCTCCAGAGAATTATGCTGAGTGATAAACCCAGTATATTACATATGTTATAATTCCATTTACGTAGCATTCTTGAAATGACAAAATTATATACACAGAATATATTAGTGATTGCAATTGTAATGTTGATGAAAATCTTCTGTGTCTTGGCTGTTATCACTGTCAGTGTCACAGTCACTGGCCAGAACTGGGTACAGGGTACATAAGATCTTTCTGTATTATTTCTTACCATTGCGTGTAAATCTACAATTATCTCAAAAAAATTATTTTAATAATCCTGCCTCCCCCAAAAAACTTTAAAAAGGAAAAAAAATCACAAAAACTAGAGACTTACCACAGACCAATTGAAAAAACGGTATCTAGTACCTGGACCTGGACACATACTATTTTCAAAAATGCTCCAGGTAAATATAATGTTCAGTTAGATTTGAAGTCTATAGAGAGCTGGTAAAAAATGGTACCATATGCTGTCCGAGGGCTTAATTTAAGGCCATGATACAGCCTTATCCCTAACCCCCAGCCAGGTTACATACAGATCTTGACTTAAAATGGGGTTTCGTCCTGACAAGCCCATCATAAGTTAAAAATATCATATGTAAGTCAAAAATGCACTTAATAACACCCAACCTACCGAATATCATAGCTTAGTCTGGAGAGTACTTATATCAGTCTACAGTTGGGCAAAATCATCTAACATGAAGCCTATTTTATAATAAAGTGTTGAATATCTCATGTAATTTATTGAATACTGTACTGAAAGTGAGAAACAGATTGGTTGTATAGGTACCAATTACTTGTAAGTGTATCGGTTGTTCTACCTTCATGATCATGTGGCTGCCTGGGAACTGCAGCTGCTACTGCCCAGCATCATGAGAGAGTATTGCTCCGCATATTGCTAGCCCAGGAAAAGATTAAAATTCACAATCTGAAGTGCAGTTTCTACTGAATACATATTGCTTCTGCACCATCATAAAGTTGAAAAATCCGAAGTTGAACCATTGTACATCCATATGCAGAATAATGTGGAAGAGAGGAGAATGAGAGTTGGAATTACTAGGGTTTCAGTGTTCATCATCTGAGGTTTTTCTACACCACCACCAAAAGGGGGCTGTTGGTGTTTCCTGCCCAACCTCTGCTAAGCTAAATGGGTAGGTGACAGTCTCCTACGGTCTGTAGACATCACAGTGCTGTTGGAAGACCCCAGTTGGATTTACCTGTCCCCTGCCCACGTAGGGCAGAATAGAATGCGACAGTGATGGCAGAGCAATGGTGGAGGGTGCAGTGGAGGAGCCTGAGCTGCCACTGTTTGGCCTGAGTTTCCCATTCGCCAAGGAAAATCACACAAGTATCATTAGGCTGGAGGCTTCAGGCTATTGCTCCACCCAAGAAAGAGGGCCCCTGGGTGAGGAATCTTGACAGTGCAGAGGGTGAAATGCTAGTGGTGAGAGGTAAGGAGAGGCAATGTGGGTCAGTGGGAATGGATTCGCACAGCAGGGGAGTAGGGAAGCACAAGAGCATTATGAAAAACTCACGAGGTTGCCCTCTGAGGAAGCCAGAGGATTCTGAGGTCAGTTCAGCATTAGCCAGAAAAGGAGGTGAAACAGCAGACAGAGGACCACAGCAGCAGGTAGTCACATAAGAGGTCTTCATCCCTTATCAAATCCTTCTTGTCTCAGAACAACGGAGCAGCTGATCCTCACCCTCAGACACATCACCTCAGGTCTGTCTGAATCTAGAACCCATGTTACATTACCTACCAAAGACACAGCACACGGCATCTCCCTCACAGAGTCCTTCTATCATCTGGGGTGCCAGTTACCCATCAAAGGTGGGCCAACTCAAGACCAAGTCACTAGCCACTAGTTCCTGTAGCTTCTCTGGGCTGAGTGTAAACATGACAGCACAGACAGAAGCAAGCTGGAGAGATTGCAAAGAAAACTTTAGAGAGTGCAAGGAAAACATGACAAATGAAAGTCGTACAGTGGGAGGAGGGAAGGATCGCCTGGAGGCTTGTAGGGCCTATTTTACATGTGCACAAGGAATGAGTTATTAGTGATATGACAATAGGCCTTTCTCAGAAATGGAATATGCCTTTTACTAAACGAGAAAGTAAACATTGCTTAGAACAAATCTCATATGGTACCTTAATGTTTACAAAGGAGACGGAGGGAGAGAGGCCAGGAAAGAACAGATTTCCCAGGGGAGGAAATTGCTATGAGAACAAGTAATCTGAATCAAGCCAGAGCATGTTTGAACAAAAGGAATACCCGAGGACAGAGGAAACTCTGAGGATAAGATAGGATTTTACACAGCAGGAACCTCTACTAGATTGATTTTGGATGGTTTTAAAGTTGTAAATGTAGTTGAATGCCAGGACAAGAAGTTCTATGAATGAATGCTATTTTCTACAGTTTTTGTTACTTGAAGGCGTCTCCCAATTTCAGAATAAATATTTTTAAATTAATTTAAAAATTTAAGCTTTAACTTCCAACAATAGGGGAGTTGTTAAATAAATCATAGCACATACCATAGGATAGAATAGTATGCAGCCTTTAAAAATGATGCAGATGACATAAACCCAGGATAATACTGATGAATTTGGTGAGAAAAAGTTAGAAAATACGTATGCTTACAAGTATGTGGAAAATATATATTTTCTTTTATACTTTCTTTGCTGTTCATTTCTAAATTTTCTTCAATGAGTATGTATTATTTTAATAATCAGAATGAAAATGATAAATGTTATTTATAATCTTGTAGTCTTCCTTCATGTTTTATATCCATTTTTTTCCTCCCATGTACTCAAATAAGGTATTTTGACACCTCTGCTACATTCCTAGCCACTTCTCTCTTCCCTGGGCTATAAGCACTGCTGTTTGTTTCTTAGGCTTCTTTCTCACAGTGCTGGCTTTGCCAAACTTTTATTTCTCTTTTCTGAACAATTTTTTTTTTTTCCTTGAAGACACCCATGCCAACCTCAGGAAAGTCTCCTAGAATACCTTGACTACCAGGTTGGCATCCACTAATATTTAGCATATATGGTCTTCTATAAAGTTTGTATTAGTTTGCTATTGCTGCATAACAAACTTAGCACAAACTTGGATTAGAATAAGTTCATTTACTATCTCACAGTTTCTGTGGGTCAGGATCCAGGTATGGGTTAATTGGGTCCTCTGCTCAGGGACTTTCAAGGCTAAAATCAAGGTGTTGGCTGGTGCTGTGATCTCATCTGAGACTCAGGGTTCTCGTCTAAGTCTAATTCAGTATTTTTTGTTTTTTGTGTTTTTGTGTCTTTTTTTTTTTTTTTTGCCAGAATTCACTTTTTTTTTGTGATTTTGGGACTTATATCCCCATTTTCTTCCAGTTTATTGGCTGGGGGTTGCTCTCAGCTTCGAGAGGCCACCCTTAGGTCTTAGCCATGTAGCACTCTTACATATCAGCTTACTTTTTCAAGGCCAGTGGAGAATTGCTGCTTTGAGTTTCTTTTAGGGGCTCACCTGATTAGGTCAGGGCCACCTAAGGCAACCACCTTTTGATTAACTCATAGTCAAATGAGTGAGAACCTTATTTACACTGACAAGGTCCCTTTGCCTTTGCCACATAATTTAACCTAATTATTAGAGTGTTATTCTATAACAGTCACAGATCCTGCCCACACTTTAAGGGGAGAAGATTACGTTACATAGGGTGTGTACAACAGGGGATGGAAATCTTGGAGGTGGTGTTGGAATTTTGCCTACTGTAAGGTTATAGAGCTAAATTAAGGGAACTGCAAATATTGGATTAGAATTTATTTAAGATATATTTTAACTGAAATTCATAATAAAAAATACTTTCTCAAGTATATACCATTTTTGTGCAGATTTCCACGTAAAACTTCTTTTGCTATTTCTGTTTACTTAAAGAGTTTCCCAAGATGCAAAGCAAGCTACTTTTTAAGAAGAAGTACAGTTTGCAATTGTTATCCCTGGTAGTCTGGATTTTCTTGATATTATAAAACCAATGAATGAATAAAATAATCAGCCAACCAACCAAACACAGCCTGGAAGTAAATTGGATGCTGAGGAAAATAAAAGACTTAACGTTTTTTATATTGGAGGGAAATTACACTTAAGATTTCCTTTGAAACAAAAAAGTCCTGCTGTGAAAAGTTTGAAACTCTTTTCGGAAATATCACCTGAGGTAGGGCAGGGGTGTGTGACATGTATTAAGGTGGGAGGGGCAGGCAATGAGAAGACCTGTCTGATATTTCCCAGCTCTGTCTGGGGTTAAACTGTTCTCTTAACAGATTGTTCCATAAGAAGCTGCTTCTGGGAAAGAATTTTAAAATCTAGCCTGTTCTTTTACCTCTTGGCCAAGTCACACTCCAGTATTTCCAACCCAACAGAGATGATAACAATAGTGGCTGGCACTTTTACAGCACTTACTATGTATCAGGTATTGTTCCAAGCTCTTTTTATAGAGTAACTCATTGCATCCTTCCAATAGCTCTGTGATGTGTGTGTACTGTGACTGTTATTATTATAGGTGAAACCCATAGCTGGTTTTTATCTTCATCTTTTTGGCTTGGCTGCTCTATCCTACTTTACCTTGCAAAGCTCTGGCTCCTAACTCTCATTCTCTCTTTTCCTTTTTTTTTTTTTTTTTTTTTTTTTGCATCAGCCATTTAGTGCAGTCACTGGTCTCGTGGTTAACTCCCTCACCTGGAAGCTTTTAGTACGTTTGAAACAAATATTTCCACGTCTCCACTAGTACTCAGCCTATTCCATGCTCACCTTAATTAGATAAGAGCTGCATTCTTTTGTGTTTTTTTTTAGAATAGCCTTGTGGACAACACAGCCCCTAGAATATTTCCACAGCCCATGAGAGAAGAGGTTTTATTTAGTTAGAGCATTTTTGGCTGCAAGTGGCTGAAACCAAATGATCTTAAGCATGAAATAAAATATTAGTTCTCACAGATCTTCAGGACCTGGAGGCTCACAGAAGAAGCCCAAGAAGACACAGTAGCTCTCAGAAGAACTTTAATCACGAGAGCCTCAGGGACCAGCACTGTGAACTCATCTTCTGACTCTTGTCTTTTCTTGGCCTCATTTTGCAGCTTGGTCCTCCCCGCATGGCAGAGAAGATGGTGTCACTAGCTTCAGTGCTGCATTATCCCATTGTATTCAAACCTTGCATCAAGAAGGTTTCTTTCACTCAGCATCTGGTTATTACTTCCAGGAAACAGTTCTGATTTACCTAGTTTTGGGGACAGGCACCCTGTGATGGGCCCAGCCCATATGAGCATCCACCTGTGTTCCAGGAGTAGTGGTGAAGCTCTGCCTCCAGTTTCATGGGGTAGAATAGGAGCTCTTCAAAGGAAAGGGAGTTGTGTTTCCAAGTGGTTGGGTAATCATGCTATGGGACAAAAACCCTGGCTACCACTGCCCAGTGTCATCAGGAGATCTTCAGACATACCTTCCAATGAAGTGTCTAAGTAATTCTCTCCCTAACGTTCAGTCTTCCTTTATGTGACATGATTTAAGAGATGATTTGTGCTGAATGTAAACTGTAGAACACGATTTAGCAAGAAAATCACAGTGCTGCCCAAGCCATATGGGGCTTTATGACTATGCAAGCCCATAAATTAAAAATCACAAGTAGTGGGAATTTTCTGTATAGGTACACGAAAATCTCATCCCCAGGAGGGAGAAAGCTGAAGGAGCTGGCACAAGGAGCCAGAGGAAGGCCATCGTGACCCTGAGGAAGCACTGAATGTACTACTGTTCAACATGGCCACATGCAAGCTGATAGAGCGCCATTTCCTTGAAGCTGTATCAGGGCTCAATGGGAGATGTCAGAGGCTACTTGAGTAGTAAACTGAAAGTGTCTCAGCAAGTGACAATGGTGCTTTCACCTTGCTCAGGAATTAGCAAAAAATCAGTAAATTTCCTGCTCCAGTACTGGCTTTTGTTACAATCAAGGATCTGGAGGTAATTTGAGGAGAATGAGATGTGGGTAGGGAAGGGGGAAGAGGCATTTAGGAAATATTTAACAACTCTGAATTTGTGGAGAGAGTTTTGGGATTTTCTCATAGGAACACACCTGAAAAGCCTCATCTGGGTAAAGTCAGGATGCAATGCTAGCAGACTGCTTATACCCTAAGGGTGGGATGTTCTTTCTAAGAGCTTCTGAAAGCTTTTCAAGGAAGCGCCTGTCATAAGACAATAGGATGTTTGCAGTTTTCTTCCCCTCCCCCCTTTCTGTGGTAATTCTGGCAGATAGTAATTTAGAATGATACTTTTCCATGTTTAGTTTTCTTTTATGCAGGCAGTGCAATGCTTGGACATGTCATAAACTTAGCAAAGAAAAAGAATATGCCTTTTAAAAAATTCAGGACCCGAAATTTGGAACCCAGAAAATTGGAATCTATGAAGAATGCACATCTAAATTTTTAACATGGCACCCCGAGGGGGTTGAGGGTGGGAGCCGGGTTGGGGGATGTAATTCAAATACCAGCCTGGAGGAATCATTTCGATTACGATGTGTAAGAAGAAATGTAAGAAGGTATTGTAATGAGGTCAGTTCTGGTCCTTATGTTATTAGCCAACCAGTGAGGACACAGATGAGGTAGAACAGAAATTAATTAGAGTATTATGGGGGCTTTACAATCTGAGGTATTCAGAAACTTAGCAAAACTAGGTCTGAGTTCTTAAAAAAAAAGATTATAGAGAGACCTTATTAAAGCACAGAAGGCTCAGCTATTTAAGATGGTGACATACATAGAGGCAGGAATGTGCAGAGAGAAGCTGAAAGGCAGCCAGGCCCTGAAGGAATTTCAGTGGAATTTCTTCACCGGAGGAGTAGTTAATAAATAGAGCAGATTTCTAAGGGCAGAAACTAGAGCAGCTACTACAAATAGTTTTTTTTTTTTTAAAGAAGGGAGTGATAGGAAGTCAGAGAGGAAAATGTTGAAACAAAGAAAAACAAGCATCTTAGCTAGCAATCCCAGCCACCTCCCATGCAAAAATGTCTGTTCCCAGACATTGAGAATGTCATATCATTTAATAATCATAAAACACACTGTGGAGTTAGCCTTGGGTGTTAGTTTTAGATTAATACTAGATATCATGAAGAACTGCATGTAATACAATACTTTTCTAAAGTCTGAAAGACCATTTGCTTTGTCCTGCTGCCAGCATTTCCGGTATTTTCCATTGCATGGAAGGACAGAAACAAGGACTGGAAGGGCTCTGTACTCTGCAGTGGTCCCTCCTCCCGCCTTTGATGGGGGCTCTTCCTTACAGTCTGATATACAAAGTCCTGTCTGGGCAGTTTTAATACACTGAGTGCTTGTGAATCTGAGGCTTCAAGTTTTCATTTCTGTCCCCCTTGGTCAGGTAGATTGGGATGGCTACTAGCTCATTGTGCATGTAAGTTTTTATTCTTTGAATAGTCCAATGAGGACAAAAAAAGAAATGGGTGTAAGTGTGTATATCTTTTGACCAGCAGATCTGTGACTATCAATACACAGATTTCCTCCCACCTCACTACTCAAAAATTTTATCAGGTTTTAACTTGGCAGAAACTAACTTTAAAATTTGCCAGTTGATCCATGGGAATGGAACTGTTATCTGTTATTCCTGTTACCACTTCTCGATTTGTGTCCATCTCACTATCCATGAAAAGTAAAGGAAATATTTATTGAAAATCTTGAGATTTCATGGCAGAAGGATGCTGCCAGCGTAGCAGCTGGAGCAGCCCCTGTGAATGGCAAAGTTGACAGGTGTGTCAAATGATGGGAGTTACAGCACAGCAGCATTTCCCGGACCATGGGCCTCACTATCACCTGGGCTGGTTGTAGAGATGTAGATTCCTAGAGATGCTTCACAGTAGACCTACTAAAAAGAATTCCTGGGTTTGGGGCCTGTGGATCTGCATTTTATTCAGTCACACAGGAAATTCTGAGACGTGGGCCTGGAGGACTGGGATATGTATTTGGAAGGGGAAGACGTTAAGGAGGGCTAAGGCAGCAACCTTATGGATATCTGCTTTCATTTTAGCCCAAGCCTTCTTGGGAAGAGCAATGGTAGTGGTTATAGTGGGCTCTCAGCGGCAGCAATTTGGGGGTACAGGCAAGCAGGGCATATATGGAATTGCAAGAGCCTGTGAGGCATGAACTGGGGCCAAATGACAAGCAAACATTCGGAGAGTGTGTTGGAAAGTATCAAATAAGTGATGAACAGAACGCTCTGTTATCCTGCCTGTACTGGAGATTGTTGGTTGCAGAGCTGGCTGACTCAAGCATAAAGCAATTCACTGAAAGGCTAGGGAGGCTTTTGCAGATTGAATGTGAGGCTGAAGAGTGAGCTAGATCCAGAAGAACTGAAGGTACAAGTAATCTCTCTTGTGGTTTTCTTGGCTAGGGGAGGACACGGCACCTTGATCTCCAATCCCCTAGTCTGTATCAACGGAAGAGAGGGATTCCCGTAAAGGAACTCACTTACTGAAAGTAAGGATGTGCAATGGAGTGGATGTGGGGCAGTCAAAATAAATGACTCACTCAACCAAAAAGCAAGCAAACCAAGGAAAGTCAATCTCTCTATGTGAACAGCCAGTAATCAGGGGCCGTCCAATAAGCAGGATGAGGTGAATGGCAAAAGGGCCAGAGAAGAATTCATAGGATCAGGGGCAGAAAGAGACAGTTAGCTGGAGAGTAGACACTCCAAAGTTAAGGGGAGACCTGCTGCAATGTTTTTCTGGTTATGATCTAGAGGGCTGGCCCCTGCTTCCCTGCCACCAGACTTTTCCAAGGCAGAGATAATTCCATTCTGTGAGCCCTATCTGGGAAGGGGTGCCTTCTGCTCTGCAACCTTCACCTCTACTTGGTTGCCCTCTGAGATACTGTTCAACCTCTTCTTTGCCTCCTCT
This sequence comes from Camelus dromedarius, assembly GCF_036321535.1. Classification (NCBI taxonomy): domain Eukaryota; kingdom Metazoa; phylum Chordata; class Mammalia; order Artiodactyla; family Camelidae; genus Camelus; species Camelus dromedarius. The sequence goes on from NC_087439.1 coordinate 37,743,656, forward strand.
GTCACCGGACTCTCCCCCTCCATGTTTCCATGGGAACTCTTAAATTGCCAAGGCCTTCTACTATCTTGCCTAGTTCCTTCCCCCACCCCTACCCTGGACAACCTCATTTGACTTAGGGGACCCCATGGCTTAGGACAGCTATGCCAGCACTGTTTTTGGTTAAATAGGCCTTTGTGGGTTGGCCTGGGAACCATACCACTATTTATAACAATTTTTTTTCTATGGGGAAATTCTTTGAGTTCTAAACACCCCATTGACTGGTGACCTTTTAGAACACAACAGTCCTATCTAGGCTTTGCAGTGGGGTGAGATCACTAGAAGTTTTCAGAGCCAAACTGGGAAGAGCAAATCAAGGCTGGGGCAAGCTGGGGTCAGAAGCCAGGAGCAGGGAGGCATCTTGAAGGGACAGCAGGGTTGGGGCAACTGGGAGTTAGACAGTGAGTTCATAGCAGAGAGAGATCAAAGTCAAATGGTGGTTTGAATGTGGATGAATCTAAGATCAAACCTGCTGGAGTAGGGTTGGGCAGAGAGAGGGTGGATTATGTGACAAGCAGACAGGAAAACCAGGGTGAGTAAAATGTGGTCAGACTGTCATGAGGCTAGAGACATATTGTGGCAGTGCCTTTATTATTTCTCCCCTCTCTTGGAGCTTGACTGCTTAGAGTTGGGGAACTTGGCCACCTTGTATTTATATCATCTGTTCTTGCACTGAGTGCAGCACAACTCCTAGAGCTTTGAGGGCAGGGAGGGCTTACCAAGAGCAATGATCTTGGGTTGTTTGTACATACCTGTTGGTACCATTTCCTCCACCCTGATCCGTGAGGTTCTTTGCCCAGATTCTCTATTGCTGCTTCTTTAATTCTCCTGGTTTCTTTCCTTCTTCCCCTTCACAAAGAATTTTCTCATGCCCACCGTACCAGTCTTCCAACCTCTGTACATCTATGACCATACTCTCTGCCTGCCCCACTACAATAGATCAGCTGATGCACTGCAAGGTTGTGCTTTGATGTCAGACCAACTCCTCTACTTCTGCAATGGATCTCCTTACCCACTGCCTATTTGCAAATGTGCTCTCTCTCTCTCTCTCCTGCATTACCACCCACTGAGACATTAATTAAAATACAAACATATGTAATACCTTCCACTTAGAAATTAGGCATAACTTGACCCCACATTTTCTCTCCAGCTTTAGTCTCATTTCTCTACCTTTTTATGGCAAACTCTGTGAAAGAGCTATTCTTAGTTCCTCTAATTCTCCTCTCATTTTCTCTCTTCCTTCTGTCAGTTGCAGCTTTACTGAGATATAATTTACTTACCTTATCATTAGATACAAATATTTAAAACATTCAGTGATTTTTAGTATGTCCTTCAAGTTGCAGACCATCACCACAATTTTAGAACATTCTCATCACTTTGAAAAGAAATCTTTCACCCATTAGCAGTTACTCCTCATATTCCCCAAGTCCACCCATGCCCTGGGTAACCACTAATCCACTTTCTATTTCTGTAGTTTTATCTATTGTAGTGGTTATTCTTTTATTCCTGACTTTTGTCATTCGAATATTCTCTCTTTTGGCTTGGTTAGTCTAGATAATCTGCCAATTTTATTCTTTTGAAAGAACTAACTTTTGGTATCATTGATTGTTTCTATGGTTTTTCTATTATTTCACTAATCTTTGCTCTAATTTTTATTATTTCTTTCCTTTTGCTCACTTGGAGTTTAGTTTGCTCTTTTTCCTCTCAATGTTTTAAACTAGAAGGTTAAGTTATTGCTTCAATATCTTTTTTCTTTAATAATGTAGGTATTTACAGGGATAAATTTTCCTGTAAGCACTGCTTTATTTGCATCCCGTAAGTGTTGATATGTAGTATCTTCATTTTATTCATCTCAAAGTACTTTCTATGTAATTTCCTATGGAATTTTCTTTGTGATTTTTTCCTTTTGACCTATTGGTTATTTTGGAGTGTATTGTTTAATTTCCACATATTTTTGGATTTTCCAAATTTCTTTGTTAGTGATTTCTAATTTCACTTCATAGTGGTCTGAGAACATACTTTGAATGATTTTAAACCTTTGAAATATATTGATACTGTTTGATAGCCCAATATATGGTCTACCTGGAGAAAGTTCCATGTGCACTTGAGAAGAATGTATATACTCCTGTTGTTGGATGTAGTGTTCTATAGATGTTTCTTAGGTTTAGTTGGTTTGTAGTGTCATTCAAATCTTCTGTTTCCTTGTTAATCATCTGTCTATCTGTTTTATCCATTATGAAAGTAGGGTATTGGAGTCTCCAGCTATTATTGTTCAATTTGTAATAGGGAAGAACAACTCTGACTCTATATTAGATGTTTCTTTTACTTTAAACTTTTAATTCTATTGCTTGTTAATCACTAAAGGGATGTTATCTATAATCTTAAATTATACATAATGGCCCATCTTTGGGAATCCTGCCTCCCAAGTAATGAGCAGTAAGCTAAAATTCTTTGTTTAGCTCACAGGAAACATCCTGACCAGGCCTGCCTGTGAATGGCTGCAGGAAGGTAGAAATTAACACATCTCTCCTCTGGTGGCTGATGGGAACCAGGAAATGTTTGACTTTACTCCCTCCCCTTTTAGTATCAAAGAGGCTTGAATTCTAACTCGGACAAGATGGTTCTTTGGGACACTAGTCTACCATCTTCTTAGTCTATTGGCTTTCTGAATAAAGTCACTATTCCTTGCCCCAACAGTTCATCCCTTGATTTATTGGCCTATCATGCAGTGAGCAGTATGAGCTTGGACTTAGTAATAAATTGTCTATTTCTCCCTTCAATTCTGCCAATTCTTACCTCAAGTATTTGGGGACACCTTTTGTACATAATATGTTTATAATTGTTATATCTTCTTGATGACTTGACTCTTTTTAAAAAATAAAAGCTTCCCCTTTATATCTAGCAATTTTTCAATCCATTTTTTTTCTAATATTAGTATTGCCAGCCTTCTAATGGTTGCTATTTGCATGGTAGATGTTTTTTCATCCTTTTACTTTCAATCTATCTATATCTTTGAATATAATGTGTATCTTCTACCAACAGCATATTGTGGGATCTTTTTATTTTTCTGATCCAATCTGATATCTCTGCCTTTTGATTGGACTGTATCATCCATTTAATGTTACTGTTGATATAATTGGATTTACATCTACCATCTTTTTATTTTCTATATGTCTCATATCTTGTTTTGTTCTATTCCTCCTTTGCTGCTTTCTTTTGCCCTAAGTGAATTTCTAGAGTAACATTTAAATTCCTTTAATGACTTCCCCAAAATATATTTTTTAGTTATTTTATTGGTGGTTGCCCTAGGGCTTACCATATACATGTTAACACTCCCATTCTGTCTTTAACCTACTCCAGTTGGGCTTGCATTCTCATTCCATGACTGAAAATTCTCATCAAAGAAACATTTTTATGCTCAGTAATGAATTTTCATCTTACTCAGAGGGAGTAAATCTCTCCCTCTATTTTGAATCTTTATCCATGTGGTTTCTGGGACACCTTTCCCTCAGGCTCTCCTCCTACATCACTCATTACTTCTTTTCAGTTTCCTTTGATAATTCCTTCTCATTCTCCAGACATCAAAATGTAGCAATGGCCCAGTGCTTGCAGCTGATCCTCTTCTCTTTCTCAACTTCACTCATTAGCTAATTCAGCTTACCCAAGTCTATGACTCTTATTTCCCTCTAGATTCCAAGGATTTCAAAGTTTATATCCTTAAAACCAGCCTCTCCCTGAACTTGAAACGCCATATCCAGATGCCTTCTTAACATCTCCCTTTCATGGTTAGTAGTCATCGAAATTTTCACATGTTCAAAACCAAGGTGCCAAACTTGTTATACCCCTAGTTTGTTCATCCCAGTAAGTTCAGCTTCATTTTTTCTGGATGCTCAAAAATGTTGGACTCACATGATTCATTTTTTTTTATCTTACACACCACATTAACAAATCCTGCCAGCTTTCTACTTTCAAGTTTATCTGAAATTTAAACACCTCTCCTGAATTGCTGCTGTTCTAATGTAAACCAACATATTCCTTAACTAGACTCCTGGAATTATCTCCTTCCACCATTGCCCTCTACAGTGTATTCACAGAGCATCCAGGGTGATGTTTTTAAAAAATCAGATCATGCACATTTTAAATTCTCCAGTGCCTTCATATCTCATATAGAATAAGAATGATAGTCCTTACTATTGTTTTCTAGGACCTATATTACCTGTGTATTATTTTTATTATTGTATAACAAAATATGTCCAAACTTAATGACTTCAAAAAATTATTATCTCCTTGTTTCTGTAGGTCAGGAAATTGAGAGCATTTTAGTTGAGTGGTTCTGACTTAAAGCCTTTCTTGAGGTTGTAGTTAAGATGTTGGGAGGTGTTAAATGGGGCTGCTGTCATCTGAGGGCTTGACTGAGGATGGAAGATCTGCTTCTGAGAAGGTTCACTCACATGCCTGGCATGTTAGACTGGTTCTTGGTGGGAGGCCTCTGTTCCTCCCTGTGTATGCTTCTCTTTAAGCTGCTTGAATGTCTTCACAACACTCCAGAATGAATGATCCAAGAGAGAGGTTGGGCGCCAGGTGTCCTTTTTTATGACCTAGCCTCAAGGTCATATAACATCCCTTTTGTGGCTTTCTATTCATTAGAACCAAGTAACTAGGTCTGGCTCATGTTTAAAGGGAGAGTACCATAGAATTTTCAGACAAATTTAAAAGCACCGCAATTTGCTCCTCACTTCTCTGATCTCACTTTCATCACTCTTCCCCTCGCGTGCTCAATCACAGCCGCGTTTGCCTTTACTATTCCTAAAACATGACAGGAATGTTTCCACCTCAGGGCCTGTGCATTTGCTGCTCACTCTGCCTGAAAGAGTTTTCCTCCAGACTGCCACATGATTTATTTACTCACGTCTCACATCTCTGTTCAAATGGTACCTCATCACGAATGGCTTTCCTGACCAATATAGCAAAAATAGTATTTTTTCCTTCCACATCTCTAGCTGATGCTTTTCTCTGCCTTGTTTTCTTCATAGTTTATACCATTACTTGACCTTATTTATTTGTTCTTTTATTAGTTTATTTGTATTGATTATTACCCTTTTTTTTTTTGACGTATCTGCTCCCCATGCCTTCTTCCTTGAAAACAAAGATTTTGTGTCTTTTGTTTATTTCTATAACCCAGTGCCTTGAAAAATTTCCTGGCACATTGTAAATACTTGATAATTTTAAAAAATTGAATGAACACATTAAATTAATCTGTTCATAATTATCTTGGTGGGCATAACTACCACAGGATACAGTGAACATTTTGGAGAAAGACATGTGTAGGAAAACAGTTGAAAAGGAGTGATTGTGAGAGTGGCTTTGCTAACAACTGTTTTCTTGAATTTGGGCAGTGTCTCTTCTCGTATATTTACATGGCATTTTATCCAAAACTATAGTAACAGACCTTCTAATAACTTTTCAAAATATAACTTGGATCTTTAACCAAAATTATTATTATTAATTCTCAAACTCCCAAAAGGCTTTTGGGATTGATATAAATTGTTGTATTCCAACAAAGCATCTATTATACAAGAATTAAAGCCATGATGAATGAAAATATCCTTTCTTTCCACATGCTCCCCTTAATGAGCACTCTACTATGAACAATGCTTTGATAAACAAGATAAAGTGAATTAGCTCCCAAATTTTAAAAGTGTATAGATGTATGCCCAGTTAGAAATAATTTCATCCCAGGAATCTTGAAATCAGTAACTTTTTGATGCTATTTTGCTTTTTGTCTGTATTATGTATTTAGTGAAAAATATGAATTCTGTATTCTTGATATTTGCCTCCCTTGAAGAATTATCATTCTGCTTTTGCCTCCCTTCAAAGAATTACCATTCTTTGAAGAAACATAAAACTTTGTTCTTGGCCTCAATGACTACTCATTAGATGTTAATATTCTCTAACCATTTTCAAAAAGTTTTATTAGTAGACTTCACTCTACCATATTAAGCACTGGCATTTTTATCTTTCTTAGTGATTAAGTGATGTCTTGTATCTTAGAACATCTTTCTATATCTTGGCTCTTTTTCTATGTCACATAAAAACTATCCATTTTTAAATGAAAATTTGTGTTAATTTAACCACTTTTTGAAATAAACATATTAGCTTATATCATCTTTATTTTCTGACTCTTTGCTACAATGGTCTCAAGGACATTTACTGCTGTATTTGGTTATAAGTAACAGGAACCATGAAACAAAAAGAGTGCATTATTATAAGGATTCAGTGACATCTCATGGACCCTAATGTGCATGGAGAGAATAGAAACAAAAAAGTAGAAATTGGAAAATTACAAAGTCTTCTTCATCTCTAGTCTTTGTTTGTTTCAGGAGATTTGCCTTATTCTTCCACTTCTGTAGAGTAGTTTTAGCTCTTACTCTAAATATATGGCAGAAGATGGCTGACGCAGAGTTCCTGAGTTAAAACATCTTCTCCATCCATCAGAATAGCCCAGAACAGCCTGGAACCCCAGTTTCACAGAGAGGGAATCTGCTCTCTAGTCAATAAGCTATGGCCAGGTTTATGAAGTACAGCCACGCTTGCTGGGGGTCCCAACCAGTGAACAGGTCAGGCAGATTTCAGAGAAGAGAAAACCGACTACTGTCCACAGGTGCTCACTACCAATTTTCTTTAAATCTCTATGTTTTAAAAATTTGAGATGCAGGACTATGTAATGTTATATTGTGGAATTAATTTAAAAACTGAGCACTTGACTTAAGCAAGCAGATTATTTTAAGGGTTAATATTGATTAGAGGGTGTCTTTCTACCCACATCCAATCAATCATCAAATGTCACTGATTTAAAAACAAATTCTGATTTACTATGTAATACTCTACTGTGACTGACCTCTAATACTAGCTAATATTTGTTGAGTTTGAGCTAGAAAACTAGGGCTCACTAAAGTTAAGTATCTTACCTAAAGATACATCCCAATATGTCCTGGATTGGAATTCCAACTCTTATTACCATGTCTTATCTCTCATACATGGCTAGCAAGGGATAAAGGAACAAGTTAAATGACACCATGAGGCAAATCCAGAAGATGGAATATTTTATAGGACAACTGGTCTAGTCTCTTCAACGAATCAGTGTTATTATTTTTTTAAAGGACTGTGCTATATTTAAAGAATTTTGAGACATATAAACAGATGCAATATGTGGTCCTGGAATGGATATTCATTTAAACAAATCATCTGTAAAAAAACATTTTTGAGTCATTGGGAAAACTTGAATATGGTCTCAGAATTAGATAAGAAGAAAATTTACTGAAATGCTTTTTGACTCAAAAATCAGGTTTTTGAACTAGATGACAGTATGATCTCATTTGATAAAAATATGTGTATATAGAGTGGGATCTTGAAGTATTTGCTCGAAGTGTTATAGTGATGACTTCTAAATAATAGGAGTTTAAATCTTTTCAATTGTGCTTCTCTGTATTTAAAACAGTTTACATCATACGTGTACTGCTTATGTATTAATGAAATGTTACTTTTTGAAAAAGAGAGTGCAAGTGCTGGATTTAGAATGCTTTGGTTCCAATCTGTCCTCTTAGTGCAGCAGGCAGCATATCAATTTCATAGAATGCTTTGGTTCCAGTTCACAGTTCTGGTCCTAACAATACTCTGAACTTGGACAAGTTATTTACCTTTGTAAGCCTTGCTTTTCTCAACTCTCAAGTGAAAATGATCGCAGGACACCTTTACACAGTTACTGTGAGGATTAGTAAGATAATGAATGGGAAGTGCTTAACACAAAGTCTGTTATCTAGTCATAGTCTAATAAATGTTAATTATTATTACTATGCTCAAGTGTTGCCAGCTGACATTTGAATACAGGCTTCATCCAAGAAACTGAGCCTACTCAGTGTTTAAAATCATGGCTTTAGATCATACTGAGGCATATTATAGACTGAGATGTTCATGAATGAGTTTTTTAAGATTCATATGCTAAGGGCCATTCTTTATGGCTTAACTGTAAACCAAATAAGGGCTCTGAACCAAAGCATACTCTGTTCCTAATGATCTGTGGGATCTAGACACATGCCAATGCATGTAAGGCATCTGATGAACTTGGGAGTTTATCCAAAGCATGCTTCTCTCCAGTACCCTTAATCATCATTCAGAGGTTTAAATTTCACCATGACAAGGACCCTACTACATACTACTTACATTACAGAGTGGTGCCATCTGCCTTAAAACCACAATTTTATAAATTGTTTTTGATGACATATTGTAGGATTAGTCTGTATATGAAGTTCAAGATGAAACTCTTTAATGAGGCCTCTTTGGTTGAATTAAAATCAACACATTAATGACTTTAAAAAAAGGCCAAGATCCACATTCTGCTTAATGAATCAAAGATGCAGATTGCAAATTTCATGAGATAAAGATTTGTTTTCATCAGACTGACATCCAGAAACTGTGCTAGTATTCCAGGTACCTTGAGTCAGATAATCTTAATTGCCCACATGCTCCTGAAGGCCCCCAGGAGTTGAATCAATGGAATCATTGGCTTCATATCTTAGCCTTAACTCACCTTACATTCCTTAAGAGGCCCTGGTAAACATCAAGAAAATATAATATGGGAATATGTAGAATAAAGTTAAAGTGGACCAACTAAAGGTTAAAAAATGGTGATGAAGAAACTTTGTCAATCAACCAATCAATCAATATAATCAATACCAAAAAAGACAGCAAAAGTCTAGAAGAAATGGAATACTCCAACTGTAAAGAGAAAATAGAGACAGCACTTGTCTTTGTTTTATTAACACCAGTTGCTGTAACAAACTCTGAAATTCTAGTAGTTTAAACCAATAAATGTCTATTTCTTTTTCCTATCAGTCCATTGAAAGGTTTCCTGGTCCAGTCTTCCTTGGGATTATTCAGGGACCAAGGCTTCTTCCATGTTGTTTGTTCCTCACTATCACTTAGTAACCACCTTGGTCTGAAAGAGGCTTCCACCACTTCAGCTCACATTCTTTGGGGAAGAACTGTACATTAATCACAGGAGGAGGGCTGGGAAATTCAGTTCCTGACTTGGAAGCCATTTAACAGCAACAACTGTATGCTGTACATGTGGGGTCAGCTAAACATCTCTGCTTCCATTTCCTTCTTTGTCACCTTTTATGAGCAGACACCCCAAGTGTGGGGGTGATAGTGACGGTAATACCTTTTATGATACATCAATAACATAGTTTCACAATGCCTAGTTAATAATATGATTACTGACATCATCAAGCTTTACCCAGTTCAATAAACATTTATTAAAAATCTGGTATGTGCCATGAAAAAGATGCTCAATACTGCTAATTATCAGAGAAATGCAAATCAAAACTACAACTTGATATCACTTCATGCCAGTCAGAATAGCCATCATTAAAAAGTCTACAAATAATAAGTCCTGGAGAGGGTGTGGAGAAAAGGGAACCCTGTTGGTGTGAATATAAATTGGTGCGGCCACAATGGAAAACAGTATGGAGATTTCTTAAAAAACTAAAAAATAGACTTAACATATGATCCAGCAATCCCACTTCTGCATATACATCTGGAGAAAACTCTAACTCAAAAAGATACATGCACCCCAATGTTGATAGCACTATTTGCAATAGCCAAGATGTGGAAGTAACCTAAATGTCTAGCAACAGATGAATGGATAAAGAAGATGTGATATACATAAATGAATATTACTCAGCCATAAAAAGAATGAAATAATGTCATTTGCAGCAACATGGGTAGACCTAGATATTATCATATTAAGTGTAGTAAACCAGAAAGAGAAAGACAGGTATCATATGATATCACTTATTTGTGGAATCTAAAAAAATGATAAAATGAACTTATTTACAGATCAGAAATAGACTGACAGACATAGAAAACAAACTTACGGTTACCAAAGGGGAAAAGGGTGGGGATAAATTAGGAGTTTGGGATTAACAGATATACATTACTGTATATAGAATAGGCAGGGGGAGGTTATAGCTCAGTGGTAGAGTGTGTGCTTAGCATGCAAGAGGTCCTGGGTTCAATCCCTAGTACCTCCATTAAAAAAAATCAGATAAACCTAATTATCCCTTCCTGTAAAAAGCTTAAAAATAAATAAATAAAATAGATAAATAACAAGGACCTACTGTATAGCACAGGGAACTATATTGAATACCTTGTAATAACCTATGATGGAAAAGAATCTGAAAAAGAATATATATATATATATGTGTATATGTATAACTGAATCAGTTTGCTGTACATCTGAAATTAACACAACATTGTAACTCAGGTATATTTCAATTAAAAAAAGTTTTTAAAAAATCTAGTATGTGCCAGATTCTGCTGGGTGCTAAGGGAGAGAAAGATGAATGAATCTAGTCTGGAGAAAAAGGGAGAAGAAATATGCATAATCAGCATTAATTGAAGGTGGGATTATGCCAAAATTGAAGTATAAATAAAAAAAGTTAGTGAATGTCAACTAGGAATATTTTAAATTTTAAGTAGCAGTGAGCAGAGAAACCTGATCTGTAGGCAGGGGTCTTTGTTTTCCAAGAGAAGAGACCTACTCAAGCTAACTCAGATAAAGAGGAATTATTGAGAGAATATGAAGATCACATGAAATGAAAATACAGCACAGGCTTCATGGGAAATGGGACCTGAGGCAGATGAACTGTGGCAGAAGCAATCTCCAGTCCCTCTTATCTGTGTTTTTCTTTGTTCCCTCTCTGTTTCTACTAGGCTCCTCTGCTTTCAGTTGACCCTACAGTGTTGCTAGCCCTAGTCTGACAGGATGTTTTTCGTCTGATATTCAGTATCATTTGACTCTATATTTAGGAAGGAACCTGATTGGTTGCTAATCAGCTGATAGACAGGCAGGTGTTGGCTCAGCCATTGCTGGGAGGCAAGAATGTGCAGAACAGTGGGATCCCATGGTCCATTGAGTTGCCCTTTACAAGGACTATAAGCATAGAAACTGCCTACTGTAGAAGGCAACTTTTAATTCACTGTTAAAAGGGGTACTGGATTTCAACTAGGGGTCAAGTTTGGAGGACATTTCTAACTTGGGCAGAGCATGACCAAAGGCAAGAAAGGAGGAAAGTCTAAATATATCGGGGATATTTAAGCACCTAGAATGATTGGAGTACGAGATCCATGAGACCAATGGAGTTCACAGTAGATGATGAAGTTGTGAGGCCAGAGCCAAGGAGTTTAGAGTCTATAGAAAATGGAGAGAGCTTGAAAATATTCTTCAAGGAAGTAATATATGAAAGATAAAAAACAATGCTCACACAGGTGGTGTCATGAGTGAGGTCATCAGCTTCTTAATGGTCACAAAAAGCCTCTGGATATGGAACTGGTCACTCTAACAGGAGGAAGCATGGTATAGTAAAAAGAAAAGGATCTCAAGCTTGGAATCAGGCAGATCTGTATTCAAGTCCTGACTTTGCCATTTTCTTTCTGTATGCCTTGGGGAGGTTACTTAGTTTCTCTAAGCCTCTGTTTTCTCACCTGTACAATGTGATTTAATTTTCACCTAGTTTACACTGGTATGGCATAATAACTGGAGGGGATATGGTTAGGTTATGTGTCCATTAAATTAATTTGTCAGTGCCAGTGCTGTATTATTGTGGCGTGTTAGGAATGTCATCACTATTCTTAGGTTTGCAGTAAGGATTGAATGGCATAATGTTTGTAAAAAGCTTAGCAAATTGCCTGGCACATGGCAAATAGTCATTACACACTGGTTTTTTTTTTAATCTTCCTGTCCATCTTCTCTTTGAAAATTTCAAATCTCTAATATAATGAGAGCTTGAACCAATAAGGAGTCTTTGAATTGGCTAATTGTATGATTATCTGAGGCATCTACATAGACCCCAACCCAGCACAAGGAGGTAAAGAACCTCCTCCCTGTTCAATCAGAGGAATTAGTCTTTTCAATAATGGCTCTTGCTCAATACTATAGATGTCTAGTGATCACTCCTGGACCCTTTAACACCTCAACCAGGTACTTATTTCTAGAACTCAGATGTGTTACCTCATTTCAGTAATTCCTTATTTTGCAGTTCATAGAGGACATACTTATGGATAGACTTTACATGGTTCATGTCATTATGATAATTAGCTGTTGGAGAAAAAAGTGATCACCTTCAGAAGCAACTAGTTTTAATTCTAGTCAAGAAAGAGAAAATCAAGATAGGACCAGGCTACAAATAAAGCAAGAATGTGGTCATCCTAGAGCTACTCAATTGTACAGATCAAAAGAAATCTAATAACTTTGGATGTCCAAGCATGAGGATACTTTCTGAAATATTAAAGAAGAAAAAAACTCTGTAGGCTTTTGAGTCTGTAGCATTGTAATTCTCATGGTTTTGGAGGAGAAGTGATCCACTGGGAATTTTGTGGTCTGTTATTGTAGGGGGATATTTATTAGTATTACATAGAAAGTGTCATGATGTCCTTTTTTTTTTTTTTAAACTCTGGAGGTTTGAATATTCTCATTGCTGTGGCTTAAAGAAGACTGCTACCTTTTCACAGAGAAGACAGATTCCACAGCAGTATTTGGCAAGAACGAGATACAAATTTTGAAAGATGCTGCAAAAATATAAGCCCCCTTTCTTGTCACTGTGACTCTACTGCCCTTAGGACAGAGATGAATGGTGTGAGAGAGCCATGTTCAAGGTCAGTGAGCTACAAGCCTGGTGACTCCTTGAGTCTCATGAGAAAATGACTTCTCTCTCCCTCTTTTTGTTTCACCTACATTTCTGTGAGTTTCTATTTAAGTCAGAGCACTTTTTATACTGCTTGCCCCAGGCACAGTGCTCTCAGGGTGACAAAGAGCGGCAGCTCAAGAACTGACTAGACAGGCAAGTTAGCACGTATCAGAAAATGTAGGACGAGAGCAATGCATGCCTCTAAAGAGGATCTAAGCTGGACCAGAACTATTCTCTTAATCGCTCTGGCTAAAGATTATCATCAGTTCAGTTATAGATTGATTCCAGAATTACTATTTATTTTTTATAATTTATTGTATACAAGTGTTTAAGTACATGGAATCTAATTCTCATACTGCATGTGGTTTAGTCATTTTCAGTAATTCTTTCTGTCTTCTTCATGCAATCCTAAACTAGAAATCAAAACACTTCAGAGATTGTTCCTTGTGATTCCTGGGTTGTATCTGGCCGACTATGTAATTCAACGTGTTGGTGTCCACAGCAAGGAAGCAATGAGACACCGATTGCCTAATACTCAGCAACAATGTAATTTGTAAAGCAGAACAACCCAGAATTGATTACAAAGCCCTTGGTCTTGAGAAGTTCTAAAGGTGCCTCTAAAATTTGTGTTGATGTTAACTCTTTTATCTTTTCTTCTAGAAAGAAACCAAACTATTTAATTATGCCCCTCTAAAGAAGTTTAGAATCTTTTGTCCAGTTTTTATTACTGCAAAGCTGTTTGTAAATCTGGAAGAACGTCATCAAATGCCTTTGACCTCAGCCATTCTCTCTACAGATTCCAGACCATATTGTACTCCCTTTACTGGAAATGCTAGTGTTAGACGACTTCTCTGATCCATGTGCTAGAGCTGATCAAACCTTATGATTAGTTAACTGTATAGAATCCCACATATCAAATATTAAAGTAGATGTAGGGGAGGTAGAAAACCATCCTGGGGAATTCAAGTCAGTCAACATGCCTTGTCATTCATAAAGGATCCCTTTTATGGTAACTTGACAGTTATTCTGGAAAATAATCATTACTATTTTTTTTTCGCCCTGCTACTTACAACACATTCAGGAATTATTTGTATGGAGAAGGAAACTTTACTTATTGACAATGAATTCTGATTTTTATATCATTTTAAGGGAAAGTATATATAACACATCCTAAATTGATTGGCAAAATATGCCAAAGCCATGATTTTTCCATTAAAAAGTGAGCCTAAATTCTTGATATATGATTGATTATTGCTTGTTGCATAACAACAAGAATTTGAATGATTATCCAAATTTGGAAAAATTTGTTGATTATGGTATCCTGTGTTTTGAAACAAGTAACATTTTGAATTATGTAATTCCAGGTATCTGTATAACAAATTGTCATTTGTAACACACATTGCAAAACATTGTACTATCTGTTAAAAGTTCTGCCCTTACTTCATGAGGCCCTATAGAATGATATTACAGGATTCTTACAAGGGTTTCGGTGGCCATTGGTGAGGACTGCTGGGAAGACAGTTCTGCCCTTTCTGGAACAGGATTGCTTGACTGATAGTGGAGGACCAGGCTCTGTTATTACAAGTAGTAAAGCAGCAGCAGCTGTGGGAACCACCATGAAATTAAGGGATAGCCCCTTTCCCTGTTTTGAAGCATTACATAAGCACCTTGGTTCTGTAATGCTCAAAGGAGAGGCTCCTAAAATATGACACCTCACCCTGGTAAGAGGAACTTGGTAATAGAATTAATTTAACTTAAAGATCTACAGATTATTGGGATACTTCTTGCTTCCAAGTACTATTGTGCAAATTCATACTCTCTATACAAGGTGAAGTTTCTTTTCTAGAGAATTTACACGTACAGTCTCTCTTTTTAGTCTCAATATGACTGGGCATTCTCTTCCTTCCACAAAGTTGTAAATTTTGTGTTGAAGATTTCTTTATAAAGAATCATTATTTTACATATGTCTGTTTTTATAATTCACAAACACACTTCCATTAATTATTATTATAGTTTTCTAAGTTTGCTAGCTCTCTCTTTGGACTTCCCTTTCAAAGCCAGCTTTAAACAGCCCAAATTTTTGTGTTAGTCTTTGTCTATTGTTCAGTAACTGGGGTCATTAATTCAATAATAGCATTGGAGAGGTGCTAAAGTTTTTCAAAACTGCAGATTGACCTAATTAATGTCTTTTCTGAGTTGTGCTAATTCCCCCATTAACCACTCTGGGGCCTCTTAAAGCTCCCCAGTCTCTGCCGCCATCTATTCAGAAGTGTTATGTGCTTAGAATAGGTTGTGATTACTTTGATTATGCATAGAATGGCAGTGTTTTAAAAATGTTTGCAAAGTGTTTTGCTTCTTGCCATTTATTTCTTGGATTAATCATAACTCTCGCTTATTACTTTGCCAACTTTTAGTTGTCCTCCATTCTGCTTTGTTGTACTCACCAAGGTCTGCTCTACCAGCATCACCCCGGAGCTACTATTTCTTGGTGATCTACAGTCAAGAGGATTAAGCATAGACCTAGATCAGGACTATTCTCTTAACCACACTAATTAAAGATAATTATTTCACAGTGAGGAAAGACTAGAGATTGGTGCCAGAATCATTGTATAGCCTTCATTGTTCATTATTTAAGACTGTGTACAGCAAACTGTAAAAATAATGTATTCTGTCATCTCTCTGCTATATCTTCATAGAGCTGTAGTTACATGTGGATCTTAAGGTAGGGGTGCTGACCTGACCACGAGATTAGTGTTTGCGTGCAGAGAATGTAAGTATTAAGTAAGCAGCTGTTCTGGCAGAATGAGGACTTAAGCTTATGTCTGGCTGGATGGCTTCAGTGCTACACAAGTACATAGATAACAGAAATCACCGTCTATTATTTTATCTTATAGTGTTGTGCTTAGTCAAAAAATGTGTTTGAATTTTCATATGCAAAATGTTTTTTTTTTCCTGTATGGGAAAAGTTAATTCTACATGGATAGCCAAGAACCAAAATTAAAATACAAAAGGGAGCATATAAACCTAGTCCAACAAAAATTCAGATGTCCATTTGGTGATTTGTTTGATAAATACACTAAATTTATTGATGGTTTTAGCTTGTCATCTTTATTTCATATTCACTGCCATCTTTGTTTTTCAGAGCACTGTGTTAATCATACGCTTTGAATGCTTTGACATCTGGTGCCTCATTGACCCTGGAGAGGCTATCCCCTCAGATATAGTGATTTCTAAACATAGTAACTGATTGGCCTGTGAAAGTATTTTTTTATATGCAAGGCAGCCAATCTAGAGCCCATATGCCAACTGTTTTATACAGCTCCTACATTCTGGGACAATATTCCATACCCTCATCATCTCAGGGCCAGGTATTTACATTCTAGGACCTGCTGAAATCATACAAAATAGTCAATCATAAAATTGCCTAACCTGCCTCACCTGTTATTTCTTGTGGAAACCACAATAAAGGCTCTTGCCCACATTTCCCCCCTGCTTCTTCTGCCTCCTGATTAACCCTGGGGCTTCCCCTTGTGTCCCATCCTCCCCGCAACATGATGGGTGTCCCCCTCCTCTTGGGACTTGTGAGTGTTACAGCTGTTTTTTCAATGACAGTCATCCCCTGGGCTGTTGGCCTCACCATATCTGAATAACAGTAAAACCTATGTTTTGCAACAAGAACCTATTACCTTCAAAAACAATATATATTGTTTAATTGTGTTAATTTTAACTGTCCAACTCCTTCCCTTTCTGCCCTCTATCTACTAGAATAAATTGGAAGACAGACATTTTGTCTCTCTTTTCTCCATACCCTCTCCAGCATTTATTGTTTATGGACTTTTGAATGATGGCCATTCTGACTGGTGTGAGGTGATACCTCATTGTAGTTTTGATTTGCATTTCTCTGATAATTAGCAATACTGAGCATTTTTTCATGGGCCTATTGGCCATTTGTATGTCTTCATTGGAGAATTGCTTGTTTAAGTCTTCTGCCCATTTTTGGATTGGGTATTATTATTACTATTATTATTATTATTATTATTATTATTATTATTATTATTATTATTATTATTATTATTCTGTATGAGCTGTTCATATATTCTGGAAATTAAGCTCTTTTCAGACTCATCTTTTGCAAATATTTTGCCCCATTCCATAGGTTTTTGTTTTGTTTTGCTTATGATTTCCTTTGCTCTGCAAAAGCTTGTAAGTTTAATTAGGTCTCATTTGTTTATTTTTGCTTGTATTTCTATTGCATGGGTAGACTGCCCTTGGAGAACATTGCTAAGATGTATGTCAGAAAATATTTTGCCTATGTTTTCTTCTAAGAGGCTTGTAGTGTCTTATCTTATGTTTAAGTCTTTAAGCCATTTTGAGTTTATTTTTGTG
Source organism: Camelus dromedarius (assembly GCF_036321535.1). Lineage (NCBI taxonomy): Eukaryota > Metazoa > Chordata > Mammalia > Artiodactyla > Camelidae > Camelus > Camelus dromedarius. The sequence continues at coordinate 37,760,824 of NC_087439.1, forward strand.
TATGGTGTGAGGAAGTGTTCTAACTTCATTGATTTAAATTCAGCTGTCCAGTTTTCCCAACACCACTGTCTACTCTATTGTATATTCTTGCTAAAGAGACTGTCTTTACTCCATTGTATGTTCTTACCTCCTTTGTCAAAGATTAATTCAAAAGTCTGTAAATTTATTTCTGGGCTCACTATTCTGTTCCATTGATCCGTATGTCTGTTTTTACCAATATCATGCTGTTTTGATTACTGTACCTCTGTAGTATTGTCTGAAGTCTGGAAGAGTTTTTCCTCCAGCTTTGTTCTTTTTCTTCAGTATTGTTTTGGCAATTCTGGGTCTTTTGTGATTCCATATAAAATTTAGGATTATTTGTTCTAGTTCTAGAAAAATGTCCTGGGTAATTTGATAGGGATTGCATTAAATCTGTAGATTGCATTGGGTAGTATGGCCATTTTAACAATATTAATTCTTTCAATCCAAGAACATGGCATATCTTTCCATTTCTTTAAGTCATCTTTAATTTCCTTAGTTAATGTTTTGTACTTCTCTGTGTATAAGTCTTTTACTTCCTTGGTCAGATTTATTCCTAAGCATTTTATTTTTTTGGATGCTATTTTAAAAGGGATTGTTTCTTTACTTTCCTTTTCTGCTATTTCACTGTTATTATAAAGAAATACAACTGATTTCTGTGTGTTAATCTTGTACCCTGCTACCTTGCCAAATTATTTTTATCAGCTCTTGTAGTTTTTGTGTGGAGCCTTTAGGGTTTCTTATACATAGTATCATGTCATCTGCATATAGTGACAGTTTTACTTCTTCTCTTTCAATTTGGATCCATTTTATTTCTTTTTCTTGCCTGATTGCTGTGACTAGGACTTCCAATACTATATTGAATAGAAGTGGTGAGAGTGGGCATCCTTGTCTTGTTCTGGACTTCAGTAGGAAGGTTTTCATCTTCCAATGTTGAATATTATATTGGCTGTAGGTTTGTCATAAATAGCTTTTATTATGTTGAGGTGTGTTCCCTCTATACCCACTTTGGTTAGAATTTTTATCATAAATGAGTGTTGAATTTCATCAAATGCTTTTTCTGCATCTATTGAGATGATTATGTGATTTTTTGTCCTTTTTCTTGTTGATGTGGTGTATCACATTGATTGATTTGCATATGTTGAACCATCCTTATGTCCCTGGGATGAATCCAACTTGATCATGTGTTTTATGTGTTGTTGGATTCTGTATGCTAATATTTTGTTGAGGATTTTTGCATCTATGTTCATCAACGATATTGACCTATAGTTTTCTTTTCTAGTGGTGTCTTTGGCTTTGGTATCAGGGTGGTGGAGGCTTCATAGAATGAGTTTGGGAGTCTCCTCTTCAGTCTTTTGGAAGCGTTTGAGAAGGATTGGTATAAGCTCTTCTTTGTATGTTTGATAGAATTCCCCAGTGAAGCCATTTGGTCCCGGACTTTTGTTTGCAGGGAGGTTTTTTATTGCTGATTCTATTTCTCTTCTAGTAATTGGTCTGTTCAAAAGATCTATTTCTTCTTGACTCAGTTCTGATGGACTGTATGTTTCTAGAAACTTGTCCATTTCTTCTAGGTTGCCATATAGTTGTTCATAGTATATTCTCCTATGATTTTTTGTATTTCTGTGGTGTTGGTTGTAATTTCTCCATTTTCATTTCTTATTTTGTTTATTTGTGTCCTCTCTCTTTTCTTCTTAGTGAGCCTGGCCAGAGGTTTGTCAATTTTGTTTACTCTTTCAAAAAACCAGCTCTTGGTTTGATTGATTTTTCTATTGTTTTTTAAAATCTCTATTTTAATTATTTCCTCCCTAATCTTTATTAGTTCTTTCCTTCTGCTGACTTTAGGTTTTGTTTATTCTTCTTTTTCTAATTCTTTTAGGTGGTAAGTTAGGTTGTTTTTTGGTATTGTTCTTGTTTTTGGAGGAAGGCCTGTATTGCTATGAACTTCCTTCTTAGGACTGCTTTTGCTGCATCCCATAGATTTTGTGTGTTTGTGTTTTCATTGTTATTTGTCTCAAAGTATTTTTTAATTTCTTTTTTGATTTTATCATTGATCCACTGGGTTTTTAGTAGCATGTTGTTTAGTCTCCATGCAGTCATTTTTTCACTCATTTGTTTTTCTGTGGTTGATTTCTAGTGTCAGGTCATTGTGATCAGAAAAGATGCTTGAAATAATTTCTGTCCTCTAAATTTGTTGAGGCTGGTATTATCAACCTTTTACCATTTTTGTCTTCTAGTGGATAGTGGTATTTAATTAGATCTGAATTTGCATTTTCAATGACTAATGAGATTGTTTTTTATATTTATTGGCTATTGGATATCTTCTTTTTGAAGTGTGTCTTCAAGTATCTTCTCCACTTTTCCCATTAAGTTGGCAGTGTTTTTCTTACTGACTTGTAGAAATCTTGGTAAACTCTGGATAGATTTGTTTTATGTATTGTAAATATCTTTTCCCACTGCAACAGTGTTGCTCTGTCACTTGATTGGTGGCATCAATAGTGGAACTAATAATAGTACTCCAATGTTGGGCAGACACAAAGTGACTTTAGTATTTACCACTTTATCTTTTTTTTTTTTTTGGTAAAGATCTCTTTACATGTATATGGACTTTACAGAGACTAAAAACCACTTCTTGGAATTAAAATTTTGGTAAGAGGCCTGAGGGGAAAGTTTGTGGATTCAGTGATCTTGAAATCAAAAGTCTTTAGTCAGAAATACCAATCCCTTGTTTTCCCTCATTTCACCCCTGAGCCTCATCTTCATCCCGACCCTCTCCCTGTCCCCCTTGATCTTCATTTATGATAGTTGGGGATAGCCTTTGTCTAAGAGTAAATTGAGGGTAAAGATTACAGTATCAAGGATGAAGTGAATGTCAGGGATAGACATAAGGGTTTTAAAGTATATTACATGATAATTTTATAGGCTGAAAGAGTATTTTTAGGTGTGATGTCAAATGTTTTGGGGTTTCAAGATGGTGGAAGCAAGAACTCCAGAGCATAGACCAGCACAGACCCTATATGGAAATGGAAGGTGGTGCAGTGTAGCACTGTCCTATTACATCCAGGGTCTCTATGCATTATTGAATGCAACCTGCCTGCACTTACGTCCTTTAAAGTTCCAACCTATTCACATAGGTAGGTGTGGATTATTCATGGTGGTACAGATTGGTATTTGATATACTAGAATATGTATTAATTTAAAGCAAAACCTCTCCCTTTGCATGCTGTGCAGAGGCAGCTGACACGAAGAAGGGGGAAAATATCCATCTTGATCAGTCAAGAATAGAGCCCGGGAATGCACCTAAGTCAAATGTCTATAGCCCAGTATCTCCATGTAGAAACTGATCAGAAACCTAGAATCATAGGTTTTAAAGCTCAGATTACCCTAAATTGTCTGGTTCAGGGGCTTCAGGATCTAGGATTCTGGAATAGACTTCTGTTGTTTTATTCCTAATATTGTATGCCACATATCCTCTGCGTGTGTGTACATACATTTTTCTGGGGAGAGGATCAGTGCTTTCATAAGACACTCATAGGGGCTGCATGCTCAACAGTTGCATCAAACTGATCTAGTCCAACACCTTCCTTTGGGCAGATGAGGAAACTGCCTTACCAGAACCAGAGATCACTGTTTCTGACTCCTTGACAGGCACTTCAGCCAGAACTAAAGATTTGAAGGTTAAAAGTAGGACACTGAATATGGAGATATTTCTCAGTCCCTATTAATGGGATTAGACTTTTTATTTTTATTAAAACTCACTTTTAGTTATAAGAGGATTCAGTAGAAATACAGGATTCAATATACAAAAAAAAATGCTTTATTGCCAAGGCATCCGTTTATTTTTTAACTCTATAATTAGAGTTAACAGTAGCTCTGATTAATAAGTTCTAGCTGCTTTCACACTGTGCTAGGGTTCCTTTGAGTGCTGGGACATGTTTTATTAACATGGAAGGGCTGTTGCAGCTCACCTCTTGTCACTTGAATCAGTTGCCTGCTGGCCTGGCACTCAGTTTTGTGTGGCAGAACCTTACTGAGTCTGCATGATAATGGACCTTTTAAATCCTAAACAATAAACATTCATTTTACCACTCCACCCAGCACAGAAATGCTCTCTAACCTCAAATCAGCCACAAATGAGACTTGGAAATCAATTCATTGTGCATCGGCTTCCTGCCTGGTTCATGCTTTGCAGCAAATAATTTTAGTAAAATATCTGCCAAGCATTTGTGTTTTGAATATGCACAAGTTGAGATACTGCATGTAATGGGGTCTTCAACCTTTTTGCGGCATTTCTTTTTTTATCCATAGGACAAATTCTATTGAGCCAAGCTGATTTTTATGCATTAGTGACTAGAATCAGGAAGTCTTGAGATGGGTTTCAGGGGAGAAAAAAATTCCTTTGGTAATTTCCCCAAAGTTTAGGGAGAATCTTCAGCATCCCCAAATTCTCTGGTTGTTTGAAAAAATGTTTCATGGAAAACCAGTTTATTATATTTATGCTTGTCGGATTCATTAGAATTGTCTCACGCATAAACCGTCTGTTGTTGAAGAAGCCAGGATGAGTGCCTTTGGCCCTGAAGAGAAATATCTTGTCAGGTTGAGACAAAAGATCAAACAGTTATGTCTCAAATTCCCTCCTGCTGGGGTGTGAAGGTTGAGCCAGACCTTCTTCCTCATATCTCCTAGGCCACAGTTCCATTATTTCATCATGCTCTGGTGCTCCTGGGAGCTTCCAATTTCTTAAAATTCATGAGAACGCAAGGCCAGGAGGGGCAAGTCTCAAATGTCTTCAGTTAGAGGACCACTCAGGGAAGCAAAGAGCCCTGTCCCAAGTCTTGCTATTGTAATCACTCCCCTTCTCTCTCCACTGCCCCAGCGGTGCTGCAGTTAGTGGCAAAACTGATGCTTCTTTTGGGAATTCCAAGGAGCTGATGTGTGTTTTTCATTAGCATAAGAAAATTAGTAACTTATGCCAGAAACTGAAGCATTGGCTCCATTAAACTATAATATAAACCTCAATATTCAGGAGACCAACCCAAAACAACATGGGGTACTCTTGGCCCTGCTAGGATGGATGTCTTAAAAAAGGGCCTTGTGGTACAGCCATAGAAGATCAGCTAACCCTTTCATGATATTCATCCATTCTCTTCTCTCTAGCTTTCTCTCTCTCTCTCTCGCCACATGTTTACTTTCAGGCAAGCCTTTTCCCTAGTTCTAATCATACATTCTAATTAAAAATGGGGACCTCTCCAGGTTTATTGCATGCTTTTTATTTTATGTTTCAAGAGCGTCTTGAAAAAAAGAGAGACAGAGGGGGCACATGCCAAAGCTATTGTAAGGTATGAATTCTATTTTAAAATCACTGCAGTGTGTTTGAGATAGAGGCATGATAAGAAGATCTTCCTTATTGCAGTTATGATTAAATATAATGAGTAGGATCAGTCTGCAAGCTTATCACTATTCTGTGTTGTAAAATTGCCCAAGAGTAAAATGCAAATACAAACAAGGAGTTCTAATGAGCCGATATAATAAAAGATCCAGGCAACAGAAAGCTGGTGGCTGTGCTTGGGTCTCTTCCCAATGGGTAACTTGAGCCTGACTCCTTTAGAGCAAGTCTGAGTTGGGTCAAGTCAGTTTCCAAATATAAAAATATTGCAGATTAGCTCTAAGCAATGTTATTCATTTAGAAGGATTTTTTTTTTTCATTTTCATTCATTTGAGAAGTAACATTGAACAAACCTGCAAGATACAAAAAGAAGTAAAGCCAATTTCCTTATTTTTTTCCTTTGTGAGTTATTATAAATGTTTTGGGCATTTTGGCTATAACTGATAATGCTGGGTTAAGAAAAAGTCTTTTTTGAACCCTTAGGACTAGAATTTTTTCTCTACCACCCAGACAACAAAGCTCTAAATGAGATTTATACTATCATCGTAAATTAAAGTTTTGTTTTGTAAATTTGCAGTGAGAGCACTTAAATCTACCTTCTTAGCAAATTTCAATCTGTCACTAATCTATACATTAGATCTACAAAAATTACTCATCTTGCATAACTGATACTTTGTACCCTTTGACCAACATCTCCCCTTCCCTGCCTACTACCCTACAACCACCCTGCCCCTGGCAACCACCATTCTGCTCTCTGCTTCTATGAAATTAAAGTTTTAATATAATATAAATAGTATCTTAATAGACTGAAATGTATTTCAGTCATCTCTTTGTAAAACAGCAAAAGCCCTTTTGCTTTCTTCTTGAATTTACATGTTTTTGCCTGCATATAAATATTCTAAAAGTGCCAAAGATGGACTTCCATAAGTGGAACATTCAGATTGATTCTAGCATATGAGGAGTTTTCTTTTCTAATTTTTTTTCCCACAGGAACTAGTTGTGATTCTAGACTTTGGCAAAACGGAAGGAGGTGGTGATGTGAGCCTGTTCACCTGAAGTTATATCCCCAAGGGACTATAATGATAAAGTTCCAAGATGGGTAAGGATGGACATTCAGTCACTGACATGGGAACATGCTTTGTATGGCTCAAGGCCATTCTGGATATTCTGTGTTTGTAAGAGCTTTGGAGTACAGCGTTGAACTTCCCTAATAGTGGGAGAGATATCGTATGGCTTTTTCTGGTGGGCTTGTCAAAGAATACTCACATATTAGAGATTTGGATTCCAGTGAGAAACTCTCAGGGAAGCCGGGACATAAACTATCTTGCTTTATGGTGACATTTTAACTTTTGGAAAAGAATGTTGCTCTCTAATAATGTCCATATATATTTTTTTTAACCTGGGTGCACATCCTGACTTTGGGATTTTAACTATATCCTGTCTTTTTCTAAATTTTCTCTAGACAGAAACATTTATTTCAGTGAAGATACATTTTTCTTTGTGATTGCAGAGTCTCTGTCTAGGCTGACCAAGAGCTCTTACCAAAAATGGATTCCAAAATGTGAAGGCAGTAAATAAAGTCACCATTTTAAGAGGTGCAACTCATCTCACTACCACACTTGGGGAACAAATATGTTGTTAAGGAGGATTTTCTACTTGTTTTGAAGCCCAAAATATAATTATCACTTGATAATTTATGGGGTGCCAACTCTTTAATGGCATCTAGTAAGCACTAAATTGCTTTAAGGGACAGAGACATTGTGTCACCTGCAATTGATTAGAAGGTCACAGGCCTTCGTAAAAAAAATAGCATATTTGAGCTTCTGCAGTTATTTGATAATATTATGTTCCATCTGTGATGATTTCAAATTTTAAGGTTTTTCTGGAGTCCTCATTTCCTGGGAACATGATGCTGAAGATCTACTATGAATTGAGATGTTTGAAAAGAACCAAAGGGTGGCTTTTGTTTCAGAGAGATGCCCTTTAAGGCTCTAGAGGACCCAAAACAACTGGCTTTCAATACATGTTGATCTGACCTTACTGCTCGCACAATTCTGATGAACTAGCTCCTATTTATAACTCGAATTAAAAAAGTCCTTTTGTGTTATGAACTTTCAATCTTATGAATATGCCAGAAATCTCAAAAATGTTAAAGGAATATTTTACCTGCTGAAAAAGTATGTCTTTTGCGGAGAGTTAAAGGATTTCTAATACACATGAAAAGAGAAAAGAAGTCTTTGTAATACTAAAACAATCAGGTATCTGCCAAAACAAACAAAAAAACCCACCTAAATTTAGATTGGAATATATTTTCACAGGGCTTAGATACAGATATAAAGTGTTGTCAGAGAAAATTTTATACACCCATAAGAGTGGCAGCTGTTACTCTTTTAGCTTCTTTATCCTTCTCTTTTGATTCAGGTTTCCCTGGTGGCCCTTTTATTCTCCAAAAATCTTCCAGTTGTTCCCTCAAATGCACCACTGAAAGTTGTAAGGTACACACACGTAGCATATGTAAAGAGTCACACATTTCCTAAAACGTTGACAGGTGTCTGCAGTACTTATCATTGGAGATGCTTCCTGCTGAAGTTAAAGTACAATATTGAGATTGATAGAGATTGAAAGAGATGGGGGGAAAAGAGACAGAGCTTAGCTCATGTAACAGCTGCAACCATTCCCAAATGTTTTTCTGCATAATCATGCAAGAAATTCATCATGTATTTCCTATTAAATATTTATGCAACTTGCTCCATAGGAGGGCTGTGGTATTTATTAATTCCCTGGTGTTGGTACATTTTGGTACATCTACTGACAGCAATAAATGTGTCATGCCTAGCAAATTCAATTCTTGGCAGAAAATATTAGAAGATAATACTTATTACAGGATATTGCAAACTTTAATTATGCCTAAATGATTTTCAATACTATTTTGAAATAAGCAACTGATTCCCTTTGCTTCTAGATGAAAGGAAGGGTCAGTGGAGTGGGAAATGGATGAGTAGATAGAAGCATTTCACTGTAAGTGCCTCATCTTTGTAAGAGGTGATCCATTTCTACCGTATACTAGTAATGACCACAAAAAATGTTTTGGTCTAATGATTATCAGCAAGTGAAGTCATCTGCTCTCCTACACAACTGGAATTTCCTTATCCTAAGATTTTATTAACTGAAAGGATGCAATAGGAAAAGCTAATTATCAAAACTTGCTCCCTAAATTAGTCAGCACAGAACATTAAAATCTCTAAGCTGAGATTTTACCAACATAGATTGATAAAAATCAAAATGAAACTTGTCACCTGCACTTCAGAATACTTTAACGTGGACAGACACAGGGTAAAGTGGCATTTTTTTCAGTAACACATCTAAACAATGCTTATTTTGTGAATCACACTAAGCTAGAACCTGCAGGAAATAAAATGGAAGTAGAGGTCATAGGTCTTATCCTTGAAATGTCAACAGTTTAGCTGGGGCAGAAAGACATTCATCTAAAACAGCTAGAGCAAAAACAAATATTTGATCATGTAGAACTGACTCCTAACTGTATTCCTAATGTGCATTATGTTTACCTTTCCAAAACACTTAAAAAATACTTTTTCTCATGGCAACTCCATCAAATTAGAAGAGCAGTTAATGTCCTCATTTATTAAGTGGGGAAAGTTGAGAGGCTGGTCTATGTTTATTCAACAGGTTATTGAATAGTTGTGTAATCATGACTCTTCAATAAGTATGTATTACTCTTAGATACATAAGTAAAACATCACCCAGGGAACTCCCAGAGGATGTATCTTCTAGTAACTCCACTTCTGTTCCAAGCAAAAGTTCCATAGAATCAATTTTAAAAACAATAGGGATTTTGGATTCTGTTTATGATGAAGTAGTTTGTAGAAAACCACTCTCCAGCTGGAAACAACTAGAAAAACTAGATAAAAGAAAACAAAGTAAAACAATTAGTTTCAAGGCATAGGAGAACCTTGAAACAGTCAGGAATGAGGAGGGAGGAAATTTTCCAAAAATGGGGGAAACCTCAGAGATTTCAACCAATAGTCTGCCTTTTTCCCCCTGGGGGCACTTGCTTATTCTAGGCGTGGAGACAAGACTGAGAATCAGGAATTTGCCTTCCATAGGGAGGGCTGCTGCTGGGGGACAGAAAAACCAGGAGAGATTTTTTTCAGGAGGGGAGGAGTAACTAAGAAAAGAATGGGGTGGAAAACTGAGATTGACATAAGGCCAGTTTTCTCCTCAATATATTTGTTGAAAATATAAACTTGTAGCTCAGAAAGCTAAGAAGCTGACCAGAAAGCCTGCAAAAGCACAGAAAAGTTCTCAGCAGTCTTGCCATGCTGAGACATAAGAATTAGAATTCAGGACCCATCAAGAAGAGGACTATGTCTTAGGAACTGAAGTAAACCAGAGAGACGGACTCTACCAAAACTGCAGCCTCAGTTCACTTCCTGATTGGATTAGGTTGATGAGTTCCATTCCATCTGCCTAGCAGAGGAAAGTCAAACTCTCTCTTAGCAAAGTTAACATTATATGGAGTCTCTCCTTCTCTCTCTTAGTGTGTGTGTATGCATGTATGTGTGTGTGTGTGTGTGTGTGTGTGTGTGTGTGTATTCCTCATATATTTATTTATTTTTCTAGCATTCCATAAAAAATTACTGAATATGTGCTGAAACAAAATCATATGACCAGGTAACAGAAAGAGATCCACAGGTGATGCAGTATGGGTGTTAGCACACAAGGATCTTAAGTATCATTAGGATATTAAAGAACAAGAGAATAGGTAGAGAAAAATAGAAAATGATGAAAATTTTTATCAAAGAGTTGGACTCTATAAGAAAGACTTAAGTGGAAATTCTGGAACTGAAAAACAATTAACTCAATAGATGGGTTTCACAGCAGAATAGATTCAACAGAAGACATGATTCCATGTTGACTGGAAGATATATCAACAGACATGTATCTAAACTGCAGCATAGAGAGAAATAAGGATGGAAAATATAGGGAAGAAAATTATAGACACATGCAAAATAGTAACAAAGTTCTATCATGTATGTCAATTGAATATATAAAGAAAGGTAAGAGCATAAGCAATATTTCAAGATACATTGGTCAAAAATTCTCCTAAACTTATAAACATATAGATTTAAGAAGTACCTAAAATCCAAACAGGATGAATAAAAGAAAAATAAACCCAGGTACATCACAGATAATGAAAACCAAAGATGATAAGAAAAATGTTTAAAGCACCAAAAATAGGTTCATTATCTTCAAAGAAATGACAAAAAGAATTATACTTGAATTTTCATAGAAATGATGGAGGCCAGAAGACAACAGAATGACATTTTTAAAGTCATGAAAAATATATATCTGCAACTAAGGATTCTATGCTCAACAAAGATATTCTTCAAAAATAAGCTTAAATAAATATATTTTTTGGACAACTCAATGAAGAGAATATTTTTGTAGATATCCACTAAAAAGTTTAAGGGAGTTTTTATGAATGAAATTTTAACTTAAAATCATTCCATATGGAAAAACAGAAATGCAAGAAGGAATGAAGAATACAGAAAAGTAAATATATGAATAAAAATAAATAAATCTTGACTGTAAAAGCCATTAATACTAATAACTACTAGGTTTATAATATATATAAAAATAAAATGCATGATAAAAATGCAAAAGGTGAGAGGGGCTGGGCTGTATAGACAAAGTATTGTAAGTTCTAGTGTTGTAAATGGAAGTGGTAAAATAAATAATTTGATCCTTCTGATTGTACTATGTCAGTGATGCATGTTATAATCTCTAGGGTAACTACTGAAAGGCTATTAAAAGAGAGTAACATAGACAATATAAATATATTGTAATATAGAGAAAAATGAAATAACAACAAATAGACTTGATTAATTAAAAAGAAGACAGGAAAGGAGAGAAAAAGGAGAATAAAACAGGTAGGGCAAATAGAAAACAAACAGAAATATGGTAACTATAAACCCCAATGTATCATAATTACACTAAATTTAAAAAAGGTTAAATACTACCGCAAAAAAACTTAAGAATTTCTGATGGTAAAAAACAAAACTCAACAGTATTTTTTAAAATATTAATTTTAAAACACATGCCTTAAAAGATTAAAATTAAAAGGATATAAAAAGGATATACCAACACTAGCCAAAAGAAAGTTACAAGTTTTAGACAAACTAGTTTTTAATGTATACAGTGTTAAAACAGATTGAAAGAGATAATTCATAATGAAAAAGGGGTAAATGCACCAGAAGCTATCACGATTCTAAATCTGTAGCCACCTAGTAACATAGTTGTAAAATGTATAAGGCAAAAATTGATATAAGTAAAAGAAACACAAATCCACAACTCACCTTTCTTAATAGGTGATTGGACAGACAAAATAATCAGTAAGGTTATAGAAATTCTGAATAATAAAATTAACCAACTTGAGCTAATTTGTATTTATAGAGCAATGCACCAAACAATGTCAGAACACTCTTTTTTTCCTAAGTGCAAATGGAACATTTGCCAAAATTATTCATTTGCCACATCATTAAACAAGCCTCAATAGATTTTAAAGATTCAATCATCCAGATTATGTTCTCTGACCATGGTGGAATTAATCTAGAAATCAATTTACTAGAAAATTCCCAACTTTTTGAGAGTTAAACAATATACTTCTAAGTTGTCACACATAAAAATTAGAAAATATTGTGTACTGAATAAGACAATTTATCAAAACTTTTATGATACACTTAAAGTATTTACAGTCCCATATTAGGAAAGAAGACAGACAAAGAATGATCTATACATTCATTTTAAGAAACTGAAAAAAGAACAGCCATCAAATAAAATAGAAGAAAGATAAAACAAGTGATCAATGGAATAGAAAACAAACTTATAATAGAAAACAATTCTAGGAAGCTAAAAATTAGTTCTTTGAAAAGGCTGATTAAATTGTTAAACCCTAGCAAGACTGTTCATGAAAACAAGAAGATACAAATGATCAAAATTAGGAATGAAAGGGGGGCGTCATTAAGGATCATGGAGATATTAAAGAAATAAAACTAGGATGGTGTAAACAACTTTATGCCATAAGTTTGATAATTTACAGGAAATCAATAAATTCCTCAAAAGTCTTAACTATTAAATCTGTTACTAAGGACCTTTTTATTTTATTAAAGAAATCAAAGCCATTATTGAAAGTCTTTCCACAAAGAAAACTCTAGCCCTGCATCACTTCACTGATGAATTATTTTAAATACTTAGGGAAGAAATAATACCACTCTTTTATAAACTCTTCCAAATACAGAAAAAAAGAGAGCATTTTCCAACTTGTTTCATGAGGCTACTAAAACATTTTGCTATTAAAACCTGAAAAGTTCACAATAATAGAAATTATAAGCCAATTACTTCCATGAATTTAGAAGCAAAAATCCTAAACAAAACAGCAGATAAAGTTTAGTAATATACAACCTGGAAAATTCCATAAAGCCAAGTAGGGTTTATTACAAGAATGTAGGTGTTTTTTAAGAAAAATGCAAGCAGCCTAAAAAAAATGGACAAAAGAATTGTATAGGTGTTTCATAAAAGTTGATATATGAATTTCCATAAGTACATAGCAATGTGATCAACTTCCCTGAACTTCAGGGAAATGCAAATTAAAACCATAATGATATATACTATATACTGAAATGAGGTTTTGAAGTAATTGGTGGTGGGAGTGTAAATTGGTTTGAATATCTTGGAAAGTCCTTTGGCAACATCTACTAAAGTTGGTCCAACTATTCCAGTCCTGGGTATTTATGTAGCAGAAGTGCACGTACATGTTCACCAAAACATATGTACAAGATTGTTCACAGCAAACAATTCATAATAGCTCCAAACTAGAAATAAACCAAACGTTGTTTAAGAATAGACTAGATAAATACACTGTGGTGTTTGTAAAAAGATGTGAGGTATAGCAGTGAAAATGAACAAACTACTGCCACACAAACATGAATGAATCCCACAGACATATTGAGCTAAAGAAGGCAATCAGAGCAAAGTACACAGTGCACAAATTCATTTATATAAATTTCAGAAATGAGTAAAATTAATATATGGTATTGGAAGTAATGAGAGTGGTTTTCTCTCCAAGTTTGTGACTAAAAGCGGACACAAGGGATACTTTCAGGGCAGTGGTGATGTTCTATTTCTTTGGGTGCATTTTTCCTCTGTGTACTTAGGGTTTGTTCACTTTTTGGTATTTATTGTTTTGACACAAAGTTTACTTTAAAAGACTATAAGGCAGCTCTTAGATAAATTGGTAAATGCCCTTCCACCAAAGAACAATTCTCTCAATTGACTTAAGAGAATGTTTTCCAATGAAGAGAACAAGGGACGATGAGTAGCAAAGCTTTTCTTCCTTAACTCACAGATCCTGTGCATGCACAGGTATAAAAGGATGTCAGCGTGAGGCAGATGAGAAAGAGAATTCTAGATAAATGGAAGATTGGTGTCATAGAGAAGAAAAGACTTGAAACAGAGGCCTTCTAGGTGAGATGAGGGCTCTGCTTGAAGCAATTTATCTTGTTCACTGTTCATTGGAACTATGTGACAGTAGAGAGTTGTCCCTGAGTTGTGGCGGATGGGGACATTTCCTCAAAGTAGTCATGGGTTTGGTTGAAATCATCTGCCATGGGGTGAATGGAAGGTGGGCAGATGACTCACATCTTAACAGATCTATCTCCTGTCCACCTAACACTAGGGAGATTGTGTCTCCCCTAGGAGATGAAGGGCTAATTTATTTGTTTTATTTTGGTTTTCCAAGTACTCTTGTTTTAGCCATAACGGGAAGTGTTAGATTGTAAAAGAAAGCCCAAATTCCACTTTGAAAAATAATAAGCTTTTGTAAATTTTAAACATCAATTGAGTTTTCATCATTAGCTTATTTTTTCCACTAATTAGAGTTCTGATTTTTTTTAATGTGCGTGATTGTAGAGTGTGTGTGTGTGTGTGTGTTGACAAATACTCCAACAGAGTGGGATATTAATTTTCTCCTCCTTTGATCATAAAAACTGTTCTTAGTGTATATAAGGTACAATATCCAAGTTTCCTTGATCTCTTGGGCAATTTAAATCTTGTTTCTACTTGTGTAAGTCCCTTGAAAGTCATGGTTAGCTTTTTACAGAAACAAAGAATGACATGAATAAACTTGTTTTACTATAGGCAGCAAATATAAGCTTACCAGGGTCTAAGACTAATGTTTTTATGTTGCTTGCTCCTATACGGTTAAATGACCTGAATGGCTGTATTAGAAGAATCAATTTAAAAATATAAGCAAAGATGAAAGGCAAACCCACTCAAGACAGTTTATAATTTTAGCTCTTAGAAAATTGTAAATGCTCAGCTGCATTAGATTTCAAAAAAAATTCCTTCCATAATACTAGCTGAGAAAATGGTACATTGTAATAATGTATATACCAATTTACCACTCAGAAGTCTTATGTAAGTAAAACAATAAATTGGAGCTCAACAATATACAACCTGAAAGCCTTTCAGAAAGGTCCTCTGAAATAACAGTACATTATTTTCAGGAGCTATTAAATGCTGTACTAATGCCGGTTTGTTAATCCTTTCCTGAAAGGAAAGAGGTAACAAAGGAAATAGTAACAAATGAAATCCCCATGGATACCCATGACAAGAGAACTAGCAGGCAGCTGAACCGAGGCTTCTGGGCCCTGAGCACAGGGCCACATGGGATACCCAGTGGTGGATGGTTAAAGCTGGCAGAGACTTCCAAGCAGAGTCTCTCAAGCTTTGGTCCGCGCTTGCACTGAGATCACCTGGAATGCTGTAAAATAGAACCACACCACCAACAGCAGAAACCTGGAACTCATTTGAGCAGGTTTTGGATTTTGATTCAGAATCTCTGGGTTTGGGGTCTTGGAATCTGCATTTTTATTTATTTATTTTTACCAGACTTTCCCCAGTGACACAGGTGCTTGCTGAAGCTTGAGACCTGCTCCCTCAGAGGCCATCTAGTCATCCTCCTTATTTTTGGATGATGAAGTTGAGGTTCAGAGAGGGGAAATGACCTTCAGACAGTCACCCCACCATCTAGTGGCATAGCTTGAGTTGATCCAGGTTTCTTCTTGCTCCCAGACCAGGCTCCTTTCCACCATCACATCTAGTTGCTTCTGAAGTAGTTTGTTTCCTCCTTCAGCAAATGTTATAAGCATCCTAAGAACCAATGCATCTACTCAGAAATATGACTCCAGATAATTCTCAACATCTCTAAACTCATATTTCATTTGGTTTTTAAAAACACTGTTAAAGGAAAGTCCAAAGTATATGGAATAATTAAAATTAACTCTTTCCTTTCTGCTCTTTAGAAAGTGGTAAGGGTGGGAAAACAGGAAATTCTTCCTTCTACCACTCATGGAAGTGTGGTAGAGATATAAACAATTTTCATCCAATGACAAAAGATAATTCCAAAGGTTACAGTTTATTAACCTGTAAGACATTAACCAGTTTTGTTTTTAACCAGAAAATCTTATCCTAATATTCATGTATTAAATTGCCTAAAGCACTTAGTCCTTCAGGTCTTATTTGAACCAGGTTTAATATCTCACTGGTTCCTCCATTGATCAATGCGTTAAACACAATCTTTGACATATATTCATTACGTAGTTGGAGTGTTGTCTAAACTTTTTAAAATTACACTTTAACATGAGAAATAAATCATCATAGAAGTCATGGAGGAGTGAGCAGCAACCTATGAAGTCTTCCCTGAATTCACTAGAGTGCGTGGCGTTTCCTCTTCTGCATTTCACACATGCAAAACTTGCCTTTATCACATTGCTGTAAACACTTCCTCAAGGCAGGGACTGTTAGTGGGCTTTGCATTTTATTTTTTTGTGTTTGCGTATTGGTGGCCGCTT
The DNA here is from genome assembly GCF_036321535.1 of Camelus dromedarius. Taxonomy (NCBI): domain Eukaryota; kingdom Metazoa; phylum Chordata; class Mammalia; order Artiodactyla; family Camelidae; genus Camelus; species Camelus dromedarius. The sequence continues at coordinate 37,777,156 of NC_087439.1, forward strand.
TTTGTTTCAAGAATGATTAAGTTGATTGGTTCTGTTAGTGATTGACGATCCCTTACAGGAGTGAGTGCTGAAAGAGAGTCAGGACCTATCATACACATTTTTGCACTTCTGCATCTACACTGTTCCAAATAACCTTGCTGAAGCAGGGCCAGTATGGGGAAAATTGTGAAGAACTTACTTTGTTTTTGGAGACCTCTGCCTTATTGGAAATAGTAATAACGCCATATCCTACTACTATTTAACATGTATTACATACTATGCAAAGATAAGAACCTCTGGTTATATATATATATATATATATATATACACATTTCAACTTCACAATATCCTAGAAACTAAATAAATCTTATCCCTATTTTCCAGAGGAGGAAACAGAAACATAGAGAGGGAACTCACTTGATTAAAATTTTATACCTCTAGTAAGAAAGAGACAGAGGATTTTAACTTGGGTCTCTAATTCCATAGCCCAGGAGTATATCCAGAGATCATCAATTGCTGGTTTTAGACACCTAGGCAAGTCACCTAACCTCCCTGAGCTTCCTTATCCTATCTGCAAAAAGTTATTATGGAGATCAGAAACAATGCATGAAAATCACTACCATAGTACCTGCCGTTGTCAGTGTCTAATTAAAGCTAGCATCGCCATGATTGTCATTGTTACCCTCTTCCCACCCTCTTCCCTCACTGGAGGTTGGCCGTTCCATTCACCTAACCTCTCCCTCACTTTCAGCATTTACCCCTCATCCCTCTTTCCCCTCCTGCTGGGCTCAAAGAGCCTGCACTCTACTTCTTTGGAGATACTGCTTCATGCCCTAGAGCAGTGCTTCTCAGTTTTAAACATGTACAGGGATTGCCGGAGGGTCTTGTTAAAATGCAAGTCCTGATTCTGAGAGTCTGGGATGGAGCCCAAGATTCTACATCTCTAACAAGCTCTCAAACCAGTGCTCATGTTCTTTGTCCCAGCTCCTCACTTGAAGAACCAAGGCCCCATCTTTCTACTGCTTTCCCTTACCTCACTCCCCCTCTTTCCCACCCCAACCCAGACTTACTCACTCAGAGGCTTTTTTTTTTTTTTTTTGGCTACTATGATAACAGAAAACTACAGGTATTCATGATTTTCCCAGGTTACAAATTTGCATTTTTAACCATTTTCTGTAGTTTGTAGTTTATCTCTACCACCTCTGTGCATATGAGAAAGAGTTTACTGATAATTTTAAATACCTGTGAAGAGGGAGTAATACTGGTGAGTGGGGTGGGATAAGGGGGAATGTTGGGGATGCAGAGGAAGCTCTTTGGATTGTCAAGTCACATGTCCTAGTGGCCATTAAATTGTGTAGGTCTGTTTATCAATTAAATAAAATAATTCACAGTAGCTTCAAAATTCATAAAACAAGTTAATGAATTGTCTTTTCTTCTGAGCCTGTCTTTCATCTTAAAAAGTGGGTTATGGATGCCAGGACAATCTTCCTGTTGAAAATGTTGATTAACTTTTTGTGCAGTGGAGCTGTTAATAGGCAGTACTGTAGCTTTGGGAAATCCAACAAATATTTACAGAGCCCAGTGAAATTGTGTGATGATTATTATACCCTTTCTCCCAAGACCAGCTGGGGCCCTCCCAAGGCAACCCGCAGCTAAACTCTGCCTGATAATTGACATAATCAATTCTTCTTTATCCAAGTTCAGATATAATTATCAGAAAAGAATTCATTAAGTATATATATATATATATATTTTCATCTTCAAATGTTACCCATTTTTACAGGTGGGGACATTAAGTCATAGGGTTTAAATTTCTGAATAAGATCCTGAAGGAATTAATTGATATCTAAGAACCCCCCCCCCAAAACAACAACAACAACAATCATTCAGAAATTCCCAGTTTTATTGACCATTAGTTAGAAATGTACTTTCCATTTTTTATTGAGGTATAGTTGATGTATAATATTATATATATTTCAGGTGTACAACGTAGTGATTCATAATTTTTAAAGGCTATATTGCATTTATGTTTATTATAAAATATTGCCTATATTCCCTGTGCTGTACACTGTATCCTTATAGCTTATTTATTTTATATGCAGTAGTTTGTACCTCTTAATACCCTATCCCTACCTTGCCCCTCCCCCCCTTTGCTCTCCCCACTGGTAAATACTAGTTTATTCTCTATATCTGTGAGTCTGTTTCTTTTTGCTATATTCACTAGTTTGTTTTATTTTTTAGATTACACATAAAAGTGGTATCATATAGTATTTGTCTTTCTCTGTCTGACTTATTTCACTAAGCATAATACTTTCCAAATGCCAGTCAGAATTTTGTGCATTTATAGTCATCATCATCATCATCATCATCATCATCATCTGGAAGGTGGCCATGCCTCTCTCATTTATTACCTAAGTGTGCATACATAGCAATGCATGCTGGTAAGAGATGTTAATTGTAAGTACAAAGGAGCATACTTTAAAGTTTATATTTAAACAGAGCTGCCATTAAAAGCAGTTAACTTTCTGCCAGTGACACTGTTGGTTGTCCACCCAATTGCACCCTGCAGCTGCTCCTGCTGCCTGCTCAGCCACCGCATCTATCTTGCTGTCAGGCTTTGACAGGCAAGAATGAAAGACAAGAAAATGACCAATATTGCTTTCCTCCCCTGTAGCTAGGACTTGAGCATACCCAAATCCAGTGTTAAGGGACCTGAAGGTCATTCAACAGGGAGCTTCTGGGAGACGTCTTCCTTCAAAATAAAAAGAGATGCGTGGAAAATCTGTCTTCCTTCTGCATTTTGGAGTGACTGTGTGAAGACTGAATACACTAGAACTGCGGCAGCTTTGTTTGTGTGTAATCACTGGAGAAAAAGGCTGAGGACACAATCTCATGTCTGAGTAAAAGGAGCAGAAAGATAAAAAGAACCTGGGGCCTCCGTGGCATTGTGGAGCTTTTGCTTCAATTGTGGAACTGCCCCTCCTTTTAGACTGCTCGCTTGGTGAAATGTTAAATGCCCTTTTTGTTTCCATCACTATTAGGTATCTTCTGTTCCTTGCAGCCCAGAGCATCCCAGCTGGTGTTCTGGTCCTTGAGAAGGGAGCCCCTGGGGTTGTGGCTGGGTAATTCAAGGTGGAGTAAACTGCTGTTTGAGCTCCTCCTGAGGTGGCAGAGAGCACAGTTGTGGTCAGCTGCACTTGGAAACAAGCTCTAGATATTTAGTGAAAGCCATAGGAATTTTCTCTGCCTCCCCTGCTCAGGCAGCCTGACCTTGCTTTCTTTCTGTGCCAAATTCTTGGTGTTATTTGTAACAAAAACCTCAGTTTGGAGGCCAATGGTGGCTTTTTAGAGCTTTCAGTTTCATGGATAGACAGATGTTAGAGGAAGTTTATTTCTCTGAATATAGCCTATATAAATTATAGTCTCTTCAGTCATATTAGTGGAATAGAATTTAAAAGCAGACTATTAACAGATAGAGGCCATTTATATCCTTTGCAAATGATGTCATATATAAAGGTCTTTTCCTTAATAAGGTTAACTGTTTTCACTATTATAAGAATTATCTGAAATTGAGCCCATAACCTCAGACTACACTGTGATGTGTTTATATGTGTTTACGAACAAGGAAGTAACTATGAAGTGATCTCGTACTATTTTTGGAAATTTATAGAAGTTGTTCTTGAAAAATAAATTACAAGATATGTTGATTTTGCCTGTCTACTTTCCTTTTGATTTTTATTACACCCAAAGTTGCTTTTTGATTTAGACTGATCCCATTTTACACAGATAACTTTTGACTTTCTATAATCATATGTTATTGCAGTTACTGCTTGGGTTGACGTTTAACATTCCCCCAAAAAGTAAAGATTTTAGAATTAGTAATTCCTTACCATTTTGGATTTAAAGCCTTATTGGTTCAGGATTTTTAATGCTTCCGTAGATCTTAGATCTTGCATTTCTCTCTACCCCACCTAAATGTGATCTTCAAGCCCAGGGCCTGACTTGACTATCCAGCCAAATGCTGGAAATTCTTATCCAGCCCCAACTACATGATCTGACAGCTACACCCTCAGCCACCCTTGCTGCCAATGCAATGTGAACACCTTGCAATCTCCAGGCACCCCATCCTCAGCACCTTTGCTGTGCCCTCCCTCTGAAGGTCCCTCTGCATTGTGGGGGCTAAATCATATCTTGAGGACCTGCTTGAGTGTCATCTCCTCTATAGACCTGCTGTAACACCTCTTGAGAGCAGAGCTGACCTTCTCTTCCTTGGAACTCTTCTGCTTCTTGTCTGAATTTGGATTTGACACTCAATATACTGAATTTTACTTACCTGTAAACTCCTTCCTAATATCCACAGTGCTGGCCCGTAGTATGTAGTTGGTAAATACTTATTTAATAGTTAAATTCTGATAATCAAAAATTTTGTCTTATTCTCGGGCTCCCTCCTCCTTGCTGTATAACACAGTTCTCATAAATGACTTTAAGAGGAGATGATGAGTTCAGTTTTGGATGTATACAGGGGTGATATTAAAATACTTAATGGGGTGTAACGTCATCCAGTCAGCCCAGAGGGTGGCGTCAGGCTATATAGTTGCCTGTCAGCCTGGGATATATTATGCTGGGTGGAGGGAGCAGGTAGAAAAACTTACCACAAGTTCAGAGGGGTTGTCAGCCTGGGCCAGGGGTCAATAAATTCCAGATTAATGTCCCATTTGAACTTCAACCCTCTTTTCCCTTCCTCTCTTGCTAAGGGTTAGACAGTACCTATATGCCAGTGGATAGTAGTCTTAACCTTTTTTTACCCTTTTACCAACCCTTAAGAAGTTTGTCTTAAAATTACCCCCTGGCTCCTATTTAAAGCACTCTATTTCATACAACCTCATACCACTTTTTCAGGACTTTGTAACAGCATGGTCAACCCTTTCCCCTTCAGCATGTAAAGACCTTTTTTTACCCTCACAAACAAAGGAAGGCTGACTGCTCTGAGTTTATGTAAATTCAGTTTTTAATCTGCCAGCCAAATAGGGCATAGAGATTAATTCTTAAGATGCTTTTCAGCTTTTGAATTGTGTGTTCCAGGGAAGATGTTTTTTATTTTTCTTTTTGGCAGATTTGATGTAGACATAAAGATGGAAAGTTAATTGTTAGCTCTGGGCGTTCAAAGAAGGTTAGGATTTTTACCAACTCTGCTTAGAAAGGACTTATTGCCTAAGGATTTAACTCTGGATTAGTAGCGTCTGATTCAAATTGAAAATGTAGTAAATGTCAAATAACCAAATTGGTTGCATTGAGGGGGCCACTCATTAGAGAGAGAAGAGAGTTAGCATAACTGATGAGGAGTATCTCTAGCAAGGAAGGTGAGAATGCTAGATTCTCATCTCACTTTTGTTAGTGTCATAATGGGAACTCTGGAGTATGAGATTTTGACTTCCCCAAATTCCTTCACTTCTAGCACTGATCAAGGAGAAATACAAATGTATTTCTCCTCTTACCTCACAGCTGTGTGGGAGGTTCGGTTATCTGGAAAACATTAGCTTGTGTGTCTACTGGCTGGCTCCTCAGGCTGATTCCAAGCTTTTGTCCTTTTGTTTCAACCGCTATATGGGTGTAAGGGGCACTGATAGCAGGGCTGTTTGTCAACAAGGCAGTCGCTTGCCTATTTAGTGGAGACAGACTGCCACTTGGGTCTTGACTCTGCTATGAGATTTGCCAAGTGATGACACGAACCCACTCAAATGTCTGGGAAGTGTCTGCCTCTTGAGTGTTCCATTTGATTCATTCCCCACCCTACCCCCGACACTCAGTTCCTCACTGACCTTGCTCCAGTCCCAGGAGTGAGCTTCCTGGACTTGATCCTGCCCTGGCAGAATCAGCTACCTCCTCTGAATGTTCAAAAGGCACCTCTTGGCAAGCATTTCTCTCCCAGATGAGTAACAGGGAGGCAGAGGCACATCACTTCTTACTGATCTTCTTAAGAATGCACTTTATTTGGCTTAAGGCCCAGGATTATCTGGAAGGAATGATATGTTTGTTGGCTGACTACTACATTTGCCAGATAAGTTTAATGGATTTCTCAGTGTATTGAGGTATATTCTTTATAGTTAAGATTGACTTCATGGAAAAAACATCTACCTATTCTCTGCTTTTAACTATGCCCAGGTTATTCTTTACCTTGGAATATAAAGCTTTACCTCATTGCCTTATCACACTTCCACATCAACACAACCACCTTTCACTGCCAAATTCCTGAATAGATAGTATATGTGTATTGATTGTGTTAATTTTTCATCACCTGTGCTCATAGTAAGCCTTTGCAATCTGGTTTCCACTCCTACCAAACAACTGAAATAATTTTTTTCCTGTGCTTTTTCTACCAGCCCTTTGTAATTTTTCTCAGTTGTTACCCCACTAAGTCTCTCTGGAACATTTGGTATTGTTGATTAGCTTCTTTCCTTAAAATTTTGTTTGAGGTTCTGTCTCTGTAACATGGGATTCTTTCCTCACCTCTGCAACTCTTCCATCTCTCCTTTGGTGACCCCTTTTTCTCCTTTTAGCCATCAGCTTAGAGCTTTGTTCTTGTCCCTGTGCCCATTCATTTTCAAAATTAATACTTTCTATCAAAATAATAGTGAATCCTTTCAAGCATCTTTAACTTCTCACAAAAAATCTGTCCCATTCTTCTACCTGCTTATCACTTCCACCTGGATATCCAGTCTCCCCTCCCAAGTTCTCCATTCCAGGAAATAGATGGATTGAATTGGGTTTAAATCTTGGATCTAAACTTCTTGGTTGTGGGACTCTGGGCAAGTTACTGTGTATTGGCTCAAGTAGAGAATGGGACAACAATGGTGATGAAAGTCTACCTCAGTGAATTTAGGAGTAATATATGGAAAGGGCTTAGCACAACACCCTGGCACCATAGTAAATGCTAAAAAAGTTTTTATTATTAGTCAGATTATCTATAATACTGCCTTCTCCTTAATCTCTACATCTAATAATTCACCAAATTGTTTCTCTTCCACTTTAATCATCTCTCTATATTCCATCACAGCTTCATTTCCTCTATTCATTGAGTGAATGGATAGATTTTCAGAGCCTCTTTGCTGTATGTTGTATCATTTATTAAGCTGCTTCCCAGTTCAGAAAGGTTTACCACTATCAATGAATCACAGTCAAATTCTTCAACTAGATATCCTAGTCTCAGCATCATTGTTTCTGCATTGGTGGTCACTTTCATCTCCTGCTACTTAAGATATAGACTTCTGCTCCAGTTAAGGCAGTCAGCTTCCTTGTCCTTGAAAATGCCATGCCATTTCCACTACCTGAGCATGTCCTTTAGATGACAGTACCTGCCTTGGGTGAGGAAGAGGTGACATGGGCCCCATGTATTTGTCATCTTTGATAACTTCTTAATAAATACACTTTAAATCAACTGATTTTAAAGGAAGAAGAGAATCCTTTTGAAAGTTTTGGGAACAGGATACAAAGTTCAAGAGGGCATAAAAAGGGTAAAAAACCAGAAATACTTGGTTCATATTATCAATTCTCTGAATTAGATTGGTAATGAAAAGTATTGTTTAATGGATTAGGCATTACAGTTTGCTAGGCATTCTATAATAAATACCACCAACCCTGTTTTGCTCTAGTTGCCATCCAACCTCTCTTTTCAGCATCAGGACAAAGGACTGAATAGCATGTTGTGACCTCTACATCCTCTTTATAAAGACAGAATTAGGTTCCAGATTATATTCCATGGTCTCCATTGCCAAATGCACTGAACCAACATTTGAGAGGTCATTATTAAACAATGTATACTTATTGAGCTCCTAAAATATTCAAAGCACTGTTTCAGTGCTGTGAGAGAACCTCAAGAAGAATAAAACATGTCCCTTTACTATACATGTTCTTGACGTGGCAGTATTTTCAGTGCTATGTATATTTTCTCAAATATGAATTTTTATTAAAGAAACACATTTACAAAGTTAAGAATATCAAATGCTATTTCAAGACTTCTGATGATGAAAATGGCAGTCTCCTGCTCCACCCCTGCCTGAGCTCTGTTACCAGAGGAAACCACATTCAGGTACTGTAGGTGTTTTTTGAGCTGCTTAAATCAATATTTATAAATAGTGTTACTTGACTTTTTAATTCTTGCAAGATGAGAATCTAACTGTCTTATTGTCCCCAGCCTCAGCTATTTTTCACTTTCCTCTTTTTATGATAATTATAATTTTTGGCAAGTTAAATATTCAAGGTTTATATTACTATATTTATACAAACATTCTTCCCCATTCACTATGTAGTATATTCTGATTACAATTTCTTTCTCGTACAACCTTTTGTTCTTCTTAAAGTTAATAATTGCCTCACTTCGTCATTTAAAAAAATTGTCTTTGTTTCTACCTCTAATTTAAAAAAACTGTAAAATCCTCTTGGCTATGGTCAAACACATTAAATAATCTGTCAGTTTCAACCCTAACCATACTCCAATCCCAAGAAATCTGTCTTGGAATCCTGGACTTCATGTTCCTATCTGGAATGGTTGTTCTCTTAGTTTCCTGAACAGCTGGCATCATGGGAAATCTATTGATCTTTCTCTTAAGTTGAATCTCATGTTTTCCTCTTTTTTTTTTTTTAAAGGACATCCTTTATTAGCTTCCTGGGGAGGGGTTTTATGAGAATAAGTTTTTGCAAGACTTTTTTTTTGTATTTTCAAACTTGAGGGTTATCTTGGCTGGGTATAGAACTCTAATTTAGAAATAATTATTCCTCAGAATTTTGAAAGCATTGCTTCATTGTCTTCCATCTTCCAGTGTTGCTACTGGCTGGTAACTCCAACAATTTGTTGCCATCGCTCCTCCGTTGCTACACTTCTTGTCTTTTCTTCAACTTTGTGACTTTTTAACTTTTTAAAACATATTTAGCTTTGGTTTTTGTGGTGGTTGGAGATAATTGCATGGGTTCAGTTTTCCATCATTATCTTGGAATCTTTAATGTCATATTGGTTCTGAAATACTGAATTATATCATTGTGTAGAGTTTATTCTTGAATAAATCACAGAGAAGTGTCTTGATATGACAATGCACTGATTATTTAGTGATTATCAATATCACGTGTTTCCTATTCCTGCCTTATGTTTGAAATTTTACCCCTTTTTCAGTGCTTCCTATTTCTTTTTTCATCACTTTTAGTATATAATTAATTATGCCATTTATGCTATTTTGAGAATGTATCTGATTTTTTTTAAAAAAAAATATATATATGTATTTTATTGAAGTATAGTCAGTTTACCGTGTCAATTTCTGGTGTATGGCACAATACTTCAGTCATATAGGAACATACATATATTCTTTTTCATATTCTTTTTAACCATAAGTTACTACTACAAGGTACTGAATACAGTTCCCTGTGCTGTACAGTATAAATTTGTTGTTTATCTATTTTATATATAATAGTTAGCATCTGCAAGTTTCAAACTCCCAGTTTATCCTTTCCCACCCTCTTTCCCCTCTGGTAACCATAAGTTTGTTTTCGATGTCTGTGAGTCTGTTTCTGCTTTGTAAATAAGTTCATTTGTCTTTTTTTTTTTTTTTTTTTTTTATTCTACATATAAGTGATATCAAATGGTATTTTTCTTTCTCTTTCTGGCTTATGCTTAGCATGACATTCTCCAGGCCCATCCATGTTGCTGCAAATGATATTATTTTATTATTTTTATGGCTGAGTAGTATTCCATACCACAGTTTCATATCCAATCATCTGTCAATGGACTATGTCTGATTTTTAAAAAATATTTATCTGAACATAATTTAAATACCATAAAATTCACCTATTTAAGTGTACAATTCATTTTTAGTATATTCACAGAGCTGTGCAACCATTATTATAGTATATTCTGTCACCCCCAAACAAAATCCTCTATCCATTAGCAGAAATTCTCCATTTCTCATTTCCTTCTGTCCCTACAACCACTAATCTAATTTCTATCTGTATAGATTTGTCTATTCTGGACATTTCATATAATGGGATCATATAACCTGTGTTTTTACTGTGACTTTCACTTAGTATAATGTTTCTTTCACTTAGTAAAATATTTTCAATGTTTATTTATGTTGTGGTAGGTATCAGTACTTCGTTTTATTTTATTGCCAAGTCTACTAAATTTTAAGTTCTCTGAAGACAAGTTTCATCTTTTAAGCGTAAGACCTAGCATAGAATCTAGAAGCCATTAATGTCTAATATATTTATTAAATAGATAAATGCATAATTCTAAGTCCATTTTCAAATCTGTCCTCACAGTCCTTTCAAAAAGTTTATCTAACCATGTCTCCACCCCAAGTTTTTATTTCAAAAAAGTTTGAGGAATGTTTGGATAAAAATTAAGGTATTCTGAATATACATTATTCTTAAGTTATCTTCACAGTAGGAATAGTATACTAGCCACAACCACCTCCTTCATAACTTATATCATCATTAGGGTTTTCTGGCCTATAACTCAGGCATTTAATCAAGTTCAGTCATGACCAGGGCAAGATTGGAACAAATAAGAGTTCTTAGCTGGATTCTAGAGTCTCCTTTATTTTCCTGAAAGGGTTGGCCTTGGTCACCAAACTAATATAATTATTTAATTCTTGTGGAACTCTGCTCTGATTTAGCACCATCCCCCCCCCACCCCCGACAGCACTAAGTATTTCCTCTTTCAATCCTTTCCATTTCTTTAAACCAAATGGAATTAGGTCAAGGCTGGGGCACCGACATTCCTTCCAGTGTTCTGTCAAGAATAAGGTCAAGTTTTGTAGGTTCCTTTCTTTTTATCTCTGTCGAGTCAATATTTGGGAAGCAGAGAGTTTTCTAAGACTTCTAAAATATACTGTCCTGGTTTGCCCCAAACCCTGCACTCTCAAGAGAAAACACAAATACACAGAGGGTTAGGAAGCCTTACACCTCAATATCTAAGAATAATTTAAGAAGACTTCAGTTTGAAGAAAGAGGAATAGGATAAATAATTTCCTCTAACTTGCCTGTCTGTGATTCTAATGTATTTCAGGTCCTAAAATAAGATAGTAAAATGTGTGGAAGATAGTGATAGGATAGGTATAAATTGAGAGATATTAAAAACTAAATTCATATCCATTTGTGGACTGTAGTTTCCATCCATGTTTATGATTTCAAAAACAAGGATTTAATTTTTAAAATGAGTTTAATGGCCTTGAATTGTTTTTGAACAGCTGGAAATCTTTTACAGTAACATCAAAGGTGATTACTCCTTCATGGCAAGAGATCAGGGGGTTTGTGTGCCTTGGATTGATGTTAGCTCAAACATTTTTTTTCTGAACACACACACAGTATTTTTTAAAATAAATCTTTTATTCTGAATTCGAGAGCTCTGAAAGAGCTTTAAATGCCCCCCTGCAGGGGAGCTCAAATCCAACAATGCAAACATCTGACTTTATATATCCTTATGTTTCTTCCTCAAAAAGATGAGAAGGACACAGGGGAAGGTTTGCCTATTTTTATCCATGAAACAAGGTCACTAAATATGTTATGTCAATTAAATCAAATTCCTATCTTTTAAAAATGTTTCTGTGTAATCTGTTAGGTTTTTTTTTTTTTTTTTTTTTTTTTGCTACAATTTAAGAGCGATTTGGGTTCTGTAACTATTATTTTCCTAGTTGGTTATCAGAGTCTGAATTTTGCTTGACATTTCTGAGATAAATATAGCTGCTGGAGCACTAGCATTCTGATTTCAAAATCTGACTACATTAGAAGAAAATTAACCTTTTCGAAAAGCCGCTTTTCTAAGGAATGACTTTAATCAAATGAGCTTTAAATGTTTTACCTGCAGTTAGAATTTTTAGAGGGATTGCAACTCCCTAGTGATCTACTTTTTTGAAGGAGAAAAAAAAAATCAAATAACCTATGGGAAAATAACTATGAAAATCGTAAGGAAGATCCCAATGAAACTAAATTTTGTAGCTGAAATGGTTTTTTAAAGTAACATCAGGTTCAGCAATCAAAGTAGAAAGTGACTTTATTATAAGTAGTTTTGATAGTTTCAAAGAAAAATATCAGGTTGTATTAATATCCAGTAAATTGTATGTTTTCTGTTGGAATCCTCCATGATACACTTATTTATCCATGTATTTCGTATTTGACAGATACTTTCACTGTGCTGAACAGGAACACTGAGGGTAGGGAGCTGTTGTGGAGAAGTGCCAGATCTATTGTACATAACAGATTGTTAAAATATTAAATACTTCATATATATATTAAACATTTGAACAAAAATTATAGTGCACATGATTTTTAGTCTACCAACACAAGTACACAAGACATATTTTTCCTCTTCTTTTAACTTTCTCTAAATTGGCTTAATTGGATATCAAAGTGCTGATCCCACCAGTTAGTGGAAAATTTCACCCCAGGAATTCTTGGGGGTTCCTTCTCACTCTGGGATTAGGTTGCAGTGTTGGGATCTGTTGTGGATTAAATTGTTTGTCCCCAAAAGATATGTTGAAATCCTAACCTGCAGAACCTCGGAATGTGACCTTACTTGGAAATGGGGTCATTGCAGATATAATTAGTTAAGATGAGGTATGGGAGTCAGATGGGTCATTAATCCAATATGACTGGTGTCCTTATAAGAAGAGCAGAGAGACTCTACACAGGGAGACGACAGCATATGATGATGGAGGCAGAGACTGGAATGATGGGCTACAAACTAAGGAACACCAAGGATGCCAGTGCCACCAGAAATGAAAAGAGGCAAGGAATGATTCTCCCCTATAGGTTTCAGGGGGAGCCTGGCCCTGCCAACACCTTGATTTTGGACTTCTAGCCTCCAGGACTTTAAGACAATAAAGATCTATTTCAAGTCACCTGGGATGTAGTATTATGTTAGGAATTGATACAGGACCTTATACCATACAGGGTGTTGATGTAGATGGCAGAGCATCTGGTCTCTTGTCTTCTGGACACACAGATCAATGCTGAGCAGGCCACTGTCCCTGTTCACACGATCCCTCAGGCCTGGTAGATCCTGTTTGTATATCATGCTTGGGATCCAGGTACTGTTTAGGAAGCAGGAACCTCTGATCTCTTCACCTGGTACATCAAGTGGCTACCAGTAAGGTTTGACTCACCTTGGGGGCATTGCCTTAGAGGAGTAAGATTTCTTTACTTTCTCTTCTAGCCCGCGGAGATTTTTAATATTTTAGAAGGTAGCCTCCTTCTCCTGCCTGCTTTTCTAGACTACAGTTTCTTCTTTCAAAATTGTGTCCTCTTTACCTTTTCCTCCATCCTTATAAATTTTCTGAAAGAATTAGGCCTTTGAAAAACATCAGAGATTGGAGTCTTCCTCTGTCTCCATACTCCAAACCTCTGCCCCTCCTTGGGCAATGAAACCAAACAGTGGAGAAGAGCCTGATACAGGTAGACGGGGAAGGAAAAAGTGGAAAATATAAATAGGAAAGGTTTATAAGATATTCTCTCAAATTCCTATCCAGCCACAAAATAATTAACAAGGCTACATTAAATTATCCAATGGATTTTTAAACAATTTACTACGTCTCCTTATGTCCTGACAGTAAATTAAACATAGCAGACTGAGGTTGAAAGAAGGAGATCAAGAGTGGTGTTTACTGCAATGTTTCAGTCTCTCCAAAATTCCACTTTAGGAAATTTTTGCATGAATAATTGACTGACTCAATCATATCCATTACTGATCACCAAATGACAAGTATATTGATTTTTAAGACAAGTGAAGTAAACAGACACAACAAATTACCAGCCAGTTATCTTGATCTTCTTAAATCAGTGATTGCAAACCTGGCTCAGACAGTGAGGCTCGTTTTAAAAATACACACCCAGGCTTCTCTCCTGGACCTTGCCATCTGGAGTAAGTTCAGGGAATGTATAGTTTTTAAAAATCCCTGGATGATTTTGGGGGAAGTGCTAATCTAAAAGATGAAATTAAGCTAATAATCTGAACAGTGACTACTAATATGTGTGTAGTCTAAATGAACTCATGAATGTAGTGTTTTTGGATACTGTCTTCTATCACTTCTGTAACCTTTGTCCTAGCAAAATTAATTCCATAGGTTATACTACCCATCTTTATTTTGAAATCTACAATTGATATGGAAAGGAATTCATTAGCTTCCTGGACATAAACATTTACTACTGTCCCAACCGGCTGGTAGGAAGATTTCTTGCCATTTGATAAAAAGAAAAGCTGAGCCTATTTCTAAGTGACACCAAAAGTTAGTCAATTACCAGGACATTCCCAAATCTCCTGTAGTAAAGTAAGCTTAAATGTGTCCTTCCATATTACCCCAGGCCTTTGAGTGCCTATTTAGTTCTCAATTGACACTGTCTAGTCCTCTTAATTTAACACTGTGATCACTTCTGAAACTAACGATCAAAGTATTCTAAATTAATTATGCTGTTTGTTGATAGAAATGACTCATTTCCAATGGAAACTTGCCTTTAAAATACCTGTGTCAGTACTAGAGTCTCACCAGCTTTAGCAGTTATTGTGGGTGTGCACGTGAGTGTGTGTGTGTGTGTGTGTGTGTGTGTTTGTAGCAAGTTGTGCCTGTTAAGCTCCTTTTCCCATTCTTGGCTAAGATGTATGCCAATCAGGAATGACAATACACCAGTACCATGATGAAACTTGACAAGATCAGGTAAATTGCTTAACTATGTGTGTCTAGTAAATTTAGAACACACAGTTGATCTGGTAGATTTTGGAAGACATAAAGTCTATCCCGGTGCTAAAATTCTGGATATTCACTGGATAATTCAGTTAAGATAAAAATATACACATGGAGAAGCACCTAACAAAAAGACACTGTCTAGTTAATTATAGAACAAGAAGGAGTCTTTGTTGAGGGACTTGATACAGAGCCCAGCCCAGAAAGCCTAAGTGCTGGTGGAAAAGGCTTCCAGGAAAGCAAGGAAAGGAATGCTAACCAACCTAACCTACTGGGGCTTATCACTTCTCCAGAAGTTGTGGTATTTAGAATTGTTTGTGTAAGAAGTAATAAAAACCTGGCAGGCTGGTACCTGTTAAGCTGCTGACATACGTTGTCCATGCAGCTTGCAAATTGGCTCTGCGTTCCTTCATGCGAGGGCGAGTAGTTACACAGCCCTCGTGCCAGCAAAACAAAGTAAAGCTTGACAAAAAACTCATCTCTAACCTCTGTGCCACCTCCTTTTCTCCCAATTCCTGACCAAGGGTGGTACAGCTTGCATTTGGAGGCATATGCTGCCTTTGGGAAGACGTCAGCTTGATGCTTTTAATTGTTTTGCTGGTCTCTTCTCATATAGCTGTTTTTCTATACACATGATTTCTGGCTAAGTAGCTTCTTTGAGTTGGTGTCCTTTTCTATGTTAACTGACATCTCTGTCCTTTGTTCTTCACTGGTCCTCGAAGACTCAACATCTGGTTACTTTGATGTGATTCAGTTATAAACAGAGTGCATTTGAGAGGAGAGGAGCAAAATGGTCCCAAAAAGTAATTCTGAGAAGGTTGCTTAAGGTGAATATTTGCCACAGATACTGCTCTTCTCCATGCAAGTACTTTAGGGAGTATTGGGTTCTAGCTTGGTTTGGAGTCTGTTTAAATGTTTCCATTCAGTTTATTAGGTTTTTAATAGTAGGTTTATTCTGAAATGGTTTGCTGAACAAAATTAAAACAGCAACAACCTGCTCAGTAAAGAGATGAATATGTTTTCAGCAAATCAGTGCCACTCATTCTGGCTTTTACTGTATAGTTTGTGAATAGGGGGCTGGTGGAAAGTGTAAAGCAGGTTGACAGCATTGTGTAGGTGGTGCACTGACAAGCCAAGGGTAGACCATTTATACAGTTGTCTTTGAGTAATGACAAAGCAATTCACCTTGTGACTTGGGAAATTGAATCTCATAGGAGGAGCTTTCCAGAATTAGATTCATCCATAAGGGGAGCAAATCCTATGAAAATAAGAGAAGCTGGTCACCATTAAAATGCTGTATTAGGAAGTTATTCTCTAACATCAGAGCTGAAAGTTTCAGATGATCCTCAACTTGAACACATTTCACGTCTCATTAAATAGCATCTCCACGTAGGGCTCGTGCCAGCAACCTGGGAACTGTCTTCGACAGTTCTGTTCCTTTAGCCTTTGTAGTCAGCCCAATACCAAATGTGGTTGCATCAACCTCCAAAGGACCTTCTGAGTCTGTCAAGCCTTTTCTCTATTGCTGCCATCTCCTGCCCAGACATAACCCCTCACCTGCCCTGCTGCTTTCACATGTCCCTTCCAATCAGTTCTGTATAGAGCAGCCAACATGCTCTTTTGTGTGTGTGCATTTTTTCTTTCATCAGCGTTGTACATGAGCATAGTTTAAAAAGTCATAATTCTACAATTCATATTGTGAAGGTAAAGCTGGGCTGGGCTAACAAGATAACTCACAAGTCTAAGAATGTGAAAGAAAAGCTGGGCTGGGCTAACAAGATAACTCACAAATCTAAGCTGGGCTGGGCTAACAAGATAACTCACAAATCTAAGTATCGGAATACTGATCTGAGTTCTGCTGGACTAACTTGTAAATCTAAGTTAATCAGTGTTGGTTTGCTATTCATGTTTTGTTTTGTTTTGTTTTTTGCTAGCCAGCTGGATTTTCAAAGAGATGTATCTGGCTTTGGAATGTTGGTTTGCTTCCTCCCTGCCTCCACTTTTGTGATAATGATGCTGCTAAAGCTGTTCCATGCCTATTGGCCGAATACCCCAAGCTTGTACTTTACCCTATAAAACCTCATGTGCACGTCTTGGAGGTGCTCAGAGCTTTGGAGCAGAAGCCCCTCTGAGCCCGCCGGCGTAATACATCTGCGTACTCCAACCATCCGAGTGGTGCTTGTTTCTTGGCTGGCCTGTCGTTTCCGTAACAATATAACAACTACCCAGAAATAACAAAGAGCTGTCTCCTCCCATGCTTCATTCTCAGTCCCAGCAGTAACTATGTTCAACCCTTTTAGTTGTCCTCTATAATTTCTCTATATTTCCTCTCTATTTCTCAATTGCCTGTTTATACTGCTTTTCCTTGATTTTTCTGTTTTAGATATTATTTTCTGGCTTCTTGTCTACTATTGAAAAATGAGAATTTAAGCCTTCTTAAATTCCTCTCTGCCCCACGCCATCTTCCTAATAGAATTACATCATAATTTCGAGTTAGATCAGAATTCAGTGTTTGTATTGCTCTGAATGTCATTTTTAGTCACAGCTGAGTCATGTGGTCTACTATTATTATATTTCCTTTCCTGTCTGACTCGTTTTTCCTGTTGATAATTCCCTGTTTTTTGTTTGCCTGCTTATCTATGTACATATGACTAGTCCATCCCTAATTCTCCACAAAAAAGTGGAGGCCCTAGTACCAATACATGTTCATGTTCCAGTATAGTCTGGAGTCTCAAGGCCTGCTACACAGCCATGAGGGGGTTTATTTTGCTGTCATCCTGAGGATTTCTATTGCTTCTCTTTTATGTTAGATCCTTGTTTCCTAAGAAACTAAATTGACTAAAATGATTTTGTTCTATACTCATATTTAATTGAGAGAATTAATTCTAGGTCAGAAGTCATTTTTGCTCAAAATTTTGAAGTAATTACCCCATTATTTTCTAGCTTCTGGCATTAATATTGAGAAATCCAATAGTATGCTAGTTGTGGATACTTTATGCATGATACTCCCCCTTTGTTATTTCATGGGTCCCTTTTAAGGCCAGCGTGCCTTGGTGTGGGTTTCTTCTTGCTCCCTGCATTGGTTTTGCTCCCTATGTGTTCCTCTTCTTGCTGCTTCTTTATTTTGGTTTCTAACTCTCCTGTTAGAGGCTTTTTAGTGATCTCTGTCTTTCCATTCATATTTAAAGAAGCTGCTGGAAGCTTTGTGGGGAGGATTTGTCAACTGAGAGATTTTACTCTAGAGCAGGGTTTGGCAAACAGAGACCCATGGGCCACATCTGATCCACTGCTTGTTTTTGTATGGTGCTAAGGATGGTTTTTACAAAGTGCTAAATGTTGAATTTAAAATCATGAGGGTAATAATATTTTGTGACATACAAGACTTCTTCATATTTTTGATTCAATTAGCTTACTGTAGAGAATGTGAATCCTAGTAGCTGAAATTCTTGTATGGAAGAAAACCAACTCACATTCCGCATGGTGGGATTGGGCTTGTGTTCATTAAGAACATTTCTGATCTTTTAATAGTCTGGATCCTAACTACTAGAAAGTCCTAGCACCAATACAACCTAGACAATTCAGGCATCATCCTCTAAAGCCTGCTTCCACCCGAACAGTTGGTAAACACAATGCTGATAGGGCTGCTCAGAAAGAATAACACTATGCCCAGAGTGGAAAAGTGCTGTACCAAGATTTGTAAGTCCCACATGGGTCCTGAGGGACATTCTGCACCAGAGAGGCAGGACAGGAGGCAGAAACAGAGCAGAGATTCATGGGAACATATGCACGCTTAGCATCTCAGGTTACTTGTATTGTCAAGGTAGGTGGAACCTCTCAAAAACGTTGATCATTTCACAACACTCTACTACTCAAACATTACCATGGATTCCTATCACATTTAGCACCAACTCCCAGCTTTTAACCTAGAAGGCATTCATGCTCTGGCCTCCTCTCTCTCTGACCTCCTCTCCTCACGGTTTACCCTTGCTCACTTGGCTCCACCCACACCAGCCTCCTCCTCACTGCTCCTTAACCTTGCTGAGCTAGTTTCCTTCTCAGAGACTTCGCATTTCCTTCTCTCTCTGTCTGGTACACTGTTTCCCAAGTCTTCAGATGACATAATTTCTTACTTATCTCCTCAGGAGACCTTTCCTAACCATCCTTTCTTAAATAGTCCCCACCCATTATCTGTCACTCTGAATCCTCCTTTCAATGAGTTTTGTCTGCTTCATCTCAGACCTATTCCTCACCTTCAAAGGGGAATATGTACTACAAAGATTGCTCCTTGCAAATTACATTTCCCAGCCTCCTTTGCCAATTGACTTCCAGTTAAGTTTGGTTATTGACAGACATTAGTCTTTTGAGTGAAGGGAGAGGAGGAAGGGAGAAGAGAATCCAGGAGATTTCTCCCCTTTTTTCTTTGGGGATAGCATCTCCAAAGATGGTTGCATCTCTTCCATGGTTCTGGCGTTTCATGGTTCCTTGACCCCTGGGCATCAATAATACCACGTCTTCCTTTTATTCTGCAACCTGAGAGGCAATTGCAAATCTCTGGTTGCCTGTTTGTTCTTCAAGCATTTCTAGCATTGTCATAACTAATTCCCCATTTAAAATTCTGAACTACTAAATTTATTGGACTACTGTTTTCCTGCCTGGATCCTGTCTGATATATCCTGCCTTATGTTTTCCCTGGCATTTATCACCCTTGTTATTATGTAATTATGGACTTACTGTTTTTTTCTTTCTCCCTCATTTGAATGTAACTTCCATGAGGTCCACATGTGTGAGGACCTTGGAGAAGGCATTTGAACCTGCTGAGAACTGTATGTCAACTTCCTGATCATTTATAGGTGAGCTGAAAAGAAGAACCAACTATATGTTTCTCCCAGGAGCAGTAGGGAAGGATGCAGGCACATTCAGAAAGATGGAGGGTCAAGTACTACATTGAAAGCACTAAAAAGTTCTCTATAATATTTTCAGCTTCAGGGGAAGATGTCCAAGTTCTGGCTGCAGAAGCCCATTGAGAATTAATGGGAACTGACCCTGTGGAGAGGAAGGACTGCGGGAAATGTTTGAGCACATCAAAGGGAGGAACCTGTGGACTGGCAGAGAGAGAAGACAGGACTTTCTACAGAACTAAGCAGGTAGGAACTCATGTATTAAAACAATAAGAGCTAATGTTGGGATGCGTGACACATGTTCTGTGTCCTGTTCTGAGAGTTTTGTATTCTTAATTCTAATGTGAATGCATGTGAATTACCATGTACAAAATGGTATCAAAATACATATTTGAAAATGCCAAAACTAACCTCGTGCTCTATATATTTTTTTAAAAGTAGATTTTGAGTGAAGGCTGCAGCCTCCTAGAGACCATCTCGCTGGCTTTTCCCTCCCCATTCTACTTCTTTTTTCTGTTCTGTTTTTTTTTTTTTTTCCGAATTAACCCTGGAAAGCCCATTTTGCTTGCTTTCTCCCAACATATTTGGATTTTAAGTTTGGCTCAAAATTTTGCTTAAGATGCAGCTTTTCCATGACTAATCTTAGCCCATTTTATAATTTTGGCTTCTTCATTCCCCTCTCAACTTTAAATATATTCTCTCTCAACTTATATGATAAGTTCTTTAAGGTCATAAAATGTGTCTTTTGTTTAGTTTTCTCCTTTTTAACCCTAGAATAGATATACATGAGCCTTACATACTTAAAAAATGTTTAATTGATGTTTGCCCTGGAATTGTAGAAATATGCAAATATGAAAATGGAATAAAGAATCTTTAAGACATCAGTAGAACAGCATTGCAAATTATTTTAGGAAGAGCTATTGAAATATCAATGGATAAGAAAAACTATTTTTAGAACTATAAAGATTCAGTGAAGCAGAATTCTATCATTAAATGATGTTATTGAAAATGATGAAAGCACCAACAACACAATAAAAATGGATGCAGGGTATAAACACATTCATAGAGACAGAAATACAAAAGCCTCTTCTTAGATACATGAGAGATACTCAACCTCACATATCATAAGAGAAATTCATATTAAACTGAAAGGATTTCTGACTCTGGCCAAGACAGAGTAAGAGGGACCTTACTTGTGCCTTAAAATAGTAGGAAACTAGACAAAGTATAGTTTTCAGATATGGGACAACAAACATTCTAAGTCTATGATCCCTGAGGAAAAAAGCCAAAAAACAAAAAATAAGACCTATAATTATTCTAGCTCACTGTGCCTGGAAAGTTTCCAGGCTTCAGTGCAGAAATAGGTAACCCAATAGATCTAGGCTATCTGATTGAGAAGAGGAGAAAGATTGGAGTTCAGGGAGACTAAGGCTAGAAGCTGTGGGGAATATACTAGAAAGGAGATATTATCTCAGAGGAGGGCTCTGGAAACCTGCAGTGGGGTCCCTTGAGTATTTTGCTCATTACTAATCTACACATGCCTGAAAGGAAACTGCACTTGATTAAAAACCACTGGACGTCAGTAGGCAAATTCCAGGATCTCATACGAAGCTGGGAATACTTTGTGCTTACACCAACCACGACGGAAAGACCTAGTATTGGACATTACATAATCTTAAATATTAAGGCTAAATTGATTCTAGACTAAAGTCTGATCTGGACCTATCCTGACAAAGTTTAAAAGCAATCTTTGAAATGACACAACTGATTTCAAATTACTTAATCATGAATAAAAATAAAATACAGTGTTATTTCAAGGAATACAAGAAATCCAACAACAAACAGCATAAAATTGTCATGTCAAAAAAAAAAAAAAATCCCTACTAGACCTAAATAAACTTAAAAGCAGAGCAAAAGAAACCATAAACAAAATGAAAAGACAACCTATGGGGACAGAGAAAATATTTGCAAATGATATGACTGATAAGGAATTAATTTCCAAAATATACAAACAGTTTATACAGCTCAAAAACAAAAAAGCTAACAACCCAATCAAAAAATGGGCAGAAGACCTAAATAGACATTTATCCAAAGAAATAAACAGATCCCAACAGGCACATGAAACAAAGATCTTCAACATCGGTAATTATTAGAGAAATGCAAATCAAAACTACAATGAGGTATCATCTCACACCAGTCAGAATGGCCATCATCAAAAAGTCTACAAATAAATACTGGAGATGGTGTGGAGAAAAGGGAACCCTCCTACACTGTTGGTGGGAATGTATATTGGTGCAGCCACTATAGAAAACAGTATGGAGTTTCCTTAAAAAACTAAAAGTAGATATGATCCAGCAATCTCACTCCTAGGCATATATCTGGACAAGATGAAAACTCTAATTTGAAAAGATACATGTACGCCAATGTTCATAGCAGCACTATTTACAGTAACTAAGACATGAAAGCAACCTAAATATCCATCGACAAATGAATGGATAAAGAAGACATGAATGGCTAAAGAAGATACACACACACACACACACACACACACACACACACACACAATGGAATATTACTCAGCAATAAAAATGAATGAAATAATCCCATTTGCAGCAACATGGATGGACCTAGAGATTATCATATTAAGTGAAATCAGGCAAAGACAAATATCATATGATATCATTTATGTGTGGAACCTAAAAAAATGATGCAAATGAACTTATTTACAAAACAGAATTAGACTCACATAGAAAACAACCTTATGGTTACCAAAGAGGAACGGGATAAATTAGGAATTTGAGATCAACAGATATACACTATTATTTATAAAATAGAAAAACAAAAAGGGCCTTCCGTATAGCACAGGAAACTTTATATTCAAAATCTTGTAATAACCTATAATTGAAAATAATCTGAGAAAGAATATATATATATATGTGTGTGTATATAACTAAAGCACTTTGCTGTACATTTGAAACATTATAAATCAACTACACTTCAATTAAAAAAAACAGAAAACACCTACCAGACATGCAAAAATGCAGACAGTATGATCTGTAAGCAGGAAAAACATTAGTCAATGCAAACACACATTGGAACAGCTACTAAAAATATGCTTCATATGTTTAAGAAAATGTTAAGCAGTATGAGAAGAGAAATGGAAGACAAAAAATGGTATTTGTATAAAGTACTTTTTATAGTTTTCAAATAAATGAAAGTTCAATATCCAAAATGGAAAATGTATTAATTGGAGGTAATATCAAATTAGTAACTACGGAATAAAAGATCAATGAACTTGATGGCATAGCAATAGAAACTATCTGAAATAAAGCCCACAGAGGAAAAAAAGATTTTTAAAAAACCTAAGTAGCAGTAATCTGTAAGATGCTATTGATGGTCTAACATACATAAAAGTCTCATAAATACATACACACACACACACACACACACACACACACACTGGAATACTAGTCAGCCATAAAAAAAGAATAAAATAATGCCATTTGCAGCCACATGGATGGACCTGGAGATTGTCATTTCTAAGTGAAGTAAGCCAGAAAGACAAAGAAAAATACCGTATGATATTGCTTATACGTGGAATCAAAAAAAAAAAAAAAAAAAGACATGAACAAACTTATTTACAAAACAGAAACAGACTCACAGACATAGAGAACAGACTTATGGTTACTGGGGGTAAAGGGGGTGGAAAGGTATAAATTGGGAATTCAAAATTTGCAGATACTAACTACTATATATAAAATAAATAAACAACAAGTTTCTTCTGTATAGCACAGGGAACTATAACATCTTGTAGTAACCTATAATAAAAAAGAATATGAAAAGAATATATGTATAACTGAAACATTGTGCTGTACACCAGAAATTAACACAGCATTGTAAACTGACACTACTTCAATAAAAAAAAATGTATTTCCATGTTATCTATGTTTTTCTATGCTATTCTGTGCTAACCAATTGAAATAGAAATAAAAATGCCATTTATAAAAGCATCAAAATATGAAATGTTTAGGATTAAGTTTTGAAAAAATATTCAGGATCTGTGCAAAAAGATCTATGGAACATTGCTGAGAGAAAAGAAAAATCTGAATGAAAACAAAGACCATCTTTATGGATTAGAAGACTTACTGTTAAGATTCAGTCTCCCCCAAATTGATATATAATTTCAGCATGATTCCAATAAAGTTTCCAGCAGTATTTATGAAATTGACAAGGTGAGTCTACAAAATATGTGGAAATAAAAAAGACTAGAATAACCAACATGCTTCTGAGGAAGAGCAAAATTATAGAACTTACACAAGGTGAATTTAAGACCTCCTATAAAGGTAGAGTCACTAAGACAATTGTAGTGTTGGTGTAAAGCTAGACACATAGAACAATGGGACAGAATAGTGTCCAGAAATAGTCTCATATAATGGCATTTGACTTTTGATCAAAGTGTCAAGATAATTCAACAAGGAGAGTAGTCTTTTCAACAAATGGTGCTAGAACAAATGTGTATCTGTATGTAAAAAGATGAAACACAACCCTTACCTCATTTCATACACAAAAATTAACTCAAAATGAATCAGAAATATAAAAGCTAAACTAGTAAACTTTTAGAAGAAAATATAGATGAAAACCTATGTGACCTTGGTTAGCAGAGATTTGTTAGCTAGCACAAATCATAAAATCGTAAGTGGTTACATGGGACTTCATTAAAATAAAAAATTCAGATCTTTTTTTCTTCAAAAGATTCTGTTAAGAAAATGAAAGGGAAGCCATAGCCTGGAAGAAAACATATGTGAAATATTTCTCTAATAAAAGACTTTAACTAGAATATAAAAGAACACCATTTAAACTCAATAATAAGAAAACAACTTGATACACACTGGGCAAAATATTTGAATAGACATTTCACCAAAGAGGATAGATGAATGGCAAGTAAGCACATGAAAAGATGCTCAGTATCCTTTGTCATGAGGAAAAGGCAAATTAAAACTTCAATTACCATTACATACCCACTAAAATGACTACAGTTAAAAACTGGCAATATTTTGTATTGGTGAGGATAGGGCACAAATGGAATTTTCACATATTGATGGAAATTTAAAAGATGATATAGCAACAATTTGGTAGTTTCTTATAATATTAAAAATACGCATCATACAACTTAGCAATACCACTTCTAGTAATTTATCTAAGAGAAATAAAGACATTTTCACACAAACACATATACTCAAATATTCATAGTGGCTTTATTAATAATAGCTCCAAATTGGAAATAACCAATATGTCCATCAGCTGGTAAGTGGATAAATGAATTTTAGTTTATTCATATCATGAAATACTACTCTGCAACAGAAAGGAATGAAAGGTTGGTACACACAGTAACATGGATGATGCTCAGAAACATTTTGCTAAGGGGAAAAATATAGAAAAGGAGTATATACTATATAAAGTTTATATGAAGTTTTATAAAAGACAAAACTATAGTAACTGAAAGTAACTGTTAGGGGCTGGAGATGAGAGTAGAGTGTAGGCTACCAGGGGCATGAGGGAATTTTTGTGTGTGTTAGGAGTGTCAATATTATGTTTGTGGTTGTGATCACATTACACTATACATTTGGCAAAACTCATCAAAGTGTATACTTAGATTTTATTGTATGAACAATACCACAATAAAGGTGATTTTAAATAACTACCTATAATCAATTTTTCACCTATTAAACTGGCAAAACCCCAAAAGTTTGATAATGTACTATATTGATAAGAATTTGGAGAAACAGGCACTGTTATGCATCATTTATGTGCATATTAAATAGTTTATTATATTTGGTAGTGTCTGTCAAAATTACAAATGTATGTAGCCTTAGACCAGAACTTCTATTTCTTAAAAGTTATCCTATTCATGTATTTGCATATGTGCAGAAAGTTTATGTACAAGTATACATTGTACCTTGTATAATAGAAAATGACTGGAAACAACCTAAATGTCTATCAGTGGGGAATTGGTTAGATTATGGTACATCATAGTACCATATGCCAGATAATTTTTGAAAAGAAAGTGGAAGACTTTTTTGAATTGAAGATACATTATAAATTGGAAAAAGCAAGGTGCTGAAAAAATATGTAAAGGAAATGTGAAGAAAAGTAGGTGGAAAAAAGCAAATTGGCTTGCACATGCTTAAAATTTTTCTGGAAGAGTAAACAAGAAGTTAATAAAATGGTTACTCATCTGGAATAAGAGGGAACTGAAAAAGTGGGACAGTATATACATTTTATTCTTTTTGAGTTAGAATTTTTAAAATTAAATCATAATTTAAAAAAATAATAAAAATGAGAATTACTAAAACATATGTAATATAAATACAAATATAGGAGGGAGAAAAATCCCTGAAAAGAAAAAATGTATCTAAGGGGAAAAGAAAGAACATGGATGCCAAATAAGGCTGTGGATGATGTTAATTTTGATGCAAATTGACTAGACATTTAATTAATGTTCTTAAATCTTTCAGACATTCATGAAAGATGAACAAATGATGTCTATAAAAGAAGTTATGAAATCTTGAAAACATACTCATCAAAATGTATTAAAAATATTCAACTCAGTGTACAAC
The DNA here is from genome assembly GCF_036321535.1 of Camelus dromedarius. Lineage (NCBI taxonomy): Eukaryota > Metazoa > Chordata > Mammalia > Artiodactyla > Camelidae > Camelus > Camelus dromedarius. The sequence continues at coordinate 37,803,367 of NC_087439.1, forward strand.
TTAGTAGCTATGGATGACATTATTTAGGTAATTACCGTCCTTATTCATGAAATAACTAGAGAAAAGCTACTGTGGCTGTATCACTGTGACTACAGGATATATGAACCAAAGACATACTTCTTGTCTATAGAAGGCAAGGAGTTCTTGATGGGAACAAAGCCCAAACACATGAAAAATGAAATAAATATAAGTGAAAATATGGCAAGAGCTGCCTGTATGATCAGGAAGGACTTCAGCAAGGAGATGGGGGCCAAGGTAGTGAGTAGGAATAAGATGGGAAGATGCATCCTTTCTGGGATAAGCTGAGTTGTTTGAGCAGTGAGAAGGAGCAATGGGAAAGAATGAGGTGTTGCATAGTCCTGACCAGAGGGAAAGACTTCATGTGCGATATGGGGAGATCCGTGTAAGATAAAGTAAGGGCATAAGAGGTGGGGAACTTAAACACTAGATTGTGATGCCTAAACTTCCTACAGGCATGAGATGTCACCGGAAGCTCTGAGCTGGGGTGAACTCACAGTGGAGTTTTTAAATAATGCAGTGAACTAGCATGGATTGCAGCACTGAGCAATTGCAGGCAGAGACCAATTAGGAAACTGTTCTAATAAATTAGATGTGATGTGATAACTAAGATTCTGGACAAGGGTGTGGCTGTGGATTGGAAAGGCAGGCATGGATGCAAAATAGATTACTTCACAAGAATCAACACACTAGGTAAATGACTAGATCTGTAGGAGAATTGAAAGAAAGGGAAGAATCAAAGCCATCTCCTGGGTCTGAGATTGTCTCAGAGAGAATGATGGTGCCGTTGACAGAAATAACAAAGTCAGGAAGAGATGTTGGTTTAAAGAAGGAAGAGGAGGAGTCTGATTTTTAAAATACTGTGTTGGAGTGGTACATTCTGTATCAACTGAAAAGTGTCCAGAGGTAATTCAGAAGAGAGATCATTTGGATAATTTAGATATGGAAGTCATCAAAGGACAGAAGGATATTGAGGGAAATTAACAGTTTGGTTGAGAGGGAAACTGATGAAGGCGGGCAGTCTGAACAAGGAGTAGCTCTGATAAAGGCTAACACAACAGGAGACCAAAGGGAATAAGGACTGAAAAGAGTCCATTAGATACGGTGCTTAGCAGGTCAACAGTCCCGGTAAAGTGGGCAGTTGAAGATAGGATTCTGGGGCTGTGGGGGAAGAGGCTTTAATGCATTAGAGGCAGGGGGTACTGATTACTCGCTTAAAAAGGTGTCAAGAAAAGCAGGGAGAAAAAATATAGCCAGAGTACTACTAAATGGCCATATATTTTGGGAACTTGAAAAGGCATGACATGTGAGTCCTAAAAGCAACTACTAGATGCTTAATATACACAGTTGTGTTAATAAAAAAGTTTGAAGTGATATCGACGTTTTTTATCAGCACATACATTTAAAAGAAAGCCAGTCTTCCAATAAAAGTGAGGAATTGTGCATTTCTTGTTACCTTAGAATAGAGGTCCCAATCTAGAACCCCATAGGCCAAATCTGGCTCACACAAGTATGTTGTTTGCTTCCCCTTTTTTGCTAGAATGACCCAGTTCCCATGCCTCCCTGCTACCCAGAGCCAGCCTGAGCCATGTGGACACTTGTATTTGCAGCTCCTGCTCTAATACTTTCTAATGCTAAACCATCCAAAAGAAGGAACATTAAAATAAATACCCCAGTAATTCAAAGCAAACACATCCTGACTTTGTCTGAGTATACTATATTTTTTTGACAAATTGGGTTCAGTAAATTTTATTTCGAGTTGTTATTTTCTTCTGAATTATCTCAGTGTGCTGAGCCTGCCCCTGGCCTACCCCTAGGGCTCTCTCTTGAGGAACTGATTAAGGTTAAGGTGAGTGCCCTCACCCTTACCTTTGCTATGTGCTCCTGGTTGCTCGAGTGCTCCTTTTATCCCGTTCTGTTTAATTACCATGCAAACCCTCTGTTGAGCTTTTAATTAACAAGTTATCTTCCTCTAAAGACTGGAAACCCTGGGCTCTTTCAGCATATATTAGACAGCTAAAATATGAAATTAAAGAAAACAGAGTTTTAGCCAACAGAAACAAGTGACTCATTTCCTTGCGAAAACACACAAGGTTTATGTTACTCTGGCAACGATATTCCAGAACAGCGTCTCTCCCCTCCCCTTTTAGAGCTTTTATGTTTTCCTGTTACAGTCTGTATTCTGTGGTGACCTAATGTGGAACCAAGTCACTGACTGATTCATGAGACAAGAAAACCCTGCTTTCATGCCCATAGCTCATCCTATGTCCTTTTGACCGAAGGGAGAAAAGTTTACTTTATACAAATAGAGAAACTGTAAGAAGAGAGAAAGAACTCTGGATGGAGTGCTGTCCTAGGGTCTAAGTGTGATCCTGCTGTGACTTTCAAAACACCACAACTGGTTCCAGTATGTTAGAATTCAAAGTGCCTGTTTTTCTAAAAGGCAGCTGATTAAATCCTAGTGTGCAGCAGCCCGTGTGTGTGCCGCACGGGAATGAAGATTTAGAGACTTATTGCGCAAAGACCCCAGATGTTTCTTGGGACTCACATCATGGGCGGGAATTTCATGGTGCTTAGGGCCAAAATTTCAACCCAAATCACCACCGCGCGCCAAAGCAGAAATGTGTAGAGCAAAAACAGTTGCACTAATTCTCTTTTCTTAGGTTTTAAGCTCTCCGAGGTAATCAAAAAGAAATGGAGAGGACCTTCAGAATATTTGGTTTTGCTGCTGATGTTAATTAAAAATTAAGGTCTGGTTGAAGGAAGGGCTTCAAGATTTTTAAGTTTAGAGACTTCTTGAGCAGCTTTATATTTTTATTGAAAGGGCAGTGAATTTGTAGCTATTAGAATAGAACATAACAAACTAAAAATTACTGGTGTTTGAAGAGTTTTAGTTTCTCTCTCTTACTAACAACCTGTCTGCAAAAGAGATTTTCAGCTTTACTCAGTCATTTTTTCCCCCTCAAAAATGTCCTGCCAGTTCTCTTGACTTTGGAGAGTGAACAGGAGAACAGGCAAAGAGAGATAGATGGGAAGATGTGGAACAATTTAGTGTCAGTTTATATATAATGTCAGTTTCTGTAATGAGAGGCTAGGAGAAGGGAAGATAAGTTGAAAATAGTAAAAAAAAAAAAAAAAAGTCGTATAGGCTGAAGGTAGAGAAGGAAATTTTTTGGAGGATTTGAAGAGAAAGATATAAGAATAATAGTTCATATATGTCATGGTGACAGGTAAGAAGGGGGAAAAAGAAGAGGATTTTAAGAGGAATTTCTGGGACTCATGTGTCCTCATCATAGTGTTTGGGAAATACAAGAAAAGAACCTGATTTATTTTAAAATTGAAATTCAATTTGTTTGCAAGGATTGTATATTTTTAGCCACTGCTCTGGGACATGAATCATGTGGGTCATGGTATTATAAACAATTAAAAAAAAGTATTATTATTTTAAAAATTGCTTGACAAAACTTGAAATTATTCCTACTGGAAAGATAGTCTTAACTTGGGAGGATGCTGAGTAGAAATTCTTTTCTATTCTTTTCTGTCTGTTTATGATAACCAAATATTAAGGCAGAAGACAAAAGTCAACAGGAACTTATTGGGTCAAGACATTCTCATTCTGTGTTGTTGTCAGGAAGGTGGCTCTGATATGTGTGACCTTCCCTTCCATTGTAACAAATGAAAGGCATTGAGAACAATTTTAAGTTCTAATCAGTTCATTATCATCTTTTTAGATGAGTATTTTTTTAATGAAAAAACTTGTTAATTTTTTTTTACTGTGACTTTTCTTTTTCCCCTCTAAATGTCTCTCTGCTTCCATGTATTAAAAAAAATGTAAAAGAATATAGCATAGAATAGAAAAAAAAAACACAAAAAAGGATGTAGTCCATCTGTTGGGCGTATAACTTGTGAAATTACAGTTGCAAATTCCCTATGGAAATACCAATAAAATATATTCTTTTTTGAAATTAATAATCCAAAGTAGGTGCAAGATACTTTCAATTTGTTCAGCAATGTAAAATGAGAAAGATAAACTATTTGCTGCACAGGATGAAGAAGGCATGTTTTACATTTTTGAAAATTGTAATTGTCTGCCATAAAAATTAATGGATCACATCTAGGAATATAACTGTACGAGTCAAACAATTTGATATAGTTCCAACTTGAAATATAAAATATGAATAAATTATAATTGACTATAAGAGTTGACCTTTGATAGACATAAACACTGACTAGGGCCTTGACAATTAGTCTTGAAAAAGATGTCACATGCCACAATATATTGGCTATGAAATGCATTATTATTGTTAATGAACCAGTGAAATGTGTCATATTCGCTGTTTGGGCAACTGTTTCTTGGCCTAAATATTATTACATTTCATGATAATACCAACAAATTTGATGAGCAATTTTGCTTATGCAAATTTAGGAAAAAATTATGGTGAATTTATTGTATAATAAATATTGGCTATGTTACATTATGAGAATGAATAAAACTGGAGGAAACTCTGGAATCATGGAGCTAATCCCAGTTCCTCCCTTCCCTCAGCCCCTGGCAACTACCATTCTACTTTCTGTCTCTAATGAATTTGACTACTCTAGGTACATTATGTAAGTGAAATCATACAGTATTTGGCTTTCCGGGACTGGCTTATTTCACTTAGTCTAATGCCCTCAAGATTCACCTATGTCATATCATGTGTCAAAATTTCCTTCCTTTGTAACACTGAATGATATTCCCTTGTATGTATATACCACATTTTGATCATCCCTTCTTCCATCAGTGGAAACTTGGCTTGCTTCCATCTTTTAACTATTATAAATAATGCTGCCATCAACATGGGTGTGTATATATTTCTTTGAGACTGTGCTTCCAATTATTTTGGAGATATATACCCAGAAGTAGAATTGCTGAATCATACAGTAGTTCTATTTTTAATTTTTATTTATTTTTAAAACAATTTGGCAGTTTCTTTTTTTAATTTTTTTAAAATTTATTTATTTTATTTTTTGATGGAGGTGCTGGGTATTGAACCCAGGACCTTGTACATGCTAAGCACGTGCTCTACCACTGAGCTATACCCCATTGCCTTTTTTTCACTTTTTGAGGAACCACCATACTGTCTTCCACAGCAACTGCACCATGTTATTTCCTTACTGGCAAAGCACAAGAGTTCCAGCTTTTCTACATCCTTGCCAGTACTTATTTTTTATTTTTTTTTAAACTGTCCATTCTAATCAGTGAGTTATTATTGATTAAATTTAACTAAATTCAAACATTGAAATTATTAAATAGAATTAAGCCTGTTGTACATGTAGAAAGAGCCATAACTCAATTTTTGCTTAAATTGCTTACTCTTTTTTTAACGTTTATTTTTAAAAGTGAGGTATGTGTTATATAATAACACATTTTAAAATTAAATTATTTCACATTTCGGGGTTCATTTATCTATTGCTGAGTAATAAAGCATCCCAAACTTAGTGCCTTAAAATGACAACAATAGTAGCAATTAGTAATTTAGCTCAGAAATCATGATCTATGCATGGAATCTGCTTTAAATGTTAGTTGCAGTCCTATTTTTCCTCTCTCATTTATTTCTTCTTTCTTCCTTTTTCCTTTTTCTTTCTCTTGTTCCTCTTTTCTTCTCTTTTCCTTCTGTCTTTTATTTTTCCCCCTTGTATTTTTCTGTTTCCCTTCTAGATCGTCTTAGCCCCTCTTTTTTCATCTTTGTAACCCCTCCCCCCCAACCCCTCATAGTTAAGTCCTGGGACTTTGTTTGAGGCTGTTCTTTTGCGACAACACCGTCTGTTGGGACTGAGGTGGTTTGGCCCCAACAGTGACTTCACTGCCTTTCGCCATCTCCATCCTTTGTCATTTCCATCATTTCCCCATGTATCTAAGTTGGAATCTGAGCCTGAACATTGGTGCTACTAATACCCATAGTTTGAGTCTTTAAAATCAAGCTTTATCATATAGGAGCCAGTTTATTTCAAGGTGACTAAAAAATGATTTGCCCTATTGACCTCCAAACATGCGGGAACAAATAACTTTTATTAGAATTTGGTGATATTTGGAAAGGATGGATGGAAAGAGTGAGTCAAAGCTGTTTGGATCTTGTGAAAAACATTCTCCCTCCCCCCCTGGTTTTTAGTTCATTTAATTCGAGTACCTTACCAGATGCTTTGGGTCCGGTTCCAAATGGTCTCTCCAAAACTAATATGACAGAATTAATTAACTCACTATTCACCTCCCTTTTCTCCTATCCTGTTTCATGTTCTCCTTCAGGGCTCCTTTTTGGCTTGAAATATATTGCTATCTTGTACCTAACAGTTTATTTTCTCTCCTCAACTAAAAGGTTACTTTAGTTCCTATTGGATTTATACAGTCCAGATGGGTGATACTAAGAAGTAACTAAACTATACCCCATTTGCCTTTTATGTCATTACCTTTGCTGGCCCTCGTCTCTGGATAATTTTAAGGCCAAAATACTAACATATACCTTTCTATACAAAAATGAACAAATAAGAAACAAGAAAGACATTATGACAAAAACTCCTCAATATTAATTAAACAAAGAGCAGACTGTGTGTTGGGTTCAACTTTTTTCCATTTAGATTTTAAACAGAGCAGAAGCTTCTGGATACTGTATTTGTATATGGCCAGAAGCTCTCAGGACACATTGAATACACAGGACTCAAGGCATTGAAAACTGAAAACTAAAATTGATATAAAAATGGATCTAACTGTTAACTCCTAATCCCCAAAGGTATAATATGCTTTGGGAAGCTTTGAGAAGTTAAGCATGGAAGCTGTGGGCCATTACAAAATGTTTCAATTTTTCTGACATGATCTGCCTAATGAGTTTTAACTTTTGGTTATTTTTGAGAAGATATAAAAATTTTCAAAAAATAACACTTATTTTCACTATAAAAAATTTGGAAGACCACAAGAGAAAAACATCATTAATAATTTCATAAACCAAATATATCCTTTATTTCCATGAATATATGTTTTTTCTTATTAAAAGTAGTATATTTTTTCCATGACAAAAATCCTTTACAGTAATGTATAAAAACATTTTGTGTAAGGAGGGAGGGTATAGCTCAAATGGTGGAGTGCATGCTTAGCATGCATGAGGTCCTGGGTTCAATCCCCAGTACTTCCTCCAATAATAAATAAATAAATAAGTCTAATTACCTCCCCCCACCATAAATAAATAAATAAATAAATAAATAAATAAATAAATAAATAAATAAATAAATATATAAATAAATAAATAAATTCAAGTATTAAAAAAATATTTTGTGTAAGTAGCATAAGCATATGGTAACAAAATTTCAAACTATTTAAGAGAGTTCAAAATTGGAAATAAAATTTTCTCCTGGAAAATATGACATAATATTGAGGATACCTTCCAGAAGTTTCTCTTGGGAGGAGACTTTTCTCAGAGGCCCTATGCAAACTTCTCTTACATCTTATTGGTCGTATGTCTATTCTTAAATTAATCCCTGTCCTCAGTGGCTTAGTGGATCCTGAACCAGTCAAGAGATGAGGGATCACCATGACTGAATAGAACTGGGAGAGGAGAGAACAGATGTTAGAGAGCAGCTTCGATGTCCAGTGTGTCCTTTTCTTCATAGTCTGGGCTCCCTTCCTCCACCTGGTTGATGCCCATATGATAAGATCTCACCAATTAAACACAGCTTTCTTCATGTCCTCTCTCTGAGTCAAAGCCTCCATGAAGGAGAGGTGGTAATTAAGCTTGGTTTCTCACTGCTCTTCAGCCCACTACTATTTTCTCATCCTTCCCAACAAGTATTCACTTCCATATCTCCTTAGCTGGATTCTCAGCATCAAAGTAGTTGTCAGGAAATTCCCATTGTCTTTGCAGTATACCAAATGTTAAAAACTGGAATTAATTTTGTTAGTCTCTTGGTCAGATAGAGTATATCTTCAAAAAAAATTTTTTTTTGGTGGAAGAGGTTTTGCATGAAATACTTCCTGAGCCCTTGTATATCTAGGACAATCTATTGCCAACATACAAGAATGACAAACCTGAAAGTTCTAGGTTTACAGTACAATTATGTCTTGTGAAGCTAGGCTGACTTTTATCTTTGCATGTAACTTGATACTGTTTTGGACCCTTGAAAATTGTGGGTTTTTCCGTGTGTGTGTGTGTGTGTTTGTGTTTGTGTGTTTGTGTGTGTTTACAGTCCCTCAAGAACATTTTCTTTTATTTTTGTTTTACTATTGCCACTGTCTATTAGTTCTAGTTTTTTCTTCAGGAAATCCTAGTTTTCGTAAATTGTATATTGGCTCCCCATTCCCTATGTCCAGTTGTTCCCTTATATATGGTTCACTTTTTCTTTACTAACTCTTTTAGGGTAACACACACAACATATTGCACATCTTAAAATTTTTTAATAAAACACGAACATATTTTGGTTATTTACTCACCTATTTCATTCCTGAGGCATTTAAAAATTTTATTCTTCAGAGTCATACATTTAATAAGTACAAAGATAAGATGCTTTGTTAGGTTTTGAACCATATAATCAGACTTTACTCAAAGCCTTTCTCTGTAACAGCCTCAGTTGCACACACAATTCTTGTATAAACATATCCATGTAAGGAATTAAAGGCCACAATGGGTGACATATGTTTAACTTTATATATTGTACCAATTATGAACTTTATTTCAAGAAGATTAATTAAGCATTAGATAGCCATGCAATTTCTGCAAACAATCATTCCCTAACTTCTTACATGCTGTTGTCAACATTTATAAATAAAAGACTCTGGGTTTCATGAATCACTAGATTAGATAATTATGGGTGAATTGGCTGGAGCAATTCTGTGGAAACCACACCCAGCTGAACCTTAAAGTATTGTATGGCTGGACAACATAGAAGGTAGTCTAAAACAGTAGTTTTTCATCTTGGTTGCACTTTGGAACTGTCTGGGGTTGCATGGATGAGCCCAAATACATTGACCTCTTCAGACACAGTGCCCACTTCAAGCGCATCAAACAGTCTGGACATACTGACCATCCTAATATCTATGAAAATGTATGATGCATTGGTCCTTTGATGCAGGAGTTACATTTCCAGGAATTTGTCCTACAGAAATGCTTACATAATGACTGGGACTTTGTACTATACACCAGAAATTGACACATTGTAACTGACTGTACTTCAGTTAAAAAAAATTGAAATAGAAATGCTTGCATGGATACATAAAGATTCATTTTCAAGATATTTATCCATCTAATAAATATTCCTGGAGCCCATATTCAGGGCCAGTACTGTTCTAAACAAATGGGGGACAGTGAACTGCCTGTGCTTAGCAAGATTACAGCATATGGGAAGGACCAGATGACAAACACACAAAGATAAAGTGGAAAAGTAACAGATAGTTATAAATGCTTTGCAGAGAATTCAAGTGTGGTACCCAGTGAGGTCCTCTGGAACGCTTGCTTCTCACATAGGACTAGGGGAGACACTATTTTAGGCTTTTCTCAGCCTTGACTTTCCATGTTATTTCCACTTTACTGTGGAAGCCTGTGTTGGAGAAGAACCTCTGTCTCCACCTAGAATTCTAGGAAGCAGTGGGACTGCTTATCCTGGGAAGCAAGTCAGTCTTCTGTTTCTGTATGTTCCCAACCTTATCTGTGGTTTCTTTCTTTTAAAAAGATTTATTTATTGTTATTCTGGTAAAATACACATAACATAAAATTTACTATTTAAACTATTTTTAAGTGTACAATTTTGTAATATTAAGTACATTCATACTGTTGCAGCCATCACCACTACCTCCAGAACTCTTGTCTTCCTAACCTGAAACCCATAACCCTTAAACACTAATTTCCTTAATCCCCTCTTTCCCAGCCTCTGGCGACCACCATTCTACTTCTTGTCTCTATGAATCTGACTATTCTAGTACCTCATGAATGTGAACCCTTACAATATTCATCCTTTTGAGCCTGGATTATTCACTTAGCATAATATCCTCAAGGTTCATCTGTGTTGAATTATGTGTCAGAATTTCCTTCCTTTTTAAGGCTGAATAATGTTATTGCATGTACAGACCACTTTTGGGGAATCCATTTATCCTTTGGTGGATATTTGTATTGCTTTCACCTCTTATTGTTAATAATGCATTATACTGCTATGAAAATGGAGTACAAATGTGTCTTTGAGATCCTGTTTCCAGTTATTTTGGAAGTACACCCAGAAGTGGGATTGCTAGTTTATGTGGTAATTCTAGTTGTCATTTTTTGAGGAGCAGCCATACTGTTTTCCATGGCAAAGATGCTGTTTTACATTCCCACCAACAGTGAAAAAGGATTCCAGTTTCTCCACATCCTCATCAACAATTGTTCTTTTCTTTTTTTTTTTTTAATAGTAGTCATTCTAATAGGTGTAAGATGATATTTTGTTGTGGTTTTAACTTGCGTTTCTCTAATGATTAGTGATGTTGAGCATCTTTTGATATACTTGTTGGCCATTTGTATATCTTCTTTGGAGAAATATCCTTTGTCTATTTTTAAAAATTGGGTTATTTAGTTTTTAATTGTTGAGTTGTATGAGTTCTTTATATACTGTAGATATTAACTCCTTATCAGATATATGATAGGCAAATATTTTCTCTCATTCTATAGATTGTCTTTTTATTCTGTTGACTGTGTCCTTTGATGCATATTCAGTCTACTAGTGTTTTGATTTCTGAGAGAGGTATACTAGAGTCTTTAATTATGATAGAATATTAATTGATTTCTCCTTATACTTCTATCATATTTTGTGTTATAGTACTAAAGTTTTAGGATTTGCTGTGTAATGTTTCTTGGTTGACTGTACCTCTTATCAATGAAAAATGTAACTTTATTTACCCATTCTAAAAATGTTTTTTTCCTAGAATTCCATTTTGTCTGACATTGCCTGGTATTAACAATTCCACAGTTGCTTTTAAAATATAAGATTCTATATTCAAAATATTTTTTTCTTAGAACTGTAATAAACCTTTCCACTGTCTTCTTACATTTGGTTTTGCCAATAAGAAATTTGCCACCATTCTGATTTTTTTTAGATGAAATTTGTTTTTCTTCCTGGAAACTTTGAGGATTTTCTCTATTGTTTTGAAATTTCACTATGATATTTCCAAGTGTTATGTTTCTGTAGTTCTTCTGCTTAGCTTTCACTGATCCCTCAAGTGTGAGAAATCAAGTCTTTTCTAAGCTAAAAGTGTATTTGATTATTTTATTGATTACTTGTTCCGCCCCAGTCTCCATTCTCTCTGCTCTTTTCCTTTTCCTATTAGAGTTGGACTTGGCTGAGTCTGTCGTTTGCCTCTCACAAAGTTCTCGTGCTTTCCACAGCTTTGTCTTTTTAAGCTGTACTGTGAGAGACCTTTTGGATTGACCTTCTAGATTAATAAATTATCCTTTAGCTGTGAATGTTCTCCTATTCAGATTAAATGTTGTATTTTTAATATTATCAATGAGATATTTTATTTATGGGGATTTCCATTTTTTAAAAAATTTCCCAGATATGTTGTCTTCTCACATCTCTTGGACACTAATTTTACTTATTTCAAGTCTTTGTTATATTAAGTCATTTTCCTTGGAATAAGTTGTTAATGGAGTTTCAGACCTCTCTTTTATGACATGTGTTGGCTTCCCTCAAATATTTAAGGGATTCTTGGTTGTCTGTTCCTCTTTGTGTCTGAAAAATCCCTGCCTACAGCTCTGTGAGTATTGACTCTGCTTGTTGTACATTAGCACTGATAATTGTAGGCGAGGGACAAAAGAAGCTGCCATGGAAGTGTACTAGTACCTTGTCTTCTTTGTAGGGGTTACCTATTAGGACAAGACACTATCTTGGGTACCTACCCCTTCAGTTTCCTGCCCTCCCTTGCTGCTTTAGCCTGAGATGTCCACTACTATTACCTGATTCAGCACAAGCAGGAGATAAAGGGGAGACTGTTAGTCAAGCCTATCAATTACTCTGATCACTGTCCCGTGTATTTTCTCACTCCCTGTGTCCAGTGAGTCGGAATTTGGATCTCCCTCCCCTGTACCACCCCCACCTCCACAGCAGTCTTCACATGCATGTTTTTAAAATGATGGCTTCCTTCAGTTTTGTTTTTCTATAGATTTGATTCTATCTTCATGCCATATTTCAAGCATAACTCAGATTTTCTGGTCTGCTGCTGACCCATTGTATGAGTATTATTTTTAAAATATCTTGTCTGTCGTCTCAAGGAATTTGAAGCAGTGTTTCAGTAAATATTCAGTCTCCAAAGCAGAAAACCTTGTAGGAATTTCAAGGCAAAGTACAGGAAATTGGGTGCTTGAAAAGTCATTGGAAGTGTCAGAAGACCAAAGGCCCAGGAAGGTCAAGGAAGGCATTCGGCTAGCCCTGAAGTCCTTGACCAGCTTTCAGAGAATCAGAAAGTTACTACCAAATCCGGGTCAGAACTGAAGAAAACTGTCACTGAATGGGCACTGGCTCCAGCAGGGTCAGAACACTAAGACTGGTAATTCCCTGGGACCACTGCAAATGCCACCTCTGCTGAGCTCAAGGCTCTTTCCTTCAGCCTTCTGAACCACACACAATACATCTCATCAGGAGAAATTCAGTCTAAACTTCTGGGGGCAAGGGGGTCCTGGGAAATATAGGAAGAGAGTGCGGATGAATGCTGGCTGATGATGAAATTAACACCAGAACTCAACCCAAGGAGTCCATGGGCTCAGTCCATGGTCTTGATTCTGCTTCTCCCTGCATAACTCTCAAGCTTCTAGCTGTGCATCCATGATCTACATTTTAACATAACTGACCTTTTATATTGTATCTTTATCTTATTTTACTAAACCTGGTATTGGTGGGAGCAGACTAGGCACTGAGCCCCAGACTTCAGATGTGATCCTGGACCCACATTCTTTGAAGGTTTGTCTAGGGCCCAGCACTGCACAGAGTACCTAGTTGGTATTACTGAATGTTTGTGACTAAATGAATAAAGTGGAAACAGACAGCTGAAAAGAAAGAAAAATAGATTTTAATAGTAAAAAAGAAGCACTAAATTAAGGAGTGAGTTAAAATAAAAGAGATCTAAAATAAATACTAGCATTTTTTAAAGGCAGTTTTTTTTAAAGAGCAATTTTAGGTTCAAAACAAAATTGAGAAGAAGGTACAGAGATTACCCATGTACTTCTTGCCTCCATACATGTACAGTCTCCTCCATTATCAACATTACTCACCAAGATGGTACTGCTTTTTATAAACCAAGGATGAACCTGTATTGACACATCATAATAATTCCAAGTCCATAGTTTACCTTAGGATTCACTCTCGACATTGTACATTCTATGGGTTTGGACAAGTGTATGATGACGTATGTCCCTCACTATAATGGTATACGGAGTATGTTCACTGCCCTAAATGTCCTCTGTGCTTTGCCTATTCTCTGTCCACCACATTAATCTTTTTATTGTCTCTGTAGTTTTGTTTTTTCCAGATTGTCATATAGCTGGAGTCACACAGTTTGTAGCTTTTTCAGGTTGGCTTCTTTCACTTAGAAATATACATTTAAGGTTCCTCTATTTTATGCCTGATAGCTCATTTCTTTTTAGTGCTGAGTAGTATTCCATTGTCTGGATGTAGCACAGTTTATCCATTCACTTATAAAAGGACTTCTTGGTTGTTTCGAAGTTTTGACAATTATGAATAAAACTGATATAAACATCTCTGTGCAGGTTTTTGTGTGCATGTAAGTTTTCAGTTCCTTTGGGTAAATGTCAAGGAGCACAACTGCTGAGTTGTATGGTAAGAATATGTTTAGTTTTATAAGGCACTGTCTTCCAAAGTGGCTGTACCATTTTGCATTCCCACCAGCAATGAATGAGAGTTCCTGTTGCTGCACTTCCTTGCCAGCATTTGGTGTGCTCAGTGTTCTGGATTTTGGCCTAGAATTCTAATAGGTGTGCAGTGGTATCTCATTATTGTTTTAATTTGTGTTTCCCTGATGATGGTTGATGTGAGGCATCTTTTCATATGCTTATTTGCCATCTGTATATCTTCTTGTTAAGGTCTGTGGCCCATCTTTTTATTGTTTCCTTATTGTTGAGGTTCTAAGAGTTCTTTTTATATTTTAAGTAACAGTGCTTTATCAGCTGAGTCTTTTGCAAATATTTTCTACCAGTCTGTGGCTTATCTTCTAATCCTCTTAATATGGAGCAGACATTTTTAATTTTAATGAAGTCCAGCTCATCAATTATTTGTTCCATGGATTGTGTCTTTAGTGTTGTATCTAAAAATTTACAAATATTAAAAAAAAACAAATCAGGGACAAAAAAGAGTCAAGAAGTATGTTTTTATGTGACCAAGGAGAAGATGATAGTAGAAGTACACACATATTTATTTGTTTGTTTATACTTAGCCTTGGAGATAGGGCATTAGAATAGACAACAAGGAAGAGGGAACCAAGAGATTTAGAAGGGCAAGGAGTTAACTAATAATGAATTTCAAAATAAGTTTTATGAGATAAATATTTGCAGGAACTTACTGAAATCATTACCTATGCACTTACTATCACTTTTTGGAATTTGAGAAGAATAAGAGTGTTGGGAAGGTAATACTATATTGTTTTAAAAGATAATTCTGTAAAGTATGAAAGGATAAACTTAATTTCCACATCTAGAAAATATACTAGAGAGCATTATAAATGATAATTTTTAAATTCCCAGAAAAAAGATATTGATTAATCACCATCATAGCTTTGGCAAAACAAACCTTCAATGTGTTAATCTGACATTTCTTCTAACAGACACTGATGAAGATGATACATGAAATACATTAAAGAATTGTCATTAATAGTTCATTGTCCACTTGGAGAGACATAAAAATGATTTAAAATTTGAAAGTCAACTTTTACATATCTTGTAGATAAAATACTTTGGGGTGATTAATCCTTAAGTTGCAGGATTGTGGAAGCAAGAGGGATGCTTTGGAGAAACTTGTCTTTGTATTGAATGACTTGATAAGGAGAGAATAAACTTCATCTGCTGCAGGAGGGATTTAGGGTAGAGATGAGAAAAATCCCTTTCTTTCTAAATGTGAAACATTGGAATATGTAATCATCAGAAATCATGAAGGCTCATACTTTGGAACATTCTGAGAATATGGGGAATTCTCCTTCCTGAATAATTTAAATGCATAGGAAAAATAATTCGGAAGACAGTACTGCTGAGGGTTAAGTCCTAGACTTCGTGCTTCACTTTTATTAATAATCTAGACCACAAAATAGAATTGAAAGCACAGATTGTATTCCCAGACTCTGTACCATCGCAGTGGTTCTAACAGTAAAGTGGTCCAGCAGCCAGAGCGTGGGGTCAAGTGATGGGCCATCTACTTTGATATTTAATAGGGGAAAAAGAGTGCCAGGACATTCGAAGACTAAATAGTGTGAGGTCACCTATGGAAGTATTTTTGCCTAGAAACTCAAGCTTCAGAATTGCTTTAACAAAGGTGAACATTTGTCCGCAATCAATAGAACACAGCTCAATAGGGAAAAAAGTGGAAAGTAATAAGAACATTAGGTAAACATTTCTATAGTGCTCACCAGATATGAATCAGCATTCTGAGGCCTTTCATAAGCTAACATTTTGAAGGAAATAAAGAGCGCATATATAATGTAGGATGATAAGTTCTCAGCTTGTATGAGGGGAAAGACTTGAAATTCTTATTTAAGGAAATATTAGAAGTTTTGTTTTTATGGCATTGTGCTGAATGACTAGAAGTTGGTGATGTATCTTTGTATTTTTAAAGAAAGAAAGAAGCCAGAAAGTGATAATTATGTAGCCTACATAAGAAAAAAGAAATTTCCAAAACTCTGCTAGGTGTCAAGCATTGTGTCACTTAACAGTTATGTGACTTGTCTCATTTAATCCTCACAATAATCCCTGTAGGTAACAGTTATTATCACCATTTGATAAAGGAGGAAACTAAGGCTTGGGGCAAATAAGTAGTTGTTTCTCTGTTCCTTGAAATGTCCAGGTATCCAGTTCTTTATGGCTCTAAAATATGAACTCTTTCCCTATTCTTTAACTGCTCTTTGAATAACAGACATATTGGTGATCAGTAACAGCGTAAGTGGAAAAAAGTGAAAGTTATAAAACCATACATCTCCTATATTTGTAGCTAAGAAAAAGCACATATAAATTTTGTTCCAGTTTTCTACTGCTGAGTATCAAATATTTTAAATGTATAGAACAGCAGTCATTTTAATATATCCACAGATTCTTCTTGCCAGGGATTCAGCAGCATTTAGCAGGGATGGCTTGTCTTTGCTCCACAATGTGCAGGTTCTCAGTTTGTAAACTGGAATGACTGGGAATGACTGGATCAAAAGAGCCTGGAATGATCTGTAGTCTTCTCTCAGATTCCTGGCACCTTGGCCAGAAGGACTCAAAGAGTGAGCTCAGCCAGGACTATTAGCCACAGGTTCTGTGCATGGTGTTAACACGTAGCTTGGGCTTGCCCTCATGTGGTGCCTGCATTCTAAGAGGGGTAACTTCTGAGGAGGGAAATGGAAAGTGAGAATTCCAAGAGAACCAGATGTATAGTGGGTGACGCTTTGTGGTCTGGCTATAGAAGTCATGTAGCATCACTTCTACCTCATTCTGTTGACTGCCAGTGAGTCACCAAGGCCAGCCCCAATTCATGAGAGGGCAATTGGGTTCTACCCCTTGATGAGGGAGTAGCAAGGAGACATGCAGAAGAGCAGGTGGAATGGAAGACATTGTTGCAGCCACTTTCAAATAAAACAATCTGCCACACCTTTGACCAGTGTTGGATGAAAACACAAGAAAGTGAAAATTGTTTATCTGGAGAAATTGGAATGTATGTGTGTGTGTATACGTCTTAAAAATCTCTCTTATAAAATGTTTTCACAAAAGCATTTTTAAATGGTGAGCATGCCCCTTAGAGGGGTGAACAGCTGTAGTCTGCACAGTGATGTTGGCTCCTCTTTCCAGTCTACTTATCACATCTTCCTGATAGAAGTGGGAACAGTAGGACTTATTTCCTAAACTAAATTGAACATTAGAAAAAAGGCAAAGGAGGCATGTGGTCGGTCCAAGGTACAGTAGGGATGTGGCTTATTTGTCCTCAGTGTTATTATTACTATGACTTCTTAGAAATGGTTTAAACTGTTTCTCAAAGGATTTAGGTCCAAAGAAGTATTCCTGGGACAGTAAAGTCTGTTAGAAACTCCAGTGAGTTTCCTGAAAGCAGATGTGAAACTCCCTTTCTTTTAACTGTCAGTCTTACTTGAAGGTTTGCAAAAATGTAATCGACGCAGAATGAACAGGATGAATGAGAGCCCATTAGCAGGCAAGCAGATGTTTCATCTTACCCTTGGGAGGCCCAGCTCTTTTAGTGAGTGTTGCTGGATTACAGTTACTATTCCAGAAGAGGGAAGTGGAAGGAAGGTGTTTGAGCTCTGAGATAGCTTGTTTCTTTCTGTGCTTTGAGTCTAGAATTTTCCCGAATCATGTAATAAGGATGGTTGAGTTTTGTGATGTCAGTAAAGGATTCCCATTGCCTCTGTTCAGAAATGTGCTGTCTAGATTTTGCCCAAATATTAGTTTATGAGTTGAAGTTTTTTTTTTCCCAAGTCTTAGTAATTTTTGGTGGATTTCTGCTGCTTAGTTATAGCCAGCCAATGTAAATGTGAAATAAAAGCCATAGAACTAAATAAATGTGCATGATGAATAGAACTTTGGTTTGTGTTGAGTGGCTTCACTTAGAGTATTACTGAGCTTGAAGAAACAGGGAGCAGCCATCAATGAAAACTTTGTGCTCTGAAGAAACCAGCCTACATAAATATTTTATTTAGCTAAGATAATAACAGATTCTTAGAATGCCTATTTTTTTTTTCACTGTTGCAATCAAATGTGATTTGATCCATAAAATCTTAACTATAAATTTACTACCAGTGAAGTTAAGCAATTATTTAGACACATCAAAAATTAATTTTGCTTTTTAGAACAGTCCAGAGAATCTAGTTAGGCAGGATCCATAGCTCTTTTTTAAAAAATTATTATCAGAAGTGACCATTTTCTCAGTTACAGCAAATATATTTTGCATATAATTTTTCGAAAGAGTAATTTTAGAGTTGATACATGAAATGGAATTGTTTTTTAAAATAATTCTTAAGAAACCAAGAGAATTATATTTTGGAAAAAAGCACTGTGATTTGAGAATTTCTAGGAGTATGAAATGTAAGAAATGGCCTGTCATTAAGATATGCTCTTACCCCTCACTCTCCTTGACGCCCACCCATATTTCTGCCCTCCATCTCTACTGGAGGAAAGAACAAAGGAAAGCAACTTAATCCCCACAAAGAGAGATTATAGTTAATTACAAGGCAGAAGAGCCCGTCCTTGAAAGTTGTTAAGCAGCAAGTGCTGCTGCTTGGGAATATCCTTTTCATATTTTAAAGTTGGATCAGTTCCCAGGTCCAGGCTGCGAAGATGGACGGCAAGCCTGTCACCCTGCTCTGAAAAGAACAGTTCAAGTTTTGGAGGATTTATCTACCATCCAGTGTTTTCCTACTCAGTCTTGGTACCCAAAGACCCAGAAACCTTTGCCAAACTGAAATGACCAAACAGAGGGCGTTGTCCCCCCGTGTAGAGACCAAATTGGCTTGTTTCCTGGATCCCCTCCCAGTCTCATGATTCTTGTACTGTCTTCCTGAAGATGGTGGTGCAGACATGGAACGTCAACAGCTGTACAGACACCACAGCAGCAAAAACCACAACCACAACAAAGACTGCAGAACCCACTCATGGAAATGGCACCATATAAAATTACACTTTTACGTTTTATTCATACTTGATTTTAAAATAAATGTTCTATTTTGATGATTCAGTTAGAAAGTATTGAAGTAGTTGAGGCCTAATATTGACATTCATACTTCTTTTTTGATAAGATTAATCATGTAACTCAACTAGTATTTTTTTTTTCCAGTTACTTTTTCACTTGGGTGGATAAAACAACATAATGAAATTGATGAATGATTAATAAACATTAGTCATAGCCAACATTTTTAATACTATGTGCCAGGCATTGTGTGTATACTTTATCTCATTATCAGTTAATAGTCACCAGAAACCTATGAGGTAGACATTCTTATTATCATCCCATTTTACAGATGAGCACCCTGAAGCTTACAGAGATGAAGTAAATTGCTTGAAATCACAAGCCAGCAAGTGACATAGGCAGACTTAGACACTAGCTCTGCCTAACTCTTAAACCCAGTCTGGTAACTGTCTTCTTGCTCATGGGGTTATGAAGAATGACAACTGAATACAGTGTCTTGCTGATGCGGCAAATTCAGAAATTGCTTGGTTCCAGTGATTGACAAAAATGCTTAGCTTGAGACAATTCTTATCCATCCAAAACTCCAATTTAAGGCACACTGAAGTGATGCCAGGAGGCCAGGGACATTAATTTGACAAATGAGGAGAGTACATTGTCACCCTTGGGCAAGGAAGTATGCTTTCAGAATAGAGTTGCCAGAGTTGCCTGTCTTTCTACTAGTTTGTAAATCTCAAGCTTTCTGTATCCCAACGTTGAAATAAAAGCCCAGTTGAGCATTACAGATTTCAGACTTAGACTGGAGTGATGAGTTACAGCCAATTCAGATATTCTGCTAATTCGGCAAAGGACATACTCTCAGGGTAGAAAGTCCCCAGTAAAACCTACAACTTGTAATAGAAATACTGTCTAAAAATTTTCAACTTCAGAAGGTAATCCTTAGCAAATATTAATTTCTCCAGATGTTAGTAGTAATAAAAGCTAACTTTTATTGAGCATTTACTATGTACTATAGCTATCTTGCTGAGCTTTGTATGTATGGATTCACTATATTCTCACATCAACCTTATGTGCGAAAGACTATTATTAACATTGGTTCCAGTCGAGAATATTTAGACTTAGAGAGGTAAAAGAACTTGCCCAAGGTCACGTGGTAGGTAGGGGAGCCGATCTGTATGATTCAAAAGCCAGTGTTCATGCTACTTAAGGTGTAATGCTCATGGTGTAATGATTCTGCTGTGTAAGGAAAACATGCAAGAAGAGAGAGCAAGCTAAATTCAGAAAAGGAAGAGAGTTGTCTGACTCTTCCTTTTTTTTTTTTTTTTAATTTATGGAGATAAATCCTTCAAGGGCAGCCTTTAAGTTGATAGGAGTTAGACATTCCTCAGTCACTAGTTTTCTTCCGATCTCCTAGTGCCTTCCTAGCTCCTCTTTCTACCTCTGCAGCTAATGCTTTACATTCTATATCCTCACCATCCACTCCGCAGCACTGTAATTTTCTTCTTCCCCTTGTTTTCTCTTGAAACCTGGCACACCAGCCTCCAGCTCGGTGAATCCAGATCTTGCTGCTCCTTGAACTAAACCAAACTGACTCCCAGGAACTGCTACAGAAAACTCATGCTTGAGTAGTATTTCAACAAACTAGTACATTCCCCTAGGCAGCTGCTTTTTTAATTCTCCTGGATCTCAACTCTGCATCTTTCCCCCTGGCCCATTAGTCCATATCAGCCTCTGCCAGTCCTAAGAGAAGACCTCCTGTCTTCTTTACTAAGGAGCAGAGGCCACCAGGCAAACTCCTCGGCCTCCACCCTACGATTTATCTCTATCTAAGCTAGATCTTTTTTATCTCATCCCTTACCTTACCACAGTATGGACCCACATTTCATGGGAACTTCCCATGGGAAATTCTGTGGATGGAAGCCAAATTCTTGAGGATGAGTAGACAGTGAGAATCTAAGGGGATTAAGATAGAAGCTGACATTTATTACACGGTCAAAGCAACAAAGATAGTGAAAGAGCAGGGAAGAGAATGTGAGAAGAGGAGGTGATGGAGAAGTCAGAGAAGAGGTGATGTCAGAGAAGTCAGAAAAGGAATGGAAGGTCCATAGCATTCAGTGCTGCATCAGGGCCAACTTAATCATTGAAATTCAAATGTCAGATTTCATGGTGAGAAATTCAGTAGGTACATTTGCCTAAGAAGGTTCAGAGAAAGGACTGGGATACAAGGTCAGATTGCTGTGAGTTTAAAAACAGATGGTGAAAGATACTATGAAAATAGTGGCTGTAGAACACTCTTTGTGTTTAGGGGAGTGTTCAGGTTTCTATCATACTTTCTTTGCCTGGTCTCTGCTTGCCTTCTCTGCCAGCTCTTGTTCTGCATGATTTACCAGCATCCATAGGGCAAGCCCTAGAACACCTTTCAAGGTACTCAATGGTAAAAAAGGAGAAATAGATGAAAGAGGCTAAAGATGAATGTGGGGCTGGGAAGAAGTTATTTTTATTTTTTAAGATGGGACAGACTTGTGCATCATCAGTTAATCAGTGATTATCTATGGGGCGTTTTAGCTAAGCTCTGTGCATGGCAAGGCCTGGCCCTCACTGGGTGAAATTCTATCAGGAACAACAGACATTAAATATTCTTAACAGTTGAGCAATTATAATCAGATAAACCATGATGTATCAGGTGCTCTGGGAATATAAACAAGGATTGCCTATAAGTTTGAGGAGGGATGCAGGGGAGTTAGCAAAGTGAAAGGAACAGTGGAATGAAGAGAGCATTCAAGCAGAGTAAAGCCTATGCAAAGACCCTGAGGTAGGAGAGAGCATGGCACATACCAACAAGCTAGGCAGTGTGGCTGAAGCACAGAGAGTGGAGAGTGGCTGACGTGAGACTGGAGATGGGGATGGGAACCCTGCTGGGAATGCGGGTCCAGGCCCCCAGGAAGGAGGTCACAGAGAAGGGAATGTTGGAGATAAAGAAGGGGGAGCGGATAATGCCATGGGAAATTCCTGGAGAAATAAAAAAGAAACGGAATTCTGACTACTCTAGGCAGTTCCACATGGGTTTTCCAGCGCTTTTCTCAACACATCAGAAATGGAATTTACGTCTTCTCTTCTTGATATCTCTTCTGAGATTTCCTTTCCACCCCACCCTTCCCTGCCAGCTCTTTGCCCTATATTCTCCTTCCTGGTAAACGAGATCAACCTTTAACTGAGATGCCTAGTTTAGAAAGTCATAAACCTGTATGTGTGATTACTCTAAACTCCTAGTAATACTTACCTGCTTTATGTGATCAGATCATAAGTCCTGAGAAGTCTAACTCCTAACAGCTTTCAAATCTGTTTCCTCCTCTTCATACCAAGACACTGTCCTACTTTGGTATCTCAGTTTCTCTTAGTTGGGCCATTGTCACAATCTCCCAACCCTTCTTCCTGTCTCTAATCCATCAAGTGCACAGCGGGGAAGGTAACCTTTTTAATATTCAAATATATGGATGTGACTCCTTTCCATAATAAAAATAAATCTTTGCTACTTTCTCCATCATCTGTGGTGTAAAATCCAAACTCTTAAGCTTAGCACACATGCCTTTTGGCATCTGGAACTCTTTTGAATCATCTCTTGCTTTGCTACCTCATGCATGTTTCAGAGCTACCTGCACCCTCTCCACTTATGTACATCAGCGTGGAGATCCCCTCTTCACCACGTCTATGTGCTAATTCAAATTGTCCTCCAGGTCACATGGTACTTCCTTCAGAATGCCTGCCCTGCCCTTCCCACCTTGGGCAGATTATGGTCCCTCCTCATGCTCTCATAGTGCCATGTGTGTGCACCTACCATATCATTTACCAAACACTGTCACACCTGGGGGTTTGCTCGCTGATGCTTCTACTTAACTGTGCATCTTGGGGCTAGGAACTGACTGAAATTTACTAATTTTTAAATTCCCAGAACCCAGCACAGTGCCTGGCATTAGGCAGATACTCAACATGAATGATGATTGGATCTATTTCTTTGGCAGTTAACTAAGAATAGGAACTATGTGTAAAATTTTGCTGGAGTGCCCCACATTCTAGCAATGGAACAGTTTTTAGATTTTGACTTAGAAGTCAGATTAGTCAGGAAGTATATACCTCATATGCCTGAGTTGTAATTACATCATATCAGAAACCACCTGAGAAACTTTTGCAGTAGCCTATTGTAATCTGATGTATCTAATTTGTTACTATGACCATCCAGACCCAAATAGACTTAAAGAGACTTATAAAGATAACAAAAAATTCCAGAATATAATTGTGTTGGTCACTGTTGGTTGTGATTTTCCTCCCCTTTCTAAATCAAACCCTGATTTTGTCCAGGTGGCAATGGGCCCAGCAAAAAAACAAAAAAACCAAAAAAAACCCAAAACCAGCACTTCCCAATATTCCTTCCATTGGTCATATGATAAAATTCTGACTAATGAAAACAAGCAGAAATGGTACATGCCTTTTGACATTTGTGTTTTTTCTTCACTTTTGGAATGAGGATTCAGTGCTAGAGTAGACTAGCACAAGATAGAAACTGTGGGAAGGAAAGTCTCCTCTCCTGAAGGAAAGATTCACTGTTATACAAGCAAAATAAGACTACTTGTTTAAGCACCTATTTGAGGAGTTTCCCATGCCCATGGCCAAACTCAATTCCTGACTGATGGAATAATAAATATTAGAAGTAGGTGAGAAATATGAGTCAAAGGGAAAACAAGGTCAGGTACATAAAATAGAGCCAGGAATGTATTTAATACAGAAGGTATATACTATGATGTGCTATATCCTTTTTATAGGCAGGCCATATATTTATTTCTAATATGTCTGGAAGACACTAGAAAAAGGGTAATATGGTCAGTAATCTGTCCATAAGAGAAAAATCAAAGTTAATCAGAAGAAAATGAATTTTGATAGCAAGAAAAGACATATATTTCTTTCCTAGGCTATTTATACAAGGGGCAGCATGACATAATAAACAATGTCCTTGTTAGCTTCCTTACAGAGCAAACATCCCTGAGTTGTTCTAATAACTGATGGTCTCATCCAAAGTGCAATGAAGCAAAACACTTACAGCATTTAGGCAAATAATGGGCCACACATCTCTCAGGCAATCCTCCAAAGATACACTTTCTTTAATTTCTTCTAGGTGAACTACATTAAGAAATCTGATGAAAACTGAATCTCCTAACAGAAAATGCACATGTGTACCAAATTTTAACTACAGTTTCAAGAAGTTATGAACTTTTAAGGGTTTGGAAGTTCTAGGCTAAGAACCCAGCTCCAATCTGGATTTTTTCCTATCTTGCAGCAGTGAGGACTTATTTTACAACATGTCTGTATTGCCGTATAAATGGGGTGACCAACTGTCCTGGTTTGCCCAGGACTGAGGGGTTTTCTGAGATGCAAGACTTCTAGTGGCCAAAACCAGGACAGACTAAAGCAACCTAGGGTAGTTGGTCATACCATATATAAATGAAGAACTTATGGCTTAACATTCAGCCAAGTCCCTCTCTCTCTCTCTCTCTCTCTCTCTCTCTCTCTCTCTGAGTTGTACAGGTAGGCAGACTTCTTTCTATGAAAATAAAGGGTTTCAAGGATTCACACTTGAATTCATAGTCACCTATGATACCAAGAAACTCTCGTAGACAGAGCCAAGAGGCTTCATCAAAATCAATTTTGAATCTATCCTATTGTGCAAACAAATGGACAAACATGTTTCCAAAATCCAGCCCTTTTTAAATAAAGCTCCAATGATCTGCATCCAATACTCATCTTGACTATTTTTTATGTCTTCAGATACTAAGAGTTGTAGCTTCTTGGTATATATTCTGAAATAAATATTTTGCAAAATGTATTTCAAATTAAGTAAATGGAGAGACTTGCTATGTGGAAATAAGTATCCATAAGCCACGTACAAGTGGGGAAAATCATCAAAAAAAATAAAACTTCAATTGCAGAATGGTTGGTTTTAGCTTTTAGAATCAATGGGGTCCTTTGTGGTAGTCTTTGCATAGCAGGGCCAACTTTAAAGTCACCACTGGACTCTTGTTATAAAATCATATGACTAGGTGTAAGACAGTTGTTAATTGTATAATCTAACAGGAAGGTTGGCTCACAAAAGATAGCTAAGCAACAAAAATGGTTATTATGTTGATAGAGAAGCCAGTATCTGTCTTTGTTTTACCTGTTTGGCAGTTAACTGCCAAGTCAAGAGAGATTTCCTACCATCCTTTTCTTACAGTACATAGTGTTCTCATAAAATTCTGAAGAGGCATCAATGGTCAGTGTTCTCAATTCAAGTAGTTTGGCCCATCCCTAAATTCAAAAGCTTGCAAAAGTCAGGAAGAACTGCAAATAATCATATATTATTCCTGACGATTTCTTCGTAAGAAGATAAAGAGTGCCTCACTTGCAGGAGTTACAGAGGATGCTGGGAGCTGCCAGATAATGCTTGAACTGGGATGTGAAGCAACCAGATAGCAGTCTGGAAGCATTTCATGTAAGCATTTCTGGCAAGAGATCTCCCAACAAATCTCCCAAGACTCCCCACATTTCTTGTGATTGCTTCTCTCATTCTAAAATGTAGCTAATGTGTATCTAATTTTGTAATCTTACGTTCTTTTTCTTAAAAGTGGTTCTCCAAATTGTAGAAGCTCAGGTCCCACAAAACATGAAACCACCCTTGTCTGAAGACCATCAGATCCTTCTTTTCTTGAGAAACTTGCTGTCTGCCAACAAGAGACTAGCATAAGTCTTTTCTATAAAACAGCAAATTAACTAGGGCCAAGGACTTGCTCTCAGTAACCTGTTATATCTTTTGGTTCAACTCTAAAGAACAAAGGTGCTTCCTGGAAGGAGGAGCTCAAAAGTTTAATGTGCTTGGCAGGTTCCTCCAAGTACCAGAAATGGCTCTGAAAATAAAATTGATTACACCTTGAGCAAATTCCAGTCCCCACTACAAATTAAGTTGACGGCGAAGTAGGAACTATAGGCATAATCTTTGTTAAGTATGAGAGAATACTGATAGAGGTGGAGCCATAAGGCATGATTTTGCATTAGACAAATAGAAAGTATACTAGTGTACTTGCCTAAAACAAAAGTACAGCCCTATAGTAAAAATTGTGTGTGTATATGTGTGTATGTGTCTCCAATCACCCCTCTCATCCCAAAATAGAGTTCTGAGTGTGGGCTTTCCTATTGTAAAACGTGAAAAATCATTCAAGTTGTCTTGAGTTAGTAAAGTTTTTTACTTGAAAATGAAAATTAAGAGATTTATATGTGATTGGCAATGCTTCCCTTTACTACTGATGCTATTGTGTAAATAGATCTTAGGTGATGAACTAGATACTTAGTTTGGCAGGTGTAATCCGATCCATTGCATTCTCTAAATCAAAGTAAATTACTTCCTATAGAACTAATCGATGTGGGATTCAAGAGTCAAAGGATCACTGGGATAAGAATAAGAGAATCAAGAAAAATAATCATTGCATTTAGTTTTATGGATAAAAGATATCATTGTTTTGGTGGAGTAGTGATTTCAGGAGGATGGCATTTCCCTTAAAACCCAGTAATTGCATATACAGAAGACACTTTGGCTTTCAAGACTTTTCTAAGATTAGAGAGGGTAGATGCAGAGAATTTGTAAGCAAAGTTAGTCTTAGCACCAGTGATAATATTGGAAAAAACAGCATGTGTTTGCCAAATCCTAGTTTATACCCCAATAGTGTTTGAAAAAAATGGGGGTTGAGCTGATTAATTAGTCAAGCTCATTATCAACATGAATGCTCAGGTGCTCAGTCATTCATTCCTCATCTCTTGCCTCTCCTTACATGTTTCCAGATTACTGATGCAAAGGAATAAATCACTGAGCTAAGAAAAATGAACACAACCCACTTTGGGGCACCAGGTATGTTGCAGGGCCAATGAATTTTGACATTTCAAGTGCCGAGTAGAGAAAGGAAAGTGAGGGCAAGAAGGATTTTTTTTAAAGCAATGTAAGCAGAATATGAAGAGCTTGATGACGTTGGGGGATAACTTCTCAGTTCTTCTACCTGAAAATGGTGTTTCTGTCTCTATGGCTTTCTGCTATATAACTTTGAATTTGCCAATAGTTTTCTTTTATTTTCTTTTTAAATTAAAGAATGTCTTTTATTGCCATACCAAATAGCTTCTTGCTGTGTGAAGAGGTCTCCATTTCCCTTTGGTCAACGGATACATGAATTGGTCTTATTAATGTAACAACTAATCTTGAGCCAGATTTGAAGTAACCTTATTAACACAAACCAAATCTCTTCTATGTCTCCATTTTACAAGGGCATGTTCTGAAATATGATAAGAAAAGCTATCCTTGAAGTATTTCTAGACAAATTAAAAGCAGGAAATACCAGAGATTTCATGTGCTGAACTCTCATGAGATTTACTGCCCAATTTAGCAGTTTCAGCATGAGCCTGGGATATGCCTCTGTACATTTTGATGTGAATTCCAAGTGGACTGAACTTGTAAAGCTTTAGAATTTCATCCATCACTTAGCATTTCTTTGATTTGGGGTTACATGTCACCATTAATCATAAAAATAAAGATCCCTTGAAGTATCACTACTTGGGCTCCTCTGTGGAATTAACAATATAAATGAAGAAACCAATCAACAGATCAAGTTGATCTAAGAGTATGATGATCCAGATTTAAGTCTAAAAATTATTTAACGTTTTATATTTTCAGGTTATTTTCAGAGTGGCTTAAGTATAGCATTCTCTGAGGGGTCTGATGTGACTTTCTGGAATGCCTTTTTCTGCCTCAATGAGGAAATTTAGCAGCAAATGTGAAACCTGAAGCCACATGTGATCTCCCTTGGGTGTGCTGCCCCCACTATAGCTATCACCACACACTTAATGCCCCTTTGACATCACAGGCCCCACATCATTAAGACAATGAAATAGGCAATTATGTGAAAATTTTTAAAAATGTGTGTGGAACACATGGCTAATGGTCCAAATGAAATACAAGAGTTATTTTTATTTAGAAAAAAAGAAACTTGTATAATTCTCTTACTTCAGGTTTTTCATTAGTTCTTCACTGGCTCTCTCTGAGGTTCTAAGATTCAACCTCATGAAATGAGCACCAATTTATGATAAAATAGTTAATGTCTCAAAGTTAAAGGAAAAGTGAAGATAATTATTGAGATTATTTTTCATAGAAATTAATTTATTCATTTAAAGGACTTTTTCTGGAATCATGTCCTTTATACTTTCTTTGGCATTCACAAAAAAATTCCTTTCCTTTATGAAATGCTGATATTTGCAAATGTAAATTTGAGAAAAAAAATGACTCCATTAGACAAAATAAAGACTCGGTCATCTTAAAATGTCTTTGAAATTTACTGGTCTGTAAAATCCAAAAGTTTGGGAATCACTGCCCTGTGAAATGATAATTAACTTCTTCTTATGGCACCTAAGACCCGTCTGAGTCTGGCTGTTGTTTATTTTGCAACTTCATTTTCACCAGCTTATGCACAGGAATTCTGGACATGCTTAATGAGTTGTATCACACACTTTTACACTGTGAAATTCCATCCATTCCTTGTCCTTCTCCTTCTGGAAAACTCCTAATTATTCTTCAAAACTTGGGGGAGAGGGGATGTTACCTCCTCTGTGAAGTCTTCCCTGACAACCCCACCTGGTCTCCCCAAGAAGAAACTGGGCGCTCCTAGTTTACCACTCCCACCACTTCCAGGTATGACCCTGGTCGTGTTACATCATAATGGTGCGTTTGCTTGACTGTGTGCTCCATATAGAGTGACAGCCTTAGGATAGGGATTTTTCTTTTCTGATTTATTTCTTTATCGCCAGCCTCTAAACCAATGGTTGACACATAGTAGGCACATGATAAATGTACGATTGGGTTTTGGATGGCCAGGTGATTAAATTATATCGTGCAATAGTTTTGCTTTTATTCATTGATTTAGTAATTATAAACAGCTATTTAAGTGCCTATTATAAAATAGCTTTTGGAGGTACCCTGATAATGCCTAGTGTAAAATTTAGCCTTTATTTGTAATTTGCTTATAATCCAATTGGGAAAGACAAAAAAATCCACACAGAAAACATATAACCAATATACAACATGATCAAAGACAGAGGCAGCATGTTATGTGTGACTCAGTGGAGCCTTAGATTAGTGCTTTCTGCTTTTACTTGGAGACTTTGTTACAGTTTACACTGTCCAGAGGTTTCAAGGAGGATGTGGGAATTGGTATGAATATTATGAGCCCTCTGTGCTACGTAGCCAGGGCCACACAAAATCAGTACTCTCTCTCTTCCAAAGCGGTCGCTTCCAGCCATTCCACGACCCTTTGACTTGTCTGCCTGTTTATAGCCTCGCCTCATCCCTCATACGTGACACTCAGGACTGCTTTCCTGTCTCTGATCCTTCAGTTTTTCTTCCTTAGCTGCAATTGATACTTGCTGGTTGATTTTGCAGCCTTCCATAAAGGCCAGGGGTAAATAACCCCCCTGGCCTCTTCTAGTCCAGTCCTTTTATTTTATTGGCAAGACGTGGGAGACCAGGGGTAGTCACTACTCACCTGAGATCCTCTGGCTATCATTAAGGTTCTACCTCCAGGGCTCTTCCCACCCTCCTACTTTGTATACACATAGAACATCTTTAAAATGTTCAAAATGAATTAAAATGTGGGTGTCTCTGAATTGAGTTTTGTTTCCATGAAAGCTTGTTCACTGAATTATTCGCTCAAGGGCAAAGGATCTGTTTCTTATTGCAGCAAAGTTGCATTAGATTTTTTTTTTCACATGGATTCTACTTGACTTTGAGTTTACACTTTTGTTTTTATTAAAAATGTTATTATGGTAGCTCACAGAGAAAAAAATGTGACAATGAAATATATATATATATATGTATGTTCATGTATAACTGAAAAATTGTGCTCTACACTGGAATTTGACACAACATTGTAAAATAATTATAAATCAATAAAAAATGTTAAAAAAAAATAAAGTACAGCCTATGGGAAAAGGAAAGAAAAAAATGTTAAATGTTAAGTAGGAATGAGAAAGAAAAGGAGACTATGAGAAAACTGAATGATGAAAGTTACATCATGAAATGACTACCTGAGTTCTACACTATACCTTGTGTGAGAACTACCAGCTTTCTCTGGATCCCAGTTGGCTCATAGGTAAATTTAGGGGGAGGAAGAGAAAAGTTTATTATTGATATACACTTATCCCTGACATAAAAGCATACATTTACACACATTCACACCCACACTCACATCCAGAAATACAAGACAATGATTCCCCTTTCTCCAGACTCTCTTGTAGGGTATCTTTCAGACTAGTTTCCCTAGGCAAACAGAAAAAAAAACCTAAGATACCTTTCATTCTTCCTAATTTAGGCTTTGGAAAGTGGTATGCAAATATTAATAATTTGAAGAATTAAAATTCCATTGAAACTTAGCAGTAATTTGCAAGGAAATAACTATTTTTATTCCCAATTACAACAAAATAAAAAAAAAGTCAAAGGTCATTTTCATCTTTATTCAAGTCATTAAGCTACTTTATTTCTTAAAATCGACTTTCAAGCAACATTTAAATATGATTTTGTTTAATTTAAACCAATTTGTACCCTATTTGTATTTACTGAGATGTGACAGAAGTCCCAGCTTTCCACTGTTCTGTTTTTGTTTTTCGATAAAATCTTACTTGTTTAATGAACTTCAATATTTATATTTAGTTAAAGCTCTGCTATCATTTATAACCAGATGAGACAGCCATGGGAAGATAAATTGATAATTTATTCCTCTTGCATTAGAGAAACGGTTCTTGTATTTACAATATGCTTAGCATAGCAATTCCCTGCCTAGCCTCCTAATATTTGTGTACATTTTATGGTGGAGTGTGACTTTCAAATTAAAAATGATTTGTTGCAAGAATATTGACTAGGAAATGCATTCTGAGAAGAGATAGCAGAGAAGATGTAATGAGATTTTTCACTACCCTTAGCCCTGGGCTATTCAATAATTTTTGTTCTTTAAAGCTAAGAGGAAGAAAGGGAGCCTCAAACTGAGTGGCAGATGTTAAGTCAGGAAATGGGAACTCCGCCTTCCCCAGAGCTTCAAGTCATCTCTCTGACCTCTGTGGCCTTGTTGAAAGGCTTTCTCTGAATTGAATGACAACACGGAGGCTGTGGGTAATATTGCAAATCAGAGAATGCGGGTGTGACTGGGAAGCCGTGACCCTTGCCCTGCCTGGCAGTTCAGACCTAGGTTAGGGGCGAGGTGTGAAGGGCTTTGCAGTGCTGGGTGGTCTGGCAGGGTCTGAGGTCCTCCCACCAGAAGGACCCAAGAGGCTTAGTCAGTGTGCTCCCACCCTGGTTCTTGCTCCGCATCTCTGGGCCTGTCCTCCAAGTCCTCCTTCAGTATATCTACAAGTCGGGTGCCATCTGACCAGATGTGGAGGCAGGCAAACAAAGACAACACAGAGTGTGTCAGAAAATCACTGACACTTCGACACAGTGGTGTGGCTCAGAACAGACCCAAGGTCCTGCAGAAAGAGGGCACTGATTGGTACAGGAGTCAGTGACAGAAAAAATGGTTCTGAGAACCGTCTTCCCTGCCTGCTCCTGGCTTTACTGGTATAAAATTGACACATAAAATTGTGTTAAGTTTAAGGTGTACCACGTGAGAATTTGATACATGTATATACTGTGAAATGATTATCACAATCAGGTTAGTGAAGACATCCATCACCTCACATAGTTACCATTTTTTTTTTTTTTTGTAATGAGAACTTGGTGACTTTCAAGTATACAGTAAAAGTATTGTTAGCTATAGTCACCATGGTGTACGTTAGATCCCCAGAACTTACTCATCTTATAACTGAAAGTTTGTTTTGTACATTTTGATCACTACCACCCATCTTCCCTCCCCAACCCCACAACCACAAATCTACTCTCTGTTTCTATGAGTTTGGCTATTTTAGATTCCACATAGAAGTGAGATCATGCAATATTTGTCTTTTCTCTCTCTGACTTATTTAAACCGGGTCTTTTAAGGTAGGACCTTTCATGCCAATTTTTGTTCTCAGTACTGCGAAGGCCAAGGAAATAATACAGTTTTAAGTTTTTTAGTAAGAAATTCAAGAAATGTTTTTGTTTTATGTGTTTTTTAAGAGATACTAGTTACCAAGTCTAAGCAGTTTATTATCTTCTTTATTAGACTTGGTCCATTTTTCCCAAGCCTGCATCTTTTACAGTTTATCACACTCTGAGTGTCTTCTCTCTCTCCAATGCATTTATCCAATATGCATTATCTTTTGCTTTCCATCATTGCTTGTTAACCTAGTAACCCATTAGAATGTGTGCCTTTTAGCAGTTTCCCTGCACGTTCCCTGTGTGTAACCTCCTGCCAAACAGATGAAAATGGTATTTATCACGTCGGGGCAGGTTTTCACTGCTGATAAGCTTCAGCTTTCTAGAGATCAGGCATGGATGGGGAAGTATATGAGTTGATTCTATGAAGAGGAGAGAACACGGAGAAATGAGGACCACTAACAGGACGTTTCACCCTCAGGGACCAGTATGCATTCCCAACTGGCATGAAGAGACGGGGTGGGGGGACATCTGAAAAAAGGGGTTCTCCAGGAAACATGAGGGTTTAGAAAAAGAGATGGCATTAGCAGAAAGGAAATGCTTTAGATCTCAGAATGTGGCATAATGATTTTATCCGAAGTGATTGAGCAAGGCCAGCAGCTACCAGTTTTCTCGAGGTATAACCTATCATTTTTCTTCGATCAGGTTCTGTTGATTTTGGAGAGTGAGTGAAGTACATTCCCTCCCCAGGGGGATGGGATTTACTCTAGGAAGCCTCCTTTGGGCACTGCTTGGCATACCTTTATCAGAATATTTATCGTATTTGTCTCTTTGTTTATTTGTCTGTCACTATAATAACTAGCATCATTCCGGTGTATTTGTGTGTGTGTGTGTGTGTGTGTGTGTGTGTGGAGAGAGAGAGAGGCATTGATGGACTGGAAAAAGGGATTAAAAACCCAGGAGATGAAAGTACCAATGGGGTAGGCATTGGCCATGATGAGACACTGGAATGAAGGCACTTCTGATTTCAAGAGTATAATTTCTTGTGATGACAAGTTTAGGGTGTGGCAAGGGCAATGGGAAGCAAGAGTGGAGTAGAGATAAAAATCACCAAAAATCAGCAAGTAGAAAAGCTTCCAGTCAAGATGTTGAGGTTTATCCATACAGAGTTATGAAAAAATAAAGGCAGAATTCAAACAATATAGAAAGGTGTAAAATGAAAAGTAGAAATTGTCCATCCTAAATCCCCACCTGCTTCTGGCACTAGGAGGTGTTCATTATTAAAAATATACTTATTTTGGTGGTGTTGGAAGTCAGTACAGTGCTTAACCCTTGCAAGGGGCTGGATGCTATGGTGCTGATGGTATTATGTTTCTTGGTTATACAGTTGTATTGAGTGTGTGAAAATTTATCAAACTTTACACTAATTTTTTTCACCTATATTATACTTAAATTTTAAAAGTTGATTTACTTAAGCTATATTTATGTTTAAATATTTCAGACTTACAATAAGATCAAGAATAATGCGACAGACACAAACACCCATATACCCACCACCCTTTTTAAGAAATCAGATGTCACAGAGACCATATGCATCATCACTTGAGCACATTTCCTCCCCCCTTCTCCAGGTAACTGCTATCCTCATTTTGTTCTTTTTCCTTCCCATATATTTATACTTTTACCAAATATATGTGTACCAGTTTCTTCCCACTATCCAAAAGTAGAGCCATTCCTGTGAAAGCTTTCATAAGCTGAAATGGCTTAAAGTGAAGAGGCAATAACCTTAGGACATCTGGCTAATGGATGCACGAAATAAATCAAGATAAAGCTCAGATGCTCACACAGTTCAAAGCTCTCGGGGCTGGATGCTGAGATGCTGAGTGTAGTTCCCAGGAAAGAACTTGGTGGTACTACTCTCGCTGCTTGGGATGCGCTGTTGCCACTACAACGGAACGGCTAACTGTAAAACAAAGGTGGAATGCTATTTTCACTTTTTGCCTTTTCCCCTAAAAGCAAAAATCCTCTTTGGATTTCTTTTGGTTAGTGAAAACAGGTCCTAATGTAAGCCTTTTGTACAAGCAAAGTGTTTATAAAGCGAACTTTTGAAAATGAGGAGATAACTGTGTGCCCAAACAATTTATATACTGTTTTGAGGTTTCATTCTATATATATGTATCTCTGCAACTTGTCTTATTTTTAAAACTTGAGGTGAAATTCACATGACATACAATTAACCATTTTAACAGTACAATTCAGTGATTTTTTAATATATTCACAAAGTTGTGCATCCACCAGCATTCCTAATTTAAAAATTTAATCATTTCCCATAAACACCCCATACTTATTAAGGAATCACTCCCCATTTCCCCCTCTTCTTAATCCCTGGGAAACCCTAATCTGCTTCTTCCTCGTGGAGTTGCCTATTCTGAATATATCACACAAAATTAATCATATAATATGTGCTCTTTGTTGTCTGCCTTCTTTTACTTAACATAAAGTTTTCAAGGTTCATCCAAGTTGTTTTAGTATTTCATTCATTTTTTAATTAAACCCATCTTAGTGGTTATGAAATGATGTCTCATTCTGGTTTAATACGCATTTCCTTAATGACCAATTACATTGAACATCTTTTCATGTGCTTGTTGGGCCATTTGTATATCTTCTTCAGAGGAATGTCCAAGTCTTTTGCCCAGTTTTTAATTGGGTAATTTTTTTATTATTGAATTGTAGGAGTTCTTTATATATCCTGGATGCTAGTCCCTTATCAGATACATGATTTGCAGTTATTTTCTCACACTCTATCGGTTGTCATTTCACTTTATTACTAATGTCCTTTCATGTACAAAAGCTTTTACTTTTGATAAAGTCCAATTTATCGTTTTTTTTTCTTTTGTTTCTTGTGCTTTTAGTGTCATATCTAAGAAGTCATGCCTAACTTAGTTATGAAGATTTACTCTCGTATTTTTCTTAAGGATTTTATGGTTTTAGTGCTTACATTTAGGTATATGGTCCATTTTGAATTAGTTTTTGTATATGATGTGAAAAAGGGATTCAACTTTTTCTTTTGTATGTGGCTACCCAGTTGTCTCAGCATCATTTGTGGAAGAGACTATTCTTTCTTCATTGAATTTTCTTGGCTCCTTTGGTGAAATTCAGTCATCCTTGTGTCAGTGCTACACAGCCTTGATTACTGTAGTTTTGCATTAAAATGTGAAATAGGGAAATCTGGGTTCTCCTACTTTGTTGGTCATTCTCTAGATTATTTTGGCTATTCTAGGTCCCTTGAGTTTCTATATGATTTTAATATTGGCTTGTCACTATCTTCAAAACCCCAAGCTCATCATGGATTGACACTTGATTAGGTGGCTAAGGGGTCAGAAGAGTCTAGGAACATAAAACTACTAAACAGAGGAATCTTGAGTTTCAGGAAAATTTTCTTAAATTCAGAAAGGATTACTTCATCACATGTGATTATGCCCCAACATAGCAACGATTTGGACTGAATGCAATCATAGAGTTTAGATGAGATCATCAGGTTCTATGCTTTCGATTTACAGATGAGGAATCTGAGAACAAGAGCTATGTGGCTAAGTTTCCACACATCTGATCTTATTTTCCTTGTGCTTTTGGCAGAATGGAGTAAGTTACATTATTATATTGTTTCTGTGATTGTTTTACCAGTAAGAGCCATCCCAGCAGCTACTTAGATTGATGCTTGTGAGTGGCCATGGGTGGGAGAGGGACATTGCTTCCTGTGCTAGGAGTTGGGATTGGGGGTGGGGGAAGGTGATAATAAATAAATGTCCAAACCTTGAAGCGTGCTCTGTATGTCTAATATTTTTTCAGCTATTTCTCAACGTTCTTGCTTTTGATTTTCATATCTTTTAACTTTTAATCTTGAATTAAAATTTCCAATTTGTATTTGCCAATTCCTATTTAGATCAGGCATTCTCTTTGTTTCTAGGTACTTTATCTTCCAGCTAGGAAAAATTTACGTGTATAAATGACTACTACTTGACAATATATAGCTGACATTTCAGACTTGCCTTCTCTGGGCAAAGTTATAAACAAGGGCCTGAGAATTTCAGAATCATTTGATTTGATTACAAAAAAAAAATCCAAAATTAAAAAAAAAATCAGAATTGTGCAAAAGCTTGTGTCCTCCTAAATATATTTTAAGTTTCAAAGCAAGAACTCTTATTTAGAAATTTTAAATTTCTTATTCTAATCATTCTTAATGCCCACAAATAAAAATTTGCTCGGGTCTTAACTTAGAGAAAATAATCACCAAATGTTTGCAGCATTTTTCTTTTCAAGTGTTTGAATTGTTGGTTTTATTTCAGGTTGGTTCTTAATTTATCCAGACTTCTCACCCTGTGCTGTTACACAGGGGCTCCTCACAGTATAAGTAGAATGACAGTGTTAGTATGTCTTTCCATTATTGCAGAAACTGTATTTCTTTTTTAAGTGCCTTTAGTAGGATTCTGGGAATTCACTGTAGATTAACAGTGAGGCTCCCACCATTTAGAATTCTTTTCTCCTAATGAAAGGACTCTGAACCCTTGAACTCTGTCAGGGACTTAGGCATGTTCTCTGGGCCTGATTTTCATCCTCAGAAAATGGAGGTCAAACGTATGTCAAGAATAAAGGAAGGGTCAGATTAGAGTACTTAAAGACTTTGTACATGTCCAGATGACGTTAATGTGTTGACCATAGTGTCTGGAACCTGCTAGGCACTTGGTGTGTGAGTGAATGGACAAATGAATGAATGAGCAAATAGTGAGTAAAAATGACAGCGAATATTCAGGGAAGCAACTAATTATATGCATGGTAAAATGTCTTACTTTCAATGTGTTAGCCGGGGCTAAATGGAAATTGTTATAAAAAATATGACAATTCCCCAAGGTGCTCTTTAGCCAAGGGATTAGGGCAGTATAATTTGGTGATGCATTTTCATAAAGAAATGCCTATTGGAGATACTAACTTAGGGTTATAAGGGTTTCAGCGTTTCTTATAGAAATCGCCTTTGATTATGACCACCTTACCTGATGTTAGTTATGCACCTCATAGTCAGCCACTTTGTTCTCTCATTTATACAGTTTGATGAACATATGAAACAAAATAAGGGGGGAAAGAATGTCTGTGTTCTATCTCTGTTATTACAACTATACTTGGTTTATAAGCTCAGGTGTGCAAGACATAAATTTTCTTCTTTGTCTCTTACTCAACTTCTGGCTCTGAGCATCCTATTAGGTTGCTGGAAAAGGGGGAAAATTCTAAATCTTTGTTGGAATCAATCCCCCCTACCTCCCCCCGCAACACACCACATACCCTCAGTTCATGGGATTCTGCCAAGTTTCTGAGAATTTACACAGTACTCGTTTTGGAGGGTAGGGGTGCTGTGTATCATATTTTAGTCATTGTACCCATAGGATACTGCCGAGATGTCTCTCATCCTTGTTTGTATAGCTTTATCAGGTCCAGATGGCACCCGGGGTCAAACTTGGAGTGCAGGAATTTTTTGGTAAAGTTGCCTAAAAGTCCCATTTTGCTAGGTGTGTGCCCAGCTCCCTCTCCTCTCTGGGGCCTTCCTCTGTGGGGTTTTGCTACCATCCTGGTGACCTTCATGGGACGTAATTTTCTCTCTCATCCCAGCCTCCTCTGCACTATCTGTCCTTCACTCCTCCTGCCACTCCCTGACCCCCAGGAAGAATATCTGTCTAGCAGAGGGGAGACCTTTCTCTGTGTCTCCTTCAACACACTCAATCTGTGGCTTTTAGTGAAGCACATGTGAGAGAGGCTTACCGGGAGCTTTAATGTTTTGCTCTACCACTTATCTCCCTGTCAGCTGACTCCCTGCCTGAAAGAGAGAATGGGAAAGAGAAACTGACAAGAAAGGGGAAAAAAACCCAAGCAGAAAGAATTCTTTTAATCCATAAAGAAATTTCTCAAAATAACACAATCAGATTGAGCTGTGATGGGGAGCTAATATTACTATTTTCCATGTTCCAAGTCTTCTACTCGATTCCTTCAAACATATCACCTCATTTCATTACTACAAGACTGTGAATGGATGTGCTAATTCCATTTTTACCATCAGGAAACTGAAAGTGAGAGAGATTAAATAGCCTGTTCAGTATTAAATTTGAAGTCAGGTGGTTAAAATTCAAAATTCTGTACTTCCCCCTATTTACTGTGTTCCACTTCATAACTCTACAAATGCAGTGTTTGGTGAAAGCAAGCTAACAAATAAGATACATGGCAAGATAACTGTTTAGAATTATATTAGACCAGCTAAAATCTATATGGAGACCTTTGGGCTGAGAAACTTACGGCCTAGTTAATATGGACCTCACTCCTTGCAGAACCCACAGTACAAAGTTGCTCAACCTAAATATCCCTCAGCTGGGGAACTGAGAAATAGACTGGTGCATCACAATGGAATATTACTCAGCAATAAAAAGGAATTGGTAAACTCAACAACATGAATGAATCTCAAATGCCCAATGATAAGTGACAAGAGCCGAACTTAAAAGGCTACAGAGCATGTGTGACTCCATGTTTATGACCCTCTGGAAAATGCAAAATTATTGGGATTATTTCATATTTTGATTGAGGTGCTGGTTACATGACAGTATGTGTTTATCAGAAATTGCAGAAATGTGCAGTAAATGAATGGATAATGCTGCATGTAAATTATACTTTAATTCTTAAAATGGGAGAAAAACACAAAGTTGTTTAAAATTAGGTGTTTTACTAATCTCATTAGAAATGTCCTGTCATGATTTTTAGGTAAAATTTGAAAAACAGAATGGATTGAGTCCCTTAATAACCAACTTCTTCTTAGTATTGCAGATAACCTACAGAGGCCCTAGGTTACCCCAGATACCACAACTAAATACCCATAGTGAAATTTAGATGCTTCTTAAGACCAGTGATAAGAGAAATTTGCCAAGCGCATGCAGATCAATAAATGCTGATGTAGTTGTCTTTGTCTATAATTGTATAAAATGTGCAAAATTAGTCATTGGGTATTTAATAATTAAAATTAAATTTATTGATTATTGCTTAAAATGCCCATAAAATGACTACGCTTGGCTGCATGTTATTTCTACACAGAAGATTGACAACTGCCAGGCAATTCAATTTAAGAAGGAAGAAATTGCCAAATTCTGCAAAAACAAGATGTTTCAAAGCTAGGAGAGTTTGGGGGTCGTCACTTGATGTGTTCGGAGAATCATTACTCAAGCCCTGAAAATCTTTGATAAGACAAATATGAACCTCTGACTCTCCCTTCCTGCCATGGAGAAGTCTCTCGACTCCCTTGGTTTCTGGGCTTTGTAGTGGTGACTGGGTCAAGGGTGAGAGGCAGACAGCCAGCTTGGCTAATTGACACTGGGAAAGGCAGAGGGTATCTCAAGGAAGAGAGGGAAAGATCCAAAAGCAGGAGGGGAGAGGAGAGAGAACAGCCAGTAGGGGATGGGTCTCAGAATTTTCAGGAGCTGTTTTGTTTTCCCCTGTTTGGTAGGGAGACAGAGCAGAGGGAAAGAGTAAGGGAAAGAGATGGAGAAAGAGTATTTGAATATATTATTCTGTATGATATAAATAAAATCCTCTTCTGGCATTTTTTAAAGATTGCACTAAAGATTGAAATTGCTTTTCCATTATTTCTGGGCATGAAGATTGGTTTTTCTCTTGAAGGTGACACCATGCCAGGATGGGCCATGAAGAAGCTCAACTTTTATGAGTAGCATATCTGTCAAAACCTTCAGGCTGACTTTCAAGAAAAGCTGTTTAACTTCCAGTGATGTGTAATTTAATGAAGGAAAAATATAAAACTATTAGTTTAACCAAATAGGGAAAGCAGAAGAAATGCTATTATTTTCAATATCCCTCAGAATTATACTGTCAATCTTCAGGAGACAGAGAAACCAAAATGATGAGCACTGGTGATGAAAAACGGCTTGTCACCACGATCCCAGGGGTATCTGTCAAGGGCCAAATGTGAACCCAAAGACTCTTTAGACAGCATATATGAACAAGTCTTTGTATCAAATTTTGGTCATTACAGTGGAAGAAAAAGTTAGTCTATAATTATACAGGTGAATAAGTGCTTTTTCAGTTATTAAAATTACATATTTACACGACTAATGTATGGGCTTTCTTCCTCCTGAAAAGCCACTGTTGAATCTGTGATGCATCATACAATTTACTGCATCTTAGAATCAGATCCTAGATACTCCAAAAATAATTTTCTGGTTGCTATATTTTTCTCTCAAGAGACCCACAGAGATATTTGACTAGTGTATTTCTTTGGTCCACCCTGTTTTCTAATGTTCTAATTTTGTATACTCTAAAAGTTTGACTAGCACTCCCCGTAAGAATATATCATATGATGCAATAAACACACACAGACCCACATTTTCTTTCTTGCCTTCGTTTTACATGCTTTCCTGGATGTCTGTGTAGTGGGTGAGGGAGTGACAGTAAGGGAGTTGATAGTGGAGAAGGAGATGTAGGAGGAAGAGAAAGGGCAAAAATGCTGGCAGATGTGCCCTGACTTTTCCAGAACATGGCCCTGGACACCTGCCCTCAGGCACAGCGTGTGTGAGACAGGATGGTTGGCAATGAAGTCACAGTGCTGGTTGGTGGAGTGGCTCTTCGCTTCTCGTCCATACTCACAGGGTTTGGCAGGCCTTCCTGCCTGCAGTTTTGGGTTCTGCTTTCCTCCCTGTCTATGTGATTTGTGAGGAATCCACAGGTAATCACAGAGTAAGACCCCCCTCCTGTAAATTTGGAGCTGTCTGTCCCCTGCCCCATATCTGCTGACATTTTAGCTGTCAGACTAGGGCTGTGGGAAGGCACTGGCTTATTTGAATGGCTCGCTAGCACCTTTGACTTGCACCTTGCACTCTTGCTGATCAGACTTACCTGTCTTTGGAGGGAGCAGTAATGATTAAAATAAGCTCTATAATTTAAAAAATGTATAACTTTTTCTGAATTCTAAATTATAAGACTGATCTGTTTCCTTGACTATTAACAGCTCAACAGTGTTTAATTTCTTGCTGAGTATATATTTTCTATGCAGGAAAATCAACACTAAAGCAAGAACTCAAAAACTCAGAAAATCTGCCATCCTAGCTAAGGTTAGTGTCATGTGTTCTACTTGATATCAATAAGATCAACTGAAGAGACCAAAGACTGACTGTGGCCTTGAATGGGAGGGCTCTAGCATTTGTTTATATTTTATTCAGCAAATGGCTGTGCCAGGCATTGTTCCGTGTGGTGGGTTTGCAACTGGTCCAGAGCATCTGAGTCTTGACTCAGGTGCTGTCTATGCTGCGGTAAAGGGATAACGCATGGCTCTGTCAGTAGTGTGCTTTATTCAGAACATATTTCACATTGAACTTCTCTGAGCTCATTTCTCGAGGAATTTCATTTATTACCTTCTCCCAGTTGCTCGTTATTTTCCTTTATAAATGAATTGGCTAAGTGACATGCATTACAGATACATAATATTTCTAAACCTCCTGAACCTTAGTTCTGGTAAACATAAGCATTCGCCTTGAACAGAGGAAGTCACAATAACAAGCTGAAGTTGTTATAGCAACAATGAGAACACTTCAATATT
The DNA here is from genome assembly GCF_036321535.1 of Camelus dromedarius. NCBI lineage: Eukaryota > Metazoa > Chordata > Mammalia > Artiodactyla > Camelidae > Camelus > Camelus dromedarius. Next base: position 37,845,012 of record NC_087439.1, read on the forward strand.
CAGGAACCATCACTTTTCCAAGAGTAAAATGATATAATTCATGCTTGATACTGTATTGTTTACAGACTTCCTCCTGACTCACAGCTCTTCACTTGTCAGTCCCAAACAGATGGAAGGGTAATTCAGGAGACTTAAACAATAATTCAAATATCGGTCGGTGGAGCCGCTTTAAAAAATCTTGACAGGCTTTTACTTGTGATAGATTTATGCTTCTTTTTTTTTTAATTGGAGCAAAACATCAAAAACTGTGTCTAAAAAAAGAAACTTTTTCCTTTCTTCAGAGGACAGCTAAAACATACTTACCTAGGTATTTTTGCATACACCCAAAGAAAACCACTGTAGAAGGGCTTAGCCTACATGGGCTGTGGATCCAGGTGGGCTGGATATGAGTCATAACTCTGCTGCTTCCAGCTAAATGACCTTGGGCAAGAACTTCCCCTCACACTGCCTCAGTTTTCCCATCTGGAAAATGGAGATGGTAAAGTACCTCTTTCACAAGTTTGCTGTGAGGGCTAAAGAAGTTAATGTACATGACACAAAGGGAGTTGCCCAGAGAAAGCATTAATAAAAAAGTTTGCTTTTCTTTATCTGGGTTAGATATTTGCATCTGAGTAACATTTGATTCTGGCAAGATGAAGATGTTAGTTGCCCATTATTTTCTTAAAATTCTCTATGGAACAAAGAAACTGAATATAAAGGAATATCTATTTTATCTAGATTATCTTCCCAGAGTATGGTTACAAAAGTTATTTACATTGCCTTCTGTGTCCTTTTAGTTCTTGCCTACTGTGGTAAAAGGATGGAAGCAGCATGGAATTGTGGGAGGAACAAAGCCTTTGGACCAGGCAAACCTGGTTCAAATTTAAGCTCTGCCACAGTGACAACCATTTTTATCACCTGCAAACAGAGGCAATGATATTTACCTCTTAGAGTTGTTGTTTGATTAAGTGGGATGTGGGTACTTAGCATATCCTTCAGATCAACAAATGTTGGTTCCTGTCTGTCTGAACAGTCCTATACCATTCCTTCCACCAGAAGCGGAAGCGTCCAACTTCTGACCCACATAGGCTTGTCCTTCTCACATTCTACTTCAACCCTTACAAGCCTCTCAAACCACTATAGATACAGCCAATTCAAGCAGAAGTCAGACATTTAATAGGTTCACCTACAGCCTTTAAAGTCAATTGGTATGAAAAGTGCTCTTCAGATAAGGACTGTGAGATCAGCTTGACCAGTCAGCACCAGTTTCAGTAAAAAATTTGAAAGGAGATTTATGGAGGGAAGAAATAGGAGCTAAAAAGCCAAGGTTTGAGGTGGTCAAGCCCATGAACATGTTGATGTGATGAGGAAGCAGAAACTATCATATGGCACAGACTGTGCACAAGCAAGAGAATTAAGAGAAGGAAGGGTGAGTTTGTTGGCTGGCAGCATGAGGACCAGGAAAAACAAAACCCAAAATGCCAAGTCATCCAGAGAGCAAAACCTCCATAACTCCTGCTGCTGAGGGAGTTCCTAGAAACACCCCAGATGTACACTCCTCAAGCAATTAATCTCCCTAATCCTGACCCTCCACACTCTGTTCTTCCATGGGACTCAGGGGTTCACCTTTCTGTGGGTTTCCAAGAAGGCCTGGCCTGGTGGCAGAGGATTTGTTTTATCCATTTCCATTTCCATTCATAGAATAAACTCCTATTTACTTGGAGCCACTAAAGTAAGTCCCTATTCCTCTCTCCTCCGAAAGTAATATCATACCAAAAAGAAAGAATGTGTCTGATACGAAGGAAAGATAGCCTCTGAGTGTGAGGTCCCATGTTGTCTGTGGAATTAGCCTGTTTACTTCTGGGTCCCAGCTTGGCTAGCTTTCCTGTGTGGATCCCAGTAGGAATTTGCTTCCTAAACTTGAGTATTAGCTGTCAGACACTTGTAGTGACTAGTGACTCATTCACTGTTCTTACAATCTTTGAGTTTTGTGCCCTTAGACAGAGGGCAGTATATAGAGAGGTTAAGAACATGACTGTGGCATCAGATTACTTGGGTTTAATTTCTGCCTCTACCACCTACCGACTTGGGTAACGTTCTTATTTCTCTATGCCTCAGTTTCATCATTGTTATTATTATAAACCCTGCTTAAAGATGATTGATAAAAATTGTCAGTCTTCTATCAAAACACTCATTTGTTTTATTTGTTTGCTTAGTTATATTTCTCTTATTAAACTCTTAGCTCCTTGAGAGAAAATGGGAATACATTTTTGTATTTCCATTACTTAACATACAGTAGGTGCTCAATAAATTAATATTTTAGTTCTTCCTTTTGTGAAACAATATTCTTGAAAAACTTTCATCCTGCTAATTTTTGGCCCTCTGAATCTTATAGAGATTTTTATATCTCTAACTCTACTACCACATATGAACATAAAACTGTAGTATGTATTATGCTTGCTTTAATTATTAACTTATTTCCTCTTTACTTAATTCACCTATTCCTCTAGCCACCCTCCCCTCTGGCAACCACTAGTTTATTCTCTTGTATCTACGACTCTGTTTCTACAGGTTTGTTCATTTGTTTTGTTTTTTAGATTCCACATTGTGCTTATCATTTTTGAGTGTCTTTCTGCCTGGATCTATCTGTTTCCTCAATTTAACAAGGTCACTTTGAATTTTAATCCCATCCATTATGGAGTACATATTCTCTGTAGGTGACTATGTCACCTAAATCAATGAGTTTCCTATTTTTTTAAACAGGTCATTGATGAAAATTAAACATACAGTATTTACCTGCTTTACAAATAGAAGATGTTATTCTCCAAAGCTGTAAGAACATAAGCATATATGTGAAGAGCCAAGTTTAATGAGTATGATTGTTTTGTAGAAAACAGTTTTATGTAAGAAAAACTTTTGATTGTGAGAAGAAATGACCCAATAAATCTTTAATTGCTCAGTGCCCTACAACCCACCATTTGTTTATTAAACCAAGAGTTAGCCTCATGTAATTTTTTTTAGTTGTCTCAAAGTCTACCCATTCCTGTACACATCTGAGTTTATCCAGTAGATATACATAGTGTCCTATAAGTGGGTGTAAATAAAAATTTAGCAAGCCAGCAATAAAGAATATATTTTCATTTTAGTGCAGTTTTGGTGAACAGCTCTCATCGTCTGGGTAAGAACAGTTTGCATAGATTTTCAGCAAAATGGTAGAGTCTTTTTTTGTTAACATTTTTTATTGATTTATAATCATTTTACAATGTTGTGTCAAATTCCAGTGTAGAGCACAATTTTTCAGTTATACATGAACATACATATATTCATTGTCACATTTTTTTCTCTGTGAGCTACTGTAAGATCTTGTGTATATTTCCCTGTGCTTTACAGTATAATCTTGTTTATCTATTCTACATTTTTAAAATCCCGTCTATCCCTTCCCACCCTCCGCCCCCTTGGCAACCACAAGTTTGTATTCTATGTTTATGAGTCTATTTCTGTTTTGTATTTATGCTTTGTTTTTTTGTTTTTGTTTTTTTAGATTCCATATATGAGCAATCTCATATAATAATGGTAGAGTCTTGATTTTAGTTAGGTGGAACTCTGACTCAAAGGTATGTTACTCTAAAGAAAGATGAACCAACAGATCAAAATCTATTATTGCTTCATTTGATGAAAATAAGAAATCTAAATAATGTGTTTTCAGATAAAAAGAAATCATTCTTGTTTTTTCATCTTAGAAAAATACATCCATCTTAAGAATCTAATATAGTTTCTTGGGTAAAGTTATACTCTGAAACACCTTGCCATGCTTAAAAGTGTGTTCAGCTTTCCTGGTGTTTACCCAGGCCATTTATGCCACTTTGCAGGTCACAGAAAGTGACCTGAGCTCTTTACCATTGGCATCTACAGGTTTCTGTCAAGTTCTCAGGAAAATGCCATTTCATTGCTCTTTCAACCAAACAGACCTACAGCAGTTTGTTTATATGATCACCTCCTAAAACATTAGAAAGAATCATGACAAAGGTGATGATTTACAGTCATAGTTACAATTTAAGCTAGATTGTGGTGGATTAATTTGCTTCGTTGAAAAAAGTCTTCCACAGAAGTAGGAAGACCTCTGTAAGCAAAGACTAAAATGGTCACCTGGGGCTCTCAGCCTGATTTTTTTGTTTTGCCCAAGTGGGGCTTTTCTTTAGGTTGTAAATTCCTGCTTTCTAATGTCAGACCCCTCCTTTGTTGAGCCTTAAGGCATTTCTGGAATTACTCAGCAAAGGGACTCTGACAATCCCCTGCCCTGTTCTTAGGTCATGAAGCTGATTTACGGTTGGAGGAGGTTCTCTAAACAGTAGATGAAATTGGTGAAATGTTATCCATTTATTAAAGTGGGTTCAGGAGTTGCTCCTGCTGATCAGTGGGAGTTGTACTAAAAAAAAATCGGCCCTGGGTACATTGACTTATTGCTGTTCTGTTTTGCGAGTTTTATTACAGGAAAGTGAAAGTCACCCTTACAGAAATTATTTAAGGTAGAGTATATTGATGGTATTTCGGCAAATTCTAAATTTGCCGTTTCAGATTGATAGCATAAAAGCAGCTCCAGGAATGACTGCTCTTATTAACGTAAACTCACAATTCGATATTTATTTAACTAACATTTATTAAGTGTCCTTTCTGTTTGGGTACTTTGGACATGGCAGCAAATAAGGCAGATAAACTCTTTGCTTTTTGTAACTAACTGGGGACAGATACCAAATAATAACAAATACATATATAGCAAAGTGGCTGGTTATGTCCAGGGCTATGAAGAAAAGCACAGCACAGGAGGGGTATAGAGAATGAGAAGTCGTAGTCCTTTTAGGTATGTACACATTTTCTACTGCTGCTTTAACAAATTACCACAAATTTAGTGGTTTAAAGGAACTTAAATGTATTATCTTGTAGCTCTGTAGGTTAGAAGTTCTACAGTCTTAAAATCAGGTCCTAAAATCAAGGCATCAGCAGGCACGAGAAGTGAATCCTTTTCCTTCATTCCAGATGATTCTCAACATTTCTTGGCTTGTAGTCCCCTTCCTCCACCTTCAGGGCTAGCAATATAAGATCTCTCTTATCCATTTGTTGTCACATCTCTTTCTGACCACAGCCAGGAAAGGTTTTCCTATTTTAAGAGCTCGTGTGATTAGATTAGCCACCCAGATAATCCAGGGCAATCTCTCTCTTTTAAGGTCAGTTAATTAGCAACCTGTATTCTATCTGCAACCCAGTGCCCTTTGCCACACAAAATAACATATTCCCACTTATTCAGATGCTCCAGTTATGTAGGATTTCATCAGTGGGAGCCTTTTCAAGCCAGGACCTGTGTCCATCTAACATGTCTCTACCATAATTTGTGCACTTTCTCACTTCTGGCACAATAAGATGATACAGGCTCATTTTTGTACTTCCCCAGCCCCAGCCGAAGAGTCAGCCATTTCTCCAAGAATTGGTGAAAAATTGATTAGTAGTTGCCAGGTCTGCTCACTCATTTTAAGATCTGTATGTGTTTTGAAGTTTGAGTCTGAAGGTGTGATTGAAAAAAAGGAATGGAGGATGAGTCTGAGTTTTTTGACCTGAGCTGATAGAAGGATGGAGTAACCATGAACTGAGATGGGGAAGGCTGAGGTGGAGTAGGTTTGGAGGGAGGATCTAAATTCAGCTTGGCCACGTTAGGTGAGACACCTATGAAACATTCTAGTGGAGTTGGCAAGTAGGCAGTTAGATATCTGGGTCTGTAGCTCTGGAGAGAATCCTGGACTAGGGAAAACATTTGGGAATTATCAGAGCATAGATGGTATTAAATCCATGAGAAAGAAGAAGATCATCAAGGGAACAAGTGCAGATAGTGAAGGGAAGGGAGCCAAGGTCTATAAATTCTGGGGCACAGCTGCATAAGAGGTCAGAGAGGAGAGGAGAGGAACAACAAAAGAAACTCATAAGGAGGGACCCCTGAGGTAGAAGGGAAAGCAGATCTTGGAGGTCCAGAGGGCAAGTGAAAAAACATATCAAGGAGGAAAGAGTGATCAACTGTGTCCAGTGCTGCTGCTGAATCAAGCAAGGTGAGGACTGAGACTTGACCATCCTTGGCGAGGCAGGGGCCATTAACCTGGTTGGAGAGGATTTAAGTGAGAATAGGAAATGTGGAATTAAACAGAACAAGTGTAGAAAAATTCTTTTAAGGAGCTTGCTGCCAGGACGAGTGAAGGAATAGGGCAGTAACTACTGGAGAACTAGGGTCACAAGAAGATTTTTTTTTTTTTTTGATAAGATGGAAGAAATACTAGCATTTTTGTATGCTCATGGAAGTGATGGATTGAGTAAATGGCAGCAGGTGGGGTGAGTAAAATCTGTTTCCTTGTCACTCCCAGCTTCTAGATGCTACCCACGTCCCTTCCCATCTGCCTTCTTCCATTTTCAAAACCAGTAATAGCAGGTGAGTCCTTGTCACATGTCTCTGACGCCTCTTCCTGTCACCTTCTCTCTCTCATTGCACCCAGGAAAGTTTCCAAATTTAAGGATTTGTATGATTAGCTTGGACCCACCCAGATAATCCAGGAGTATCTCCCCATCCCAAGGCCATTAACCTTGATCACAATTGCAGAATGCTTTCTGTCGTGTAAAGTGACATATTCACAGAGTCTGTTGATGAAAACTTGAACTCTCTAGGGTCATTATTCGGCCAACCACAACATCCCAGAAGTACCAGAATACTTGAAATAAATGGTTTCTTAGTTGGTTTTGTTTATTCCTTTAACCTTCTTAGCTTTCTCTTCAGCCTTGTGTAAACTTCTTGTGAGTTCTCAAATTCTTCATGGGTGGGGCTTAATTCTATTAGCACCTGTTAGCTCTGCATTCACTCAACTATCATTGAGAGAGAAGCTGGGTACAACTCCCAGATTCATCTCTCACTTTTCTCCTGCAAATAATGTTCTCCAGACTTCCTTGTACCTGGCTTCTAGCTAAGTTACAGCAGTGGAGGCCTGGTGAGAGATTCGATGGCAGGAAGAAAGAAGCAGCCTCTATTTCCATTTCTGCCTCATGGGGTGGTTTCCTGAAGTGACTGCATTTGTTTGTAGTCCCACCTCCCCTGCAGCACCCTTCATGGTTCTAGCTTCAGCTGGAAACCTGGCTTCTGGATTTTAGTACTACCATCCCCTCTCTAGGGATGCTTGTGGCTTCCCGCTGTTGTTAATCTTTGGGTTGCCTCCATTCCATATTTGGTTTCTTAGCTCTGCCATCAGTGTGTAATCCATTTATCAGATTAAATATCCTCTGAATAAAATATCTAGAGTAGTTTCTGCCTTCCTGACTCAACTTTCATTGACAGAATGGAAAAGAAAACTATGCTAATTTTAATCTTGCATTCATAAAAATAATCTTCTTACCAATCCGAAAGGAACTCTTGTATTCTTAAAAACTAAAAAGTTCAACAGAAAATCCATTCCATTTGTTCAGAGGTATACGAAAATATTTCACACCCTCATGGCATTTCTGACATGAAATATGGGGCTTGATGTTTACTTACTGAGACTGATGTCATAGGGTGAGCTCTACTGGTACACGAGAAAGGAATTTCAGGAAGCTACTCTGAACTGCTGGGGATTAGATTTCTGAGTGATGAACCCAGTGGCGTTGATGTAGCAGAGGACAGGACCATATTCCACTGACAGTGCCAAGCAAGGACACTCAATCATGGCTTTGGGGCACAAAGAACAGGATAAAGAGAATTCCACATGTCTGAGAAGTGGTTTCCTCTGTTTCAAGGAGAGGGAAAACTAGGGCAGGAATGCAATTTGGGCTGTTGGGTGGCTGGCTAATACTCATTTCTTCTGAAAAAAAAAATTACACAGTGGAAAAGGGATGAAGGGAAGCCTGCTCTCCTCTGAATAGCAAGGCTATTAGCAAGAAGAAAAAGATTTAAAAATAATTTGCATACATGATTATTAGGATGGAAAAGGATGGCTCTAACTGCAGTTCTTGACACAACTTTGTGGCTTTCTGTGGTTGAGATAATGTACATAAAGCAGAGACCCCACCATCTGACTAATTAACTCGGCAGCAGGGAGGGAATAGATGAAAGGATAATTAATAGGTCAAAGACCCAATGCTGTGTTATGATTATTTGAATAATATTATGATAATTTGAATAACGTACAAGAGTTTGTGAAAATTGGTTGCTGGCTAGGACTCCAGCTGACAAAACATTTGAATCATGCTCATTTTATACCTCCTGGGTAGCTTTCCTTCCTTCCTGAAAGTACTGAGCATATGTTTGAATATTGGGGGGGAAGGGTGAAGAGACGGTGGGGAATGACTATGAAAAAAATACTGTTTTAAATATCCATGGCAGAATTATACTGTTTGAAATGTCCACAGGAGAATTCCTCCAGTTCGTTTCACATTGAAGTGACCTTAACTGGCAAGCTCAGTTGTAAACTGAGACAATAGATACAACAGCATTCAAGTTTGCAGGAACTATTCAGTGAAATGAAAAACTCAGTGCCTATTTCCTGGTTTAAAAAAAAAATGAATTACTTAATTAGATTAGCTCTATGGGTGATGGATTTCCATCTTTATTTAGAAAAACAAAACCAAAGAATCATTTTTATTTTAAGCAAGTAGGGGTTTTAAACCAAGATTTTTTTTTTTAAGACACACCGAATGTTGAGATGGTTCTGCATAAAAATTTGTTTTGAAAATCTTGTAGATGATTGACCACTGTGGGAGTACTTATAATATCCCAACCATTGACAGTTGTGCTGCCTCATATTATATATCATTCCAGTGGCTTTTTTTTTTTAGTTCTTTTTACTGGGAAAATGGACTTCACTGTCAACATCCAAGCAGCAATCTAGAACGTGGCCTGAGGGTGTTTAGGCCAACTAATAAAAAGGCCAACCTGTGTTCTGCTGCATGAGTTGATTTCCTGCAGGAGTTCTGTGTGAGTTTTATTACTTATATAAAAGGAGTAGCTTCCTTCTACCTTCCCATTAATCCAGTGATTCTCAGCTGGGGACAGCTTTGCCCTCTAGGGGACAGTTGTGATTGTCACGACTTAGGGGAACCACTGGTATCTGGAGGGTGAAGACTTGGGATCCTGCTAAACATCCCACAACACACAGGACAGGCCCCACAATGAACAGCTGTCTGACCCAAAATGCCAGTGGTGCTTGGTTGAGAAACTGCATTAATCCAAGTGTAGCCTTTGGTGAACGCAGGAATAAGAATGATACTGTCTTGTCCAATCACACAGTTGTCAAGTGTGGAAATATTACGAACACTGCTACATTTGTTAATGATCTACAAGATTTTCAAAATGAATTTTTGTGTTGGACCCAGTCAGCATTCAACATGTTTGAATGTTTAAGTAATCCATAACATTTCTGTAAGCCTTTGCTCTCTACTTCTAAGATTATGCTTCTAAAAATAGGGGAAATGGGTCAGGACCCTACTGCACATGACTAAATCTCTAACCTCTTATTGCTAACATTTTAGGTATAGTTGTTTTATGGCTATAATTTGCTAATTAGGGATGAACATTATAGAATTTATTCATTCAAGGAATTCTCAATCCCAAGAAGTCACAGGTCAAAAATAAAAGTCTATTTTTCTAAAGGGCTGTTCAGATAAGCAGTGGCACTCAGAGGAGCTACAAGGCCACTGGCAGACTTCTCCAGCCTGATGGGATAGAGCTGTGAGTATCCAGGATGTTCAGCATGACTGCAGAGCAAAGCCAGGCTCTCTGTCTCCTAAAGATTGATTGAGATGCCCACCTACGCAGGGTTGGCCATCCTATATATTCTCACTCGCTCTTTCAAAGAGTTTTCATTCTCAAAGATTTAGTTCAGAGTGTGCTACGTATTATTTACTATGACTGGCAGGTACATTAAAGAGACAGCTTTATTCCCGTAGCAGAACCACAAACAAGGACTACACACTGTCAGGGGACTACATTGATAACAAAGAATACACTATTTAATATTGAAGAATGTTTGTCATTAAGTTTGATGAAGGACTTTATTTGTATTTTGGAAATAGTGACTGGGCTTTAGACTAGACAAGAATTTCAGTTTTCCAGCTTAAGTATTCTCTCTTTGTTTCACACCCTAAAGCGAACATTATTAACTGTTAGGTTGCCAAGCAGCCCACAAGAAGCACCTGTGTCCACCGTCCAGTTTCTGTAAATAAATAGAAAAAACAAAAGTAGAACAAGTATCACTGCTATGTAGTCAAATTGCTTGATGTAGAATAAGGGATTATCTACATTTTAATAATTAGAATGTAATTACTGAACTGCAAACATACATAGTTATGTATTGGTATATAATACTTGAGCTACACATGTATGTAGTTATATAGTTGTCTTTGAGAAATGACAGGAGCCAGTCAGATGTGGAAACTCATGATACATATAGTGAGAACGTGGAATAACAGAGTCTCCCCTGCTCTCTGTCACTTACTACGCTTGGTATTGTAAATGCATGTTTCTTATTTTTGTATCCTTAACTTAAGTGAAAATTTAATAGTCTTCCTGTGTTACAAAAACAGAGAGAGGATTTTAAAAATATATTGGCTCTTGCTGTTGACAGAAGGATTTGGAAATAAGTGATAAAGCTATTCCTACTGACATCCATCAACACAGTGAGAGATAAAATATGTGGGATTGAACTTTACATTTTTATTAAATAATAAACCATGTTTAAATAATAAGCATTCACACACAGTGTGGTGTTAAGCTATGAAGAAATGATTGTGATAGTTCGTTTGGTAATTTGGGGTAGATAACTTTGAAGAATCTTGGTAGATAAAAACAGTATTTCAAGAATAGAATTACGTTGGATTGATATTATGAAGTCCCATCTTACAGACTGAGGAACATGACTCCTTTGTAAGGTGGGGATTGTCAAAATATGCTAGAAGACTGTTAAAAGCTATGATCTGGGATTAATGGCTCAAAATTGCAAATGATAAGAAAAGAAAGAATGAGTAACAGACATTAATAGAAAGGCCACAAAAATACAGAGGTCTAGCTTCCTAGAAGATTCCTTCACCAAAGCAGAGATCAGTTCCTCAGACACAGAAGCAACCATGAACAAGCTGTGGAGTCTTTTCTTAATTCAACAAGGGTCTGGGAGACATATGAGAAGTAGTTTCACAAGGGACTCCTCTGTGATGTTTCTTGATGGTAAGTACCGTCTCCCTGGAGCTGAGTCCCAAGTCAGGAGACGAATCAAGCAGAGCTGGGGCTGCTGGGAGGATGAGCTTCACAGAGAAGATGGTCCTCCTAAAGCCATCTTAATAGAGCCAGTTCTTGATAGCTCTGAGAAGGGCAACTCTGTTGACTTGTTAACATCAATTAACATCGGCTGACAGGAAAGAAATGGTGAGCCTGTGACTTACTGACTTCATGACACACTATTATAAAAGCATGTCAGCCCGAAGTGTATTTCTTACCTGCAATTATCATAATACCTGAAAGCCCCTGACTGAGTGGAATTTTTATCAGGGACTCCAGTTCTCTCACCAGGCATTTTCAGTATTTGCTGGGAGTGTGTGGGTTTGCGATTTGTAGTAGGACTTTCTTCTTAGATGCTTAATTTATCTCTTAGCTTCCATGTTGCTCACCCAACTCCACTGGAGATTCTGTTGCCCAGCTCATAAAGTTTCTATCCAGTTCAACTCCTAAAATGATCTTGGGTAAACACAGCAGGTACAATCAGTGCCACAGCTTTATTCCTTGGCACTCACTGCTCTCACTGCTACCAGCATGAGCTCGTGTGACTCTCATCTAGAGCCAGAAGTGCCAGAAAGTTACTGCTGCCAGGAACTGCTCCCAGTCAATAACAGAGAGAGTTTAGGAAAGAAATACCCCAGCTTTCTAACCGCTAGAGGGAGTGCGGATCTCTGTGACAGGTTCTCTGTGCTCTGTCCTAGAATCACCCAGAAGGATTGAGCCCCAGTTGCCCACAGCAGGAACCTGCTCAATAATGCACCCTAATATTGGCTTCTTTCCTTTTCCTCTGTCTCTCACATTCTCCTGCCACTGCTTCCTGGGATCACCTCGCAAAGAAACTCCTTGCACTCAAATTCTTGTCTCAGGATCTAGGGGAACCCAATTGAAGAGAGTACTTGCAAAGTCCAGGTGGACAACTTCTCTAATACCGTGGCTCATATGATAGCTCTTGTAGTCTAGTTCCTTTGGTCTTCAAGGTCATGGACTAACTCTTATCCTCTGGGACTGCTCCAAATTTGAAATCTTAAACTGCCGAATTCCATTCTTTGAACAAAGAACCACTTCTCCCCCACTTAACTCTCCCAAACCTATTCTTTGAACTTATCAACACCTGCAGACTTGAGTCTTCCCTGCATTTGATGTCACTTTCCCCATATCTGTACTCACTATAGGTCAGTTTAGTTATGCTCACCTGCATCCTCTCTGTTCTTTTAACCCCTTGATAGCCTTCTACTCTGACCTTGAAAATCCTCAAACAGATTAACCGAACATGTTCTTTAAATTCAACTTCCTATCATCAATCTTGCCCACATGCTCAAAATATTACACAGACATATGCCTTCTCATTCACTGAAAATGCTATTTTTATCATATGACTGAATTCATGTTTCTGGTGTGTTCTTCTGATCTTTGGAACTCTTCTCCTGCTTAAAAATCACACTCACAGTGGTGCCTTCCCTGACATTCTCAGGCATTAATTGCTATCTCTTGTGGTTTTTATACCAATTGATATATGACTGTTAGAACAGTCATCATATGGAATTGTAATCACTTCCATGTCTACCTTCTCAACCAAAGTAAGAATTTGAGGATAAGCATACTCTTTAATCATCAATATCCTGAGTTTCTAAGGCTAGATTGGCTGGAAGATAGCAGGTAGTAATTTGATGTATGATGAGTAAATAAAAGTTACACATTAAAGTCACAGCCCTTTTTTTCCCGAAGCTCCATCTGATTTTCACAGAAAACAAATTTATTGCCTGTTATTTCTGTGGGACCTACTTTTTGAAAAGTTCTTTATTACAGCTTATCTAACAGGTTGGTGTGTGTCATCCCCAATTCTGACAAGATCTGTCTGCTGGTTTCTTCTGCCCACATGTCTTTGGCTTCAGCTAGGTGTTTTCAGTTGCTAACTCCGCCCAGGGTGACAGTAATCCAATTGGTTTCTGCCACCACAGAAACAATAAAATGGCTTCTGGGTCTAATTTGATCTGTTGTCTTCCAGGCATAGCCCTACCTCCAGACCTTGTTTAAATAAACAGTAGGTGTCCTTATGGTTTAAGTCACTATTAGTTTGGCTTTTAGTTATTATAGCTAAAATAAATCCTAGATGAACATATGAAATAAAAATTTTAAGTTGCATTAAGGGAAGGACACATATTTAGAGAAGCAGACAGGCAGAAGGGGTAGAGTAAGGAAAAACTGGAGTGAGGAGTGAGGTAGAATTAGCCTCACTAATTCTAAAGTCAGTCACACCAACTGTGTGTTAAGTTGGAATGCAGGAAAGAGCATACAAGTTAAAAAGAAAAGTTTTTTTCTTTTCTGAAAATGTTTGTATGTGACTTCCTGCTAGCTAACTATTGCCAGAAAGAAGATCTACAGACCAGTCCTTTTGATTTGTATTTTGGCGACATTTCCCAACTTTTTACTGGTTTATTTAAGGCCAGACCTTTATGAGTTACCTTAATTGATATTTTTTGCAAGGACACCTTCCTGGTGATCAATTAAGCCTTGGAAAACAGTACTTTCCACTTAAAACAAAACAAAATGAAACAAAAATATCAGGGTCAGCACAGACTTGTTTTCTTGCGAAAGCTGCCCTTGACTAAAATCTTCATTGAGTATAAAAGTATTATTATATTCATTATTCCATGTTCATGGATTGGAAGACTTGGTGCCACTTTTCCCCCTAATTGGTCTCAATGCATCACAATAAAAATTCCAACAGGTGTGCGTGTGTTTGTGTGTGAAAATGACAACTTGACTAAAATGTATATGAAATGCAAAGAGCCAAGAATTACCAAGACAGACTTAAAACAGAACAAAGCTGGAAGACTTCCACTGCCAGTCATCAAGATTTATTGGAAAGCTACCAAAATTAGGACAGTGTGATATTGCAACAGGAATAAACAAATATCCACAGAACAGGACAGAGTTTCCAGAAACAACCACACATTTATATCAGCTGGTGTATGATTGCCTGATTCAAGACAAAGGTGACACTGCAATGCAGATGGGAAAAGATGGTTCTTTTCAATAAATGATGCTAGGTCAATTGGCTATCTGTAAAGGAAAAACTTTATTTTGATCCCTATATCACACTATATACAAAAATAGACACACAAAAATCAGCTCAAAATGGATTGAAGACATCTGTAAACATAAAACATGAAACTGTAAAACTCCTAGAAGAAAACACAAGGGAAAGATTTGTAAACTACAACACAGAAAGCACTAATGGTAAAAGAATAATTTGAAAAATTTGACTACATTAAAATTACAAACTTCTTTTCATCCAAAGATATCATTAAGAGAATGAAAAGGTAAAGGACAGAGTGGGAGAAGATTCTTTTCAGCATATAAAACTTACAAAGAACTCATATACAAGAGAACCCCAACAAATCAATAAGGAAAAAATATAATAAACCAACCCAATAGAAAAAAATACAAGAGACTTACACAGACATGTTTCAAAAGAAAATATACAAATAGCCAGTAAGTATATAATAAAGATATTTAACCTTATTAGTCATCAGGGGGAGTGAAGCAAAAACCACAGTTAGAAAGACCCTCACACCTACTAGAATGGCTAAAATGAAAAAGACCAATAATATCAAATCTTGACAAGGACATGAATAACTGAAACTCCCATAAACTGTTGGTAAACAAAAAATTTAGTAGTATCTTATAAATTTGGACATAAAGCATACCCTACAACCAGCAACGTTTACCCCTTAATACATGCCAAGAACACATTTATATATATGTTCACCAAAATAGATGTGCAAGAGTATTCTTAATCAGTACTGTTTTTAATAGTGTAAATCTGAAAACAATGCATTGTTCATCAACATTTGAGTGGACAAATAAACTGAGTCATATAAAGACAACAGCATATATAAGCTATCACTCCATGCGGCAATATGAGGACTATCACAAATGTGATGTTTAACAAAGGCAGCCACAAAAGAGTTATAAGCTGTATGATTATATTTATACAAAGCTTAAAAAGTGGCAAAGCTAATAATGGTGTAGTAGTCAAGATAGCAGTTACCTAGAGAGGGCATGAGGAAGGGCTTCTGAAAAGTTGGTAATACTGTTGATTCATCTAGATGCTGGGTACGCGGATGTGCTCACTTTGTCAGTACTATACCTTTATGAGTTATTTACATTTCTGTGTTATGTGATAATTTCAATTAAAAGTTCATTATCATTATCTTACCCGCACATAATTTAAGCTTTATGGAAGCAAGCTTGGCAATATCTCTTAAATTTTTAATGCATTTATAGCCTTCAATCAAGCAATTTCACTTTTAGGAAATTATGCTACTAAAAGACTTAAACAAAGGCACAGAAATATGTTTGTTGCCCCATTGGTCATTCCCTTCTACTGGTACACTGTCATTTCCCAGTTTTCATGACACCACATTTCTCTGGTTTCTCTCCACCTCTATGGCATTTCTTCTTGATCTTCTTTGCTCCTTCTGCCTCCTCTTCTGCCCCTCTAAAGGAAGGAGGGCCCACAGCTTTGCCCTGTGCCTTTATCTCTTCTCTCCAAGTTCTTTTCCCACATGACCTCTTTTAGGCTAATGGCTTTAAGTACCATCTCGATGCCAGTGGCTCCCAATTTTATTTCTCTAGTCTGTATCTTTTCCCTAAGCTCTAGGTTCATATATCCGATTTCCAACTTGCCATTTCTAATTGACTGTCTAATAGGCATAGCAGATTTAATATCTTCAAAATGGCAGTCTTCATACTTAGCTTGGTCAAACTCATTTTTGCCCAGTCTTCCCCATCTCTGTAAATGGCACCATCATCCTCCCAGTAGTTTGGGACCCAGATCTAGGAGTCATCCATTACATGTCCCCTTTTCTTTACTGTCCATTTAATTATTCATCAAGATGATTGTTGTACTTGAATCTGTTTGCTGCTCTTTATCTCTGCTGCCATCTCTGGAGTCATTAAATCCCAATTTAGGGCCTAATAGGCCCTTTAGCTAGTTTCTTTAATTCAGTTTTTCTCTTTTAATAGTTCATTTCTTGCCAGAGTAATATTTTCAGTCGTAAACCAGATCATGCCACTCCCTTCCTTGAGACCTTAAATGGTTTCCCACTGCTTTTACATTAAAATTTAGGCTCTTGCCCATGATGACCTACAAGGCCCTGCCTTTTTCAGTTCCTGCATTACATGATACACCTCTTATCACCAACTTTCCCCCTTGCTTTCTGCACTCCAGTCACACTGGCCTCCCTCTGGTCTCTGAGCACCTCAAGCCCTTTCTCTCCCCTGGGTCTTTGTATTTGCTTTTCCCTTTTCTCAGAATGGTCTCGCTCTGCAGATAGCTGTTCATTCTCATCCTTTAAGCCTCTGCTCAAAAGTCCTTACCCAGAGAAGTCTCCCTGATACCCTACTTACAGTGGCCTCACCACTTACTCACTGCCTCGTCCCTTTATTTCCTTCATGGTTTTCTATCATTAACTGAATTATTTTAAATATGTATCCATTTACAATCTGCAATAACTTTATTTACATATTTACATATTTTCTTCCTTACTGCAATGTGAGCAGAATGAGGGCAAGGTCCATGTTTGTTTGCCTTATTCATCAGCATCTATTACTGTTACCAAGTCCAGACTGGTTCTGCTCACCACACAACAGACTGATAAATCGGGAAACAAAGTGTTGGGGCAAGAAATAATGACTTTTTTCGGAAAGCCAGAAGACCGAGAGGGTGGGGAACTAATGTCCTAGAGAACCATCATACCCAAGTCAGAATTAAGGCTCCTTTTATACTAAAAAGGGGAGGGTCTGTGGTTAGTTGTTGCAAACTTCCTGGTGTCAGAATCCTTTGTTCTTGCAGCTGTCCATGTAGGTCAGGTCATGATGTTCCTGTAAACCTCCCACAAGACAAATGTTGTTCTCTGTTCTGCAACTTTTTATCTCTATATGAACGGGAAAGTGACCTTAAAGGTCAGAGCGTTGAGAATGGGCTATCCTGTATATTTCAGGCTATAGGCAAAAATCTTTTACAAAAGGTGCAGAACCAGCATGACTAAGGACAGGAAATGAGCGCAGGGATAGAGCTAAAGAAACAGATCTAAGATGGAATTAGATGTGTTCTTCCCATTACATTGCAGTTGATAGAAATAGTAGATATTAAAAAAAATTGTTGAATTAAAGAATATATAAATTGAAACATTATTTATAAACATGAAAAATTGGATATAGTATAATGTACTGGTTAAACAAACTGTGATATAATCATATAGAGTACTATAAAAACATTAAAAAGGATAATATCTGAATACACTGAAGTTAAATATATATATATTATGGGTTATCTTACATCATATAGCTGAGAAATTCAGAAAGCGCTATCCCCAGAAAGAATTGGAATGGATTTGGCTTAAAGACATATTCGATGAGAGAGAGTATGCATGTAGGTAGGTTCCAGGGCTTCAAGTGGTGAGACCAAAGTTTCTCCTGGTCACAGTTCTCATCTGGGGATGGTTTTGCCCCCCCCCCCCCCCGGGAGATGTTTGACAACAACTAAAGACATTGTTGATTTTCACAACTAGGGGAAGGAGGAGATGCTACTGGCACCTAGAGGCCAGGGACGCTGCTCAGCATCCTGCAGGGCACAGGACAGCTCCCACAGAAAGGAATTATTCAGCTGCCAGTAGTGCTGAGGCAGAGTAACCCTGTGTGAGGGGATGCAGTTGTATCTGTTACTATCCAGTGTCTGCTTGGAGAGCTGAGCTGCACCGAATGGTGGCTCAGCTTCAGGTCTTTATTTTTTAAAACTGCCCACATCCAGCCTCCCTTATGAGTGATAGTAACTGACATATTTACCAGCAACTATTAGAATAGCCAGAATTTTACTATGTTATTCAGCCTGAGAAATTTCCTAATTTTTAGTAATTTCCTGCATAGTTCAGACTTGAGGCATATTTCTAAAATATTTTAGGAGGTATTTGCTTTGTGACTCTCCTGCTTCTCTTCTCTAGTGGATAATTAGAAGGATTTATTCTCTGGAGATGTCAAGTAGGCACCTTTCTCATTGCCTAAATTTACTTAGAGAAAAATAAATCAGTATCCAGATGAAAGTGCAGGAAGTATCCAAGGGAGCTGTTTCAATCCAGAGAAAATAATTTCTACTATGTATAATCAGAAAGATGCCAAAGAATTCTTTACCTCCTCTCTTTGTAATAACCTTCCTACATGCCCAAAACTGTGTTGAGGCAGAATTTATAACTTGCTTAATTTACAGTGCAAAAATGAGCCTCTACTCCCTAGCATTTTTTTTTCAATCAGTGCAGGCCAAGTTTCAGGGTCATGTGAGGTGGGTGGAGATCATGTGTTTCCCAGGATAGTGAGGATATCAGTTTCAGTAGGAATAATGTTATCATCTATCTTTCTGAAGGCTCCAATGAGAGAAAATCAAATAAGTGCCCAAGAACAGCACATTCTGGAATTTGCTGCATAAAGAGAAAAAAAAAATACTACAAGAAGGTGGGGGATAAGCCTAGAATGGCATTTCTCCAATCCAGAGTCATGGCTCTTGAGTTGAGAAGGGCTGTGGCACAGAAAGACTCCCACAGTATATGGGTGTCACACCCCTCCTTGTCTTAAGCATGGCAGAGATAAGAGAGGGCAAGAAGCTCTTTCTCAGGTGAAACTACATTCAGGTCCTTGTTGTCTTAGTCATTTCAGGTTGTAAAAATAAAGCATTATAGACTGGGTGGCTTATGAACCACAGAAACTTATTTTCACAGTTCTGGAGACTAGGAAGTCCAAGATCAATGTGCCAGTGTGATTGAGTTCTGGTGAGGGTCCACTCCTGAGTTGCAGACTAGCAACTTCTCATAGTATTCTCATAGGGCAGGAAAAGAAAGACACTTAAGTGAGCTCTCTGGGGTCAATTTTATAAGAGCACTAATCCCATTCATGAGGGCTCCACTCTCACAATTTGTCACCTCTCAAAGACCCCACTTTCTAATACCATCACATTGGGGTTAGGACTTTATGGTGGGACACAAAAGTTCAGTTCATTGCAGCCCTAGCATGTGTTTTGGTTCCTGAATTAGGACAAAGCTCTTAAAATTTGCTCTTGAATTTTGCTAATGTAAGGCAAAATGGTAGAACTATACCTCTCTATGTCCTTCCTCATGAAACAACCATTTGGGACTTCTTTTTCCCTTGTAGATGATGGGAAAACACTGGAGGGGGTGAGTCTAGGGGGAAGAGTGTCATGTCTGAAGTCTCTTGGGATCAACCTGAACCCCTCATTCCTCTCAGAGGATGGTAGAAGCATTGGATAGCACACCTTCTTGCACATCCTCATTCAAACATGCCTGATCTCCACTATCTCCAAAAGAGTGGGAAAGTCAAAATATCTGGGCTGAATGAATCTAATCTCTCTGAGTGTAGGCTCTGAGGCTAGACTCCTGTATTCAGACCCCAGCTTCAACACCCATGTCTATGCCATCTAGGGGAAGTTATTGCCTCAGGTTTCTGATCACATCTACCTCCTTGGGTTTAGGGGAGGATTAAATGGGTGAATGCATGTAAAGCATCTATCACAGTGTCTGGCACATAGTAAATGCTCAGTAAATGTTATTGAGAACTATTATCGCTGTTAATAATTCCACCAGAAACAAGGGATCTGCTCCCGGATGGTGAATGAGAAGTCAAGGAGGTGACGGTGTGTCAGTTCTATTACGATCCAAGTGGACCCTGGTGGTTAAGGTCAGAGGAGGATAATAATAATAGAGAACAGCCCATCTTCTGTCTTAAGGGCTACTAAGAACTTCTTGCTGAGCCCACCTTACAGACGACTTGTCACCACTGCCCCACTGCTGGGCCAATCTGGTGTTCTCCAAAGACACCCTCACTGGCTGTCAGCCTTCCTCTCTTTTCCTTCTCTGACTCCACCACTTATGTACTTAAATCCTACTCTCCCTCTTCAGAATGCCACTCAGAGCTGTCCCTGTGCCCCCCACCTCATTCTAATTCACCAGCCCTTCTGTGTCACAATACTTGCCTCTGTTCTTCTCACTCCATGCCTCTTAAAGGCAGAGAATGTACCTTTATCCCCAACAACTATCCCAGTTTCCAATATGTAGTTGGTCCTTAGCAGCTGTTGGTGAAACAAGTGGTCCCTAGACATCATATTCCTGAAGACATTGCCTCAGATAATCTGGTATTGTAATTTAATCCGTTACGTACAGGCTGTATCCCCCTAACCAGAATGGAAACCCCTTAAAAGAAGGAAAATATATTTATTTGTCTTGATCTAATGATATTGCACAGATGCCACCAGTGTCCTGTTCCTACATCCCCAGACCTCACCACTGTGTGCAGGCAGGCCCAGCTTCCAGATCCCAGAATCTCATCTCTTTGCCTAAGGGCTTTCTTTAAGGGCAACCAGTGCCTACTCTGTCAGGTCCCTCTGAGCCTGTGCACATGCCAGGCCAGAAATGTTAGAGGATTAATACTCACCTCTGGGGAGCAGCCCTTAACTGGTAACTGATGGAACTGGTGCATAGATACCTCACCCCTTGGCAAGATAACTCTAAGGTGCATGTTCTACATTGGCTGCCAGAAATCCCAGCAAGATTCAGCTCCAGTTACCCAAAGGGATAACTTGATACTGCACACTATACTGGCTGCTGTCTTAGTCTGTTTGGGCTGCTATAACAAAATAGCGTAGACCGGGTGGCTCATAAATAACAGAAATTTATTTCTCACAGTTCTGGAGGCTTGAAAGTCCGAAATCAAGGCACCAACGTGATCAGGTTCTGATGAGAGCCTTCCTTCTGGGTCATGGCCAGTGCCTTCTTGCTGTGTCCACACTTGGTAGTAGGGATGAAGGATCTCTGTGGGGTCTCTGATAAGAACACTAATCCCAATTATGAGGACTCTGCCCTGACAACCTAAGCACTTACCAAAGGCCCCACCTCCTAATACCATTTACTTTGGGGGTTAGAGTTTCAATTTATGAATCTGAGGTGGTAAAACACAAACATTCAGACCATAGCAGCTACTTACCCTTTCCTGTCTCTCCTACCAGTGTTTTCTAGGTATACCTTCCAAGTAAACTACCTCACTGAATCTTTGAAGATCAGAATCTGCTTTTGGCAGAACCTAGACTAAAGCAGTTAAGAAAAAGTTGTACAAGAATCCTACCTTCAGGGGCAGTGAGTGATGACACCATGAATTGAGAAAAACAAATGGAGCTGCTTGCTCTTCCATGAGACAAGAGGAAAATATATTTGCTCCAGACAAATCATGAGAGAGGAAAACTAAATGGCACAAAGCTGTGGACTGGGATGATAGAAAGAGAAGCCCAGGGGAATTACTGGGGATCTACAAGGACTGGAGGGAAAACCACGTCAAATAGGGTACACATGGAGCTGAGGGCTGTGGTAGGTGCAGTAAACTCTTTCTCGTCCTCCCTAATGGAATCTTCAGTACACCTGATACTGTTCACTTAGGAGCACAGTGGGAGTGGATTCTCTGTGTAAATGGTCAGAGGTGCTGAGTGCTATCTAATGGTGGGTGTGTCATAGCCACAGAAGTCACTCCGAGGGGCAGCTGGACATCTGACTTATATTTGTATCATTCACAACACTTAGTTCAGGGCTAAAACACACAATTTACAAGTATTTACTGAATTCTTACTGAATGACTGCTTAAATAAATGTACCTTTCTCTCTTTTGATAGGCATATTGATTAATAATTGATGATAATCATTTTCTGTGCTCTCTGGTTGAAATTGCTTTAACTTCAAAATGCATATATTCGTATTCATTTATTTCCTCATTTCCTATGTCAGTACACACACAAACACACACACACAATATAGCACAACTCTTCTAATACAATCACTTGAACGCTCACAGAATTTAATATTGGTTTTGGCCAGGAAGGCCCAGGAGAATAAAACTAATTTAATCATTCAACAAATGTTTATACAACAAATATTTTTAAGTTGTTGGAGACTCAAAGATGAAAAAAAGGTTCTTGTCTTCAAAGCTGTCTCAATCTGAATTATGGTCATTATTCTCTCTCCAACACTCTTCCCTCACTGTGAACCGCTGATGAGTTATTCCATGGAAAATGCCGACATCTCATTCAGTTCCATTGTTTGAGGACAGACTTGCTGTGCCATTAGTGTATCACCAGTCTTCTTTCTTTAAAGAAAACTCTTGAGTATACTTCTTTTTGTCTTGGGAAGGGAGGCGTTTGTACCAGAATATAAGCATGTGTACTGTTATCTTTCTCATCCCCAGGTTTCTTTTCAACCACTCTGATATACTATCCCAAAGGCAAAGCAGAATTGCTGGACATTTTGTTAAAAAGTTGGAGAATGTACAAGTCCATTAATTTGGAAAGTACAGCCAATATGTATTGATGGCTATTACAATGTAAGGCAGTTACAGGTCAAAACTGAGCCAAGAACTACTGGAAGGGGTGGAGGAAGAGGAAAGGAGAGCGAAAGGCAATGGAGATGGTCTTAAAGTATAATGTGAGAGGGCTTTGTGAAAATCTGTAAGCTTTCTATAAAGAAAAGTAATTTTACAATTTCATTTATTACTGGCTTTGGGGACTGCCACTGTTATTCTTTGAAAATTACCCATTTGAACAACTCAGAAAATCTGATGGATAAAATGAAAAGTAGAGGAGGGAAAATAGTAAAGAAGCTTAAGTAGTAAGTTACAAATCCAGTGATTCTGACTTTAACCTTCAAAGAGAAAGAAAAATAGTTTCTGGCTTGAAAAGGAACAATTATGCACTCCTGCCCGTTTTCAAGCTCAGTTCTTCTATAAGCCCTTAAAAGATAAATCCAACTATAAATCACCTTGGAAAAAAATGGACTTGAAATCTGAGTGGGACTGCGTTGTTTGCTTTTTGCTCCTTTCTATACTTGATTTATGTTTAAAGAAGAGTTCTTTGACCCTACCAAATTCATTTCTTGGATTTCAGACTATGTCTCACTAATGTACTGTGGTATTTTTAACAACTATTTTTACCATGTAGTTATTTCCTTGAATAACAAATACATGGAATGTATATTTTATAAATATAATATAATATATAGTATAATATTTTATAGTACAAATATAAATACAAGTATGTATATAAAGGCAAGCCAACGACTACTAACGCAGATACTAGGTTCTACACCATGTTGTAAGGAATATGCATGATGGCTTTCTCTCTCTCTGTCTTTTTCTCTCTCTCTATTCTTTGTAATGCCATTTAAAAAGACACATACAACATTGTCCCTGACTTGAAGGAGTTTACAGTCTTACTTAAAAGATAGAATTTTATTTATATATAACAAATGGAAAATATTCCATGGCTCTTTATGTTTGTTTTTAAAATTAAGACCTACAGGATTTCAGAGAGGGGCAAGATCATTCTAGTTATAGGAATGTGTCAAAGTTTAATTAATTAAGTCAATATCCATTTATAAAATGACAACTATAGAATGGTGTAATTGGAGCTGAGCATCAGGAAGATATGTAATAAAGGCACTAAATGTGTGCTGACTACAAGGGTGTATGTTTGGGAAGGGTGGTCAGGGACAGGGTAGGCTGTGGTTGAGAAGAGGAAGTCCAAAGAATGTAATATGATCAGAGAAAAAATGTTAAGTCAGGTGACAAACAGACTTGAAGGAGTGAAATGACAGGGTAATTTTCCTTGCTGTATCTTGAGCAAGTAGTAACTCGTGTCTTCAAAGATGCTATTATTACAGAGGTTTTATTGACATAAGGGATTAAATCAGTAAGTTCTTTAGTCTTTAATAAAAAAAAAAAATCTGACTTTCTCCAACTGAAAGGGAAAAAATGTTCCTGGATTTTAACACCAAGGTGAGAAATCCAGTCATTTTTTTCAACCATGACTAAGTGATGAGTTATTTTCTTCAAAAATCATAATATAAGTGAAATAGTATAACATGATTTTCAGGCATCTTAAATATATGAAGAGCCAGTGTTACCAGCCTTTCCATAGAAAACAAATATGTATGGAGAGAGAATTTTAAAAAATACAGGCCCAGACAAAGAGTTTCTTCCTCTGCTTTCTAAGCTAATATAAAATTAATGCAGCTCTGGCTAGGGATGGGAAATGTGTATACACAAGAGATTAATTAGGTTGTACTGCAGAATTAGATGACTGATTTGAACATTCATGTTACCCAAACCGGTTTTGCTTGATTGTTGAGAATCTTGAAGGTGGAAAATTCAACTAAATAAATACTCAAAGATATTTTAGAATTCTTTGGTATTTATTTTTACCTTGAATTTCCTCTGTGTACAAATCTAAGACCACTAAACTTAGTTAATTATTACCTTCAAATCTATGTAAGATTTGTGACTTCATTTTAAAAATACACTGCTGATCTGTTCAGGGAAAATAATAGGTCGGAAAAATGGGCATGGCTGTGCTCTAATAAAACTTTGTTTATAAAAACTGGTAGCTGTCTCAGCGTTTGAAGTTTGTCTACCCTTCATCTAAATGATATTGCCACCATTAAGGTAACTGCTAAACCTCTTCCAAGTTGAACACCAGTATAAGTGTTCTTACCTCTATAACTACTGCTTGGGGTGGGGAGTGAGTGCTTGAAATGGGGAGGGGAGATGGAGGTTAGTGTGATAAACAACTGATATTTTATAATAAATACTACATACTCCTCTTCAGTTTTTCATATTTTAATTTTTAATTTTGAAATATGTCAAGCAGGTAGATAAGAAAGTGATACAACAGATACCATTATACATACCATACCAATTCACAATAGTTAATGTTTTTATATTTGCTCCAGATCATTTTTTAAAGAAATTAATGTTACAGATAAATGCTTATTCCAATTCCATCCTCCTTTCTTCATGTTAAGAGGTTATCTCTTCCTTTCTAGATAATCTGTCTTTTCTCTCTAGATGCTTTTAGGATTTTCTTATTGTCTTTAATGTTCTGAAATCTGTGGAATCATATCTTTCATCAATTCTGAAAAATTATCAAGGAATATCTCTTCAGATATGATATGTTCCCCATTCTCTACTTTCTCTCCTTCTGGAAATCCCATTTCAACATACGTTTGATCCTCTATTCTCCATGTTTCTAACCTCTGTTTTGTACTTTTCTTTATCTCTCTGCATGGCAATTGAGGTAGTTTCCTAGATCAGCTTTCCAGTTTATTAATTCCCCTCTCAAGTTGTCTAATCTTTATTTTATCAATTGGATTTTTAATTTCAAAGATTTTTCCTCATTTCTAAAGATGTATTTTTCTTTCCCAAATCTACCATATATTCTTATAGTGTCCTGTTCTTTGAGATTTGTGTCTGTTCCTTATTTTTTACTCTATTCATTTTGTATTATAGATTATTTCATATTTTTTATTATATCATGTTTGACTAGGGGAAGAAGAGGCCTCTACATAATCCTCATATATATTTTGTGTGCTTACTTTCTCTCATGGCTTATTATTTGTTTGCCTGTGAGAGCTCATTCTAACATAAGAGTGTTCTTTTCTTTATGTGTTTTGTTTTGTTTTCTTTTGGAGTCCTTGCAGTTATGGAAGTGCTGCTCTGGAATGGTTTTGTATTTGTTTTTACTGGGTGCTTAGTTTGGGGATTTTACCAAACTGAGATCAATCTTATTGTTAATTTCTCAGGTTAGGCATGTCCTAACATTACCCATGGATAACAGAAACTTGAACAGGCCTGGAGGTTTTTTCATAGATTTTTTTTTCCCTCATCAGAATCTCAGACAGACACAAGTTTCCTCCTTGATTAATTGTACCAGTAAGTAGAATTGTTTTATTCCCCCTTTCACTGAAAGAATGCTCTCCCCCTGTCCCAGCTTTATGATGGAGTGTTATGCTTTAGCTTCCCAACCTTGCCTAAGCCCAAATGTATGTCTTCCGCACCTATATGGGCATTAAAACACTTTCAGGTATATCTTGGGCAATTTTTTCCTGTTGGATGCTGGAATACCAGATTCTTAATTTACCACTCTGATTTTCAATATCCCCCTTATATCTGTCATTTTCTTGCTTTTGAATCCAAGTATTTAAGATTAAACATTGTTATTGTATATACGCATCATTTATATGTGTTTATAATTAAACAATAAAGCTCTGACTTATTCTGTCATGTTGCTGGAGCCATTCTTTAAGCTCCATGGTATTATTCCAAAGATTTTTATACTTATGATATAGTTTTAAATTACAAAGCTATTTTGTGGTCTTTTTAAAAAAAATCTTAAAAGATGCTTTCACTCTTGAATGCAAATCATATGCTCTCTCAGAATTTGTCCATTTGGGTTCTGTCTGAAAAAACAGTTCCATTTGCTAATTATTTAACAATAGCGGAATCATTTGACAAGTTCTTGATTTTAGGTACTATTTTCTGTGAGTGCATTATATATAGTATTAATAGTGCTATACATTCACTTTTTTAAAAAAAATTAAGATTTCACAATTTTCTCTTAGTAATAATTGAAAATGTTGTTTACCATTATGGCAAAAGAAACCCAGCATACTCCATGATCAAGGATGCTTTTGCGAGCATTTTGGAAATTACTTTTTTACATGGTAGGAAAATGTATGGCATTATAAATTCACAAATTATACCTACACTGCCAGGAATCCAAGTATTTAATGTGACTTGGAAACGGATTTTTGCATATTATAGCTATACTTTTGTTAATTCCATCCTAAATTAGGATCAGCATTACAGCTAAATTTCTGGTTAAGTACATTAAGTGCTTCTTTGCAATGACTGGACCGTATACTACAGCCGTCTGAAACTGTGAGCACCCATGAAAGTTGCAGGCTGGTAATCCTTAATATCCTCTCCCCTTCATCATCCTACAAAACAGAATTTTTAGGAAGTGCTTCTGAGTTCAACTGTCCTCACATGGTTGGGACTGTGCCGAGGGAAGCACCATGTGCTGAAATGCTAAGCCTAAATGAATGTTGAAACGGATGTCTTCCTGGACGATGTAACAGAAGAATGGCTCTTCCTTCCCCCTGCAAAGAGTTTACAGCATCTATGAAATATCACAAGTGTAAGCATTTTCAGACTGGAAATTAAAAAATCACGTGACAGCCAGAGTCAGTTTGTTATTTAGGCCCTCGTGTTTGTCTGATTATGGCACGGATAAAGCAGACAGTCAATCTGGGTGATTCAACCCAACAGCCAGCTTTTCCGGAAAACAGATTGGCCTAACCTTCACTTGTTAAAATTTGTTCCCAACCCTTAGCTCATTAGTGTCTCCTCCCCACCCTCTCATCCCCACCTCAACCTTTTGTGTTTTCTTGATGGCTGGAAGGCCTCCCTTGGAAATTCAGACTTCAGCCTGTTCTAAACAGAGTTACAGAAGAAGTGGTAGCACTTTCATCCTGTTTTCTTTACTCCCTGGGTGAGGCCCCACTTTTCCCCTCCTCTTGATCTAATTAAGATTGTTTTCTCCAAGAGCTGCTTTAAGAGTGACCTTTCTTTTTTATTTCTCATAAAACACATTCTAACTTGGGTCTGTGTTGGGAGGAGGGAAACTAGGGCAACAGATCTGCAGTCAGGCTTAAGGCAAAATACTCTTTTTTCTTCTGATTTTTCTCAAGTGATCTCTAGTTCCTTCCACTTAAATGTATCTTATTTGATACCATAAAGGTTTTCAAGATCGACAATGCTAGGAGGTTACAGAGGTGAGCGATTTATCAATTTAAAATGCATTAGAGTTATTTATTTCTAAGTCATGTCTTTTCTGCTTTATGAGTGCTTCCTGATATATTTCCTGAAAGTGAACTTTTTCGTTTCTCTTCATACCCCTAAACTCAAACCATAGCACTATCTCTATGAAAAATGCACTGACCTACTTCTCTTTTTACATACAGAAAGGTTTGAGTTTGACCTTACCATAAAAAGTATGTAATATACTGTGCTATAAGCTGGCTATTCTAAAGTAGTCTATAAAATAGGTTATTTACTAAATAGTGACGGATATCTATCGAATGACCTTACCAGACTACCAGCATATATATTTTGATGTAGTTATCAAATAATTCCTGAGTCCTGAGAAGTGCATAGCAAAATAAAAGGAAGTACAATCTCTCTTTAATTTATCAAGATCAGGAGATATATACAAAGGTATATATCACTTTTTCTGTAAGAGATAATTTCAATTCACAGATAAAAGGATTGCTGCCTGTTAGTCATAGATTTCTTCTAGTAATCTTCCTTCTAAGGTTAGCAAAGTCATCCACATTAGTGGTTCCACCTTTTCAAATGTCAACTTATAAATCAAAGGAACCACATGGATCAAAAATATTTGAAGACAGTGAAAACGCAAACCAAAAAAAAAAAAGTTGTTTGAAACTTAAAGAAGAAAAATAAAAATGATATACGTGGACTGGACGTTCTGACCACTTGAGTTTATGTTTTTTCAAGCCCAGGAAGAGAATGTGTCAGACCAGAATCACACTAAAACCTCAATCAGAAGAGAACTAACCACAGGAAATGAAAATGTCTTCACTGTCACCTGCAATTCCGGAGAAAGTGTTAGGATTAGAAGTGTCCTCAGACAGATGGACCATTAAGCAAGTGTTATCATTGGTGGAATATCTGGGGAACAAGGCAGGATACCTTCAATAAAAGAATTCCATTAAGCAGGAAAATCTTAACCCTTGAAAATAAAATTTATGGCTTTCAGAAAATATTAAACCCACTTTTAATTCTTACATTGCATTGTAAGTAGGACACATTTTTTTCTGAGCTTCATCCAAGCCTAGTCTTTTTTTTTTTTTTTCAGTTTTTTAAACTAATCATGTGTCCGAGTGTCAATGCAGTATTTTCTGAACATTTCAAATGTATTTTTGATCCTTGTGGGCATGAGCATGTCTTACATATTTTGTAGCTTGCCACTCCTGGCACACTATGTAAGACACGTACACAATAGATGCTTAACGAATACTTTGTGATCATTTTGTGACCCGTCATTCATTGTCACAGAACAAATTAACATTAGAGCTGGGTATTCCATGTCCCAGTTCAGAATTTTTGTTAGATCATGGATCACTAGTAAAAATAATTTGATTGTGACAAAGCAAATTGTATTAGCCTATAGAATTTATATGAGAATTTCATGTCTTAATATTTAATAAAAACTTTTAAAAATTTAATAATCAACCATCTTTTCCATAGAAATAAAAATAGCCCTAAATAATCTTGGTGAGTTACCATTCAAATGGTGAATTTTTACACTGACTTTTTTCATGGCTTACTTCAGTGAGTAAATCTTCATCAGCTAGGAATGCTGGGTCATTCTGACATCCATTAATTGCAATTGCTGCTTTCTCAGTGAACTCTGAAATATAAGTATTGAATTTGGTTGTTGTGGAATGTAAGGAACTGGGATTTTAGTCAAAGACAGTGATTCGTATAAAATTGAGGGTAAAACCAAAAAAGAATATTTTCCAGCATTATCTACTGGAACTGCACTGAAACCTTCAGGAATACTTGATATGTATGAATCAAAAAATCATTATATTTCCATAGTATTTAAAATAAAAATAAGATCATATCTCTCCTTTGCATAAAATATTCTGATAGTTTTCCAAGGGACTTAGAATAAACTCCAGACTCCTCACAATGGCGTCATAGACTCTGAGTGATCTAATCTAGTCCCAGCCTTTATGTCTCACCATCCTCCTCTGCTCTCAGGAGGCCTCAGTCATTTGCTTCCCAAACAGTCCACACTCATGCCATCTTAGGACCTTTGCACCTGCTCTTCATCTGTCTAGAATCCTCTTCCTCTACATCTTTCCTCTTCCCTATTCCTTAGGTATCAGTTCAAATGCCATCGCCCCAGAGAGTCCTTCCAAACCACTCAATGTGAAGTATCCCTCTGTGTGTGTGTGCACACACATACACATACACATGCACGTACACACACATTCACTATCACATTGCCAGGCTTTTATCATGGTGCCTATATTTTTTTCAGTGTCTGTCTGTGTATGCTCAGATATTTCCACCTGTGGCAGCTGCCTCAGGCCACAGGTCACACCGCTTAGCCCACTCTGATTTCAACTGCAGCTGCGATAGGCAATTCCCTGTAAACTCAGACTTCCTTCCCTAACAGCGGCCCTTCTCAGCATACTCCAGTAGTCTCTTTACTTTCTGCTCCAGGGCTTCCTTGGGCCCCACAGGTGCCTGCTCCACTCAAGCACAAGCACAGCCAATAGGAGCTGAGAATCAGCAAGTAAATGCTTCAGCTTCCCAGTCTCCAGGTGGACCAGGCTGGCAGGCCTTTTGTAATTTCTGGGAGATTCCAACAGAAATCAAGCCCCTGTTATCACAGCAGCAACCTTAATATTGGCTGTTTCTCTTTTCCCATCTGTAGTCTCTTCCCCCATCCTTGTTTCCTTCCTTCCTCGGATCATTTCCAAATTTACCTTCGGTTATCAGGACTCATGACTTTGTTTCATGCTCTGCTTTCAAGAGAACCTTAATTAAGACATATCCTATATTGTATAAGATCTATAAATGCCAAGGACTTACCTTTTTTATATTTTGCTTTATTTACAATACTTAGCACAGGACTTAGCATACAGTGAGTGCATCTGTATATATATTTTTTCCTGAAAGAATTAGTAGTAGTAGGCAAGAGTAGAAGTTATGGGCAAATTTAGGAAGGAAATTGTATTCAAAAGAAAGGGATGAACAGAGGAAAACTGCAGAGGATATAGGATAATATAAGCAAGAATAATATTAACTGAATGTAGAGAAGGTGTAAAACATGCATAGAAATTGCTGGAAAGTTCTAAGACATTTAATCAGATGCAAGAAGATTCAAGGTAGGAAAAATCTGGGACTCCTCTATGATGTGTTGTTCATCCTGTCAGAGAAGTCAACAAGTGTTATTGTTTTAATTGTTTGAGCACTGAAATTGTCATTTTCTTAGATTTTCAAAGCTTGATTCATGTGGTAAAAGATGGTGTTGAATCCAAAAGTTTAGTTTGCTAACTAGCACTTTTTTAAAAACAGTGATTCAAGGACTTCCACTTACAACTATATAAGAATAACTGGTACCAGACTTGTCCCCACCATAAACAATGAGGCAATATACATAGGGCAAATTTTCTCAGTAATTAGATACAGGGACAACATGATTGTGAATTTTGAAAGAAGGAGAACACATAAGTTGAACCCCATACTTGCATTGGCTTTTTGCCTAGAGACACTTACCAGCTGGCACAGGCTGCTGAGGGTGAAGATTTTGCTAAATATAAAAAGCTGAGGTCAGAGTTAGGGGTGGCTGAAGTGACTGGAATTCACAGAAAAGAGTACCTGATAGGAAGAAGCTACATGGAGTGGTGGGGAAAGCTGGGAGAAGCTCCTGCATGGCTGGCAGCTAAAAGAGGACACCAGAAGTCATGCAGTGCTGGATAATGTTAGAGTTTCACTCTAGCTGCAGTGGAGAGATCTCACTGAACACCTCAGATAATTCAGTTTAACCCTCAGAAAGGCCAAACCTTGCAGGTATGTACCATACTCTAGAGTAAGAGCCACAAAGGACTAAGAGCCACTAGGACTAAGACAAAACCAAAATAGATCTGAACTGACAAAGAATGACATTAAGCTTGATAGGATCAAAAGGATCCACAAGTAATTTAATTAGTTGCTGGAAAAAACTCAACCCTCTTTAAAGGAAGACAACATAATCTAGACTACCTACAATGTATCATACATAATGTCCAACATTCAATAAGAAGTAGTGTTTTGAAAATAGTAATTACAGTGGTAAAACCCTAACTAGACAGATTAGGAGAAAAAGAGAAAATCCAAACTACCAGTTAACAAGAATGAAACAGGTGATACTTTAACAGATACCACTGACATTAGAAAGATAATCAGGGAATTTTATAAACAACTTTATGCTAGTACATTTGACAATTTAAATGAACAATTTTCTTAGTTAACACAACTACAAAGGTAGACACAGGAAGAAACAGATAATCTAAGATGGCAAGGGCCTGTAAAGTCAAAATTATTCCTAAAATCATACTAGGAATTTCTTCACCTTCTCCATTTTTAGTCTCTTACATGTGGAGTTTTCCATCAGCTACGTAATGTGTGATATTACAGTAGACTGAATACAGAAGCAGATATGAAAGCTGGTGTCTTCCATTAAGCTATACATTAAAGAGATTGATAAAAATGTAAAACAATGCCTCTTTCCTCACAAAATTATTTTTTGGAAAGAATACCTATTTTTCATAAAAGTATGTTATTATAACCTACTATTTTTTGAATGAGTTGATGAACATTGAAATTTTTATGTTTTAATTTTTATACAGTATACAGATAAATCTAACCCACATAAATAAAAGGTCTTTGGGGACTCAGTAATTTTTAAAAATTTAAACAGATCTTGAAGACAAAATATCTGTATACCACTAATTTAATAAATCTGACATAAGCTCTATCAGAAAACAAAGGTGGTTTTGGGAAATCTTTGCAATTTGTTCTATGAGATTAGCTTAACACTGATACCAAAGCCTAGTAAGTTATTATAAGAAATCTACAGACCAATATCCCTTATGAATACATATGCAATAATTTTTTTAAAAAATCGATGAATTAAATACAGCAATAGTTAAAAGGGATAACATATCATGATCAAGTGGGCTTTATTCCATGAATGCAAGGTTGGTATAAAAGTTGAAAATCAATGTAATTCACCACATTAACAGCTATAATGGTTATAAGACATATAATTATCTTAATAAATGCAGAAAATACATTCTACAAAATTCAACATCCATTCTTCATGAAAGCACCTTGAAAACTAGGAATTGAAGGGAGCTTCATCAATTTGAAAAAAAGCATCTACAAAAAACACTACATGTTACACTCAATAATAAATGATTGAACACTTTTTCCTTATTATCAAAAACAATTTAAGGATATCTTCTTTAATTGTTTCTATTCAACATTTTACTCAAGGTCTTAGATGTTCAAAAAACTAAAAGAAACAAAAAACCTGAAAACCAAAAATCAAACAAACAAAAACCAAAAGAGAAGTACAGGTACTAAATTGGAGAAGAGAAATAAAACTTTCTTTATTCTCATATAACATAATTTTTATATGGCAAATCCTCAGGAATTTGCAAAACAGTAATTGAACTAATAAATGGATTAATCAAAGTCACAGAGTACAAGGTCAATACACAAAATTTAGTTGTATTTCCATATATTATATTAGCAGCCAAGAGGTAGAAAAAGAAATTTTAAAAATACCAGTTATAATAGCATCCAAACATGAAATACTTAATAAAACTTCTATACTGGAAGCTATAAAATATTGGTGGGAGAAATTAAAGAAGAGCTAATAAATGGAAAGATATACCATGTTCATACATCAAAAGATCCGATATTGTTAAGATATCAAAAGATCCAATATTGTTAAGAGATTGCTTTCCCCCAAAATTGAACTATAAATTCCATGCAAATCCAAACAAAATCTCAGCAGACTTCATTTTCTTTGGATAAAGCAACAAGTTGATTCTAGAATGTATATGGTAATGCAAATGCTCAGAATTGCTGAAACAGTCTTGAAAAAAAGGAAAACATTAGAAGGCTTACATTATCTGATTTCAAGATTCCATGAAAAACTACAGTCATTAAGACAGAATAGTACTGAAGTAAGCCTAGACAAAGGATTCATGGATTAGGATAGAATAGAGAGTCCAGGAATAGCCCGACAAATATAATGTCAATTGATTTCCAAAATGACACCAAGTCAATGACAAAAGAGTGCTAGAGCAACTGGATAAACATGTGGAATAAAATTAAATTTTACTGCTGTCTCATATCATACATGTAGCAGATGCTGTGGTACCCAAACCGCATTTCCCTTTAGGTCTGAAATACTTATTTCTACAGATTCCAGTGTTGATGTTGTGGGTTGAATCGTGGCCCCCTCAAATTCATATGTTAAAGTTCTAACCCTCAGTACCTTACTTAGAATGTGACTGAATTTGGAGATAGATCCTTTAAAGAGGTTATTAAAGTTTAAGTGAGGTCATTAGTGTGGACTCTAATCCAAAATAAATGATGTCCTTATAAGAAGAAAAAAATCAGTTACACAGATATACACAGATGGAAGACTATGTCAAGGTACATGAATGAATATCTTAAGTAAAGGAGAGACATTTCAGCAGAAACCAACCATGCAGTCCTCTTAATCTCAGACTACAAGCTTCCAGAATTGTGAGAAAATAAGATTCTGTTGCTTAAGCCACACAGACTGTGGTATTTTGTTATTAGTTTGTTATTGGTTGCCTGTTGATGGCTTATAGCTGAGTTCCTCCCCAGGAACTGCATTCAGTTGAAGAGTGCTTCCTCACCTAAGTTTATACTCCTGCTCAGAGAGCAGCCTGCCCCAATGATTGGAAGGTGTAATAATATAAGTCCTGTCCCTGTGTATTCATTTGGGACAAATTTCTAAACACAATTCTCCATCTCAGGTCAGTTTTAATGTCACTAGTTGTAAGCAAGCCCTAAAGTGGAATTTTCAAGCTGGGTCACCCACTAACAGACTGGTCATAAATATCCCATTACTAGTTGTAGATGAGAGTGGATGTACCTTGGCATGCCGTAGCAGTGCAATTGTATGTCTATTGGTTGTGAGTTGCAGTGTGATACTATTGGAAAGGAATGCACTGGGGCAGGGGCAGAAGTACAATATTTTAGGTGTTTGAGAGTTGAGGGCAAGTAGTAATTATAAGGACAATAGAATTTGATGGATATTGCTTAGGGCTATTAATGCATTGGAGAAAGAGAATGAATGGCTGTATGTGATTAATCACTAATTTAAAAGGCAGAAGGCTTACTTGGAAGCATATAAAGAGACTCTTATTTCCTGCATCAGAGGTCACAAATGATGAGGAACAAGGCAGGACTGAATTGTACAGAACACTGACTTCTCAACCTAGGCAGGACTCTTGCTAAGCTCCTGGAATTATTGTCAAGAAAGGGTGGAACCTTGAGATTTGAAATAACACATTCAGGTCGATACACTTACGTACAACGGATCCTAGATTCCCCTAACTCTCTGAGCCTGCAAAAGGGAAAACCTTCTCCTTATTAAAGATTAATGCTCTATATTTGTTTCCAGGCAGTTGAAGAAACCTCTCTTGTAAGACAAAGTGTATTATCTTTCTTTTCCTTCAATTATTTTCCATATTCTCTCCTGGCTAGGAGACTAGTAACTAGGATTCGTTTAAAAAAAAATAACCCAGCTAATAAAGTTTTGAGTCTGCTAAGGGAGAAAAGAAAATATGCTGGAGGGACTGAAACATTTAGTCCACATGTACCAGCAAAAAACATAAATGTATATGTGGGACTCGATATTAAATGTGCTGGATCAAGGAAGACAGAATAGAAAGTTTAAAAAGAGAGAGATTATAGATATGGGAGTCCTTCTCATGATACAGTATTTGACATCCTGGCAAGAATCCTGGAAGACAGTGCTTTTATAGGTCAGCTCTTAGAAACATAAAAAAGTAATGCTGCACATTAAGTATTGTATAAATGCCAGAACTACCTTGTCTGATAGTTGAGAAGAGATCAAAAGTCTTAAAGAAGTAGGCATGCTAAAGTGGATACACTATTTTGGACCCTAAAGCTACCATCTGACTGCTAGTTCAGAGGACCTTTAATACACTACTTTTACCAAGAGAAGTACCAACATCATTGAGGAGGTCTATAGTAGCTACCCTCTGTTGATGAGAGCTAACAATAGGACGTGTTGTTACAGAACTAGAAGTCTTGATATCAGTAGAGAAGATAGGATTCAGAAATAATAAAGGCAAAGTAATAGCATTTGAACTTCAAAAAAGGAAGGCATAATTTAAAAGAGAGTGGTGGAGATGATTAATAGAATATGACACATTAAAGGGTGATATGGATAACTACACCAGAAGAATTTTGCTCAAATCTATACCTATCTTATTAAATACAATAGCCACGAGCTACATGTGGGTAATTGAATTTAAATCAATTAAACTTAAATAAAATTTAGAAATTTATTTCCTCAGTTTCACTTGCCGCATTTCAGGTATTAAGTGACCAAATGTAGCTAGAGGGCTTGTATTGAACAGTGTAGATATAAAATATTTTATTACATATGTAGTGACAAAAAATCATTAAAGAAATGAAAATGCTACATTAGAAAATATTCACTTAATGCAAATATTCCAACTTAAAGAAGTAATAGAGGAAAAAGACGAGACACTTAGAAAATACTAAGTAGATATAGATATAAATCCAACCATATCAATAATAGTGTCAAATGTGAGTAGATTAAGTAATCCAAACAAAAGGCAGATTCTCAGATTAAAAAAAAAAACAAGATCCATCTGTATGCTGTCTACAGGAGACCCATTTTAGATTCAAACATATGCATAGTTTGAAAGTAAAAGTGTGGAAAAAGGTATCACACAAACAGCAACCACAAAACAGCCGAAGTGACTATACTATAAGATAAAATAGACTTTAAAACAAAAAATGTTATTAGATAATACTGGCATTTTATAATGATAAAAAATTCAATCCATCAGGAAGATGTAACAAATATAAATATATATGCCCTAATAACAGAGCACCAAAATACATGAGGCAAAAACTGACAGAAATGAAGGGAGAAACAGTCAATTCAACAATAATAGTTGAAGACTTTAATACCTACTTTCAATAATGGATAGAACAACTAGACAGAAGATTAATAAGGATACAAAATACTTGAACAATGGTGTAAACCAACTAGAACTAATATACATATATAGAACATTCCACCCAATAGCAACAGAATGTACATTATTCTCAAGTGCACATGGAAGAATCTTCAGGATAGAGCATATGGTAAGCCATAAAACAAATTTCAATAAATTTAAAGTGATAGAAGTAATATAAAGCATGTTCTCCAAACACAAAAGGAATGAAATTAGAAATCAATAACAGAAAAAAATTTGAGATTTACACAAATCTGTGGAAATTAAACAACATGCCCCAAACAAGTCACAGAAGATATCAAAAGAGAAATTGGAAAATACTTTAGAATGAATGAAAATTAAGACACAACAAACCAAAATTTATGGAATATAGCAAAATCAATTTTATAAGGAAATTTATAACTAAGTATTTATGTTAAGAAAAAAGAAAGATTTCAAGTCAGTAATCTACCTTATACTTTTAAGACAATGAGGAAAAAAGAAGTAAACTAACCTAAGTAAGCAAAAGGAAGAAATACTAAAAATTGAAGTAAAAATGAATGAAATAGAGAATAGAGAAAAATTATTTAAAGCCAAAGCTATTTTTCTTAACCAATTAAATTGACAAGCATTTAGCTAGATTAACCAAGAAGAGAAGAGGGAAGACTCAAATTACTAGAATTAGAAATGAAAGAAGGGATATTACTACCATCCTTACACAAATGAAAAAGAATATAAATTAATACTATGAACAATTGTCTAGCAATAAATTAGATAACAGATAAAATGGACAAATTCCTAGAAAAACACAAACTACTGTTACTGACTCATAAAGAAATAAACAATCTGAATAGGCCCATAGAAACTGGAGTGATTGAATCACTAATCAAAAAGCTACCTACAGGGTGGGAAGGGACACACTGGGAGTTTGAAATTTGTAAATACTGACAGTCATATGTAGAATAGATAAACAGGATTATACTGTATAGCACAGAGATATATATATAAGATCTTGTGGTAATTCACAGAGAAAAAAATGAGACAATGAATATATGTATGTTCAAGTATAACTGGAAAATTGTGCTCTACACTGGAAATTGACACAACACTGTAAAATGACTATAACTCAATTAAAAAAATGTAAAAAATAAAAAAAGCTATGTACAAAGAAAAGCCCCAGCCCAGATGGCTTCACCACTGAATTCTACCAAACACTTAAATAATAATTAATACCAATTCTTTGCAAAGGATTGTAACTCTTTGCAAACTCTTCCAAGACATAGAAAAGAAGGAAACATTTTCAAATCCATACTTGATACCAAAACTAAACAAAGACATCACAAGAAAACTATAGACCAATATCTCTTATGAATATCTGCAAAAATCTTCAAAAAAATACTAGCAAACCAAATCCAGGAATATATTAAAAGGGTTATAACCATGATCAAGCAGGATTTATCCCAAGAGTGCAATGTTGGTTTAACAACCAAAAATCAATTAAGATAATACATCCTGTCAATACAAAAAAAACAGTGATTACATGATCATATCAATACACTCAGAAAAAGCATTTGACAAAATCTTACACCCATTTGTGAACACTCAGAAAAAGCATTTGACAAAATCTAACACCCATTTGTGAATACTCAGAAAAAGCATTTGACAAAATCTAACATCCATTTGTGATTTTTTTTTTAAAAAGGTGAACAAACTAAGAATAGAAGGCAACGTCCTCAACCTGATCAAAGGCGTCTACAAGGAGTCCATTGCTAATATCATACTTAAGTAAAAGACTGGATGCTTTCCCCTTAACACCTGGAACAAGATTAAGATGTCAACACTAACAGTTTCTATTCAGCATTGTATGGGAGTTTCTATCCAGCAATGTATGTGAGTTTCTATCCATAGCAATTAGGCAAGAAAAAGAAAGAAAAAGCATACAGGTTGGAAAGGAAGAACAAAACTATCTCAGATGATATGATCCTATATAGAGAAAATCCTAAGAATCCACTAATAAACTATTAGAACTAATAAATGAGTTCTTCAAGGCTGTAGAATATAAGATCAGTACAAAATCAATTATATTTATATATGCATGCAATGAAAATTTTTTAAAATGACATTAAGAAAATAATTACATTTCTAATAGCATCAAAAAAGTAAAATAGTAATACATTTAACAAAAGAAGTGTATATTTTACTCTCTAAAAACTATAAAATATTGCTTAAAAATTAAATAAATAAATAAACAAAAAAAAAATTCCATGTTCATAGTTTGAAATATGTAACATTGTTAAGATGACAATACTTCCCCCAACTGATCTACAGTTTCACCTTATCCCTACTAAAATTCCAGCTGGCATCTTTGTAGAAATTGACAAACTGCTTCTAAAATTCATATGAAATTGCAATGATCCCAGAATAGCCAAAACAATCTTGGAAAGAGGAAAAAAGTTGTAAACTCATGCTTTCCAGTTTTAAAATATACTACAAAGCAATGGTAATCAACACAATGTAATATTGACATAAGAATAGACATATAAATCAGTAGAATAAAGTTGAGTGTCCAGAAATAAAACTGTGCACAATCAACAGATTTTCTATAAGTGTACCAAGACCATTTAATGGAGAAAGAAGAATCTTTTCAACAAATGGTGCTAGGATAACTGGATACCCACATTCAAAAGAATGAAGTTTAACCTCCTCTTAACACCAAACAAAAAAAATTACCTCAATAGGATCAAAGATCTAAATTTAAGAGCTGAGACATAAAACTCATAAAAGAAAAACCAGAAGTAAATCTTTGTAACTAACCATGGGTTAGGCAAAGACTTCTTAGATATGACATCAAACATATAAACAACAAAAGAAAAAATAGATAAATTGGACTTCATCAAAATTAAAAACTTCTGTGTATCAAAGGACACTATAAAGAAAATAAAACACATGTCCACAGAATGGGAGAAAGTATTTGCCAATTAGATATCTTGATAATGGTTTCTATAATATACAGGAACTCTTACAACTCCAATAATAAAAAGACAACCCAATTTAAAAATGGGCAAAGGATGTAAATAAAAATTTCACCACAGAAGGCATATAAATGGCCAAAAGTCACATGAAAAAATACTTAACATCATTAATTATCAGAGAAATGCTAATCAAAACCACAATGAAATACCACTTCCTACCCGCTAAAATGGCTAGAATCAACAAGTCAGCTAATACTAAGTATTACAATAATATGGAAAAACTGGAACCCTCCGACACTGCTGGTGGGGATGTAAAATGATACATCCACTTTGGAAAAGAATCTGTTCCTCCAGTGGTTAAACATAGTTAGGACATGATCCAGCAATTTCATTCCTTGGTATATACTCAAAAGAAATGAAAACATATATCCACACACAAAAATAGTTGTACGTAAATGCTTATAGTAGCAACATTTATAATAGCTAAAAGGTGGAAATATCCAAAATGTCCATCAGCTGATTAATGGATAAACCAAAAGTGATATATATTCATACAATAGGATATTATTTAACATAAAAAAAGAAGTAAGTAGTGACACATATTACAACCTGGAAGAACCTTCAAAACATTTTGCTAAGTGAAAAAAGTCAGTTATGAAAAACTGTATGTTAATATGATTCATTTATATGAAATGTTCACAAAAGGAAAATCTATAGAGACAGAAAGTAAATTTGTTGTTGCTTAGGGCTGAGGGAGCAGGGGTGATGTCAGGATAGGGTGATGGCTAAAGGGTAAAAGTGCTTCTTTTTGTGATGGTGAAGATGTTCTAAAATTGGCCATGGTGATAGTTATATATATCTGTGAATATAGTAAAAAGGACTGAACTGTATACTTTAAATGTGTAAATTTGTGGTTATATGAATTACATCTCAAAGCTGTTTTTTAAAAAGCAATAAACATTCTCTTTTGCACTTACGACACAAATCAAAAAATTGTTTTGAAATTGTCAGATGCCATCATTATTTACTACCTCAAGACTGAAAAAATAATTGTTTTGATACCAAATAGGGTAAATCAGGGAACAAAAATTATCAAATAGCATAACCGAATAGAATTGCAGTCTATAAACTAAAAATTGTGCTTACTTTATTCCCTTCTACAAACACTACAAACTCTACGAGTAAAGGACAAACTGGACATAGTTGGTCACAGAAACATAGGCTATTAGGGCAGGAAGGAAACTTGAAGAAAATCTCTAAGCCTAGGGTTATTTCACATGAGGACTCTAAAACACAGGCAGCAAAATGCTTAACGTCACATAGTAAATTTATGGCATAACTGACTATGGAACTTCCGTTTATGATCCCCTGTCCCAGTCAGATAACTGGAGAGGCTAGGAAGAAACTGTGTGCCAGTGGAGCAGAGCCAGGTATAACTGAATTTTCACACATCCTCTGATGAGTTGGACTGGAGAATCCCATGCTTCATCCAAAGACAGCAACACAACTCAGCCCCTCCAGCCCCTATTGATGGAGGCTCATTGTTGCTTCATTTTCAGAATTTTCAAGAGACACTAGAAATCAGATGCCTGTATGAAGTCTCCTGATTTTTAAATTTAAATTCATTTAAAGACACACATATATATTGATTTCATCTAGAGTCTAGCTCTTTTTGACCTCTGAAAGTTTGTTTTCTTTAGATCTTGCCTAGGTTCTTTTCTTCTGCCTTGAATTATCTCAGCAAATTAAAAAGATTTGATTTGGGTCTCAGTGTTGTTACGGAAGGGATAAGAAATATAGATGATGTGTTTGTACAGGACACACCCAAAGTGTGTGTTTATCAGTGATTCATTGTTAGTTAAGAGAAGACTCTGTTATTTAGATATCTATTACTTAGGATCCCACAAAAATCTTTTTTTTTTTCTCCCCAATGGCACATACTTATTAAATGAATAGCACCAGGAAGTTATTTGGAAAGAACCAGATTCCTACTCAGCCTTATTATTCTCCACCACTTAATTTCTTGGAATCAGTATGTTGAATTACTTCTGAAAAAATCTCTTGTAGACATCAAAAAATTTTTAATTTAAATAGAGATGTATAAATATGGTTTATTACAATTAGTTCTTGTACAGGATGTGGATATCCACAACTTTAACTTTACCTGATACCAGGTAATTAGGATGAATGAAACTGCTACTATTTCAGAAAACACTTCAGAGAGAGCTCATGAAATTAGAGAAATGAGTCTCTAATATGTGAATGGATCAGTTATTAAAACTCCTAGGATCTAAAGGCAGTAAAGGACATACAAGAGGGAGAAACAGAACTTTCATTCTATACTAGACAAGTTGTTCTCAGACCTGGCATGTGTAAAAACTCCTCTGCATTTATCCTAGAACACCAAACCCTTTGTGACAGGAGAGTTGGGAAGCTGGAGAGTGCTAAATGCTGAAGCAGAAACAAATGAATCTGTCATAATCCTTTATTTCATGGAATCCACTGTATTAGAGGGTGCTGTCCACCAAATAGAGGTTGATTTTATAAACTCATTTTTCTAAGGCCAAAATTCCCTTTGGAATAGGAAAATATTCCTCGGTTCTGTCTGGGCAAAAGAAATAGCTTTTATAGAAAGAAATAAGCTTCTAGCTTATGATAAATTCTTGTATTGCTCAGTGCTTTACAAAGTCAGCCAATTTCTGGCCTCTAAAGAATTTCTCCAGTAACTTCCTGAGTCTGTTCCCTTGAATACGCATATTTGCCTGACTCAGTCAAAAATGTCATCAATCAGGATTGTGCAGTAAATAATAGTGTAGAGATTATTCCCTGAGCAACGGTGAGTGATTGTTCCAACACACAGCGTTCAGGATTATTAGATGAGAACTAAAGAGTCATGGCAGGATGAATTTTGCCTACAGCTGAAGGCAGGTGACACCTGCTTACTACTGGCAGGAAGCATGTCATGGGGAAATGGCTAAAATAATATGAATATGAAGTTCATATTGATTTTATTCAATAGGTATTGGTGAATATAAAGTTGACCAATACATGGTCCTTGCCTTTGAAAAGTCTCAATTTTTTACATATTATTAGAGCCACAGGCTCATAAAAGGTAATGAAGTATTTTCTTTAAAAATTTTTCTGCTTTCAAGTGAATTTGCAGTTGCTTTCTCCATAGCATGTAAAAATGTTATCAACACATTTATGTATCACTTGTGAATTCCTTTGATCTGTAAATGTCCAGTTATAACAATGTTCTCCCCTGTCCCTAAATAAGGCCTTATCTACTTAGCAAACTCTAATCAATCTTTAGGACAGCTTTTTTTCACCCTTCCTAATTTTGTTTTTTTTCTCTACCTAGGAGGATGAATTGCTCTCCCAACTTTGTGCCTGTAATAATAGTAATAGAAACAACAGTTCACAGTTATCAAGTGCTTTCTATGTGCCAAGGAGTCTTCTGAGAGGTAAGTCATTTAATTCTCATAAAACTGTACAAGATGGGCATTGTTACTGCGCCTACTTTACATATGAGGAAAACAAGGCATGGAGAAGTTATATATGTTGCCCAGGGTCACACAGCCAGTAAGTGGCAGAGCTGTAAAATGGACCTGAGTGGTTGCATCATTTACCACCATGCAATGTTATTAGCACTCTCTCATTAGCACGCACCTACACCCATCAGATAGTATTAAGTTAGTGTATGGGAGTCTATTTCACTGTAGACTGTAGTCTCTATAAGAGTAGGGCTGTGCCTTATTGGTATTTGGGTGCCCAGGGCCCAGCAAATCCAAAGAAAAGTCGTTGTTTGGGCCAAAGTTTAGATTTGTCATTTGCTGTCCTTGGCTGTTTTAGCTCCTGCGTTCCTTCCAAAGTGGTACTTCGTTAATGCAAAATACTCTTTAAAAAAAAAAACCAGCATTCAAAATGCACCTTGAATTAAGCAATGCTTCATTAAGAGTGTATTGCAATTCTTCTAAATGGTCCCATTGCTAATAAAAGCCCATGCAGCTTCCTCATTCTTGGAGCCACGAGCCACCATGTTAAAGACCAGCCAACCTGAGGCTGCAGTGTTGGAGGTACCATGAGTAGGTGCTCTAGGTCACAGTCCTAGCTGAGCCCAGCTTTCTACATCCCACCAAGGCACCAAATAAGTGAGTGAAGGATTCTTGGGCCTTCCAGACCAGTTCATTCACCAGCTGAACACCACT
Organism: Camelus dromedarius; assembly: GCF_036321535.1. NCBI lineage: Eukaryota > Metazoa > Chordata > Mammalia > Artiodactyla > Camelidae > Camelus > Camelus dromedarius. Next base: position 37,889,221 of record NC_087439.1, read on the forward strand.
TTGGTTTAATGATCTGTTGTAGACATCTTGGAATTCTTAATTTTTGAACAAGAGGGCCTCATTTTCATTTTGCCATGCCCCCCCCAAACTGTTAACTACTCCTAATTATATCATTGAATTACATTTTATTATATATTCTTTGATATTGCTTGCTCCAATCTCTTGTTCATTACTTTTATCCCTTACCTTGATTGTTGAGTGTCTTAAAGACAGACCAAATGCCTTCCTTAATCTCCTACAACTAGTCTTAGGTGTAGGTATCCAGGCAGTATGTTTCAGGAGACTTGACATAGAAGAGAAAATGGCATTTTTCGTATGTGTAGCCTGCAATGCAGACCATGCAGAGGGGCCAGAGAGGATCCAGTAAGTGTATTTACCTGCTGTTCTCCATTGTACACTTCTGATTGGGTTTCCTGTGGCTCTTTGATATCAGATGAAGCAGAGGGTAGATGTAAGCAAAAGCCATGTATAAATCTCAATTTACAAAGAGGATATTTGCCTTCTCTCTACTTTCTTTCCCTTACAGCCCCATTTGATGAGTTTTGTTACTCTGTAGGGTTCAGATCAGGCTAGTTGATTCAGCTCTCAGGAAAGTGACTTAGTAGAATGATCTTACGAAATGAATTAGCAAGAAATACTAATTTAAAAGGCATTTAGGTGGTTCTGCTGCCTAAATTGTCTTACCTTATAACAACAAAATTTAAAAAAATATTTCTTATAAATATATCAATAACATGAATAGAACTGTTGTTAACAAGAAAGAATGAGAAAAACAAACTGAAATTACAGAATTAAAGGAAGAACTGAAGGGGGGATATATTGCTAGGTAAGAACAAAGTTTCAATATCACTTTAAAATAAATTTACCTAAAACACTTATAAATGATATCAATCTCTCTTTTTAACTATTTGGCAACATAAAATAGACAATAATAAATGGGTTTCTGGCTTTAGAGATCAGTTTCTGACACAGTGTGAAATATTTCTTTTGGTAGGTAAGGTCAAGGAGGTCACTGGATATTATTTCTGAAGTACTGCAAACACTTGTGAATGAACCAAGGGCTTGCATAACTTTCATAAAACTGTAAGCAGCTCTTCGTAGAAAACCACCCTTAGCAGGGAGCCTCTTTTCTTGTCACTTTAGCAAAGCTATATTGTAACTAACGTTAACCCAGGCACCGCCATGTTCTTTCTACTCATCTCTAGGCCAAGCACACCTTTAAAATCTTTTTGATCACACAATATCTTGCCTAACCTGCTGGTTCTTTCCTTATACCAAAGAAGTAGAAGTGAAGAATAAGTAATTAACAGATGACCAGATCTCATCCCTAGCTTCCTCTTCAGTAATCTTGTGAACATACTGTGTGAATAAGCTAACATCTAAAGAAAAATGACAAGACATCACCAAGCCTGCACACAGTTGGAGATGGCTACTAGTTTGATCCCCTTTCTCAATGATTAACTGAGATTACTTTCCCTTTGGAAACTTTCACAGCTGAGCAGAATCTTCGGAGATGGTTTTTGGGGAAATGAGCCTGCCTTCTCCTCAGATTGCTGGCTTTCTGATTAAAGGCAACTTTCCTTTCTATAAACACTTGCCTCCATCTCGAGTATTGATTTTCAAGCAGCGAGCAGCCAGAGTCTGGTAACAGAACTAAGACATGTTACTAAAGTAATCAGTATCTAAGAGATCTGGTTCTAGCACAAAAGGATTCATTCTGCACTTCATTTATCCCTTCAACAAATATTCAAGAGCCTGCTCTGTACCTGGAAATAGTCTAGGCGCTGGGAGAAATGCTGAAGCAGAAATATAATTCTCTGCCTTTCATGTACTTCAGATGATGAAAATAATTTTCTCTTTGTAATTTCCCCATTCACAGACACCTTGTAGTGGACAGTTAAACTCAGCCTACAGTGAAAACTGAGTAACATCTGTAGTTCATGTTTTTACTTACTCATTCGCAAATCACTGTTTACCAAATTTATTCAAAGACCCTCCCATGCCCGACCAGACAAAAGCACTCTTTGTCCTAGCTAAAGGAGTGATCCACTCCAGCGTTTTAAAAACAATACTCCATTTTACTTCAGAGAGATTACAGGTTAGGTTTTAATGACAAAGGAAGCACTTGGTGAGAATATTTGAATCGTACCACCTGTTGAAACTTGTAATGTTATTGCTTGAGACTCTTCAGAATTCAAGATTTAAACTTTCCTCCAGCCACATGAGAGCTGATGTGAGCACTGCCAAGAAAACAATGACCAGGTCCTCTGTCCCCGAAACCTAGACATTTCTGAGCCCAGCTTCAAGAAGAAACTAGCAGCTGAGGCACATTGTGTCAATAAGATGGAATGTGCCTGATTTCACTTTGCAGTGTACACTGGAACCCAAAACCACAGCAGGATGACTCTTTGACGTGTGCAGTTACTTGGGAATAATGGCAGCACCCTTGCAATGTGCTTGGATGGGAAACAGCTGTCAGACTTGAAGCCGCTGTTAGATGTGTCCATGATTGCTCTTGTGCAGTCCCTTTTGGTTAACTACGGCATCTTCAAAAATGATTTTATGTGTAGAGATTTTTCTGGGCAGGACAAGTTAAAGGAAAGAGAACATCCCTGGTTACACAGTTATGCAGGAAAATTCAGTGGTTTGGCCCCGGGAAAGTAATATTCACTATAAATCTATAGTGTTCATGGTGTGGGAATTGTCTTTGGAATTCTGACTGTTCCGGCACGGGGAAGGCCATGGGCTGGGATTGTTCCTTTATTTAGTCTGTCTTCCTCCTACCAGCTGGTTCAGAAAACATGGTTATAACTAATTTTAAGGGAAATGGCTTATATTCCTTCTGTTCGTAATTGACAATTCCATGGGGAACAGGGAGGAGATAATAGAAACTGATGGAACCAATCACAGTGATAAAAAATGGAAAGGGTAAAAAGTCATTAAATTTATCTTAAATCGATGAGGAAATAAATAGATAAATATATAAATAAATAGATAAAAATAAATAAAACAGATATCATTAATTCTTCCTTCAGATCCCTTATGGTAATAGAGATAAGAGGGAAGTGAAACTCAAAACATAGTATTTCTTTCTTTCTTTCTTTCTATCTATCTATCTATCTATCTTATCTTGATCGATCTATCCATCCATCCATCTATCTGTTTTTGGTAGTGTTCCATGATTCACCTTGTCAGATCCCAAGGACTTCTTTGCCTTTGGATTTAGACCAGAGCAAGTTTTCATTCATTTTCCCATGTTTCTGAGGATTTTTAAATGATACCTGAGTTATGAGTCATTGCCAAGCTCTTTGGCATCATTGTACCAAAAGCTCATAACATGTTTTCTACCTGTCGATATAAATTATTGCCTGCATGTAGAACTCCAGGAACAATTTGGCTTCCTGCCCACACAAATGACTTCTCATCGTTCAGGTTTCAATTTAATGCCAGTATGTACTGTAAGATGTATGTTCCGTCCTACAAATGAGTTGCATGTGCATTTCCATTTCAGAAAACCTGGTCTGAATTTTAAAAGAAAGCATTTGGGATCTATTGTATTGGCGGTACTTCTGAGCTAAGTGCATTCTAAATACACTGTAACACTAGGATCAAAAATAGTGCTAGACTTTGGGTACTACACCACATTTTTTAAAAGGAAAAAAAAAAGACAAATGATGCCTTCAGTTTTTGAACTGGCTTTTCCAGAGAACTGAAAGATATATTGTGAGTATTCTTTTTTCAGTTGCCTATGCTTTATAAAATTTCAATTTGCCTTCTCTCATCTTCTGAGCACCAGCTTAAGAAGTGAAGTCAACCTGAAAGGAAAAATATCTTAAATAGAAAGCTAAGGATTCAGAAAGCATTTGTTGTATAGGCAGACTCTACTCCAAGCACAGATCAGAAAGATACTTTTAGACTTCTTTGCTTCCTATTTGTGGTTCTGTTGATGGATAAAGATATATATGAAATAAATTAGAATGTACTCCAAATTAAAAATATTATCAAATAAAATATTTTTTAAAATGTGGCAAGGAGCATTTATTCCTGCACATACATGCTAGTAAAAAGGTTAAAGGACTTGATAATATTAATATTAATATTAATAAACAAGACTGTCCACAGAGCATCAAAATATAAGATAAACTGGAAAAAGGGGTGTTCTGAAATGACTGAAAAAAATGAATGTTTCATGTTGTTTTACATTAGCAAAAATATATACAGCATGCTACTGACCAAAAGTACATCAGTAGTGAGGATAAGGGCCTTCTCCTTCAATGTAATTGTGCACCTTCTGTAAAAGCCATCATCTACTTCTGTCATGTAATCACACAGGTAATAAACAGTACATGTTATGTATACCAAGTATGTTTTAATAGCTTCTCTTTCACTCAGCTCTAGAAAAAAAAACAAAGTAAAACAGTGTTTGTAAGGCATCATTTTTCATGTATGAAACTTAAACTGAGAAAAAATAAACTATTGAGGTTACGTAATATAATCCCTATTTTCCATTATTTTTCCTTTTAGTAGAACACTAGTTTAAAGTTTGGTTCATCATTGAATACTGGGTTGCAATATTTTCCACTTAACATAATTCTATTTGGTTTTGGAGAATTCATTGTTCCACATTATATCAAAGTCTATGGGGGAAAAAAACCGACACTGGGGGCATGATGACATTGTTAGTTGTAGTTAGTTTTAAGCTGTAGTCTCAATGCACTCTCCTGATCCTTAGAATTTACTATCTATATGTAATGTCTATCCTTACACTTCACTATGTATTGCCATTTGTTATTTCTTTATGTTTATCTTGTGGCCAAAAGTAGATGGTAAGTTTCTTGAAGATAAGGACCATTTTGCTAATTACTTTTATAGTATGGTATCAGACTCTGATGTGTCACCAAGGCATAGTTTTGGCTTTAACTTTATGTGTTCACACCGAGTTTTGTGTCAGGTCCTGTGCTAGTAGTATCAATAAGCTCTTCCTTTGCTATCAATCATATGTCCACAGAATCAGAGAACTAAAACATACATTCCATATAATCAACTTTTTTACTTCACAGACAAGAAAACCAAGACTCAGAGCCATTAAATATTTGGCCCAAAGTCAAAAGGAGGATTCATAGCTTTCAAACATAGGAAAAGGGTTCATCTTATATTTGAGTAAACTCTGGCCCAGACACCTGCTGTTTCTTGGCAGCCTGCCTTAACAAAGATCATAACTGATGAATGGACATTTATGGTTTATTCAAATTAAGATAAATCTCACTCATCAGTTGGCATAAGGTAAATTAATTCCTAAGCATAATTTTTAGAAACAAAATGCTTTGGTGCAAATAGGGAAGCAAGATCAGTAGCCTAGGTGAAGATGCCAAGTTTTCTAACAAAGTTTCTGGGAGGATTTAGCATTCTACCTAAGGATCATTTAATTGCTTTATTCACTCATGCATGGACATATGTGAACACAGCAATACATCTGACAGCCTCCTTCCTAAAGAGTTTTAAAAAGAGTCATCAAATTCTCTAAAACACGGCTGTCAGGATTTTTCAAGTTAGAGGAATTTGATTGAAATAGCATTGAATATTTTCAGAAATAATTACCTTTTCTTGATATTGGATAAAAATGTTTACTGAATTAATTGATGTATGGATTAGTAAAAGGACTTTGGATAAGAGTCTTCTGAACTTAAATACATACATACATACATACGTACGTACATACATACATTCATACATTCTTACATACATACATAAATAGTAGAACAAAATTAAGGGCAAAGGAGATTTATAAGGGTACCAAGAATCCTGCCTTCTGTTTTCTTGATTGTGCAAACCAAGAATTTTGTTAACATTCTACTGGGTAAGGACAGAAACAGAATTTGAGCTTAGAATTCCTTTTGTAATAGATTTTCTAAGAAAAGCCATGGGAATTAAAAAGTTCAGAGCACAAATTAAGCTGAAAATTAATGTGCTTTTATGAAATAGTCCTATCCATTTTTGTTTCAGCAAAATGTATAGAAAATCCATATGGTCCACCTTTTTTTGAAAATCCAAAGCTATATTTTGATATGAATTGAAACCAAATTCTCTTATCAGTTTCTTTGGGCTTTCTATTTTCAAAATCATAACTTGGTATCAACATCAATGAATACCCTCTCAGCACTGCATCCTTCAGATAATTTGTTCTAATTATCTTTCTATTAAAAAAAATGAATACTTAAAAATGGATTAGACTTTCTGTCAAACAGTCAGGATAATGGAGGGCTTCATTTTTCTTTTCTAATAAAGTGAGAATATTTTTTCCTCCCACCCACAGTCCTTTTTATTGAGATAGGATTTACATATAAGAAAAAAGCGTATGTTTAAATGTATAATTAAATGATGTTAGAAATCGTCACACTTGTGTGAACCACAGTCTGGAAAGTTCCCTCATACTCCTTTCTGTTCAACCCCATTTCCAAGAGACAGTCATCACTTTGATCACAAATTTGTTTCATTTATTTAGAAGTTTAAATGGGAATATACAATATACGCTCTTTTCCTATCTGACTTTTTCCCAGTGTAATGCTTTCATGATTCATACATGCCATTGCAGGCATCAGAAATTCATTCTTTTTCATTGGTAAGTGTATTCCATTGAATAAGTGGGCCACAATTTGCTTATCCATTCTCATTTTGATGGTGAATGGGTTATTTCCAGTTTTTGCCTATTTTATAATAGTAGTTAATATTTGCAAACCTCAAACTCCCAATTTATCCTTTCCCATCCCCTTTCCCCCAGTAACCATGAGATCATTTACTGTGTCTGTGGGTCTGTTTCTGTTTTGTAGATAAGTTCATTAGTGTCTTCTTCTTTTCTTTTTTTTAGATTCCATATATGATTGATATCATATGGTATTTTCCTTTCTCTTTGTGGCTTACATCACTTAGAATGATGATCTCCAGATCCATCCATGCTGCTGCAAAAGGCATTATTTTCTTCTTTTTTATGGATGAGTAGTATTCCATTGTATAAATATACCACAGCTTCTTTATCCAGTCATCTGTTGATGGACATTTAAGTTGTTTCCATGTCTTGGCTATTGTATATAGTACTGCTGTGACATTGGGGTGCATGTATCTCTTCAAATTTCTGCTCTTATTTTTATTATTTCTTTTCCTTTGCTTACTTTGGATTTAATTTACCTTCTTTTTATAGTTACTTAAAGTGGAAGCTTAAATTATTGATTTTAGATAGTCCTTCATTGCTAATATATGCATTAAATACTATAAATTTCCCTCTAAGCATTGTTTTCACTGCATCCCACAAATTTTGGTAAGTTATGTGTTCATTTTTATTGAGTTCAAAGAATTTTTTCATTTCTCTTAAGACTGCTCCTTTAACCCATGTGTTACTTAGAAGTATGTTGTTTAAACTCCAAGTATTTAAGGGTTTTCCAACTATCTTTCTATTATTGACTTCTAGTTTAATTCCACTATGGTCTGAGAGCATACATTGTATAATTCCATTTTTTAAATTTGATAAGGTGTATTTTATGTGCATATTTTAGAGATATTTGTGCTATTTTAGGAGAGGGTATTGTTAAATATATGAAAAATTGGTTAGACAATGCCTACTGATTGGAGTATTTTACTAGTAAATCCTTGACATTTCATGTTCAATCTTAGACGTTACTCTGCAACACCACTTGTACCTATGGGCCAGTCTGATGCTGTGTTTTGGAAACTACTCCCTCACCAAGTATTGATATGTAGCCTTGGCTGGTATTCCACTATTTTGGTCCTGGAAGTAGTGGAGGACGCACATATTTTGGCTGGGTGCATATTACTCTGACAACAGCTCTCCTGCTCCAGCATTGCAACGAGCCTACAATGCATCTTTTGAAGAAAAAAATTTCCCCTTTGCCATCGCTGGTTGAGACAGGTCAGATCTGACAATGCCAAAGGAACTACCTGAGGGCTTTCCTTAACTCTCTAATGGTTGCTTACTTCAGAGAATCTTATCTGTAATTAAATCTATTTTGTCTAATTTGAGAACAGACTCTGGTAAAGATTATGGCTTTAGTGTAAAAGAATTCTTTTTAGTTGCAGACATTTTAGAGCTGTATAATCTTTTATTCTAACTTTGTCTAAATAAACTTTTCCAGCTTGACTTTGGGCACTTGCTTAATCCCTTTGTGTCCCAATATTTTAATTTTCCAAAGGGACAGCCAATTTCAAAAGCCTTTGAAAAAGAATATATATTGTTTTAAAATATATTTTTCCTAGAACATTTCAAATTTAGCTGAACTGTAATGAGATAAATTGGCTTAATGTCAGTGCCATAAATTTAGTTAACCTCAAAGTCACTAAATCTAATTTATAAAAAGAGCATAATTTTACATAAAAATGGTGTTTTATACTTCATTAGATTTGACTGATCTCTATCACATTTATATATATGCTACAGATAGCTTAAACAGGATTTTGACTTTTAGGTGATTCCAGCTTTATATTCCTTAGATTTTAAAATATCTTCATAATTACTTGCCTCCTGATATATTAAAAACCCTTGTACATTGAGGAGATTAAATGTTACTGTGCTTTTAAAGAGATTAGGCTCTCTCTGAGAGAGAACAAAATGGAGCAATTGGAAAACCGAAGCTTATCGCCCTGCCTGAATCCTATCCCTGTACAAAGAAAAGGGAGGCATACAGAACAGTTCAGTGACCATGCCCCTAATGGCATTTTCTTGCTTTCAGTCATATTAGAAAATAGAACTTGTTTTTTTGAATACCCACGTATAGTTTTAGTGAGTTTGAGTCTAATGTGGAGTGTCTCTCAGAACTTACCTCCAGATTAGATTTACTAGCACAGAACTCAAGGCCTGAGAAGGAACAGGCTGATCTTTGGTGCACCTCAAACTTGAAGGAGGCAGAGAAGTCTCCCTTCACAGGCCACTACTATAGCAATGGCTTGGTTGCCATTCGCCTTTTACAAACCAGGATCTTTGTATTCCTTTAGGGTGCTACAATCTTCTCCTTAAGGGCAGTGAGCATCTCACAGCGCATATTTGTAAGATTAATACATTTTCTTGTGTCAGTCCTTCTCAAATCCAGTCTTTTAGCTCTCTTCACAAAACCCAATGAAATCGCTTTCTTGGGTTAAGAATTTTTAGAAGAAAAAGGAGTGACTCAAATTAAAAACCTAACCATCACACCATTTTTAAATTGTACATCCTCCTTTGATGACATTATTCTTTTCATTCCTACCCCCTTTTTCATGATGTAGTAAAATAAACACGCAAACCCTCCAAATTGGTTGGAGTTCCAAAAAAGAAGGAATATTCTAAAACATGTAACACTGTAGCAAAGGCGGTTAATGGTCCACCTATACAAATTTTTGTCTTTTTCTGTGGTAGTAGAATCTCTAATTTTTATCTGGGAACATGGCTACTCAGAACAAAGATTATTTCCCCCGCCCTGCTTTCATCTAGAAGTGGCTATATGGCTAAGTTCTGGCCAGTGAGAGGTTGTGGAAATGTCTTGTGGCAGCATCTGGGAACCTTTCTTAAAAGAAGCTAGTGTGCATCTTTTGTTCTTTCCTCTTTATCCCTTACTATCGTCTGGATGGAATTCACACATCATGCCTGGACCTGATACAGTCAAGAAAGAACCTTGGTAATGGCACCCGTTTCTCTGAAGATCCCTTTTTTGAACTGCCTGCTTCTAGAATTCCACATGAGTTAAAAATCAACTTTTATGTTATTTCAACTACTGTTTTTCAGGTGCTTTTTACTTGCAGCCAAACCTACCTCTAACTAGTATATTTAGTATTTCTTATCTTTATTGGAAAGATTTCTCCAAGGGGTATTAATTACAATAATTATTTATTTCAGTTTCTGTAATTTGCAAGTTAAAAGGTCAACAAATATTTGAAATGTCAATATTTTTATTTTTGTGCACCAATAAGAAAATTTGTGCATTCTACACTCAAAATGTATTTGTATATAAATTTTTATCTTTAAAATGATCTTGACAAATAATCAATTCTTCCTTCCTCTGAAATACCACTATTGATTTACAGATGACCACACTGATACAGATTATCATTGTGAATCTCATAATACCTCACCCCAACTTTATGGTCCAATTCTTCTGTGTCTGTATTACTATTTTTTGAAACATCCAAAAAATGATGGTGTGGTTTCTTGTTCCATGTATAAGGAACTTGGAAGTCACCATCCTAACAATAAATAAAAAGCTGAACAGACTGAAAAATCAACAACTCTTTTTGTATTCATGAGAGAGATGAAGACCAAGACAAACCACTGATCCTGATGTCAAAGAGAAAGTTGGGTGAACACAGGGAGTCACAGCTAACCAGGGCAGAGACTCAGTAGAAACAGCTGTGGGAACGACTGCTAGGATAGGAGAATGTGAATTGTGATTGATACCTTGCTACAGACTCAGTGTGGACAAGTCTGACAGTTAAAAACTCCAGGGGGACCCAGTCCTAGAGTGAGGTCCCACAATATTGTGAGATTTACCTCTAGGAGTTTAAAAGGTTTCCCATGGTAACTATCAGAGAAGAATCCCCTTGAGCTTCTCACGGGGTGAAGGGAAGAGGAACCATTTTGGAATATGCCACTGCATGCTTTTTTCTTAAAAAGTCTGCTCTCATGAGAAACTAGTTACCAGAGCCTAACCTGCTGGGTATTCTAAGAGCCAAGCAAACTGGGAAAAGGGAAATATCCAACTCCAGCCCACTCTAGCCCACTCCAGCCATCTCTTCACAACTGAGGAGTTGAGGGGAACCCTGAGAAACACTTGTAAAGTTCACAGTCTTGAGGCACAGGCTCACTAAAAGACTGAGACCTAATTATAGGACTATAAAACACTTCATCTCCCCACATCTCAACTAAAGGCCTATTTATAGCAGCTTTTCTTTTTTATCTGATACATTATGTCTGGCTATCAAGAAAAAATTACAAAGGATATCAAAAGGCAAAGAACACAATTTGAAGAGACAGAAAAAACAGAACCAGGGATACTGGAATTATCAGACTGAAAATTTAAACTACTGTGATTAACATGCTAAGGGCTCTAATAGATAAAGTAGAAGGCATTCAAGAACAGATGAGCAAGGTAAGCAGAGAGATAGGAAATCCTAAGAAAGCACCAAAAAAGAAATGCTGTAGATAAAAAACTACCATAACAGAAATATAGAATGCCATTGATGAACTTATTAGTAGATAGGACACAGCCGAGGAAAGAATCTCTGAGTTTGGGGGTATCTCAATAGAAACTTCCAAAACTGAAAAGCAAAGAGAACAAAGACTGAAGAAAAACCAGAATATTGAAGGACTGTGGAACAACTCTAAAAGGTGTAACATAGGTGTAATGGGAACAGCAGAAGGAGAAGGAAGAGACAAGAAATGTTTGAAACAATAATGACTTAGAAGTTCCCCCCAATTAATGTCAGATGCCAAATCATGGATCCAGGCAGCTCAGAGAACACCAAACAAGATGAATGTCCAAAAATACACCTAGCCGTATCATTTTCAAAATACAGTAAATCAGAGATAAAGAAAAAATACTAAAAGAAGCTAGAGAAAAAAACACCTTACCTACAACAGAACAAAGATAAGAATTACATTCAACTTCTCTTCAAAACCATGCAGGCAAGAAGGGAGTGGGGTGAAATATGTAGTGTTGAGAGAAAAAAATCACCAACCTAGATTTTGTACCCTGTGATATTATCCTTCAAAACTGAAAGAGAAGTAGAGACTTTCTCAGAGAAACAAAAATGGAGGGAATTTGTTGCCAGTGGACCTGCCTTACAGTAAATGTTAAGAGTAGCTCTTTAGAGAGAAGGAAAATAATATAGGTCAGAAACTCGGTTACGTATAAAGAAAAGAGGAGCATCGAAGGAATAAGTAAAGGTAAAATAAAAACTATTGTTTTTCTTATTAGTTGATCTAATAGATAACGATTTGTTCAAACTAATTATAACAAAATGTATTCAATTATGTATGCTTACATATATGTCACATGTATGTGTATATATTTAAGCAGAGAAATACTTAGGTGTAAATCTAACAGCATATGTACAAGATCTATATGAGGAATACCAGAAAACTCTGATGAATGAAATAAAGAAACTAAATAAATGGAGAGACATTTCATGTTCATGGATAGGTAGAGTCAATATCATCCAGATGTCAGTTCTACCAAACTTAAAAATCTATAGATTCAATGCAGTCCTAATCAGAATTTCAGCAAGTTATTTCATAGATATCAACAACTGATTCTAAAGTTTATATGGGGAGGCAAAAAGACCATTCTACTCTTTTTCTATGAGTTCAACTTCTCTTTTCAGAGTCCACATATGAGTGATATCATGCAGTATTTGTCTTTCTCTGTCTGACTTATTTCACTTAGCATTATGCCCTCCAGGTTCATTTATGTAGTTGCGAGCAAATGGAAGGATTTCCTTCTTTTTTAAGGCTGAATAATATTCCTCTGTGTGTGTGTGTGACATTTCCTTTATCTGTTTATCCATTGACAGACAATTAGTTGTTTCCATGCTGTATCTACTGTGAATAATGCTGCAATGCACACGAGAATTCAGATCTCAGTTTGAGATAATGATTTTGTTTTCTTTGGATAATTACCCAAAAGTGGGATTGAAAGCAGGATGCATGATGCCTCCAGCTTTGTTCTTTCTCAAGACTGCTTTGGTTATTTGGGGTCTTCTGTGGTACCACACAAATTTTAGGATTGTTTGTTCTATTTCTTTGAAAAATGCCGTTGGAATTTTGATAGGGATGCTTTAAGTCTGTAAACTGCTTTGGGTAGTATGGACATTTTAACAATATTAATTCTTCCAATCCATGAGCACAAAATATCTTTCCATTTATTTTTGTCTTCATTTTCTTTCAACCATAGTTTATAATTTTTATTGCAAAGATTTTTCAACTCTTTTGTTAAATTTATTCCTGAGTATTTTATTCTTTTTGATGCTATTGGAAATGTTACTGTTTTCTTATTTTCTCTTTTCAATAGTTAATTGTTATTATATAGGAGCACAACTGATTTTTGTGTGTTGATTTTGTATCTTGCAACTTTGCTGAATTTTTCAATTGGTCCTAACAGTTTTTGGTAGATCTTTAGAGTTTTCTATTTATAATACCATATCATCTGTAAATAGTAACAGCTTTGCTTCTTCCTTTCTGATTTGGAGGCCTTTTATTTATTTTCCTTGCTTAAGTGCTTTGACTAGACTTCCAGTACTCTGTTGAATAAAAGTGGTGAGAATGGGCATTCTTGTCTTGTTTCTAATCTTAGAAGAAACGTTTTCAGTTTTTAACCTTTGAGCATGATGTTAGCTGTGGGCGTGTCGTATATTGCTTCTACTGTGGTGAGATACTTCCTTCTATGCCAAATTTGTTCAGAGTTTTTATCATGAAAGGATGTGGAATTTTGACAAATGCTCTTTTCTGTATCTGTTGAGATGATCACATGAATTTTACTCTCTATTATGTTAATATGATGTCAATATGATCATATTGATTGATTTTTGAATATTAAACCATCAGACAATGAAATATTATTTAGTGCTAGAAAGACATGAGCTATCAATCTATGAAAAGATGTGGAGAAACTATAAATGCATATTACTAAGTGAAAGAAGTCAATCTGAGAAGGCTACATACTGTATGACTCCAGCTGTGTGACAGTCTTGTAAAGGCAAAAGAGACAGTAAAAAGATCAGTAGTTGCCAGGAGATGAAGAAAGTAGGGAGGAATGATTAGGCAGAACACAGATGACTTTTAGGGGAGTGGAAATACTTGGTGTGATATTCTAATGATGGATACATGTCATTACATATTCATCTAAACATATAGAATGTGAAACACCAAGAATGAACCCTATGATAAAGTACGAACTTTGGGTGACTGTGATGTGTCAGTGTAGGTTCATCAATTATAACAAATGTACCCTTTAGTGATGGATGTTGATAAAAGGGGAGGCTCTGCACGTGTTGAGGTAGGGGGTGCATGGGAAAATGTCTCCATTCTGCTCAGTTTTGCTCTGAATCTAAAACTGCTCTTAAAAAAATAAGGTCTTTAAAAAATGATGATAAGAATGAAGATAGTTTGGAGTAGAAGGTTCTGGAACAAACAATGCTGTTTGAGTGTCTCTGCATGTAGTAATATTTTTACCCAGATGGTATATGGTTAAAAGTTATGGATCAAAAAAAAAAAAGCCTAGAACTTAAAATATCGATTAGCAGGTGTTAGTGATGTAGGGAAGAATTACAGTCAAGAGCAACAAGCTGTCAGAAGGAGATAAAATTGAGAAGTTTGGAAGGAACATATAGGTTGGCAGCAGCAGCAGAGTTTTATTCTAGCTCTTTGAGCTATTGCAAACCTGGCCTCCCACCCTCTCTCTTTCAAAACAGGACCCCAGTGACTGTTCGAATCTCCTAATCCCTGTAATGTCTTGGAATAATAAAAGTGGTTTTTCTTAAAATCTAAATTCTTAACCTGTCATGGCTAGTCCTTTATGATATGATTCCTGCCCATTTTTCTACCATTTTCCCCCAGGCAACCCCATGCTGGCTGAATGTCCTCCAAATGAGCTCTTTCACATCTGAAGTCCTTGTGCAATTTTGTTCTTTCAGACTTGGATGCCCCGCTCTTCCTTTTCTTCTGGGTAGACACTCGCAACTCACAGCTCAAACATCATCTTGTGGATGAATGCCTTCTCCAGGCTCTCTTCTTCCTCCCCAGGCAGAGGGAAAAACTACCTTCTCTGTGTGCCCACAACACCAGGTATACACAGCATCTCTATTATAGCACTTACCACGTTTTATTATGATCAAGTGTGGGTTTGGCTTTCTCTCCCCCTATACAATGACTTATTTGGAAGCAGCAATAGTCTTATTCCAATACCCACTATGTTTTCTGTATTATCTCTATGGGCCCTGTTGCTGCAATACATGAAACATGACCCACTGGCAGAAACATACCACAGCAGCCACATCATTTAATATTGCATTCCTTAAGCAATCTAATTCTGGGTAGAAAGTATTTGAGGAATAAGCCAGAAAATCTGGAAATGCTCTTCTTAGGGTATAATGTCACAAATCAAGGGGTCCATTTAGGGTTGGATTTGACCAGATTCCTACCTCATATATTTTCTTTCAGATGCAAAAGCATATAGGGGAAAATGTTTGTGAATGTATGTATTTCATATATTTCTAGTATCTCCCGAATGTAACTACCTGGATATCACCAAGTCCTCAGCTTCTGCTGTCATTTTTGTCTTTAATATTCAAATAAAGTGGCTCAAACTGCCCTCTTCTTCCCCCATATCTCTAGAGTATTGAGTCCCATATGTTTTTCCTGATTACCTCTGATTCTAATTTCTCATATTGCATTTCGATCTCTGATCTGAGTCACCTTCTGTATCCTTTTTTCACCCTCCTTCACCCACTCCCACCACATTCCTCCTTGTGTTGGTATGACCCAGAGTCCTTCATTTTCCTAGTGAACCACTAGCATAGACTTGTGTGTAAATCAGGTTTTACTAAAGTTTGAGGGAAGTAGCATAGCATATCTTAAGTGGTAACTTCAAAGTTAATATTAGGCATCACTGTCATAAAATGTCATAAAGAATGTCAGCATTCTTTCTCCCAAGGGAATTCCTTACTAGCCTGAATTCCTTAGGCCAGAGCTTGTCCTCTTTTCTAGACTCCGTTGTTTCCAGTGAGATATTCCAGCTGCCAGTTCACAGTTTTCCAATCTACTTATATTTTGTACAGAGAAATTTAACTGTCTCTACACTCATTCAACCTGCAATATGCTTTCAGTCTACTTTTCATTTCTGAAAACTATTGGGAAACTTGGAAAAACAAAGAGTGATCATCTCAAGCATTCAGCAGCACAAAGAACATGCATAAACACTGAAATTTCAGTTTCTATTCTAATTAAGTTCTTAGGTAGAACTCCTTCTCTACCAGTACACTAAAGGGAGAAGGATTTTTCTCCTCCTGTTCAAAGTCCCCAGAGGGCATGATTCATACAAATAAATACACACACACACACACAAATACATTACACACTGTAGGTACCAAAATATTTAGTCAGGTTCTTGCCTACGTAGTTTCTGAATGCTTAATGAAGTGATTCATAATCCACATTCTAGTCACATTTGACAAACTGATAGTCTCAGACTGGGGGGAAGGGTTTCTTAGCCAGGAGTCAGAGGCTGAGAATTTCCTTTGGTTTTCCAGAAAAGGTGTATAAACCAAGCTATTCATGAGGGTATACAAGATCCATCTCTTTGTGTGGGCTTTGCAACAGCCTTGAGAATATTGTGTACATTCCCAAAGGCTTAGACCCAGCACAGCCTAGAATTGAGCACAAAGGCAATATTGTGCCCTGCTATTTTGTGCTAAAATAGTAGACTTGTCTGATCACTGAGGTACTACAAGACAAGCCGGCTCCATTTGGCTGCTTCTGTTGGAGAAACATTATGAGTATTATCTGACTCCTTGTTCCCATTGTCATTGTCTACACGGTACAAGGAAAGTGCAATCAAAGAGAAAAACAATGTTTTTGTGAACTCAGCATCTTAATAACACAGCTGATTTGACTGCTGTACAACAGGAATAAAGCTGAGTTAACAGAGCACTAATAAAGACTGGCCTGAGGCCTCTCTCCCTTGCTGAGCCCTGTAACACATAAACGTCAGCTATTTATTTAACATGTGTGAGCCAGTGTTATGAAGAGGACCAAGGAGGGACATGTGTACTAATACAACTCTCATAAGTATCAAATCAGAAAACAAGCCAGTGAGCAAAACTAATAAGGGTAGGGAATAAGCATGTCCTTACAGCTTTTTGCAGAAATATCTTATCAACTCTACAAGTTAATATGTTATGCTGGAGCAGGAAGTGAGGAAAAAGTGGGGAAAATGCAACATATATTAACCTGACCATTGTTTCACATTTATGCAGCAATATGGAACTTAAAACTTAATCGCTGTAATATAAATCATTTCATTTATCCCATGCTATCTCCAATTCACAGTTGAGGAAACTAAGATTCAAAGAAGTTAGGTAATGTGACCAGGACCACATAGTTGGCAAGGGATAGAGTATGGACTCAAACATTGTGAACTCTATCTAGATTTTCTTCATGTGCATTTGCTGCTTCTGAAACCATGTTTACCCTGCACATGATACAGAAAATTCTATTATTGTCATCTCATCTAATGCCAACAGTTTCCAGAAACCTCTGTGCTGAACCATATGCTCAGCTTTTAGTTAACCTTATTCCCATTCTTTCTTTCTTTTTTTTTTTTTTGTTATATTTTTTGCACATGTTTACAACTCATTACCAGGCATCTTGAATAGATGAAGAAGATTATGGTTTCAAAGAGGATAAATATTTGTTAATTCAGACCTGAGTTAGAATCACCCTAGGTAAAGTCATACTCCAAATGTAAGCAATGCTAGGAAAAAGTAATCTCCCTGGTTGTGTGGTTTCCAAAAGGAGCAGAAGACACACTAGAGACAGGAGGTGCAGCCCTTATCAGAGCCCAGGTTTTCTGCCTTGTGAATAAACAGGAAAGAAGTTGTCCTCTTTTGCACTTAAATCTAGAAACACTTGACATTCTTCTATATGTGGATGAAGTGGGAGGAGAAAAAGAATTCAGCTGTCTTCCTAAATCTCATATTTTAAGTGAAATTTTTACAAAAGCAGTCATTTTGTAGATGATGTTCCTTGAACTTTGCATATATTCAGGATAGAGAGTACCCTTTTTGTTGCATAATTCCAGTTATTTTAAATATACTTCTATGGGGGAAAATAGTTCTGTGAAACCCAGAATCAACATGGCAAGAATTTGTCTCCATTATTCTCTTCTGAGCACATTTATTTTAAGATAAGTTAAATGTGGCAGTGTGGGGCTTCCTGTCTATTCTTTTTTAGCTTTGAGAGTAATAGCCCACAGCAATGATGCAATAGAAATTGGTGGAATGGGAGGGAGAGAGAGAGAGATGAGGAAAAGATTAGGGCAAAGAGCAACTTGCTGACTTGACCACAAGTTACTGGAGCAGATTAAAGCTGAATACCCTGTGAGAGAGGAGTTGAAAGGAAGAAGCAGAAGGATTTTCTGGTGTTTATGTGATGAAAAGACTACTTGAGGCTAGCAAGGACCCTTCTTAACATCTTATTGGCTCAGAATATATTTATAATCGTTTCCAATGAAGATGAGTTTCTTTCTGATGATGGACTGAATTCATGCATTTTCCAAGCCTTCATTCAGTGTGACAGTAGGATTATGAATGTAATGTTTGCACAGTTTTTAATTTATGAAACATTTATATTCGAGGAGGCATTTGAACCCAGTAGACTGATCACCCAAGTGAAATGCTAAGTACCCAGATTGTGGAGGTAAACTACCTACCGCGTATTCATGTATCAGCTTCTCCTCCTTCCCTAGAAGTAAAGCGAGTGTTGAATAGTCTCATTAGAACACTAAACATGTGCTTAGGTCACACAATAGCAGAAGCAAAATTCTTGGCTAGAGTTGGGTATTTGATGTTTTTAAAAGCATTAAAGGCCAACAGGTACGTGAAAAGATGCATCACTAATTACTAGAGAAATGAATGTCAAAACCATAGTGAGACACAATGAGATCCTATGAATATAAAAAAGCAAAAGGGCATACTATAAAAATTCTATGTCCTCAAATTTGATAGCCGAAATAAAATGGGCAAATTCCTTGAAAGACACAATCTGCCAAAACTCACACAAAAAGAGGTAAACAATCTGAATAGGTCTGTATCTATTAAAGAAATTGAATCAAAATTGATAACTTTCCAAAACATAAATCACCAGGCATAGATTAGTTCATTAGTGAATTCTGCCAAAAATTAAATGAATAGATTATACTAATTCTATACAATCTCTTTCAGAGGACAGACACAGAAGGAATGCTTCCTAAATCATTCTATAAAGCCACATTACCCTCATAACAAACCAAACAGACATTACCAGAAAACCTGTATTTTTTTAGACCTGTATTTCTCATGAACATACATTCAAAAATCCTCAAAAATATTAGCAAATCAATACACCAATGTATAAAAAGCTTCATATACTAGAACCAAGTAGGATTTACACCAGGTGTGCAACACTGGTTCAGTATTCAAAAATCAGTTAAGAATCCATCACATCAATAGACTAAAGAAAAAAAAGTATATAATCATATCAATAAATGCAGAAAAAAGCATTTGACAAAATCCAACACTCATTCATGATAAAAATCGTCAGTACACTAGGAATAAAATAGAACTTCATCAACTTGACAAATAATGTTTACAAAAAAACCTACAGTTAATATTCTTAATGGCAAGAAAGTTGAGCTTTCCCACTAAGATCAGATACAAGGCAAGGATGTTTCCTCTCACAACTGCTTTTTAACATTACACTGGAAGTCCTTGCTAATGCATTAAGACAAGAAAAGGAAATAAAAGGTATACAGATTTGGAAGAAAAAATAAATCTGTCTGTTCACAAACAAGATTTTCTATGCAAAAAATCTGAAAGGATCAATTAAAAAAAACTCCTGGAAATAATAAGTGCAGATTGGAGCAAGGTTAATAATTGCAGCAAGGGTGCAGATTACAAGGTTAATACACAGAAGTCAACTGCTTTCCTATAACCAGCAACAAACAAGTGGAATTTGAAATTAAATGCACAACACAATTTACATTAGCAGCTAAAAGTGAAATACTTATGTAGAAATCTAACAAAATATGTATAAGATCTGTATGAGGAAAACTATCAGCTCTGATGAATGAAGTCAAGAAGAACTAAATAAATGGAGAGATATTTCATGCTAATGGATAGGAAGACTCAATATTGTCAAAATGTAACTTCCTCCCTACCTGATCTATAGCTTCAACACAGATTATATACATATATGGATTCCTCAGAATATATACAAAGATAAATTCAAAATGGATTAAATATCTAAATGTAAGACTTGAAACCATAAGGTCCTAGAAGAAAACATAGGCATAAGACTCTAAGTCATAATAAATAAAAGAAAAATAATCAGGTGGGACCTGAAACTAACATAGTATTGTAAATAAAGTATACTTCAATTTTTAAAAGTCTTTATTCTTAGGAAAAACGTGATGAAATATTTAAAGATGTAGTGTCACAAAGTATAAAAATTACTTTTAAATGGTATGCAAATATATGAAGCAAATAAGACAAAACGTTAAATCATTTAACCAAATGGTGGGTATAGAGTGTTCATTGTATCATTATTTTTACTATGTTTAAAATCTTTCATATTAAAACATTGATATCAAAGGGGAACTGAGTTCTAATTCTGGATCCAAGGTAGATACATTCCCTCCTAAGCCTCAATTTCCTCATCTGTAAAGTGAGAGAATTGGACTTGCCTGCATCTGTGGTCCCTTCTAGTGTTTATAGTCTATAAATCAGGAAAAGCTAGTTGCCTTTGGATTGGATTTTATTTCTAATAACTGCCTTCTTCTGTGAAATCTGTCACTCCAGGATTTCAAGGGGTGATTCATCAATCTGGGTGACTGAATCAGGGACTGTGTTCTCCTTCACAACTTCTTGGGCATCTCACCCAAAACAGAAGTCAGGGCAGAAAACTGTACTATGATTATAACCAATTCTACTTCCCATCATAGATATTTCCAATGGAGCTTCAGAAGTTATTTGAAAACCCAGGTCATTCTGTTTGCTTATTTTTTCCCCCATTGTTTTAAAAATAGTTTTAGGTGATCAGAAAAGTCACAAAGATAGTACGGAGGTTTCCCATATACTTTACATCTAATTTTGTCTATTTTTAATGAAGTACATTTGTTATAATAAATTAATGAATATTAATACATTATTTTTACTTTATTCAGTTTTTCCTAGTTTTCACCTAGCTTATTTTTCTGTTCCAGGACACCACATTACATTTAGTCATCATGTCTCCTTAGGCTCCTCTCAACATTGACAGTTTCTCAGACTTTCTTTGTATTTGATGACTTTGGCTGTTTTGAGGAGTACTAGGCAAGATGTCTCTTAATTGGGGTCTGTTCAGTGTTTTTCTCATAATTAGATGGGGATTATGGTTTTGAGGGAGGAAGAGCACAAAGGGAAAGTGCCACTCTGGTCACACTTTATCAAGGATGCATGCTATCAACATGAGTTGTATAGTTACTTTCCCCTCTCTATGGTATATTTCAAATTGGTTACATTTACCCTCACACTGCCCAAAATACAAAGGGATTTTTTCCCCTGATTTTCACAGGAAGAACCTGGTGGGGTTTCTAGAGGTACAACCCATGAAAGTATGATCCCCCCAACCCCCATCACTGGGCCTCCTAGAATTTTTAAGTCTCAGCTGGTCCACATTCAGCCTCCAGAGAGTCAAGAAAGTTATCATTAAGTGTTCCTACCAGTTTATGGCTCTAGCGGCTTCTGCTCCAGGAAAGCAGATCATGGCTGTGTCTTTCAGTATACACCTATCTCTCTAGATTTGGGGGTGACTTTTTGCCCTGCAACTTCAGTTCCTTAATAGGTTCAAGAGAAGTCATGGATTTTCAGTTTGTACAGCTTTTACTTGCTGTAAGACTAGGAGTTAAGTCTTCTAGTCTCTTTTCATGTCGAAGTTGAACAGTTCACTATATTTTAACGCAAGTTTATGCAGCACTGCTCCTAACGGAAATAAAATTAGTGGTCTAAAACCCTTGCTTTAGCAGGCAAGTGATCTTTGAATTGAGTTATCCACTAAGCTGGTTTCACTGTATGAAATTTAGAGTGCCTTGGAAACCAGCTTTCAACAAAGACGTATTCCTCTTGATTAATCATTCTGTTTAGAGTTAAAAAGATAAAAGCATCAGATTTTGGGTACAAAGATATAGATTTTGGGGTTCTAAAGTAAAAAATTACTAGACCATCTCTATGTCTCTGAGACTCAGTTTCCTCATTTGTTAAATTTCTTGGCTACAGGGACGTCATGTAATTTATCTTTTTATCTTAAGTGTCTGGCATAAAACCTGGCCCAGAATAGGCTTCCCTGAAAATTGAATTGAAATGCCTTCTCAATCAATCTCAGAGTGTTGTTATGAGGATTAAATAAAATAATGTACATGAAAGCTCTTTGCAAACTTCAGAGAGCCTTACAAATGCTGCGCCTTTATTTATTTATCAGTCATCAATCTTGAGTGCCTGTCTACATGTAAGCATTTCACATTTCTGTGGAGTTTTTTTTTTTTTTTGACACAGTGCAGATAAGGAGGAAGTCACTATAAAGAGTTAATTTTTACTCAAATTGTGGGTTGATTTCTGCTATAGCAACAACAATACACATTCCTCAACTTGTCCAATTTTAAAACCTGGCAGTGTTTTGATATTTGACAGCTCTGCTGTCAAGTAATTCTGTTCTACAATTAATCATGCCATAACCATTTCTTCTACTACTGCCACAATATAATGGCATCATTGTCTATGCATACATAGTACACTTGTATACTGTTTAAAAGGAGGCAGAGCAAATGAACTTGAAAAATTTACTACTCTGTAGATCGCAGTTATATTGCCAAGATTTATTATTAAACCCATTCTGTTTTAATGCTATTACTGCTCCAATCTGAGCTTAGATAAAACCAGTCAGACACTGCAGTTTTCTATTTCCTTGCTTGGGAAATCAAGATTCTGCTTTCTTTGAGATGTTTTGAGTGTCAGCTAGGTGCACTGTACCGACGGTTGAGATCTTTAATGACTGAATGTCAGCTCCCGGGTTTTGATTGCTGTTTTGTCTGGATCAGTGCTAGACGCAACTACTGCATCTACACCCTCTCCTCCCCCACTGTCAGTGACTTCCTGAGGCAGATGAGTTTGCCACAAATCAAGATGCTTGCAACAAACATCTCTATGAACCTGTTCCATCTCTCCTTGGCAATGTGCCACTTTGCCTCACTCTTAACATTGAAACCCCTGCTTTTACCAAATGTCTTGATTTCTTTGTAGATTAACTATTTCATGGGACTTTGAGCCCTCTACCAGAATCATGTGTTTCTCATAGGGAGGCATTTTACTTTTTAAGCAGTCTCAGGCAGTTTTAAATAAATACATCACTACTGTTTTCCATGAGGATCATTTCCTGTTTAGATGTCTAATTTGTCAAGAAATCAGATCACAAATCACATAAAAGACAGTCTAGAAAGTACAGATTCATGTAAGATAGATTTAATCTTTTACCTTCAGAGGTAATTGAACTACTTACACTGATGATATTTTGTGACTTTCAAACTTTCATCTTTACGAACTTCCACGTGGAACTGTCTTGGACAATATTTTTATGCAACTGCATAATCTCTGTAACAAGAATGCTGTGAATTGCTACTGAATTACTCAAGAAGAATGTGATGCAAACACAATCACATCCTCATTTTAAGGGTTAAAAAAAACCATCAACAGAGAAGTGCACTTTATATGCATGCTGATGAATATCATAATAAGGTACAACACTCACTTAGGGAAGCAAGTGAATGTAATTACTGAGTAAACATAGTCCAGATCACACTGACTATGTGTGAGGAGGGAGCAGGTGGCAGTGCCTAAGATTGGATATGCACTGTCAGAATTTTCAAGCTCCTAATTTTATATTTTTCCTACTGATTCATAGTCTGATTTCAAGTCTGTTCTGAGGTAGGTATTTTTTTTAATAAAAGAGATTATTTCATAATCTAGAAATGCCAGAAATATATGATATAATTTCCCACTAAGTGATTGCCAGCTCTTCATTTGTCAAGAAAAAAATGAGTTCAGTTTCATGCATCAATCTGGCATGGTCAGAGAGGCTGTATGGTGTGGTAGCCTCATGAGATAATAATATTTCTGGGTCAGTCATTCTTGCTGTGGTCTGCAGGCCTGATGTCTAGTCCCTTCACACACGTGTGCACAATTGCTCCTAAACCAGTGCTCCTAAAACTGATGTTTCTCTGGCTCCACCACTGAAGGAAAGAAAATGAAATTGCTCCCACTTTCAGTTTTGTTTTCCAATAGTAAAGATTAATTTTCATTGCTGTGCCCTCTCATTCAGTCCCTTTTGTCATCAGTAGCATTTAGTTGAGTGATAATTATACTCTGTAGTCACAGAAGAGGGCAAATTGAAAAGCATCTTTCAAGAACCAAGTTTACACACATAGCATCATTAGTACTGATGTCCATCTATGTAAGATAATGCAATTTATTAAAATGCTGCCCCAATTTTGTAATGGAGTCAAAGTCTTTGCATATACCTTCCTAGCTACTCTTTCATCCAGAATGTGATGAATTATAGCTTTGAGAAATTAAATCAATGCTCGAGAGATGATTGTACACAAAATAGGTAATATTCAACTTTATCTTAGTCATGTAACTTCTCTGAGTCTGAATTTTCTCATCTGTAAAATGAGATGTCTAATATCTACCCTCTCTGGTAATAATAGCTATCATTTTTTGTACCTCTGCCTTTTGCTGATCTCAGTGAGACAGTCCACAGTCATCACCATTATCCATTCCATTCTGTAAACTAATGTCCATTTTATAAGTAAATATCTCAGGTAGAAGCTAAATAACTTGCTCTAAGTTACAGAACTAGACAGTGGAAGGACTAGGATTTGAACCAGGGTCAATCTGATGCCAAACCATGATTGCTATCCTATGGGATTATTAAAATATGAGAACATATCAAACAAAAATTAACATGCCATATGTAAGTGTCAAAAACATTCTATAAGGCAGTGTTTCTGAGATTTCAGTCATTTGCCCTCCACCATCATGACTTTTGCTCAATTTACTTACTACATATGTGTGATGTATTTAATATTTTCTTTAAGTAGACTTACTTTTTTATTATTATTTTTTTTTATTTTGAAAGGAAGCATTATAACCCGGAAATGGAAAACCAGCATTATAGTCTGATTTAACTCTGTTCCTGAGGTAGGTATTTTTGCCATGAATAAAAATACATTTCAGAAATAAATACAGTAAGACCAAAACTATATTATTAAAATTTGACTGAAATTTCATTGCCTGCCTGCTGAATGTTCTAGGCCTCAATGAGGTCTGTTCTTTTTTTATTAAAAGGAGATATCAGCAAAGGTTAGAAAAGTATTAAATCTAAGACTTTCTCCTAATATAATCAGAGTTGAAAGAGTATTGAAAAGGAACTACATCTCTCAATATGAATTCAGTATTATATAATGTCACGATTCTCTGCCACCTAAACCACCTTGAATGTTGGCAGAGGAAGGTGTCCCATACTTGGGAAATGTAGCAGGGAGAAAAGCATCCAGAATAGTTTTAAACTTTTATATATCTGTCAATTTCAACCACCTTATTTTCCCTGTCTACCCAAAAACTTAAAGCTATCTTGTGCTCTTTCTCCACTGAAATTTAAGAACACCAGACAAGAAGAATACTGATTATAGTAGGACCTGGGTTCCTCCATGCTATCCTCTAGCATAAATGGTACCAAATGGCAGACATTGGCTGCTGTGGAGTTTTGTTCCCTTTTTGGCTGTCCCAGAGATTTCTGTGAATGATCTGATAATCCTTAATAGATCCTTTTCTGCTTAAACCAGCTGTGGTGAATTCTGTTATTTGCAAGTAAGAATCTTGCAGATCATTAAGTAGAGTAGAATATCCCATATATTTATAGAGAGTTTTATCTTCTTCTTCATACACTAGAATGCCAAAACAGCATATTAATCCTTGAGAGTGAAATTTTATAACTTCAATTGGATGGAGTGGGGATGAGCCATGAAATAATTTAACAATTTTTTTTTACAAGACCACTTATGAACAGCAGACATTTAACCATCTATGGAGCAGCAAGTTCATGGAATAAAATGGGAGGAGGAAGATATGTAAAAAAATACTCCTTTAGGTGGCCCTAATTCAAATTATGTAAGGGAGAAAGGTAAATTTCTACATGTGAAATAATGTGTCTAAGGACTGGGTTTTCCTTGGTAGATTATAAGGAAACATAAGATTACAGCTACACCATGTGTAGGACAATGTGAGATGGGAAAATAATGTGAAGTGAAGTGAAGTAGGAAAATTCACACACTCTAATGTATGTGGGTTGACTTTCACATTAATATCTTTCAGATAGGCTTAAATCATATAGACTGAGGGAGTGTCTATCTCCCTTATATATAGTGCCTTTTAGAAATAGAAACTTAAGGAAAGAAGGAAAAGACCTTTTCTCTAACACATACCAGTGAGACACAGGCCCATATTATTCCAAATCATTAAAATTTTAAAGGAATTAACAAATCTAAATTATCTCTTTTTTGCTCCATTAAGACTTGTGTTATCTTTCTGGGTTGTTCCTCTTTGTAAGCAATAATCCCTTTGGAAAACTTCTGCAAAATGAAGTCTCTATTGCTGAAAAGTCTTAAGTCATCTCCTTCAACCATATAGCTCAAATTCCATAAGCGAAAGGATCAACATTCAAAGAGAAGATTGGAATCAACAATTTCATCTGTTTCTCTCTACCTAAAGCTCTCTGCAACAAATCAATATTCTGTTACCTGGGTATACCAAAGTATTAATCTAATGCCCTATCTACTATAAGTGGATTGAGAAATTCTTTGCTCCAAGAGGCCTTTCTTTCTTAGACATTGTTATTTCTCTGTTAGTAAATGTCATGAATTATAGAACGCTTTCTACTTTTTATTTTTTTATTTTTTATTTTTTTAGGTTTCTTTTTTTTTATAACATTTTTTATTGATTTATAATCATTTTACAATGTTGTGTCAAATTCCAGTGTTCAGCACAATTTTTCAGTCATTCATGGACATATACACACTCATTGTCACATTTTTTTTCTCTCTGAGTTATCATAACATTTTGTGTATATTTCCCTGTGCTATACAGTGTAATCTTGTTTATCTGTTCTACAATTTTGAAATCCCAGTCTATCCCTTCCCACCCTCCACCCCCCTGGCAACCACAAGTCTGTATTCTCTGTCTGTGAGTCTATTTCTGTCCTGTATTTATGCTTTGTTTTTGTTTGTTTGTTTGTTTGTTTTTGTTTTTGTTTTTTAGATTCCACATATGAGCGATCTCATACGGTATTTTTCTTTCTCTTTCTGGCTTACTTCACTTAGAATGACATTCTCCAGGAGCATCCATGTTGCTGCAAATGGCATTATGTTGTCGGTTTTTATGGCTGAGTAGTATTCCATTGTATAAATATATGAACCCACAAACTTTTGGTCAACTAATCTTCGACAAAGTAGGCAAGAACATACAATGGAATAAAGACAGTCTCTTCAGCAAATGGTGTTGGGAAAACTGGACAGCAGCATGTAAAACAATGAAGCTAGAACACTCCCTTACACCATATACAAAAATCAACTCAAAATGGATTAAAGACTTAAACATAAGACAAGATACAATAAACCTCCTAGAGGAAAACATAGGCAAAACATTATCTGACATACATTTCAAAAATTTTCTCCTAGAAGAAATAAAAGCAAGAATAAACAAATGGGACCTAATGAAACTTACAAGCTTCTGCACAGCAAAGGAAACCAGAAGTAAAACAAGAAGAAAACCTACAGAATGGGAGAAAATTTTTGCAAGTGAAACTGACAAAGGCTTGATCTCCAGAATATATAAGCAGCTCATATGGCTTCCTACTTTTTAGAGTATTTGTTATTCTTTAGCTCACTGATTCTCACACTCATGGTGGGAAGTCCAATAAATATCTTGCTTTCCGATTTTACAGATTAGCAAATTGTGGTGGCTTGCCCCATTTCACAGAGCAAACTAGTGATAAGATCAAATCTAAATCCATTTCTAGCTCAAGGTCCATTCTCTTTCTCCAATACCACATTGAGTGGTCTAGACATTTAAAAAAAAATTTTTTTTCTCTCTGTTACTTATGCTGCTTTTTTCCTCTTAAGGCTTTTTATAAGACTGTTTTCCTGTCCCAAAGAAGTAGCAGTCACAGTAGTGAGGCTGGCATAAATATTGTATATGTCTTCCCAGTAGCTCTAGTCTTTGAGACAGAAAAAAAAAATTGTCCCCTTAGTGCTTTGACCAGTAAGCAAACTTTTATTTCCATGAAATTAAATAGTTTAGGATTCTTAGCATGCTGAAGCATGGCTGAAGAAGCCAACTTGATATTTCAATTAGCTAGTAATTCCTCTCTAGAAAACCCAGTCATTAGTAAAGAGAAGACTGGAGGTCAGAAAGAGTTAATATTGCTTCCAAAGGTGAATTTCTAACCTAGAAGTAATTTAGGCAGCAAGAGAAAATGTCTCACTTCAAAGATGGGAATGCTGAACCATGCATACAAATGTGACTGCTAACTCGTGTGTGACTCAAAATCAGCAACCATAGATTCCAGAGGCTAAAAAGAACCTCAAGAAGCCATCTGGTCCACCTCCACTTTTGCGTACTTAAAGTTTTCTCTTAAGTTAAAAATGTGGTACCTGAAGCCCAGAGATGTAAGTGACCTGGTAGCAGAAAGGCTGGTCTGAGAGAAAAGATGCCTAGAATCCAAGTCTCTAGTTTCCCAATTGTAATTCATTTCTCTTTGCTATGGACTCTGTGTCTTGGCCAGCCCAATTTGTTTCTAGAATGAGGGAATGAACAACATAGCAAATTAGTTAAATGGTCAAGTAAGAAAAGGCCTCAAGGATCCATTAGATTTAGCCATGTAGAGTGACCTTAATAAACACAGTTTTAGTGATAAGTTGGGGAACAGAATCCAGAACAGACAATTAAAGACAACTTGTTAAAGACAGTGCCTCCCAAGACAAAGGAAGAAAGAGGGTTGGAAGAGAATGCAGTGTCCAGGGAGGATACTCTGAGGTTTTGTTTTATTTTTTAAGGAACAAAAGAAAGAAGACTTCCTTTAAGATTGAAGAGTCTACAGTATTTTGAAATGATACTGGGAAGAATCCAGTAAAGAGAAAAATGAAAAAAATTAAAGACAGGAGAAACAGGATAAATTAAGAGTTCTTGAGAAAGTGGTCATGTGTAAGGCCCAGGGAACACAAGAAAGCACAGAAGAAAGGATGTGTAATGCATTGCAATAGGAGGGAACAAGGGGGATTTAAAAACCTCACAGGTGGAGCTGTAGATCTGGTGGGTAGTATATTCAGCAACTACTATTTAAAGGCTTCTAATTTTTCAGTGATACAGGAGGCAAAGTCATAAGCTGAGAGTAGGGAAGCACATCCTACTGGGGAGTGGTAAAAGATATGGGCAAGAGTAGAAAATTTGGGGGTGGTTGTTGAAGAGGGTAGTAGAGGTGTTGCCTAGCAGTGTTGGGAACCCAGTTTAAGTTGGGGACCATGAATATATAGTGATAACCTCAATTGCCTGAGTATATGCAAGGAGAGAAGGTATGGTGGAGTTCCTCAAATTGCTTTTTTTTAAAAGGTGAATGTGATGGAAGGAAACAGTATGGGAAATTATAATACATAAAAAAGTGTTTGAAGTAGAACATGGATGTGAGCTGTAGAGAGAGGGAAGTGAAGACAAGAGGAGTTTGATAGATTAAGAGAGAGTATAGTTATCGATGTTTGGGAAATCCTGATGAAGTGAAAGAACACTGACAGAGGGTGTACTTTACCAAACAAGCTGGAAGTTTAGGAAGTTGTCAGAAAGGGGAACGTTCAAATCAGTAATTTCAGAGGTGGAGCAGTAGTGATGACAAGTTTCAAAGTGTGACTGAGGAAGAAGGGGCTGGAATGGAATGGAGGAGAGAGACATTGGAAATGAGTTCAAAGGTTTAAGAAACAAGAAGTTGAGTGGGTAGCCTATGTGAAGGTAGACTTTGAGGAGATGAAGCTAAACTGTAGGTTTTCAGTGAGTAAAGATATAGGAGGATGATCTGAGTATCATGGGAACAGGTGTGTGTTTGTTAGCAAAGGAGTGAAGATGTAGTCTGGGGCAGAAACGTATCGATGTAGTAAAGGCACTGAGGGAGAGAGCACTGGGTTTACCTCCTAACCCTGATGAGCTGGTTTGTGAGAAGACAAGAAGTCTCAACCTGAGAGGAATCTCAGAAGGACAGTCAGGTTTTAAAGAAGATAGAAATATATCAAGGAGACTGAGATATGGGAGAAGTTTTTATCATAAGGGGCTACTTGAGAGGACACAGTGGAAGGGGTTCAGATGGAGGGGAAGATAAGCGGGGTCAGAGGGGAAACCCATCAAGGTCCAGTGCAGATGAGGTTCTCTTATGGCTCCCTACCGGGAGCAGTTGACTAAGCTCTGCTCAGCAGCAGTGGGCTCAGTCCCTCTTTATCTCTGCTTCCTTCTCCATATATTTGTAGCAATTACTTCATTCTTTCTTTATGTCAAATATTCCCCAGGAGAGGATCTTTCAGTTAGTTTCCGTCAGTCTGCATGGGCAGAGCTTTCATGTCTGAGCACACCCACTGGCCAGCAGCCCATCCCTGGTTTCAGCCCTGCAGAGTGCATGGTCACATGTACAAGCATGGGAGGTTATTTGACTTGAATCCCCTAGAAAGAAACTGAGGAACTGGAATCCTCACATTTTGTTGATGGGAGTGAAAGATGGAAGAGCCCTTTTGAAAAACATTTTGGTAGTTTCTTAAAAAGTTAAATATAAAATTATCACACAATGCAACAATTCTATTTCTAGGTACCTACCCAAAAGAAATGAAAATATGTTTACACAAAGACTTGTACATGAATGTTCACAGTAGCATTATTTATAGTAGTCAAAAACTGGAAGCAATCTATATGTCCATCGTCTGATGAATAGAGAAACAAAATGTGGTATATCTATATAATGAAATATGACTTAACAGTGAAAAGGAACAAACTACTGGTCCATGCAACAAGAGTGAATCTCAGAAACATTATAAATCAAAGAACCATACACCAGAAATTGACACAACATTATAAACTGACTATATTTCAATAAATATATATACCAAAAAAATTGTAAAATTAAAAAAAAAATAAACCAGATATAAAAGACTATATATTTGATTATTCTACTTATATGAAGTTTCTAGAAAAGGTGAATCTATAGAGACAAAAAGCAGATCTATGATTGCCTGAGAGTGGGAGTGGGGATTGACTGCAAATGTGTAGGAGGGAGCTTTCTAATGTGATGGAAATGTTCTAAAAGTGGATTGTGATGATGGTTGCACAACTGTATAAAGTTATTAGAGATCATTTATCTATATAATTAAAATGGGTAAATTTTACAGTATGTAAATTATACCTTAAGTAAAACTATTTTTTAAAATTTTTAGAATTTGTTTTAAAAGGTAAAAGATTTGAAGAGACAATTCATCAAAAAAGATATATAGGTGGCATTTAAATATATGAAAAATGCTCAGCATCATTAGTCAATAAGGAAATGCAAACCAAAACCACACAGGCCCATTGGAATGGCTTCGTTAAAAGACAAACAGTACCAAATGTAGTTGAGAATGAACAGGAACTAGAACTTTTATACACTGCTGATGGGAATTAATGGCTCAATCATTTTGGAAAGCAGTTCAGTAATTTCTTAAAAAGTTACACATAACATCTAGTGTACAATTCAACTTTCCCATTCCTTTGTATATACCTAAGAGAAACAAAAACATAACATCCACACAAAAACTTGTCCACAAATGTTCATAACAGCTTTAATTTCAATAGCCACAAGTGGGAACCATCCAACTATCCTGCAGTAAGTGAAAGAATAAACAAATTATAGTATATCCATGCAATGGAATACTCTCAGCAATGGAATAAAAAAAGACCTGTGGATGCAGACAATATATTTATGTGAATAAATCACAAAAGAGTTATGCTGAGACCCACAATAAATAGACAATAAAGGAGTACACAGAGTATAACACCATTCCTATGAAAGCAGATCATTGTTTGCGTGGAATAGGGGTGGGAGATTAGCATGTGAAGGAAGAGATTACAAAAGGTTATATGGAAACTTCTGAGAGTGATGGGTACATTCATTATTTTGATTTTGATGATGGTTTCGTAGATGTAGTAATATTTTTAAACTCTTCAAATAGTTTGTTTAAATATATGAGGGTTTTTTTTTTTTTGCATCAGTTATACCTCAAAACATTTATTTTAAAAGTACCAACCACCACTACCTTCCCCTTCCACAGCAGCGTCAGTATGTCATAAGGGAAAAGGGAAGGGTCCCTCGTCAAAGAGTCCTCTGCCCGAGTATTACTACAATACCTAAAAATCCACCATTGACTTTTTCATTCCCTCTGAGATCATGGCTGTCTCTCAAGGCAGGATTTTTCAAGCACAATTTGAAACCTAACTTGAACTATCTTAAATTAAAAGAGGAATTTTATTGACCAAACCAAAGACAGAATGGACTTGGGAATGGCCTCAGGAGTACATCCTGCACTCCGCTGCAGTCACTGTCCCATTCCCTCTCACTCTCCCAGTCGCTCTCACTCTCTCAGTCTCTCTCTCTCTCTCTCTTTCTCTCTCTCTCTCACTTTTCTCTCTAAAATTCTGGAATGTTCTAGTTTGGCTCTATTCTCTCAAACTGGCTGTCCCCAAGAGACCAGAACAATGGCCCCACTCAGCTCCAGCTTACCTTCTTAAAGGTTCACAGCCAAAGAAGAAAGGGGGCTTTCCTCACAAATCCAACTCTTCAAAACAAAAACAAAAACCCAGCTTGGATTCCAGGCTTGTTCTAATGAGTGGGTAGGCTCACTATGATTGGGAGGTTAGTACTTGAAAATTTTTTACTGTATACCTGAGGCGGTTGGGAGTAAGGGGAGGGTGAATAAAAGTGAAGAGCTATATGCAGCAAATTTTCTATTTCCTGATCTTGCCTTGCACCAGCCTGGATCCCAAACTCTGGCAAGATCAAAAACTGTTGTTGTTTACTTTTTCTGTTTTGTTTTGGCTGGCTGTGGCACCAGGCATGGCTTCCTTTCTCAGAACTGCCTTAACAAGTAGGTGACACTGCCGATAGAGCCCTTGAGATCACCTCCCTGCCCATCTAGAACTGTCTTAGGGCATTCTGGTCTTCTCACCTCAAAAACAGAAAACTACAGTAATGCTCATCCTTCTCAGCTTCCCACAAAACAGTGATTGTGATTTTTCATCTTCCAAAGAGATGTCTCATACTCTCCCCATTAGATAAAGAAGCCAAGGGTGGTTGCTTGCAAAATGACTCAGGAAGGAAGTGAGTATTGGCAGAGGCCGCTGGCTTTTTTGTCCTAGGAGTAGGTTCCCTCCCCCAGAAAGGAGGTCAGTTCAATCTACTCATGTGGGTGAAGAACTAGTTAACAAATAGTTGGACGTACCCAGGCTGCATTGCCTAATAACAGTGAAAATGATGCAACCTAGTATCGTGTTACTAACAACTATTGAGTTAGCAATGGGAAACTATTTAGGAAAATGCAAAAGTACAAAGATTTTTCATTTGACAGATGTCAAAACTTTTACATTTCAAGTTCTGTTTGGTTTGGACAAGAGTCAAGTTGGAAATTGCTGCTTTTTAAAATTTTTAATTTTATCCCATATTACCATTAGAAGCACAAAAACTCCAACAATAATCTTTTCATATTTTATTTTAAAATGTGCTTATTTACCTCCTAAAACAGTCATGAAAATGAAAGCCATTCCTGCCCTTGTCTAACCCCCCACTTCCAAAAGGACATTCTTTGTAAATTATTTTTCACTATTTTGAATTCACTTCAAAGAGTCTGGCTAATATTTAAAAGGTTTTTTCCAAAGTCTTAGACATTACCACATGCATAATTTTGATCTTCCCATAAGCATTACTATTGCAGGCCCATTGGGAATTCTATTGGAAGACTTCAAGTTTCTCTTGTTCCATATCTACTGACATTTCTCAAAAACATCACACACACACACACACACACACACACACACACACACACACACACACACACGAATTCCTGGCATAGATATATTATTTCTAAACCTTGCAGCATTGAAAAGTACATTGCAAAATTTGGCTTTTAAATCTTTAATGTTATCTAAACCACTATGCCTGCAAAGGAGTGAATGGATATAATTTACAAATGTAATAGAAAGATTTCCAGGAGAGTCATACATCTTTCCCAAATTCATAGACCACCGCGGAGCCAGTACAAGCCTGAATTGTTTATTTGTTTTTGCTGTCATCATTATTGTTATCAGAAGAAAATATAGTATTTAAGTTTTTAGATAGTTTTATTTTCACCAAAGTCATATATCAAATAGTACTAAAAGACTGACAAGGAAAAAAAAAACAATCCCTTTCTTCAATTCCCACACTTCCTAACTTCCCAGCTCAATTCAGCAGAGGCAGCCACTTTGTATTCTCTCAGCTATTCCATCAGAGAGTTACCTTCTTATTTCCGAATAATTGCATACTGCTACTCCTCAATTTTTTGATTTTAGGCATTAACTTCCTCTTATTATAAACAGGATTTAACTCTCTTAACTGAATATGCAAATATTATTTCTTAAATTTTTTTTCCAAAAAACATCGTAATATCTTTCAACAGTTTATCTCGTTTCTGTTTTGTTTTCTTTTGTTTTTCCAAGTGACCTCTCTTATCAGATGTTCCTTTTCCTGGTGGCCTCCTCCTGGCACCCTCTGTCCTCTGGATGCATTTTGGACCTTTTGCTCCCTCCGCCTGCTGTTCAGCTGTCATCCTGAAACATCTCTTTCCTGTCCTCTTAAGTTTGATACACTGCTTTCTGGATCCCATGTCTCCCTCCTGCTTATTTTAGTACTTCTTTTAATTGGAACCTACCCAACTTCTCAAGAAAGGGATTTGGGAAGTAAATTCTCTGAGTCTAAAAGTGTCAGAAAGTGTCCTTTGCTGCCCTCATACTTTATTAATAAGCTGGATAGCTGTCGCATTCCAAGTTGAAGATCATGTTCTCTCAGGTTTTTGAAGTCTTTGCTCCATTATTGGCTAACATCCAGAGGTGGTGTTGTGAGGTCTAATTTGAATTTATTCTGCAAATATGTATTGATTGTCTGCAAAGTAACCAGCACTGCTGGAAATACAACACTGTGAAAGGAAACATCTCCCACCTTCATGGAGCTGACATTTCAGTGTTGAAAACAGAACCGCCCACCCCTCTACACACACAAAAAACCAAGTAATACATAAATGAGATATTACAGATTATGAAAAGTCTGTGGAGAAAATAAGATGGTATAAAGAGGTGGGAGTAGAGGTGCTGCTTTATGACAGTGGTCAGGGGAGGCTGGACTAGGGAGGCACCATTTATGCTGAAAACAGGACTGTGACTGAAGGGTCTAGAAGTGGGTTAGTTAATTTGAAGTGGCCACGGTCACTGGACCCTGTTGAAAAGTAGTAAGAGGTGAGTAGGTCTGCTCCTGGTCTTAACCACATGAAGATTCTTACAGAATGTGAGGTTTTTCTTCATTGCATCAGAAAGCCACTGGAATGTTTTAAAATAAGGTAATAAAGCCGTCTGATTTAAGTTTTTCAAAAATCATTGCACTATATGAAAACTCTAAGAACAGAAGCAAAGAGACCAGTCATGAGGCTGTTTATTGCTCTAGTCTCCAGAAAAGGTGACAGTGGCTTGGGATGTGGGTATAGCAGTGGACGTATGAGCAGTGACCAGATTGGGGATATATTTGAGGCACAAATCCAACAGGAAATTAGCAAGCGGGCTGAGGGCCTTCAACTGCAAGTGTAATATTTATTTCTTTAAGAAATACATGCCAAGAGAATAGGCAAAAATGTTAATATATTTGTTAAGTCTGGGTTGCATGTGTTCATTGTATTCTCTGCAATTCCCTGTTACCTATTTCATTTCCCCCCCTTCTTAATCATGGTATTAAAGAGCTAGCAAGAGCACCACGTTTGTGGAAAAGGCCTGCAGGCTTGTAACTTCCCTGCTAGGTGACTGAACAGAGGTCAGTACAGGCAGGTCTGCAGACTTTCGGCTGACCCTCTGCTCAGCCCTGCATCTCCTTGTGAGCCCCAAGCCTGTCTCTTTCAGGATGTCTTGACTAGGGACAGACACAAATTTTGTGGAGCCTGAAGGTTTTACATGTGGGTCTTGAATGAAAAGAAGACCAAATTATGAATCCAGATTTAGTACGAAAGTGACTATTTATAATGAGAAAAAGTTACAACAAATAGTACATTTGAAAAAGCTGACAAATTCCACAAATATCGCAAAATCTGAGAAAAAAATGATAGTTTTTATTAATTCACTGTGTAATACTTTTTCTCCTACATTTTTGCTAGACTCTTTGCCTTTTCATATAATAATCATATAATATCATTTCTGTACAGAGGCTGGGAAAATGATTCCTCTAACTGAATATTTTTTTAAAAATATTGATAGCTGAGGGATGCTTCTTTCAGCTTCACAATTCATTGGTGATGTCATGTGAATCCAGATTCCTGGCAAATTTGGAGAACCACCTATTACATATAAGCTGAGAAATTTCAGGGCATTTCAAGGTGTCTTGTGTAATGAGTAGTCTGTAAAAATCTTTAAATTGATGCATTCATTAATGAGCTTGTCATTAGCATCTGCATCATAGTGGCATATTATGAATTTCATGTTATCTTTATAATGTCAATAATTCATGTAAGAGAGCCAGAAATTAAATTTTTCCAATGTGTTCACATGATTCTCATCCAAAAGCCATTATTTCTATTTAAATTTTCTTCTCTCTGTCTCAATGAATTATTGCCTTAGTATAACCTGAAAATTACTTGCTTCAAGTTGCTTCTTTATCTCAGAATAATTTCTACCAATGTCAGTCATCATTGTTATTATTTTTGTTTCATTTTTCTTTAAATGTCAATCTAAATTTTCTTTCAGTTTCTAAATAAATACCCATACTATATATTTGGTCTTATTCTCTAATGTATATGAGTTTCAACACTAGAGCCACTTGTTTTAGACCATTTTACCTTGAAGGCAGTCTGGTGCATTGGGACACCTAAATTGTGTGACTTCGCACAAACATACTTGCTGTGTGGATGTGTTTGTGTTCACACATACAGGTATTCTGACTTATTCTATTTTGTGTAATTCACATAAAAATATGTGTGGTA
Organism: Camelus dromedarius; assembly: GCF_036321535.1. NCBI lineage: Eukaryota > Metazoa > Chordata > Mammalia > Artiodactyla > Camelidae > Camelus > Camelus dromedarius. The sequence continues at coordinate 37,926,357 of NC_087439.1, forward strand.
CATTTATAATTGTACACATTGCATTATCAAGTATGTTTCTGATTAGACAGAATTTCCATTTTGATCAGACATTGATGGGAACCAAATCTTTTACTTACTATTTATAATTCTGATGTTTGGAAGAATTTTCCATAGACTAACTTGTTTATTCTCCATTATTTATTATTTCTTGTGCTGGGAACTTAAGGACACATTCATACCATTGTGTGACTTTTGTCCCTGCATCTTTGGGCCATAAATGCAGATTTAGTTGGTATGCTGGTTTGTAGCTGGTACAATGGATAGCCCCTTCTATACTGGAACAACTAACACTTTAACTATACACAGAAATGCTTGCAAACCATATGAACATATCTCAGTAAATCCAAGTTAAATGCCTATCCAACTCAATTTTCCCATAGACATATGCCAGAAATGCCTGTAGCCACTCCAAAGTTGTCTGAAATGAAAGAAGAGTGTGATGGAGAGGAACTTAAATTGGAAAGAGATAGCAGTCTTCAATAATTGTAGTTAAAATATTTTAGTTTTGCAAAGTTTAAAAAAAAATACATGGCCATGTGAACACATTGCAGGGCTTCTTCCAGACCCTCTCTCTTAGAAGGGCCCCACACAGATAAGGAACTTTGAAGTTAAAGCTTTATTATCTTCCCAGTAAATCTGCCCCTGCTCTAGAGGATAAAGCTCTGGTATCTTTCTGTGTGGAGAGGGTGGGAGTGCATAAAAGAGCATCGATCTTATGTTCTGTGCAGGGGGACTGGTGTCAGGGGTGATGGTCTACTCATATAGTCTTTAACTCAGCTCCCATTTGCTCCATCTAGGGCCTCATCTTCTCCTCTGGTGCCTCCAAACACTAACCTTCCCACTGGTTCTGCAGCACCAATCCATCTTCTTCATTCAGCCATCCTCTATGTTAGCACTATAAATCATGGCTCCTCTGCCTGCTCAGTCAGCTACCATGCTTCCATCTACTCCTTGACTGCTTTAAATCTCACATGCACCCTGGGTGCTTCAGCAGGTGATAGGCTGCTCTAATAGGACTTAGGATCCCAGGCTGACCAAGCAGAATTGTTTATAGCCTAGTCCTAGAAGTCAGCAATTTTGTTCTGTTATGAAAAGACATAATTAAATTGGTATAGATGAACTAGGTTACCTAATGGATTAGGTTAGTATATATGAACTAGAGGGAAAAGAGAGTAATTTGCAATCCCATTGCAAAATAATAAATTGAGAGTTTGAGATTTGCAGATATTAACTACTATGTATAAAATAGATAAACAAGTTTATACTGTTCAGTGTGGTTTACATTCCTACTAACAGAGCATATATAAGCAATATAAAAGGAATAAAAACTGTTTTTATAAAACAGAGCACATTCCTCTGTGCCATATGATAGTCCAATCAGAAATATGAACTGAGAGAGAAAAGGAGTCCAGAATAAACTGAAGAAATGATGCATAAAAATTTGAATGTATATTGGAAGGGATAAATTGGGAGTTTGAGATTTGCAAATACTACCTACTATATATAAAATAGATAAAAAAAAAAACAACTCTGTTCTGTATACACAGGGAACTATATTCAATATCTTGTAGTAACCTATAATTAAAAATAATGTGAAAACAAATATATTTTTATATATGTATGCCTGAACTATTATGCTATACACCAGAAAATTATACAACATTGTAAACTGACTACTTCAATAAAAGTAAATAAATAAAACAAAGTAAATTAAAAACAAAAATTCAACTTCATTAATGTTAAGTCTTCCTTTTTCTTAATCTTATGGGTTTATACTTTTCTTACTCCTTTTTTCCTTCTAGTTTTATTGAGATATAATTGACACACAGCACTGTATAAATTTAAGGTATACAGCATAACGATTTGACTTACATATATCATGAAATGATTACCACAATAAATTTGGTGAACATCCATCATCTCATATAGATACAAAATTAAAGAAATAGAAAATGTTTTCTTGTGATGAGAACTCTTAGGATTTGCTCTCTTAATTACTTTCATGTATAATATACAGCAGTGTTAATTATGTTTATTATGTTGTATATTACATCCCTAGAACTTACTTATCTATAAATAAGTTTGTACCTTTTGACTGCCTTCATCCAGTTCCCTGTCTCTCTGCCACCCGACTTCTGGTAACCACAAATCTGATCTTTTTCTACGCGTTTGTTTGTTTTTGAAGTATAATTGACCTACAATAGTGTGTTATTCCTGTTACACAACATAGTGATTCAAAACTTCTATACATTTCAAAATGATCACTACGATAAATAACATCTGTCACCATACAAAAATATTACATAATTATTGACTATATTCCCCACACTGTACATTTCATACCCATGACTCATTATTTTGCAACTAGAAGTTTGTACCTCTTAATCTCCCTGACGTATCTCTCCTCCCACTCATCTCCCCTCTGGCAATCACCTGTTTGTTCTGTGTATCTGTGAATCTATTTCTGTTTTGTTATGTTGCTCATTTGTTTTAGTTTTTAGATTCCACATATAAGTGAAATCATACAGCATTTGTCCTATACAGTATGTGTCCTCTGTCTGACTTATTTCACTTAGTGTAATACCCTCTAGGTCCACCAGTGTTGTCACAAATGGCAAGATTTCATTATTCTTTATGGCTGAGTAATATTCCATTGTGTATTCATACACCACATCTTCTTTACCCATTCATCTGTTGATGGACACTTTTGTTGCTTCCATATCTTGGTTATTATAAATAATACTATATAAACATAGGATACATATATCTTTTCTAATTAGTGTTCTTGTTTTCTTTAGATAAATACCCAAGAGTAGAATTGCTGGAACATATGATAGTTCTATTTTTAATTTATTCAGGAGTCTCCATAGTGGCTGTACCAATTTACATTCCTACCAACAGGGCATGAGGGTTCCCTTTTCTCCACATCTTCTTCAACATAGGTTATTTCTTGTCTTTTTGATAGTAGCCATTCTGACAGGTGCAAAATGATATTTCATTGTGTTTTTGATTTGCATTTCCCTCATGATTAATGATGGTGAGCAACTTTTCATGTACCTGTTGGCCATCTGTTTACCTTCTTTGGAAAAATGTCTATTCAGGTCTTTTGCCTATTTTTTAATTGGGTTGTTTGGAGTTTTTTTTTTACATTGTGTTATGTCAGTTCTTTGTCTATTTTGGATACTAACCACTTATTGAATATATTATTTGCAAATAATCTTCTCCCATTCAGTAGGTGGTCTTTTTGTTTTGAAAGGTTTCTTCATTGTGCAAAAGCTTTTTAGTTTGATGTAACCCCCCATTTGCTTATTCTTGCTTTTCCCTTGCCTAAGGAGACATAATCAAAAAATATTATGAAGATACATATCAAAGAGCATACTGCCTATGTTTTCTTTTATAAGTTTTATAGTTTCAGGTCTCACATTGAGGTCTTTAATCCATTTTGAATTTCTTTTTGTGCATGATATGAGGAGTAGTCCAGTTTGATTCTTTTGCATGTAGTTGTCCAGCTTTCCCAATATTATTTATTGGAGAGGCTATCTTTTCCCCATTGTATATTTTTGACTCCTTTGTCATACATTAATTGCCCATATAAGCATGGGTTAATTTCTGGGCTGTCTACTCTGTTCCATTGATCTATGTGTCTGTTTTGGTGCCAGTACAATGCTGTTTTGATGACTATGACTTTGTAATATAGTTTGAAATCAGGAAACATGATACCTCCAGCTTTGTTTTTCTTTCTCAAGATTGTTTTGGCTATATGAGATCTTTTTGTGTTTCAATACAAATTTTAGAATTATTTGTTCTACTTCTGTAAAATATGCTTTTGGTATTTTGATAGGAATGGTGTTGAATCTATAGGTTGCCTTGGGTAGTATGGTCATTTTCTCAATAATTAATTCTTCCATTCCGTGAGCATGGTGTATCTTTCCACCTGTTTGTGACATCTTCAATTTCTTTCATTGTCTTGTAATTTTCCAAGTACATGTCTTTCATTTCCTTAATTAGATTTATTCTTAAGTATTTTATTCTTTTTGATGTAATTGTAAGTGGGATTGTTTTCTTAATTTCTCTTTCTAATAGTTCATTGTTAATATATAAAAATGCAACAGGTTTTTATATATTAATTTTGTATCCTGCAACTTTACTGAATTCATTGATGAGTTCTGGCAGTTTTTGGTAGCATCTTTAGGATTTCCTATGTATAGTATCATATCATCTTCAAAAGTAGTAGTTTTATTTCTTCCTTTCCAATTAGGATTTGCAAACTTCTTTTTCTTCTCTTATTGCTGTGGCTAGAAACTCCAATACTATATTGAATAAAAGTAGTGAGAGTGGACAGCCTTGTCTTATTCTTGATCTAGGAGAAAATGCATTCAGCTTTTTACCATTGAGTATGATGTTAGCTTGTCATATATGGCCTTTATTATGTTGAAGTATTTTCCCTTCAGACCCATTTTGTGGGGAGTTTTTTTTTATCATAAATAGATGTTGAATTTTGTCAAAAGCTTGTTCTACATCTATTGAGATCATGCAATTTTTATTCTTCAGTTTGTTAATGTGGTTTATCACATTGATTTGTGGATATTAAACCATCCTTGCACCTCTAGGATAAATCCCATTTGATAATTGCATATCATCCTTTTAATGTATTGTTGAGTTCAGTTTGCTAATATTTTGTTGTGGATTTTTGCATTTATGTTCAGCTCTGATATTGGCCTATAATTTTTCTTTTTTTGTCTGGTTTTGGTTTTAGGGTGATGCTGGTCTCATTGAATGAGTTTGGAAGCATTCCTTCCTCTGAAATTTTTGGAATAGTTTAAGAAGAATAGGTGTTAACTCTTCTCTAAATGTTTGGTAGAATTCACCTATGAAGCTGTCTGGTCCTGGATTTTTGTTTGTTGGAAGTTTTGTGTATGTGTGTGTGTGTGTGTTTTTAATTACTAATTCCATGTTATTACTGGTAATTTACCTGCTTATATTTTCTATTTCTTATCTGGGGATTTTGTACATTTCAAAGAATTTGTTCATTTCTTCTAGGTTGTCCATTTTATTAGTGTATAATTGTTCATAATAATCTCATGATTGTTTGTATTTCTATGTTTCTTCTTATTCTTTTTTTTATATCATTTTAGAGAGGTGCTGGAAGGAAAGGAAATTATCTTTCTTTGGGTTCTAAAAATGTTTATTATAATCATCTCTACTGCAAGTCCAAATCAAGTTTTCCAAATTTCCAAAGCCATGTTTTCTTCTTCATTTTGGTCACAGAAGAATTTATTCTAAATGCTATTTAGAGTCAGTCATACCCAAGAGAAGTTTTTGCTTGAAAATCTAAGAAGTCTTTATGGAATATGAGTTGGTCCTCAATTCTTAAGAAGCTCTTATTCAATAATCAGATATATCATCCCAGGGTCAAGTCTATGTTATTCTGCTGCTCGCTATCCATGGTGGTTTGTTCTACTATATCTGTTTTTCCATGAATTGCCTACAGCTCATACAGACTGGTCTGATTTTAAAATAGGAAATGAGAGACCTTCAAGTCTCAGGATTAGGAGTTTGAGCCTTGTGGAAAACCAGAGGATTAATATGTACTAAGCAATTAGTTATCAGTTATATTTTTAGCTTTTGGTGAGCACAAGACTGAGAGGAAACGACAAGGTCATTTAGAAGCTCAGAACCTTTCTGGATGGTCTCTGGAAAGTTCTTAGATTTAATTGAAAAGAAGCAATATTTATTCTTTTACTTACTGTACAGTATTAGTACAGTGGTTGTATTTCCTGACCACTATGAAAAGTATCAACACCTAAACATGCTTCTAAAAAATCTGTGACGGCCCATACAATTGTTTGGAATTTGTTCTCAAGTTATTACTAGTCTATAGGGTAAGCCAAATAGCACAAAGTTTCATTTCATCAGCCCAGGTATCATCACCTTGGATCAGCTGCATGTGTAAAACGTATAGTATTCATCCTGATGTGTATATTTGGTTTTCCAGGAACTGAAAAAAACTAATAATAAGAATTCTAACTCTCTGTGAATTCTTCCCTATTCAGAAAATGTGGCATGAAATTTACTTTGGTATAAAATTTGGGCATGGACTTAACGTCTCTGATGAACTATAATAACACCTTTTTCTGTAGAATTGTTCCTTAAATAAAGTGATAAAAAAATATAATGCCCATAGTTATAAAACTGTCTTAATAGATTTATTCAACAAATGTTTTTAAAAATCCGTTATGTGCTAGAAATTATGTTGTAATCTCCATGAGATCAGAGACTTCATCTGTTTTGTCCACCATTGTATTTTCAGCACTGTGAACAGTACCAAGCCCAGAGAAGACCCACCATATGTAATTGTAGTTGATTAAGGAATCAGATATGTAATAGCTAATTGAGGAGACATAACAAATATAGTAACCTACCAGACAAACTAGATAGAGGTATATCTAGTGTATTAGTTTATTATTGCTACTATAACAAATTACCACAAATTTAAGTGACTTAAAACAATACAAATTTATTATCTTATTTCAGAAGCTCAGTAGTCCAAATTCATTGTGTTGGCAGGGATTCCTTCTGGAAGCTGTAGGGGAGAATCTGTTTTCTTGCTTTTTTCAGCTTCTAAAGGCCACCTGCATTCCTTGCTTGGGGCCCCTTCATTCATCTTCAAAGCCAGCAGTGTAGCACCTTCAAATCTCTTCTCTTCTCTCTCTCTCTCTCCCTCCTCACCCCTCTTCTCTCTGCCCTCCCACTTCCTCCTCTGATTGCATTGTCACATCTCCTCTCACTCTGACATTCCTGTTTCCCTCTTATAATGACCTCTTGTGTTTACCTTGAACATACCAGGTAATTCAAGTAATCATCCTATCTCAAAAATTTTAACTGAATCACACCTGCTAAGTCTCTTTCACCATGTAAGGTAACATATTTCAAAGGTCTTGGAATTAATATGTGGACATATGGGAGGTAATTTATTCTTTCCTTCACACCTAGGGTATAATGGGCTACAGAGGAAGGGAGCTTCATTTCAATCTGGCGATACAGAAAACTTTTATAGAGAAGGTTATTGTTGTCCCAAGTCTAAGAACATGAGCAGGTAGTAAAGACTTTTATAGTCACAGAAAACAGCATGAGTATAAGTAAGAAGGCAGGAAACAGCAGGTTTTGCCTGATGACCTCAAGAGGTTTGGTAGGATTTGTGTGTGGATGAAGATGGATAATTAGGGAGCAAGTGTTGAACAGAAAAATAGCTGAAGAAGTCTGTCATGAGCATTTCATGAAGAGCATTGTAGGACTTGCTAAGGAGTTTGAACTTTATCCTCTAGACAAGTTTAATCAATGAAAGATTTTAAATAGCTTAAAACATTTCAAAGGTTTCTCGTTGTACTTGGGATTAAATTTAATATCCTTAACATGGTGCCATGTTGGTCCCCTTTGGTAGTCTGTTAAAATCTATGAACCCCTTCCCAGAATAATACTTTGACATACATAAAATTAAAGTACATAGGATTACAAATGAAATCAATTTTGTTGAAATGTAGAAATGTAAAGTCCTACCTATCAGCCCACTGGCAGTCTGTGGATCCCAGGTTACAAGTCACTCAAGTATCTGGCTTCTATTCTTTCTCTCTCTCTTTCTCTCTCTCCCCACCCCCCACCTCTCTCTCTCTCTTCTATGTTGAGCTCAAAACTCCAAGAACGACCTTTTCTCTGCTCCATTAAAGTGTGAAATTCCTCCTGCCTTGGGACATTGGCACATGCCATTCCCTTTGATTATTTCTCTTCTCCCCAACCCCTTCCCCACCCACACCTGGATAACTCCTATTTGGTTTGAATGTCACTTTATTGGGAAAATTCACATGACCCTCAGACTAGGTTAAGTCTTCCATTAGTATGTCATATCATTCAGTAATTTTCTGTTACAAAACTAATAGTATTTTATAGTCATTTATGGGATTATTTACTAATGGCTGTCCACTGGCCAAACAATAATTTTCATTGGACTATTATCTGCATTCACAACGCCTACCTCAGTGCCTGACACATTGTAGACACCTCATTTTTTAATGAATTTTTTATTTTAAAAGTTTTAAATTTACAGAAAAATTACAGAGAGAGAGTTATCATATAGCCAACATACATTTTTCCTATTATTAATATCTTACATTAATATGGTTTGTTACAATAAATGAATAAATATTGATGTATTAAGTAAATCCCATACATTATTCAGCTTTTTCATTTTTATCTAATGCTGTTTTTCTGTTCCAGGATCTCATCCAGGATATCACATTTAGTCATCATGTTTCCTTAGACTCCTCTTGACTGTGAGTATTTTACAGACTTTCCTTGCCTTTGATGACTTTGAGAATTTTGAGCAGTACAGGTCAGGTACTTCGTAGAATGTCTCTAATTGGTATTTGTCTGATGATTAAACTGGGGTTATGGGTTTAGGGGAGGAAGACCACAAAAGTAGAGTCATTTTAATCACATCATATCAAGGGTGCATGCTATCAATATGACTTACCACTGTTTGTGTTAATCTTGATCACCCAGCTGTCAGGTTTCTCCACTGTAAAGTTACTTTTTTTTGTCCTTTGCATACTGTATTTTTGGGAGGGAGTCACTGCACAGCCCACATGTAAGTAGTAGGGATTTATACTCTAATTCTTTCAAGTTAGAATGTCTGCATAAACTACATGGGTTTTTTTCTGCATGAGACATGTGTTATTCTTGCCCATTAATCTATTTATTCAATCATGTATTTATATCAGTATTAACTCATGGCATTTATTTTCTATTTTGTGTTATAATTCAATACTACTTTACTTTTTACTCAAATTTTTCCAGCTTTGGTCATTGGGATCTTTTTGACTTGGTTTCTGTGTCCCTCTGACAAACCCTTATTAGTATGTGTATATGGGTGGGTGTGTGGGTGCACATGCCTGCACATGGGTGTTTTCCCCCTCATTTCTTTACTTTCTGGCGTAACAAGATACTCAAAGCTCATCACGTATACTTCCTGCCCGAGTCCTAGAATTGGCTATTTTCCAAGAAGCCCTGGTTCCTTTTATTGGGAATCAGATTAGAAACCAAGATCTGAGCATTAGATATGCTTATTGCTACCAAGGGGTCATCGCTTCTCTGCTGACAGAGCAAGGAATACGTTTGCATACTAACCCATGTAATATATACACTTTTCCATAAATATTTCTCTTTGTGACCATCTGGATATATATGGAACTAAACATGAGTTCATATTCATGTCTTCAACCCTGAATCCATTCCCACAGAACAATTCCAGCCTCCTCCCCTTGTTTATCTGTAACTTCACACCGCAACAGTGAGAAACCTGGCTCCAACCATCTGCCATTCATTTACTTATTTGTTTAATTCCATCATACATTATAGTAGTTTCAGAATTGTTAACCCATATGCCCATGGGAAACAACTTCATTAACTAGATTACAAGACTTATGTACAGCTTCTTTCACCTTTAATCTTACAGATTTCAATCATTTCCAAAATTACTGAAGTCAGCACCTTTTTCCTTCACCCACTTCAGTGAGGTTGTTTCATATATTTGTAATACAGTTAGAGTCCTTTGCCACAGTCTGCATCCCATTCTGGGACCTCCATGACCACCTAAATGATTTTTTAATTTGCATACATTAATATACACTCACTATAGAGTTCTGTGGCTTTTAACAAATGCATAGTGTCACGTGCCCATTACATCATTATACACACTGTTTTCACCATCCTAAAGTATCTCTTGTACTTCTCCTATTCAAGTCTTCCTTCTTCCCAACCCCTGAACTCCTGAGAAACACTTTCTGTTTACCATCTTTATGGTTTTGCCTTTTCCAGAATGTCATATGAATGAAATAATATAATATATAATTTTTTCAGAGTGGCTTTTTTCACTTAGCACAACACATTTAAGATTATCCATGTCTTTGCAAGATTTAAAATCTCGTTTCTCTTTATCTCTGAGTAGTATTTCATGTATGGATGTACCACAGTTTATTTATCCATTCACCTGTCAAGAGGCATCTTGATTGCTTCCAGTTTTTGATAATTGTGAATAAAGCTGCCATAAACACTCTTGTGTAGGTTTTTATGTTGACCTGTGATTTCGAATCAGCTGGGTAAATACCTAAGGGCATAATTGCTAGATTGTGTGGTAAGATTATGTTTAGCTTTGTGGGAAACTGCTAAACTGTCTTCCAAAGTGTCTTATACTTCAGTGCATTCTTTAATGAATTACAGAGAGGTCATTCTGGAGGCAGTGTGCAGATGTCAATAGAATTAAAAGCTAGAGGTTAAATTTAGTTAAAAGACTGCTGCAGTGGTTCTGGCCAGAGATAATGAATGTCTGGAAAAAAGAGCATCTGGGAGGATAGAAGGTAGTTTCATGGCATGAAGAGATAAGGATATAGAGTCTATAGGATCTGGCCACTAACTAGATATGGGATTATGATGTTGGATGGTGGTTCCCAGGTTTCTAGTTCACAGTAAATGGGGATAGAGAAGAGGGGCACTTTGGGAAGACTAGGGATATTTTGATCACTTGAGTCCAAAGTGCCTATGAGACTTGCCAGGGGAATTGTCTATAAGGCAGCTGTGTACATGAGCCTGAGCTGAGAAATAAAACCCGTTTACCAAGATAGAAAGAAATAAAATTACTCACAGTTATAAAGAGAGGCCTGTAGTAAATTCTAACTTAGTAAACTGTCAATTTTAGTTTAAGAATCACCATTTCCATTAAATTTAAATCTTTCCCATACAATGTATTTGTCTGTTAAGTGACAGAGGTTTTAAAATGAAGATAGATATCTGAATCTCCATCCTTGTATGCCTGGTTGCTAAATCATTCTACCTGCCAGCCTGTATAATTCAACCTCCATTCACCAACTGTATTCTGAATATTCCCTTAGATTACCAATATTTTGTGTTTTAAAGCCAAGAAAGAGTTCAGAGACCATCTAGTTCAACTACTTATTCTTGAATATGAACTTAATTGTGTATGTAGTTGAACCTAATCAATTTAATTATTATCATCTTACTATGCTTCCTTGTTTCTTATTAAATCAAGTATCTAGGATCTCTTAAAGAAAAAGCAAGATTTACATTGCAATTCACAGGAATAAGTTGTTCCAAACCCTGGAACAAAGGTAATGTTACATCTCTTCATTTTTCTAAATCTAATCAAATCTAACACCAATTATTTGCCCACCAAAATTGGCAGAAAGTCCAGTTCCAGCGTCAGTGGGTTTTGGGAACTCCTCCTCTTTCTTGGGCATATGAAGTCCTAGGAAATGGAAGCAGGACTTGGTCTCAGGTTTTGAATGCTGCTGCTATTGTACTTTGCAGAGGACCCCGAGAGCTAGAAAAAGATGGCTACTCTTATAGTGGCTCTAGTCATTCATAGCAAGCTCAGCTACTGGAGACTCTTACCAAGGCAGAGCCATTAATTTTCAAGGCCCACAGGCTCCTGCCCCTCCTGCATCTGGCCATCTCAGACAAGTGCCTTCCAGAAAGCTCTCTACTGCTTTCCCCTTATCCCTTTTCCATTCCTAGGGAATGCAACTCCACTGGGCTTAAACCACTCCATTTTTTACCTTCAAAGTACAAACCTCCATTCCCTTGGTCCTTCTGGACAATCTATCTTAATTATCTGGATAAGCATAGACAAGGAATTGTCATTTCTGCTGGCCTGACCTTGAAATCAAATGAGAGGTAAGCTGACTAGATGTAAGACTAACAAGTTAGGGACTACATACCCTGAATGTATGATGCAGTCACCACTCAACAACATCAAATTTTTTGGTTCAACCAAAGAAGCCAACAGTACACTCTCTTAGAGAAATTCTTCCAAGTTTCAAAAGTCAGTGATTATTGCAAAATATTTTTAAATGCCCCTCTGACTAAACCAAAAATGCCTATAATCAATGGGCTGTCATTTTGAAATCCTTTACCCAGATCTTCTAAATGCATGTGTACTTTAAGAAAATATTCTTTCTGGAAAATTCTACTTTCCAATCCTAGAATCAAAAATAAAAATAAAAGATAATTACTTCTAACTGAAGTTAAGGGAAATTCACCATACCTCGGGAACAAAGGCTGAGTAGTGGATTAGGGGATTCAGAAAATATTTTTTTTCTAATGACTGTTCAGCAGGAGAATTTACTTGAAAGTTAAATTTTCTGTTTTCAAAAATTTTTAATTGAAGTATAGTCAAACTTACAGTGTTAGTTTCTGGTGTACAACATAGTGATTCACTCATACTCTTTTTCATTTTCTTTTTCAATATAGCTTATTATAAGATATTGAATATAGTTCCCTGTACTATACAGTAGGACTTTGTTGTTTATCTAGTTTATATATAGTAGTTAGTATCTGCAAATCCCAAACTCCCAATTTATCCCTCCCCACCCCCTTCCCCCCTGGTAGCCATAAATTTTTTTCTATGTCTGTGACTCTGTATCTGTTTTGTAAATGAGTTCATTTGTCTTTTTTTTTAGATTCCACATACAAGTGATATCATACGGTATTTTTCTTTCTCTTTCTGGCTTACTTCACTTAATATGATCATCTCTAGGTCCATCATGTTGCTGCAAATGGCATTATTTCATTCTTTTTTATGGCTGAGTAGTATTCCATTGTATAAATATACCACAACTTCTTTATCCAATCATCTGTCAATGGACATTTAGTTTGTTTCCATGTCTTGGCTAAATAATGCTGCTATGAACATTGAGGTGCTTGTATCTTTTTCAATTAGAGTTTCCTCCTGATATATGCCCAGGAAGGGATTCCTGGATTATATGGCAAGTCTATTTTTAGTGTTTTAAAGAATCTTTATACTGTTTTCATAGGGGCTGCACCAAACTACTTTTGCACCAACAGTGTAGGGGGGTTTCCTTTTCTCCACATCCTCTTCAAAGTATATCATTTGTGGACTCTTTAATGATGACAATTCTGACTGGTGTGAGATGATACCTCATTGTAGTTTTGACTTGCATTTCTCTGATAATTAGTGATATTGAACATTTTGGAAGTTAAATTTTAAATCTTATCACATATACCTTACAGTGCTTCACATACATGACCTAATATGAACATGTGTATGATAAATATCTGTTTTAGAAAATAAGGTATTTGGATTAGGGCTGAATCCTTGGTTTCTCTTCTATTGACTTTTCCAGCACTTTGCTCAGTGAGTGCAATAACTATACCAATGTTTGACGGATTGGTAGAGAGAAGGAAGTGAATAACCTAGTTGCTATTTTCTGGTAATATAACAAGATGACTTAATAATGCATTTCTGTTTGAATAATCTTTTGATAATGGCAAGTGATATGTGTGTGTACATGTGTGTGTGTGTGTGTGTGTGTGTGTGAAAATTTGGTCATGACTATTAGTCTTAGTCCATTCAGGAGACTATAACAAATTACCGTAGACTGGGTGGCTTATAAACAACAGAAGTTTATTTTTCACAGTTGTGGAGGCTGGAAACTCCAAGATCATGTTGCTGACAGATTCAGTGTCTGATGAGAATCTGCTTCCTGGTTCATAGACAGCTGTCTTCTCTTTGTGCCCTCACATGGTGGAAGAGAGTGAGGGAGCTCTCTGGGGCCTCTTTATAAGAGCAGTAATCCAATTCATTACAGCTCTACCCTTATGACCTAATCACTTCCCAAAGGCCCTATCTCCTAATACTGTCACATTGGAAGTTAGGATTTCAACAGATGAATTGGGCGGGGCGAGGGGGTGGACAAGCATTCAGTCTATAGAAGTATTGAAGTATTTTATGAAAATCATTTGGAGGCATGGGCATAAATTTAATCACAGGACTGGTATAGCAGAGACGTCCCTGCAAAATGAAGATGCCTTTCTCATGGAAGTAAGGAGTAGTCAAGCCCTTTCTTCCGGTTTCAGTTTGGGAAGGCCTGGCTTTTCACTTACTGATGTGAATTAGTAACTCTGTGCCTTGAATTTTCAGAACGTAAAAACTCATTCAAATTTACCGTGATTATAAAAAGATTCACAGCAAATCACTGTGCACGTTTGTCTCCTTGAAATACAAAGAGCTCTGTGCTTAGTATTCAATGCAATGTGATTCTGAATGACAGCCAATCCTAGGAGGACCACTATATTCCACACTCAGAGGCCTCCTTAACTCAGTGGTGTGCACTATGCATTCATTTCCTCATCATCTAATCAATTCTGTTAGCATTTTACCCTACTTCACCCCTGTAATATGCTTCCCCCAAACCCATCATCTCATTCTAATCATGAGAGAAATATCAGACAAACTCAAATTGAAAGACATTTCACAAGATACAAAACCAGTACTCTTCAAACTGTCACTGTCATGAAAACCAAGGGAAAATGGAGAAACTGCTACAGAGCAGAAGAGATTGAGAAGATATGACAACTAAGTGCAATGTGGAATCCTAGATGGGATCCTGGAATAGAGAAAGTAAATGGGAAGCTTGTGAAATCCAAATAAAATCTGTAATTTAGGAAATAGCAACGTACAACTGTTTTGACCAATGTGCCATGGTTATGTGAGATGCTAACAGTAGAAGAAACCAGGCAAACAGTTAAAGGGAACTTTTGAACTTTCTATAATGTCTTTACATTTTCTTGTAAATACATAATTACTCCAAAATAGTTCATTTAAAGCAAAATATATATATTGTCACTCTAAACTTAGCTTCCTGGATAGCCTGTCTAACTTGGCTTCTTTGATCAAGCAACTTGATAATAGACTTCAGACATTAACACAAAGCTTCAGGTAGTCTTGTTTTTCATTACCTTGTGGCCCCAAGAGAGTCTTTCCTGAGTCAATATATCAGTCCGGAAGGAATGTTTTGGTTGCAAGTGACAGAAATTTCAACTTAAAACATCAAACAAAAATGGGAATTTCTTGGTTCATGTAACTGAAAGTCCCAGATTGTACTAGCTCCAGAATAAAGGGAATGATGTCACTGGTTCTTCCTAATCTCTTGGTCCTGCCTTCTGCTTTGTGGCTTCATCTTGAAGCCCTTTATCATGACCCTCTGCAAATGCAGGCTCACATCTTCGAAGTTCACCAGGAAAGAGAGTACGCAGTCTGGGTGGGATAAGCAGAGAAGTGCATGTGGAGAAAGAACCAGGAGGGCCAAAGACTGACCCCTGGACATTCCAACATGAAGAGGGGCTGAGGGATCGGGGTGAGCAGGGAGGTAGGAGGCAAATCAGGTGCAATGTCTGGGAAATCTGTGATTCAGGGAGGAAAGAATAATTTTGTGGAAAGCTGCTGGTAGCGTCGATTAAGATGAGGACTGAAAAGTGGCCATGGATTGAACAGCATGGAGGTTATTGGTCCTGTGCACGGGAGCAGTATGTGCAAAGCGTGAGGTTACACACCTGGCCAAGGCAGGTGAAGAAGATAGGGGATGAGGGGAGCCAGCTGAGCTAAGTGCTATTTCAAAGCATTTTTCTGCTAAAAGGAATAAGAAATAGGATGGGAGCCAGCAAGGGAAGCAGAGTCAGGAAAAGGCTTTGTTGTTTTGTCTTTAAAGAGAGAAGAGCTAACACCATGTTTGTCTTCTAATGGGCACGATCTATTAGGCAGCTAATAATTGATGTTGTAGGAGTGAGAGGGAAGAAATGCTGAACCGATGTCCTCCCACTAGACAGAGGAGAAGTGATATGGTACAAAAGCACATGTTAAGGAAAGTATTAGTATAGAATTCAAAGGCCTGCAGTGAGGAGTGAAAGAAATAATGCATGAAGAACAGTTGTTTCCAGCATCATAATAATAATATTTTGTAATTAATAATTTTAATAACTAATAGTAACATTATTATTAGCTTATCTGGGCCTCATTTTTCTCGTCTATAAAAGGAAGCTGGATATATTTCTAAAGTGCTGTCCAGCTCTGACAAGCTATGAGATGAGATTACTCAAGGAGTTGCACGTGATGTCTAAAGAGGACCTAATTTCCAGGCTGAGATTATCTGAGCTTACTTTAGAATAGTATTTTAAAATGAAACCTAGATACAGCTTAAATGTATACAACCATTGTGAAAACTTAACTGCATGCACTAGGAGGAATTATAATGCCACTGGGCCTATTGCTACAGTAGGAAAACAGTTCAGAAAAGATTCTCGTAATACCTGAGTCTCTAAGACTCTCTAAAAGCAATTGAGTCGTGTAACTCCAGTCCTAGACTGGGTTGCTATGTAAACTGTGCTCCATAAGGCATTTAAAGACTTAGCACAAGTGGCTTGAGGTTTAATCTTTTAATTCCATTGCTCCGTAAGTTCCTTGTAGGTTCAGTGAACAAGGAATTTAGACATAATATTAGAAACCTATTTTCAGGAAAGGGCTTAGGCATGGAAAAAATGTGCTGCATTTTAGTGCACAAAAGAGACTCCAGACTAATCTCTAGATTTACTCAGTCTAAGGGTAATTCTTGTGCAGGGATCCTGCTGAAAAGACTCTTGCTTACAAAGTAAATTGTCTGAGGTATGCTCCTCCATCACCAACCCTCCTCCCTGAGCACCTCCAAAGGCCTCCTTCATTAAAGGGCTTGTGTAGATGGAAAAGCTCACAAACATGCCAATTTAGGTCATTTGCTCTGTGATGAAAGCCTCAGTTCACTGTGAAATGTTATGTGCCACTTATGGACTTGGGACATTTGCACTTTAGAACAGTAGGAGTAATCACATGACCACGTTATCAAACCTAGCGTGGATGTTCAAACCACTTGCTGCTTAGCCAAGCAGAATGAAGGTCGCCGCCTCTCCTGAGGTCCCCCTGCTACCTCAGATGCATGTGCAGTGCTCTGGCTGTGACACTGCTTCATGCTCACACACACAGAGTTTAAGCCATTCTTTGACCATCTTAGAGATTGATGGGATGAAGACTAATTAAAGTCATATAACCCTTGGAGGCAAAGAGACGTGTTTGGATGACATTTAGGAACCACTTCACATATTGAATATGTGTGCATTAGCAGCACCGTGCTAGATGGAGAGATAGTGTTAGGAAAAACAAGTCACAATTTATCCAGCCTGAATAACCAGAGCTATTTACCTATATCAGATTTAATTTTATTTTTCACAAGTCACTTGAGGGCAAGGCACATTTTATATTTGAGCTTTGAGGAAGTGCCGGATTTGCTCTCCTCACCCTTTCCCTCCTCCCCTTGGGAACTTGATGAGTTACTTGACACTTTAATAAAATAAGTTACCAGAATTTTCTTCAATTTTTAATTTTCAGTTCCTTTAACTGTTTAGTAACTCTAGGCACTGGGCCCAGGATTTATGACACAGGAGAGTCATGAGTTCAGTCACTGGGTCAGGAGAGGTTGTAGTGAGCTTGTGGCCCACACATGTTGTCCCAAATTTCTTGTTTGGACAAAGGTCATTATCTCCACTTACATTTTTTCTGTCTGGAAAATCCAGACAATGATAATCCCTTCAAAGTCAGGTTGGATGAATTAGTAAAATGTTCTAAAATCTCTTGATATTTCTGGATGATAAATTCTACTACTATTTTACATTATCATAAGTATTATGGTTTATTTTGATAATGGCATCGTCAGGGACTTTTCTTTACTCTCTAGTTCTGGGTATCATAGAGTTATTATAAAAGAAAAAAAGAAAAGAAAAACTCATCTTAGGTTGCAGTCAAAGAGAAAAACACAAGAAAAGCATCTTTGATATAGTAAAGCAATTTTACTTTGAGTGTCATCAAGGCAGAAAGGAGAGAGATCTATTGTGGCATGTTTTATCACTTCAAGATAATTAAGTCAAATTTCACTGGTGCTTATAAACGTTTAACACTGAAATGAGAAAATTCCTTTGAAGTTTTCTATTAGAACTGCTATTGTATGTATTCTGCTATGACAAGAATTTGGAATTTCTATCTCCCTTTTCTCACATTGATGCTCAGACTTGCCTGATCTTGATGATTTAACATGCTGAGGTTGCCAGATTTAGCAAATAAAAATACAGGTCACCCATTTAAATGAGAAAATCAAATAAGTAACATAATTTTTAGTGTAACTATGTTCCATGCAATATATGGGACATGCTTATGCTAAAAAAAAATCACTCGTTTATGTGAAATTACAATTCAACTGGACATCTTGTGTCTTATCTGCCAACCCTAAGCCATCTGAGATTTTCTAATAGACCTGTGGGAGAGAGAGGTTAGCTGGGTTTGTCAGAGTTAAGAGGAGTAGGGCTGAATGCCTCGCTAAGAAACACGTCACAGCACTTAAGGGCTGTAGTTACCCTTGGTGAGACTTGATGTGATATGAATACACCAGACAGTAGAGCTGGTGGGGGTGGGCAGCAGAGGCAGGAGAAGAACAGAAAAGATGGAGCTTCTACCCTCTCTGTGCTCATGCTTAGCTAGGTCACCTCACCCAGTGTTCCTGGGACCTATGTGGGGTTGATGCTGGGGTCCGGAGAGCACGGCCCGGGGACTCACCTGGGAATTCTGGCCTTGAACAGCAGAGTGATTCCAGACCTTACCTTCCAGGTCGAAAGTCTAACTCTTCCAGCTAGATGGAGGCCAAGTGGCATGACTTACATCTGTTCTCACATTTTGAACTTCAGCAAGGGATTATTATTTTCACATCATGCTTGATATTTCACCTGTATAAAATCAGGATGCAAAGCATGGGCTTTCAAGTCAGATTGACCTGGGTTTGAATCCTGGCTCCATCTTCTAGCTGTGAGACTTTGAGCCAGTTTTGTGAACTCCCTGAACCCTGTAAAATAAAGATAATAATACTACTTGACAAGGGATGCTGGGAGGATTAAATTAGAAATTTCTAAAATTGTTAATACAGTGTCTGTCATAGAGTAAGATCTCAGTAAATAGTATCTATGTGTTACTATAAACTTTTCTAAAGGTCAAATTCTTAATCTGAACTGAATAGACACAAGAAGCCCTGTTGTAGTTGTGGACTTAAGGGTATTCATTGACAGTCTCTGATGGAAAATCCATAGCAAGTGTTAGAGTGGACCTTAATCATTATCATCCTATTAGGGCCAAAAAGCCATTAGAGTCCAATGATTAAACTTTCTGTTACTTAAGCTGTAACCCTGTAATTACTGACAAGAAAAAGCTTCTCTGATTAACTAAATGCATGAGCTCCAAACCGAGAAAATCCTTCAATTCAGTATAGGTATTTGTATTGATCAAAATGAGCTACTTCGCTGATTCTTCAATAACAAATGTCCAAATGTGATACCGCCTGTCTGTGATACTGTCACTCTCCTGACACTTCTTGGGTTCTGAGAGTCAGCACATGTAGAGCAGTGCTTCTCCTCCTGTTTGGACTGAAGCATTGTCTGGAGGGCTTGAAAAAATAAAAATAAAAACAAGGGCTCCCCTACCAGACCAATTTAATTAGACTCCTGAGGTGAGGCATGAGCAGCACTGTTTTAAAAGTTTTATAACTGGTTGTAACAAGAAGCCAATTTGAAAGCCCTGGGTAGAGGAGAGAACATGGGTTTTTAGGCCATTTTGAGTTCAGATCCAGGTCTCTGTTTTATTAGCTATGTCACCTTGTACAAGTTACTCATTTACTAATTTCTCAAAAATTGGAACTATTTAGTCCTCCAAGGATCCATGAAGTTACTCCAAAAATGGAAGTTATTATTCTAGGGTTTGTATGGAAGAAGATGGTCTTGTTTAGACATATCCAGCCAACCAAAGTATTTCTTTCCTTCCATTCACAAACACTGGCAAGTCACAGGGATTCAGCTGGGAATTCTGGCCTTGGACAGCACAGCCTCTACCTTTCAGATCCTTACCTTTCAGGTGGAAAAGTTTTCTCCTGCAGCTAGATGGAGCTAGGCCAGGCCGAGTGGCATGACGCGGAAATGTTCTCACATTTTAAACCTCAGTGAGGGATTATTATGATCCTCATATCGTGTTTGATATTTCACCAGCATAAAATCAGGCTCAAAAGCAAAATAGCAAAATAGTCAATATATATATAGTTGATATATAAGTATTATCATTTTTTTCAGTATTTGTCTTCCTTGACTTTCATTTTTTTTATTGCATGCTTGGAATCTGGTTCTTGCTGTAAAAAATTTTCTAAATTATATTTTATATATATTTTGTGTGTGTATGTGTGTTTCTTTTTCTTTTTTTTTTAATCTTTATTTTTATTATTTATTTATTTATTTATTTTTCCATACAAATACAGGCTTTTCTATTGAGGTAAAGTTACATAACATAACATTCATCATTTGAACCATTTTTAAGAGTACAATTCCATGCTATCTTTGGTACTGAGGTTTGTAGTAATTTCCTTACTTTCATTTCTGATTTTAGTAATTTGAGTTTTTTCTCTCTTTTTTTTTTTTTTTTTTTTTTTGATCAGTCTAGCTAAGGTTTTATTATTATAAGATAATGGCTATAATTCCCTGTGCTACACAATATATCCTTATTGCTTATCTATTTTATACATAATAGTTTGTATCTCTTAATCCCATATTCCTAGTTGCCCCTCCTCCTTCCCTCTCCCCAGTGGTAACTACTAGTTTGTTTTCTGTATCTGTGATTCTGTTTCTGTTCTGCTATATATGTTCGTTTGTTTTATTTTTTAGATTCCACATATGAGTGGTGTCATACAGTATTTGTCTTTCTCTGTCTGACTTATTTCACTAAGCATAGTATTCTCTAGATCTATCCACGTTGCTGCAAATGATAGAATTTCATTCCTTTTTATGGCTGAGCAGCATTCCATTTATATATATACCACATCTGCTTTATCCATTTGTCTGTTGTTGAACATTTAGGTTGCTTCCATATCTTGGCTGTTATAAATAGTGCTGCATGAACATTGAGGTACATGTATCTTTTCAAATTAGTGTTTTCATTTTTTCTAGATGTATACCCAGGAGTGGAATTGCTGGATCATGTGGTAGTTCTATTTTTAGTTTTTTAAGGAATCTAGATACTGTTTTCCATAGTGGCTGCACCAATTTACATTCCCATCAACAGTGTACAAGGATTCCCTTTTTGCCACATCTTCACCAACGTTTGTTATTTGTAGACTTTTTGATGATATCCATTCTGGCAGGTGTGAGATGATATCTCATTATTGTTTTGATCTGTATTTCTCTAATGGTTTGCAATGTTAAGCATCTTTACATGTGCCTATTTGCTATCTGTATGTCTTCTTTGGAAAAATGTCCATTCAGTTCTTCTGCCTATTTTTTGACTGGATTTGATTTTTCTTGGTATTAAGCTGTATGGGCTGATTATATATTTGGGATATTAACCCCTTGTTAGTCATATCATTTGCAAATATTTCTCCCATTGTCTTTTTGTTTTGTTGATGGTTTCCTTTACTGTGCAAAGCTTTTAAGTTTAATTAGGTCCCATTTGTTTATTTTTGCTTTTATTTATTTTTGCCTTAGGAAACAAATCCAAAAAAATATTGCTATGATTTATGTCAGGGTATTCTGCCTATGTTCTTGTCTAGGAGGTTTTTTTTTATCATTTGCTTTTTTTTTTTTTTAACCCTTTACTTCTTTGTGTAGATCTAAACATTTTTTAACCTTTACTTCTTTAAGTCAATCCAACTTTCTATCTGATATAATTTTCATTCTGCCTAAAGAACTTCCTGTAACATTTCTTGTACTGCAAGACTACTGGCAATGAATTTTCTTAATTTTTTGCTTATCTGAAAAAAATCTTTATCTCACTTTCATTTTTGAAAGATATTTTTGCTGGCTACAGAAATACGGACAGAATTTCTTTTTTTCTTCAACACTTGAAAGATGTCCCTCCATTGTCTCCTGGCTTACAAAGGCTTTGACAAGAAGTCTGCTGTGATTGTTTTATTCCTCTGTCTATAGTTTTTCTTTTTTTTTCCTTCAATATTACCTGCAATATTTTTTCCTTTATCTTTGGTTTTCAGCAGTTTGACTATGATATTTCTAGAGGTGTGTGTGTATGTATATTTAA
Source organism: Camelus dromedarius (assembly GCF_036321535.1). NCBI lineage: Eukaryota > Metazoa > Chordata > Mammalia > Artiodactyla > Camelidae > Camelus > Camelus dromedarius. The sequence continues at coordinate 37,948,381 of NC_087439.1, forward strand.
TCTTTGGGTTCTTAGGTCTGTGATTTGTTCTCTTTTTATTAATTTTGGAAAATTCTTGATTATTGTCTCTTCACATGTTTCTGTTGCCCAGTTCTCTCTTTTTTCTTATGTAACTCAAATTACATGTATGTTAGACTGTTTGATATTCTACTTGAGTTCTTGGATAATCTCGTCTCTTTTTTTTCACAGATTTATCTCTTTGTGTTTCATCTTGGATAAATTCTGTTCTGTTATCTTCAAATTCAATGATACTTTCCACCGTGGTGTTCAACCTGATTTTAAGCTCATTACAGGACTGCTTCATCTCTAATATTGTGGGGTTTTATTTCCAGCATTTCCATTTAACATTTTTATAGCTTCATCTCTCTACTGAGATTCCCCATCTATGTATGTATATTGCCCACTTTTTCCACCAGATTCTTTAATATTAATATTGGTATTTTAAAGTTCTAGTCTAATAAGTAGTTCCAACATTTAGGTTATCTGTGAATATGGCTGTGTTGATTTCTTATATTTCTTTATAACAATGGGTCCTGTTTTTTGATGCTTTACTATGGGTCTTGTCATTGTTGATCGAATGTTGGATGTTGTTGGTGAAAGGACAGTAGAGACAGGTAAATAGTCTTTTTGTCTGAAAATATCCACATGTCATTCTCTGTCAGACTTTCAATGTGAGAATTCAGTCACTCAAGCAAACATTAGCGCTCATGTGGGTTATATTGTGACCATCGCTACACTTAGTTTACCACAGGTTTCAAATTCCTCCCCAAATCGGCTGCTATTGTCTTGGGCTCAGTGTGAGGTTTTGAGTGCCGGAGGGCTTTTTCTCAGTGTTCCTCTCTGCCCTTAGCTGTCGGCATTCTTTGCATGTTGCACCACAAAATAGGGTTCCTCTGCTCATTCTTGCCTCTCTCCAGTGGACTGTCACTACTTGTTACTCAATATGAGGCCCACAGTGGGGTCAATGGAGAAATTTTAGGTGCTGCTCTCCCAGCCTCTGTATTAAACCAGTCAGCCTAGGCTTTGTGCGGAAGGGGATTGGACCTTCTCATTGTTCTTGCTGCTCCCCCACCCTATCCCATCGCAGCCAAGCTGCACTGTATAGATGATGTGTCTTGGGAAGCAGAGAGTTTCCTGCCTTTCCCCAGGAGTGGAAGTCTTCTTCTTTGTACTGGTCAGAATCCCAGGTCCAAGAAGCTGGGACTTTTTTTTTCCCTTCACTGTATCAGAAGCAAGAGATTTTTTTCTTCTACCTTTTCCCCAGAAGTAATGGCTCTTTATGTGGTTACTCAGCTTGGGGAAAAAAGAGTATCCTAACCCATCCCTACAAGCAGATGTGTTTTATTTCTGTCTGTCCCCGAGAAGCTTTGGAATTGAGAGTTTTTGCTGCTTAAACCCAGTGACTTAAGGCTTTGTTTCACATGAAAGAAGGGGTCAGGAAAATGGGCAGTACTGCATGGCTTTTTTCCCCAGTGGCAGCCAGTCACATCCTGCAAATTTATGTTATTGAGGAAGACTTTCTCTAGTCTCCTTTCCTACCATCTAGTTTTTCTCATGAGCTCACAGAGGAAGCCTGTGGAGAAGAGCTTGAAACTGAATATGAGCTCCTGTGTGTCTGGGGCTTCCAGGTATTTTAATTTTATGTGTTGGTCCATGTTTGCCTTTAGAAATTTATAAAAATCATTGCTGATTTCTTCTAATTCACTTCTACAGTGGCTACCTTTCCCTCCCATGCCCTGCCAAAGGTGAAATAATTTATGTATATTCATGAGTGCTACCTCTGAGACCTCAGACCTCAGATAGCTTCTGATTATGATTGTGTAGATTATTTGACCTTTTTAGGCTTTTACTTATATTAGGATGGAAGTGAAATTTCTTGTGACTTTCACAGCCTAAATGAAAGCAACACTCTTGTCTTTGTGAATTTGTTAGAACATTCATATATAAGTAGGCATTTAATTCTACAATGAGATATAACATGCCCCCCCCCAAATTTATCCCAAATGGTTCAAATAAAGAGACTTTAACGAGGGACTATTCACAGAGGTGTAGACAGGTTAGGGGAACAGGCAACTTCCTGAGGATCCTAGTATTTGTACAAGTTCCTTAAACCCTAGAAGTATGTGGAAGAGGAGATATTATAAGCATAGAACAAGTGAGCCTGCTGTTGACTAGATTTCTTTTATTTAAGGCAGTTGTATTAGGGTTCTCTAGAGAAACAGAACCAATAGGATATATACATAATAAAGAGATTTATTATAAGGAATTGGCTCACACAATTATAGAGGCTGGCAAATCTCAAGATCTGCAGGGTGAGTCAGCAAGCTGGAGACGACAAAGAGCTTATGGTTTTGTTCCAGTCTGAGTCCAAAATCCTGAGAACCGGCGGAACCACTAGTATAGTTCCAGTCCAAAGCCTGGAAGACTCAAGATCCAGGAAGAGCAAATGTTTCGTTTTAAGTCCAAAGAGAAAAAAGCCAGTGCCCTAGTTTTAAGGCAGTCAGGCAGGAAGAATTTTCTCTTGCTGGGGGTCAGCCTTTTTATTCTATTTAGGCCTTGCACTGATTGGATGAAGCCTACCTATATTAGGGACAGTAATCTGCTCTACTCAGTCTACTGATTTAAATGTTACTCTCACCCAAAAACATTCTCATAGAAACACCCAGAATAACGTTTCATCAAATACCTGGACACTGAATGGACCAGTCAAATTGACATGTAAAATTAACCATCACAGCTGGGAATAGGCCATCTGCTTATTTCAATTCATGAGGCACTTTATCTTTGAGGATTGTGACTCTTTCCAATTAAGAGCTGATGGTGATGTCCTGTGTGGGTAATATGAGCATGTGTGCATAATGAGTATGTGTGCACATGTGTGTGTAATACATGATATATACACACACACATAGCTAACATATTTTTTCACAGGAAACACAAGATCTTCGGAGGACAAATGATTTATTATTGACTGAATGTCTTAGCCATGAGCTTCAATTCCTATGGAGTAATTCAATGAGGCCTTGGTGTTACTCTGCACATGCAATGGAATTGCCTCATAGGAGAGGAACCCTCAAGTTATGAAATTCAGAGCTTTTATAGGTTGCTCACATATCTGTTCATCCTACTCTCCAGAAAGGAGAAAGACCTTTACTCCAGAATGTAAACAAAATCTTCTCTGGAGAGGACAGAGAAAAGTGTCTACCTTTCCTTCACTGTCCTATAATGCAAACAATTGTGCCATGGAGATAAGTCTGTAGCTTCTCCAGAGCAATACACTGTGTCTAACTTCCAAGGCACATTTTCCTTTCAAACTTTAAATGCAATGATCTTCTTTTCTGATTTCCTCAGAGTGATCATTAATTACTAAGATTTCAGTTCAGTTGGTAAAATAATCAACTGTAAGCTGCCAGAGATATTTATGAATCACGAAGATAATTTTTTTCTTTAGTTGGTTTTCCTGATCCTTCTCCCCACTGTTGAGCAATGAATCTAGATGGCCTTAGAAGTTTATCTCCTTCTTTCTTTCAGTACCTTAGCTGAGAGCTGGCTTAGCTGGACTAAGCCAATGTGCAAAGGGATAGCAAAGAGTGTTGATGTCAACACGCTCGATAGGCGGGGCTCTTCCCAGGGTCCAGTGTGCATACTCCCGAGGGAGTATGCCTAGCGGTCCCTTGATATATTTATTGCAGTTCAGAAAAATTAGATGTTTCCCCAGCCCTCACTAGGCTAACTTACAAATAAGTACTATGGTTTGGGGGTGGGGGGGACTCATTTTTGTTCCTGAAATGCTCTCTATGACCGTTGGGCAAGGCAGGCCCCTTTCTGCTGGGACCTTGTCCATGGTGGAGACAGGAATGTGCTGTGGAATGAATAAGGGTTTGAAGGATTGTGTGCACTTTGCTACTTCTATACTTTTAAATTTTTTCTCTCCATCAGTATAATTTTATATATGCACTATGTATTGATAGTTGTTGTATATAATCATTATCACTCTGCATGGCAGTAAAAAGTACAGATCTTATATTTTGAAAGCCAAAGACAAGATCTTTTCTTTAATCGTTTTTGCCAGGTCCTTTTCCCAGGAGGTAGTTTCCTTATGATCAGACAGCCCATATTCATTCTCTTCAGGCTGAAACTGCCTCATACCACTTATTCTAATTGGAAGTAATGAAATTACTGTTCTCTCTGATATTCTCATTAAAATATTTGTCATTTAGCTTTCATCTGTTTCTAGAAAGTTCTGTGAGTGAGATTTCATCCTTCTAATTGTCTTCGTTTTATGGGATAGGATTTTAAATAAAAAGCTTTTCTTCTTCATGATTATAATTTTTGGCTAAGGACTGTGAAAACTGAAACACAAATCTCTGTATCACATCTCAGACTTGATATCCTTCTACAACAGAAAATATACTTAAAATGCGAGTGTGCTAACCAAGCAGGTGGTGTTTGATAACACTAAGAAGTAGCATGATAATCATGTCTGCCCGGTGAAAAGAGGAAGGTCTGTTTCTCATCTTATATCCCCAAACTAGAAGCTACTTTGCTGTGAAAAGGAGAGGATTTATATAATTTTTCCACAATGGCAGCCAGAGAAAAGGGACTAACTTAGGTTTACAGCACCCAGACAGCCTGCCCAGCATCACAGAAAGCTCAGAGCAACAGAATAGATATTGCCAAAAATACAGAGTCTCTCAAACAGAGAGAGAGGCTAGACCCTGATCCCAAGAGCAAATGTGCAGACACGTTTGCAGTATACATGAGGAAAGCATAGCCCTTTTAGCAATAAGGTTCCACTTGGGGAAGTGCATGGGGTAATATTCCCTTGGATTCCTAGGGAGGAGGTCTTGGAGGTTGGGTTTTTCACCAAAATATAATCTTATCTGTATCTAGAAAGATGTCATGTCATTTATTTAACTACTGTCTCTCAGATTCAAATCCATTCTTCTGTATTCTGCTCTGTGATGCCAGGACTAGGATTCTGAAAAACACTGCCACCTGATTCTGCCAACAGGAGGCACTAAGCAGTGGATTTCACCCATCACTCTGCATCAGAATGCCCTGGGGACCTTTTGCAAACTACAGGTGACAGGGCTCATACTAGAGACTTTTTTCAAGCTGTCTAGGGGACCCTAGGCATCAGCATTTAACATCTCCCACAGATAATTCTAACGTGCCAGAAGGGGTCAGAGCCACTGCACCAGACAGATTGAGAAGGAGGGGAGAAGTGAATCTCTTCTTTCTATTTGCTTTGCATTCCTAACATTATGGCCCCAGCAGCATTTGTGATTTCTGTCTCCAGCCAGGGCACCTACATATTGTGGGCAAGGCATCCTCTGTCAGGAGGGGCAGCCACCAGCTGCAGCACAACATCTAACTGTTCCTGAGCTCTAATGGTTCCTCTTGGTTTTATGTCCAGATTGTTCGTCTTTGACACTTCTTAACACATCTTCTCAAAGAAGGGACACTGACTACTGCTCCTGCATTCTAGAGATGTAAAAGCCTTATCTGCCTCTGCCCTTACCTTGGCCTGTCTCAACCCACCTATTCTTACAGCATTTAAGCCAATTGTTTCTCCAGCAGTCACAGAACTCACTACTACAGTCAGTCCAGATTGCCTCCACATGGGCTCTTTTGGAGAGACCAGTCCCTGCCCCATTCCATTAAGACTAGAAATTACTAAGGACCAATAAGACAGATACCAAATGAGGGTGGTGGGAAAATCACTGAGAGTTTGGGTGGTCAAGGCTTCCTGGAAGGGATGGCCTCAGCCAGGTCTTGCAGGGAGAAGGGGTGTTGATAGGAAGGAGGAGGGCATTCCAAGCCATGGCAATGGTGGGGGCAAAGGCAGGATGAAGAATGCTGTCTTCAGAGGACAGTCAGCAGACTATCAGACAGAAGATGTAGGGGCAGGAGAGGGATGGATGGTGGGTGACAGGGTAGGAAAGGTTAAGAGTGTTGCAGCTCAAAAAGGGTTTCAAATTTCAGGCTTAAAATGAGACTTTATTCTGTGAGCCAGAATATGAAAATTTTAGGTGAGTTTCACAATAAAACCAACTTCTTTAGCAAAAATAACAGGATATGGTCAATGCAATTTGAAAAAATAAGTCCAAATATCTTACCACAGCCTCTAAGACCCTCCATGATCTGCCTACCTCCCCAACCCCCTCTCTCTCCCTAAGGAAGGCTATCAGCTGAGAACCATCTTCCCCAGCACTCCCAAAAGCTGGAAAATAAATCCTTTACTGAAGGGCAATCAGGATGGGATATCACATCTGGATTGGGATCACAAAGTCCACCATACACATCAACTTCAGGGCAGTGTTTACCTTGAGCTGTGGGGGAAAAGAGATGGAGTGGTGTGGAACATAAATTGGATCTTAAAAAAGTTTTTTTTGAAGACTAGAGGGTGATCTGAGGCAAATATGGCAATGCTAACATCTTTTATGTGTACTGATTGATTTATCGATGTCTATTGTATTATTTTCTCTATTTTTCAATATGCTTATATACTTGAAATATTCTATAATTATAAATATTTTAGTGTTCAGTCCAATACATTTTGATCACATTTCTAAGTAGAAATTATTAGTGAGTAAACAAAATGATTCACCCTTGTAATTAATATCACAGCTATTTTAAGGAATAAATATTCTTCCCAATTTTAACTGTTTTTCTAGTATGTACTAGAAAGTCAGAATAGTTGTTTCTGACCTTCAATTTCATATGACTAACATCTCTTTCCCCACAAATGTTCTGTACTCCCCTGGGTGGAGCTGTGTACCCAGGATGAAGAAGGAATGTTATAGGCTAAATGTTTGTGTTCCCCCCAAATTAATATGTTGAAGCCCAAACCCCCAGTGTGATGGTATTTGGAGGTGGAACCTTCAAGAGGTAGGTTTAGATGAGGTCATGATGGTAGGGCCCCCGTGATGGGGTTGGTGCCCTTATAAGAAGAGGAAGACAGAGATCTCTCTTTCCATGTGAGCACAAAAAAGGTCATGTGGTGGGGGTAGGTATAGCTTAGTGGTAGAGCACATACTTAGCATGCAGGAGGCCCTGGGTTCAATCCCTCATACCTCCAAAAAAAGAGGTCATGTGCACACACGGGGAGAAGGCAGCCATCTGCAAGCCAGGAAACAGGTCCTCACCAGGAACAGAATCTGCCGACACCTATCAAGGTCTAAGGTTTGGAGCCAAGGACTTCCCAGGCTCCAAAACTAGGAGAAATAAATGTCTATTGTTTAAACCACCCAGTCTATGGCATTTTGTTACGGCAACCCAAGCAGGCTAAGACACAGGCATTGGGGTAGAGTGGGAGAGAGGAATCGCTGCTTTCTTTCTCTCTTGTAAACACATACTGTGGCTTCTGCTGTTTAAGTTTAAAAACCTCTTCCCTCCTCCCTGACACCAGCCTTCTGATTTCTAGTTCTTTTTTTTTTCTTCCTTCCTGATACCCTTTTCTCTTGCCTTGTCCCAAATTGTGGTGGTAGGTAGGTATGTTTAAGATAGGGAGGCAGGAAACATTTGAGTATTTATTTTTCCCCAACCACCTGCACTGCCAGAAATACTGACTTTTGTTTTCTCAGCTCACTCTCTTGTATCGGTAACCAGATTTTATGTGTAATCTTTTTTTTTTTTTTTTTTTTGCTAGTTCATGAGTTACACAGTAGGTAGGCTGTGTCCCGTTATATCATGTTTACTTGTGAGCTCCTTTGGTAATCATATAATTATCTTGGGGAATAATCTGTAGTTCTTAAAATGAGCCATAAAAACCTGGTATAACAGGTTGGCCTTAAACCTGAGATAAGGTTCCAGCATTTGGAAAGAGTAATATTTGGCACTTGAAGATACCACCGAGTATTTCACATTCTCATTTTCATTCATCATTGTCAGCTATTTATTGACACCCGGAGTTCATAATATTGTACAGTAGAGCCTAGCACAGGGTCTTGAGCAAAAGACAATAAATCTTGACAGTTTTTAAAGAGTGACTTACAAGCTGCAATCTCTTAGGAAAAGGCAGAATCTTAAAACACTTTTCTTTCCAAGTAAGTCCACAGTGATTATCCCAAGTATCATAATTATATCATTAATTTATGATGATGCCACTTTTAAGTCAAGTAGAGTCTCATAAATTCCACCTGAATTTGTAAGTGTAGTGTGTGTTGAGGGGTGGGAGGGATGGATGAGGAAAACGTGAAAAAGTCTGCTGAAAAAGAAAAATTCAATCAGCACAGGTGAAAATAGAATTAAATCCCATGTTTACTTTTAAAAAGGTCATTAAATCCTCATTTGAGACTAGTTGGAAATTAGTTAATTCTGCCAGCAGTTAAAGGTTTAAAGCCTAAAGCCATTTTATGTAACACTTCTATTTAAGGTTGTGGATGAGAATGGGAGCAGAGTTTAAATACCTCCCAGGTAGCTTGAGCTGTGTGTGTGTGTGTGTGTGTGTGTGTGTGTGTGTGTGTGTGTGTGTGTGTGTGTGTGTTGGGGATCTGGGTGGTTGAAATGCAAGATGTTTATTTTGTGATTTACAAGGCTGTGGGAAGGCTTTTGAATCACCAACTGGGGGGTCCAGGCATTAAATGTGGGCTTCAGCAGGGTAGGGCTTTGCAGGATAGGGCTTCAGTTCACTGATGGGCCAGTAGTTCCGGGGTGTGAGTGCTGGATGTCTTCATGCGAGATTGGAGGGTCATATGGCCTGAGGGCCTTTGAGCCCTGGATAATCTTGAAATCCTAAAATTCTTTGCCTTATTTGGACAATATAGAGTCCTAAAATAAAACATCAGAAGTGGAAAGAATTGGTGGGACTGTAGGATCCAACCTTTTTGTTTTGAATATAAAGAGACCAGGTCCAAGAATCAGAACCAAAGAACTCAGGACAGTTCTGGTAATTACTGCAAAATCAGGCCTAGAAACCAAAATTGGTTATTCTCAGGCCAGTGTTCTTTTCAGCAACCCAAGATAGGTACAAAGGAGCATCATAGAATCCCAAGTCCATGTTCAGGTCTCTCCCTCAATGTCCAGCTTTCATTTCATCCCCCTCTTTTTTTTTTATTGAAGTATAGTCGATTTACAATGTTGTATTAGTGTACAGCATAGTGATTCAATTATACATATATATATATTCCTTTTCACATTCTTTTTCATTTTAGGCTATTGCAAGGCTATTACTATTGAATTTGGTTTCCTGTGCTGTACAGTAGTACTTTGTCGTTTTTCATGCCCCTCTTGACACTTACTTTCTCTCCTAACTGAAATGTATGTGCATACAAGAAGTACCTCGAATGGAAAAAAATCAGAATTTCTTCTTAAAATCTAGCTTAAGGCATCTACCTGGGTAGACTTTTAATCTCATTATGAAGCTATAACTTGTTGTGATCTAAGTGTATCTTAATGTGGTGATAACAGAGCAACATTCTGGTGTGATGAGATCATCTTAATTCACTATAAAACATCTGTGTGGGGGGCATTGTCTGATGCTCTTGAGTATGAATATTGCTTCTCTAGGTAGAATTCTCAGCATCTCAATTTTCTGTCTGGCTTTTAAATTGTGTCTAATTAAAGGATTTCACATTCCTTCATAATATCGCCTCCTCAAGCAGAAATAAAATGACAGAACCACATTTTGTGTTTTTCCCTATGAAAGACATTCTGTTAATATTTGGGTGGGTTATTTTGCCTGAAATGTGTTAATTACATTAATTAGCCTTACTTCAAGAACAGTAGCTAGGAGTTGCTGGAATGAGTCTGAACTAGATCACTGTCCTTGGAAAACCTCCCTTCCCTTCCCCCACCCCCATCCCTCCCCAGCTTTCCCACCACAAGGAGACCAGGATATTGGAAAGCCCTACTCACTTGGAATTGCTGTCACGCATGTGATACTATTTTTGAGATGAAAGCATAGACCCTACAAAAATAATATTCAGTAATTTTATTAATCTCATAAAGAATGATGAGGCTCATAGAAGAAAAGCTCCTCAGGAATCAAGGGCACATAATACAGGATTCTAATCTTAATGAGGCAAAGCCATCTTATTTTTCCCCATATGTATTCCTTGAGTCACCCACCTGGAAAAGAGAAGAAAACAAAAAATCCTTCTGTGTGGTGGTAGCCCCGAGCAGGCAGTGGACAGTGAGTTTCCAACCACCTTTACTGAAGCAGAAAATACTGTGGGCTAAACTCCTTCCCCAGACATTACTATTTTGTGGAAACTAAAAAGGACCACAATTTTGTGTGTGTGTACCCTGGCTGCTGATGGAAAATATTACAAAATCCTGAAAGTTCTGTCATCATTTCCAAGGCAGCCATGACCTATGGACTCTGACAAGGGTCACCTCCTATTAACGCAGGCAAGGAAAAACAACCGTGATGCCAGGTCTCTCTTCAAACTTTGCAAAGGTCATTGCCCTCACTCCAGCTCTCAATGAGATGTAGAGATTGTGTTTTACCCTCTTGCACACTCAGTGAAGCTCTCTTCCAGGATGGTGCTTCTCAGACTTCGATGTACACTGAAATCATCTGGAGATAACTGTTTGAAAATACAGAGTCTGGTTCAGTAGGTGGGGGGTGGATCTGCACCTCTAACAAGCTTCCAAAAAGCTGGTGCTGTTGGTGCATAGACCATGCTTTGAGCAGCAAGGGTCTCAGACAGTGGCTTTTAAAGTGGGTTGATCATGCACCACAGTAAGAAATACATTTTATATTATCCATTATATTTATCTATTTTATGACATAATTTATATACATGCATATGATATATATGTGAATATGGATATAAATGAACTTAAAACTGAAACAACAGTTTCATGGAACAACTCTTACCTTTACTAGCTGTGATATTTTCTAGACTAATTTTTTTTTTAATTTTTTATTGAAGTGTAGTTGATTTACAATGTTGTGTTAGTTTCAGGTGTACAACAAAGTGATTCAGTTATATATATATGTATATAATTATTTTTCAGATTCTTTTAAATTATAGGTTATTACAAGACATTGAATACAGTTCCTTATGCTATATAGTAGGTCCTTGTTGCTTATCTATTTTATATATAGTAATGTGTATATGTTAATCCCAAACTCCTGATTTATCCCTCCCCCCCAACCCTTTTCCCCTTTGGCAACCATAGTTTGTTTTCTATATCTGTGAGCCTATTTCTGGTTTGTAAGTAAGTTCATTTTTATCTTTTTTTAAGATTTCACATATAAGTGATATCATATGGTACTTGTCTTTCTCGTCTGACTTCACTTAATATGAATATCTCTAGGTCCATCCATGTTGCTACAAATGGCATTATTGTATTCTTTTTTATGGCTGAGTGATATTCCATTGTGTATATATACCACAACTTCTTTATCCATTCATCTGTTGATGAACATTTAGGTTGCTTCCATGGCTTGGCTATTGTAAATAGTGCTGCTATGAACATAGGGGTGCATGTATCTTTTCCAATTAGAGTTTTCTCTGGATATATGCCCAGGAGTGGGAGACAAATTTTGTATCTGGAGTTATCTTGATTGTGTTGGTGGTTACACAAATCTACACCATGTGATAAAATTGCATAGATCTGTACATATACACACTCAAGTACATGTATTGCTCAATCTGTAATGGTAATAAAATATACTGTAATCTGAATAACTCTGAAGACTGTACCAATGTCAAGTTCCCAGTTTGATATTGTGCTATTGTTGTGCAAGACATCAACAGTAGGAGTGGCAAAGCCAAGGGTGTGTGGAGCCTCTCTGTATATTTCTTTACAACATCCTCTGAATCTATAATAATTTCAAAAACAAAAGTTTAGAAATAGAAAGTGGATTGGGACCTGTGAAATTGGTTTCAAGGTCACTAATGCATTAAAAGTCAGAGTTTGGAAAACTCCAGGTTGTAGTGAACTTTGATGGGTGTTTCCCCAGAACAGCTGCTGTAAGTGGGTGAGGCTGACAGGAGCCTGGGATGCAAAGGTGGCAGTGGAATGAGAGGAATGTGTGGAGGAGGGGAGGGGCCTGAGAAGAGGCTCTCTGAGGACCTGCTAGGCGGGAGGTGACACAGATAGTATATCACTGAGCTAGTGGGGAGCCGGGGAGCTTGCATATTAGGGGAAAGAAGAAACACTTGCCAGTGTCGACTGGCCGCCAAAAATGTATCTGCTGACACTTCCAACCTTTCAGAGAGGAGCCCATCCAGGCTTTTGTTTTTGTTTTTAAAGGTGCAGTGTAATGCCATGTAAACACAGGCCCAAGAGGACTTGAAGGAGATGTTTGGGGAGGAGAGAATCTGGAGGAGCTCTGGAACATAAAAAGTGGGAAATTCTTGAATAGAGGCAAGCCTGAAGAAAGGGTCAAGACTTGGGGAATGGCCATGATTTTTAGTCCCAAATTCAGACTAAGGAATCCAGGAGGCAATTTGATGTATTTAACTCTGATGCGCTATAATAGAGCAACAGTACCATGCAAACCACAGCATTGCACAGCCTCATTTTATTAAGAGGAATATAAATCACAAGAAAAACACAGAGGAAGGAAAAGCACATTCCTTGGCCAGAGGCACATGAATGTAGAATGGGTGAGAGGTGTGTTTTAATTTAATCAACTCTTACTTTAATGTCACAAAATGCTGAAAATAGGAATCATACGATTGTTTCAAATTAATACCTAATTGATTTGTTTAAATGTAAGAATGAACTTACACAGTTTTAGAAGGCTTCCTTTCTGTCATTCACCTCATTTTTGCTAAGATGCATATTCCTTTGCTAACAAAATAATTCTGAAGCATTATTTTGCTCTTGTAATTCAATTGCAGGTAAATCAGAGATATCCACAAAGTCTAATTTAGAAGAGAAGGCAGCTTTTTCTGCCTGGTATAATAATTCATTTCAATTAGCATGATGAAACCAAGTACAGAGCCATTTTTCACTGAAAATGTTGTGGTGGAGTTCAGGGAAATATTAAAGACATTTCTAGAAGCACAAACAAGCTTACACATGCACTTAGTTGCCCTAAGGAAAAAGAGAAAATTACAGATTATCTCATCAGACAGATAAGAATGCTCTGTCCTCTTCAACACTTTACATGAAATGGGATCATATGTGGTTTATTTATAGTCACTCGTCGTATGATCCCAGGACATGTCCCATAAAAATATTCCTTTTATTTGCATTATTCTTCTCTAGTGCACTTATCTAAGGAAAAGATAAAATAGAATCTATTGTGGATTTTAATGAAAATATGATAGATAGAAAAATATCCCGAAGAACAGATACTGTTTTTCAGGGACAAAATGATACTGAATAAAACTGATATAAGTAAAAGTTACCAAGAAATTTCTGATATAAGCTTAAGGGGATTTCAAACTCTGTAACTAAGAAATGTAAAAACAATCAATCTATTTAAGGTTGAGTGTGTTTTGTATGTGAATATATGTGTTTGTGAGGGAGATTGAATGAGTACTGTCCGTTGACTTGAAACAAACTGAAGAATGAAGTAGTAGGCACGTAAGACGAGCTGTAAAACTAATTGGGGTCCAATATGTTTGGGGCTGCATTTAATTTTCTGGAGGGGAAAAGAGGTCAGGAATGGAATGAAGTCAGTGAGAACTGGAATAAGACTCACTGGAAAAAGTAAAAAGCAAAATGGCCAACATTGAAAGGTCAGTGAATATCCTAGAGACAGGAAATGAACGTTGCACAAAATAGAAGAGGATGTTTCTATCTGTGTTTGAGAGCTGTTAAAATTGTTATTTAAAAAGGCAACATAAATCTCCAGGTATTGCTTGCATAGAATCTAGTTTGGCATATATTTAATGTGTTAGAAGTATCAAGAGTATAGATGTTTTGAACTAGGCAATAAAATAGATATTTAAACTCAGAGCAAAATTGTTGCTATTTACCAAGACTTATTTCCTGTTTTACTATAATATTTTTTCTTGAAAGGAAAAACACTCAACTCCTAAATCATCCCTCTAAGAAGTCTTCATTATGCTAATGACTATTAGTATAAAATTTTATCCATAAGTGTGAAATTGAATAGGATAATTTCCTTCTTTTGTTAAAAAGCTACTGCCAGTCAAAACCATTTGGGGTTGATATTTGACATGCAGCGTTTTATACAGGAAAAATGTGAGTGCAAGGTAGGTTGCTGCTCACATGTACCCACTGTCTTCAGCAGTAGCAATGACTGAATAATGCAAATGATGAATTAGCATTCCAATGCTTTCCAAAGTAAGACTAAAGCAAATAATTGCTACTTTGAATTGCCACATCCAAGGGCATCTTTTGATTCTACAAAGACTGGTTTTTAGAAATAAACGCTCATGGTTTCTTTGAAGGTTAATAATCATTAAAATTAACAACAATTGTTATGAGGGTTTCTCTCCTCAAGGAGGCATTCATAAGTGTGATTTATTGGTCCCCTTGTCTTCCCCTGCCTTCCCATCTGATGCTGTGAGATTCTGGGAAAGACCATATGATGTAGCAGGATGATGCTGGGGTAACAGACAGTATAAACAGGCTTGTAAAACTCAAACAGGTCGCCAACAAACCCGATGTTGTGCCTAGAGCTTCCAGTAACACTCGAGTTCTTTCTTTTTCCCCCAAGCAAGCGTTCTGTTAAGCTTTTCCTCATATATCACTATTGCGTGTAAATATTTGGACTGGTCTTGCTGGCACTATACACCTATGTTATGCTTTTAAAACTGTGACTTGTCCTCTTCCACCCACTTGTGGCCAAGACAGTTTTGCCTACATTTTTTCCCCAGTCACATGTATTCTGAATTTTTTTGGCATCGCTGCACGACAGTTCAGTTTGGCTCTGCGATGGAGTGTTACCAAGGCTTGCTTTCCCCCTCCCTTTAAGTAAAGGAATGAGCTGGAATACGTGCTCTACTTTGCTGTCTTGGTGAGAGAGGAGGAGGGTTAGAAAGGAACCCGGAAAGTTCTTTGCCCATGCATGTGGCTGGCGCTCCTATAGAAAGTTGAAATTCAATGGAAGAGCGCCCTGGTGGCCTTCATTATAAAGACATATACCCAAAACTCTTCCAAGTTGCTTAAGGGCAGCACTTCAGTTGTGGAGGGGACAAAGGCACTTGCTTTGAAGCTGTATTTGTTCCACAAATGTGCCTTTTCACTTTGATTGTATGTTTATTTGGGGAGAATGATGGGGTTTGTGGATAGGATTAAAGACCTAGAGATCTCCCCTCCCCACCACTACCACTGCAAAATCCCTTCCTTCTGCCCCACATTTGGCCATCACAAAAATCTCCTGACATTTATTTATAAGGTATTTGAACTATGAAAGTGCAATATATGTTTACACACTGTGTATTTTTTTCCCCTTTGGTCCTTCATTGAGCATATGAATGGCAAGCAGAAAGAACTTATCTTAAAAAATCAGCAGGGTAGCACTAGTTGGAATGTAATTTTACAAAATCTGGCCATCTTTCAACAAGAGTGGGTGGATTTTTAGCGCTACAAATGTTTGTGTATTATGAAGTATTTGCCATGGTGACAAAGCTGGGAGAAACATCCCATTAGCCACAGACGGGCTACAGATTGTTCTGATTATCCATGTCCAAAACTCAGTCTGGCTACGGCTTTGTGTTATTTTCAGTATTTATAAGGGCTCCGTTTTTTTTTTTTTTTTTTTCACCCCATGCACTAACCTACAACTTAGCCAATATGGATGTACGTAGGCATTTAATTTAAAGTCCTCTTTAAACATGTTCTTAGGGCTTGCTCATATAACCCACATGTGGATTATGTGTGTGTCATCATTACATTGAGAGTGGATGTGTTTATAGTGTTAAAAATAATAGCTCCGAAAGAATGAAAGATTTGTGAGAAGCATCCTGGAGCACTTATTAAAAATAAGGGGGGGGGGGGGGTCATGGAGAGAGAATGCAAACAAGAAGCAGTGAAGTGTCTGCCCTAATTTATTTGCAGGGATTTCTGACTATCGATTTCAGTTTTAAAAGTTATAACCTCTGTTTTTAAAAGTTACTTTTATCTCAGGTACATGGGGAGAAATGTGAATTACAAATAGCCAACAGAAAATATGCCCCTGCATGTTAAGAATCCACATTTTCCCTCTTCCAAACATTTCCCTGCTAAGAAAAACATGGGAAAAATTTTAATGACTCCTCTTGCCCCTATTTTTGGGGAGAACATTTATAAGCAAATGGTGTTTTATGTAGTAGAATGAATCGCCATGCAATAAAACCTAGTACCAGACAGAGAATTGCTTTGAAGTTACTCATGGCTGTGCCATGTAGAAGGCAGGCAGGAGAAGAAGAAAAGGTAGACCTAAAAAAAAAAAGAAAGAAAGAAACTCCTTAAGGTCATATAAAGGTTAAAGAAAATAGGTCACAGAAAATTAATCCTTATCATCTTAGTAGCATTGCTGCTAAATTAAACTGCAGTGGAAGCTGGAACAGCCTGAAAATTTAGTGAAAAGACTTTACACAATTAATTCTGCAACTGCCACATCCCAAACTTTTTCTCAGTTTTGTGGGTGACTTTTAGTGGAAGTGACATTGATGTTTCTTTCTCACATAACCAAGGAAGAAATTCTAATTCACTTATTTATCAGTCTTTCATTCAGGGCAGGCAGTGTAGCAGATCATTTCACTAAACAGGACTGAGGAGAGACATTTTAATGAGGAAATAAAATGCCTGTTACAGGTATTTTGTGCAAATAAAGTTTTGCTGACTCCTTCTAAAAATTGTGCTTTCTGCATTCATTTTGAAAAGTACTAATTCAAGTGCACATCTGTGCAAATTGCACAGTTGTTTCAATAAAATATGATAAAGTTTTCATATTCCCTAAATATGCTGTGTTCAAAAGTGGATCTACCAACACGTTACATAATTTTGGAAAAGGCGAATTAGAGAAACTTAGTTTCACAAGATCAAAGGGTTCTTAAGTCTTATTTCTAGGGTATTGACTATGTATTAAACATTTCTAATAATCCTATTTCCAAGGTTAGTCTGTTTTGAGGTATGATCCTAATATCAGTTATGTTTGTTCTTGGCAATAAACAAGCTAGTTATGGTTGGGAATATGCATTGAAGACTTCAGCACACATGCGGCCCAGGTTCCTAACACAGCTAAACAATTTCAATGGCCAAGGTATAGAGAGTTAGAATGGGACATGGGCATCGTGGGCAGTATTTTACTTAATAGTTGGCCTTCATCGTTTATTTCTAGCCCACATTTGCTTCAGAGTTCACGTTTGGCACTTTCCAAAAGACAATCTGGATCCCTGCCTTCCAAACTTGAGCTAAGATATTCGTTGGGGATTTCTCTGTCATATTTTGCTCATGACTAAATCAAACTAGACAGACATAAAAGGCCAAATTCCTGACACATCTCTTATAACGGCAAATTTTCATATTTAAAGAATGCCCGGCACATATTTGTGTTTCAATGGAGCCCTACACATCTGTTACTTATTTTGGAGCAGCCTCTATCACATATGCAAAAGTCTTTTGCAGATAAATTACTGCATTTCAAGCTAAAATTACATATAAAGGATTTCATTCTTTAGAAGAAGATTCTTTACACAGTTATCACAAAAGGATCATGTGGGTTCCCCACAAAGGAGTTAGGCATCACACTGTGTGTGCATAAATGTGTGATCAGTTACTGGAGTCGTTGCTATCATAATAGTATGCATGCTTCTTTATTTGAAGACACAGATGCACAGCAACATCCATTGAGGGTCTAGACAAACAAAAGCCTCCTATTTGCCTTACAACTGGGAGCCTAGGATTTCTAGGTTCCTATTTGGAAAATGCATTGTGTACCCACTTCATCCCACAACTTCTCTCCCAAAGCCCAGAGAGTCAGCAGGAAGATACGTGCAAGAATACTTGCTCTGTATTTGCATTTTCCACATACCAGCTTCTTTGCCCCTCCTTCCCACTTGGTTAAGTAGAGCACTAGACACATACCACCCAAAGACCAGCTTTTCAAATCTGGACAGTTTTAAAATCCTGGAGGGTATGGCAGCACTAGAGGACCCTTCCATCCCTTCTCTCTGCTCCCATGGGAAGAGGAGTGACTTATCTGAGACTGGATACAAAACCATACTCCCTATCAGAGACCCAGCCTCTTGGAAGTTCCTTGGACCTGACTCCCCACAAACAAACCACATTCCCCTTTTTGCTTCCTGCTGCCTTGTCTGCACTAACCAGAGAAGCTGCTCTGCTTACCGCCAGGCAAGGCCAATTCAGGGGGAAATAAAGCTCACTGGCCTCAGGTTCAAGCCCCATTCTCCAATCTATTACTAGCAAGAAAGCCTATTTTTGATTCACTATCTGACTGCTTTTATTTAGTTACCTACCTCAAATTCAGAGAGGAGAAGAGGTAAGTTGTCGGGGAGCTTGCAAACAACAACTGCCCTTGATAGCAGTTAACTTACTGTATTTTAATGTTTGCTTGGTCATATAACTTCTAGCTAGAATATAAGCAACTTGACAGCAAGCCCTGTCTCTTTTCATCTTTGTAAACCCTGGCTTAACACATAGTATTACGCCACAGTTAAACCAATGTCATTTGCACCTAATAGAATAGTAATGATAACCTAGTGTTAAGAGATTTCATTCAAGCAATTATATCAGCTGTATTAATAGATATAAAATAATTATCTGGGAAAAAGTGCCATATTGTTTGACTGATTTAATCTAATGGCTATTAGAAGGACTGAAGTGGGGGGATTAACCTCCCCTCCTGCTTACCCCCACCCCACTACCTAATTTCCTTCTACCACATACACACTATTCTAATTTAGAGAATGCTATAATTTTCAACTAACTATTGTGGATACTGAGTAAATAATAAGGTACTGAGTATGTAAATATCACATATATCAGTACTCTCTAGTCTTTTCTTGAAGAATAACACTTTGTTATTTCCCTAAAGTGTTTTCAATTATTTTAGACCCAAGGACTAAGCTGGGAGGTGCTTCCCTGTTTTTGCCCTCACAGAAAGAAGGGAGGCCCCAGGAGCAAGATGATATGGACCTCTGAAAACCTTCACAATCCTGGTAGAATCTCCTGAAGTTACACACACAAGCTTGAAAATATTCTCGACATAAAATCTGAGTCACGCTGAACACTTTTCCCATAAGTATATGTGGCTTTCAGAGGGCTGTTTCAAGTAAGTTGTTGTTCTTAGTAATAAGCATTAAATTGTCATAACCAAACTAGAAAACTTAATTTTAGAGTCACTTTAAGACAAACAGGCCCCCATGAAGGGAACCAAACCAACATGGATTATGATATCCAGAGAGAGGGCTGAGCAGCTGTGAATGAACAATTCCTATTTTTTGTTTCAGCTACCCAGGGATGAATCTCTGTCACCTATTTTGTTGTTACTGTCATTGCCTTGAGGGGTTACACAGTTTCTGATAACAGGTTGTTATGGTCAAGTCCTTGCATCATTACACCTGTGATGCCCATGTTCTCTCTCAGATAATTGGAGTAAATAACATTTTTTTCTTGCTGAAAGAGACTACTAAATAAACCTTAAAAACCATTCACAGCACCAATACTTTCTCTTGTGTATTCTGACCCATTAACTTGACTAAATCCACTAAACTAATCCACTAATGTAGTTAACTAAATCAAATCACTTCAAATAACTTGTCTCTCATCCTCTTCTTTATTAAAAGCAAGCATGGGTTTAGTCATACATCTTCTTGGGTAGAAGAAACGATTGAGGGAGTAGAGGTGTTTACCTAAGGTCTGGTTTAGTGGTGGGGCAGGGGAGGGTGGATCATGGAAGAGGCAGTAATAGAATACAGATGGTCCCTGTCTTAACAATGATTTGACTTAATGATTTTTCAACTTTAAGATGGTGCAAAAATGATAAGTATTCAGTAGAAACCATACTTTGAATTGTGAATCTTGATTTTTTCCAGGGCTAGCGATATGTGGTACAATACTCTTGTGGTACTGGGCAGTGGCAGCTCCAAAGCAGCCCCACGATCAAGAGGATAAACCACCCATACATTTACAAGCATTCAGTTTTACACTTTTGGTATATATTCAATAAAGTACATGAGATGGTCAACATTTTATTATAAAATAAGCTTTGTGTTAGATGATTTTGCCAAACTGTTAGCTAATGTAAATGTTCAGAGCACATTTATGGTAGGTGAGTCTCAGCTATGATGTTACGGGTAGTAAATGCACTTTCAACTTATATTTTCAACTTATGATGGGTTTATGGGGACATAACCCTATCTAAGCTAAGGAAGATCTGTAGAAGGCTTTGGAGACTGAAGAAGATGAATGAGATTGGCCAAAGACTGAGAGGAAGACGGGAGGGACAGTCAGTGAGAGGAGGCAGGGAACACTGGGAATGTGACCTATTGTTATCGGGAGGATGTAGGGTTGGCTGGCACTGATGTTCCATATAGCATGACTTGTAGACTGTTTTGTAGCTTTTCTAGCAAACTTCCCTCCTAGGCCACCTCCATATTGAAGTGAGGTAGAACTCCAACTGAGGGAGAATAAATAACCCAACTTCTTTGGTTTTCAAAACAAGATGTCCCTTTTGCTGCCTGAGATTGAAAATATATGCATCTGGCTTTAATATAAACTATATCTAAACTCTAGACACTTGTCAGAGAGCTTAACCTAGCCCACTGTGTGCAATTTTCTTGTATTTTACCTTGAGTTGTTTTCAGGAGTAAGTAGGATATAAATTATAAATAACACAAACTTAAAGAACAAACCCTTCAGCTCCAGGGTTGACAGCACTATTAGATATCCCAGGATCAGAAAGAAAATTTGTTTGTACTTTCTTTGTTCTGTTTAACCAGGCAAGAACCTGTTGTCTATTTTAGAAAGATTTTTTATCCACAATCTTACCTTAAAATGTAAAAGTGTTGGTGTGAAAAAGAATTGGCTCCAGTTATCTGGAAAACGTGTATATGTGGAACTCCTCATTCCCCAGCAATGTCAACCAAATGATGTGTCGTTACAAAAAGCATTGATGCATAACATCAGAGACAGTTGGACCCACCACATTTCATCACACGTCTGCTAGCATTCCACGAGACCTTGTTCTGCCTTCTTTACCACTGCTGCAAGAGCCGAATGAAATATCCGGAGCTACCCCTGCCAATTAAATGGATAATATTTTGATTTTTGAATCTCTGTTAGAAATTAATGCATGGCTACATGGCAAAGGAAAAGGAAGCAATAGGGGGAAAGCCTAGGCACATCATGACACTATCGTTTTATATAAAAGTACTTACATTTTAAAATAGACCTCAATGAGTCATTAGAGGAAAGATACTGTACCTTTGTATTACAGTGTTACTGCCCTTAATGCTGAATGTCTTCAGCAGCAGCAGAAAGGGAGGGAGAAGCTAGCATTGCTCTTCACTGACCTCTCAGGCATTATTCAAGACCATGGCCGCATCATGCAGATGTTTAATCAGTCCCTGAAAATTGTCAGCAAGAGGCAGTTAGAGGCAGCATTCTTCATTTATTACTGGCATTGCCATAATAGCACTTAAGAAATATAGACGGGCACACTAATCCCCTGTCCTTCAGCTAGGCGACTACGAATTCTCACTCCATCAGCAAAATGTTTCTGCCCAAATCAAGATATAAAGTCCTGAAGACCATTTCATTTGAGAAAATGTGAAAAAGGACTAAATGATGGGCACAAAACCTTGAAATTGTTGATGGGGGTTGGCTTACAAAGGGCTTTTGCTGACCCTCAGATTGTTAAATGTCCCCTTTTCTGATGATAAAATAACAAAGCTCCCTATAATCATCACCTCAATATTTTTTTCTAATCTGTCCAGGAGACCTAATCCAGACCACCACGGAAACCATCCAGACGGAGAGGCTCAGGTTCCAAATCACAGGACCTCTCCTTATCATGTCCGTGTTGTGGGTTCAAGTAGGTCTCTGGACAGCCATGTCAGATGAGGACACAGTGGAAGGGCAAGGCTGCATAAAAAATAGAGTTTTGCAATCCAGAGAGGCTTGTTGACCATAAATTTAGACAAGTCACTTAAGAACAAGGAGAACATACAAACTGCTTTGTCTACACGGCTACTGTCCCAGAATAATTGTAAACAACGCCTCGCTACTCTGAAATGTCCCAGTTTGGGTTCTGCATTATCAGGGAACACCATCATTAGAGACACCATTTATAAAAATGACCTTCTAACTGAAAAATGTATACAAAAAATTTTATAGAAACACTATGTAGATAGCTAAAATAGGTTCTGTTCACTAAAAAGCCAGCTCTGGTAAATTGGCAATGGAAGGTAGAATATTAGAAAAATGTTAACCCTTTTAAAATTGCTATCTTAGTTTCTTCATCTGTGGGTTGGCAATAGTGGTAGTAGTAAGGAAGTTGTGTGTGTGTGTATGAAATTATTAATACCTTCTAAAAGGATTTAGAAACTCTAAGTAACATTTTATACAAAGTAGTATTATTACAACTTGTTGTAATCGATTAAAAAGGGCTTTTTTAAATTGAAGTATTGTCGATTTATAATGTTGTGTTAGTCTCTGGTATACAGCGTACAGCATAATGATTCAGTTACACACATATATACCCATATATTCTTTCTCATTACATGTTATTACAAAATATTGAATATAGTTCCCAGTGCTGTACTATAGGCTTTGTTGTTTAGCTACTTAATATATAGTAGTTAGTATCTGCAAATCCCAAATCCTCAATTTATCCCTCCCCATTTCCCCCCAGTAACCAAAAGTTTGTTTTCTATGTCTGTGAGTCTATTTCTGTTTTGTAAATAAGTTCATCTGTGTAAAATTTTTTTAGATTCCACATATAAGTGATATCATGAGATATTTATTTGTCTTTCTCTTTCTGGCTTACTTTACTTAATATGCTAATCTCTAAGTCCATCCATGTTACTGCAAATGGCATTATTTCATTCTTTCTATGGCTGAGTAATATTCCATTGCATATATATACCACAACTTCTTTATCCAGTCATCAATCTGTTGATGGACTTTGAGATTGCTTCCATGTCTCAGCTATTGTAAATAGCGCTGCTATGAACATTGAGGTGCATGTATTTTTTCAAATTAGAGTTTCCTCCAGATATATGCCCAGGAGCGGGATTTTAAAAGGTTTACAATGCATTTGACAAGGCTTGAGGCAGGAGATGCATTTCTGAATGACTGTCAGACACTATCTTCTGTCCCAGGAAGAATGTGTGGGACAGAACATACACACACACACACGTGCACACTCCCGATGAAACCAGACCCCAACAAGTATATCAGGGCACAATGAGAAACTCGAAGTTTTGTGTTTTTGTCCTTTACTTGAGAGAATGCCGCTGGTCTGGTGGAGCATTTTTGTCTTGGGAAATTGTGGCCAGGCAGAGGAAACTCAATAGTGTTTAATTCCTTACAGAGAGCTCCTTGCTTTTCCCTGGAGAGAGGGCCTGGAGAGTTAGTTGTCCTACCAGATTGGTTGGGAGTGAAGGGTCCACAGTGGGTGCCTTTGGAGCCTGGAAGCAAAGCATGGATGCTACTCCTGGAAGCAGAGCTGTGCGATGGTGAGCCTTTGGCTGTTTCAGAGTCCTGCTGGGGTCTCTTTAACATCCCCTGGTCACTCTCTAAATCACACCTAGCATGGAAACCACTTCACCACCCTCATTTTATTTCTCCCTTTTTTGTCTATTGCTGAAAAACGCATGAAAAACCTGTGAAGTATAACATAAGAGGGCCTCCGATGATGGTGATTTTGTTCCTCTTCATTCAAGAGGTAGGAGTGAGCCCAGAAAAGGGTAACAGGAGACCAGGAGGTGGAGGCCCCATTTATTTCCTGGTAATGGCTCCAGCCTGAGTTGCCTTGTATCCACTTAGACCCACACAACAAGTTCACTCTGGAAATCTCTTCAGCTTGGCTGCGTGCAGATGTAATCGGACCTGCTCTGGGCAGCCCTAATTGCAAACACATTTCTCTCTCTCCGCGGCCATTCCTAAGCAGGCAGTGGTCAGGGCCTTGCCAGGGTTTTCTGGCATCTTTTGCCTGCTTTGTTTCCAAATCTGCATTTTTCTATGAGAAAAGATGTACGAGAGATTGTAAACAGGATAATTATATGGCAATATGATTTCCAATGCAGGCTTTCCTTGTGGATTATTTCAAATGTGTAGGGGTTTGTTTTGGTGTGTTTTTTTCCACTCTGCGTGTGAGTCAGGGAGATGAAATGCTGTTTTGAAAGCACAAGTATATGGATCCACTAGAAACCTCCTACGATGTTAAGACGTTTTATGAAAGATTATTGGGAGGAACCACAAACAAAAGAGGAGAGAAGGGAGGAAAGAGTAGGTACACAGACTCTGACGTCTGGCTCACATCGCCGTGGACGTGGGGGCTGGACAGTGTGTCCTCTCCTTTCCAGAACAGCCTGGAGAAGTAAGAAAACACGCAACAGCTGCAAGTCCAGAATGTTACAAAGTTACAAAGTTATCTTGCCAGAGGGTGGTGGGTAGGTGGGGTGGGGGGTGCTGAATATGATGATTCTTTAAAAGGACACATCCTCCTGTCTGTCCCTTATGCCCCCACTAAACTTTCCTCTGCAGTTTGCACAGTCCAATGACATTACTCATCCCAGGTAATGTCAAACACATGCTCAGCCTCCGTGTTGCCTGCATAGACACAGCACATTGGTTTATTTGGGTACATGAAATCATATGATTTGTGGAAGTTTGAGGGAAGCGGCATATCAGGGCCCCCATGGACAGCCATGCAGGCTGTGGGACCCAACCCCAGGCTGCACTGGGCACGTGGACTCTGGCGTGGCTGATGCCCCTGGAGCTCCATGGCAAAGATGCCCTGGGATGATCCGCCTTTTTTTCACTGATGGTTTGTCTTCTGTGCCAGGTTCACAGCCTGGCATATATTAGGTGCTCAATACATATTTAAAAAATTGCTAATCTGCCACCAGAGGATTGAGCTTGTTAGTAATTGAAGTACCTCTGAAAAACAAACTGTTGGTTCATTCCCGCAACAGCCAGGGGTTCAAGGACAAAGAAAGCACCATCCTGCTCTCAGTAAGCTATAGTTGAATGAGAAAACCCCATGTACAGACGTTGTGTGAACACACGGGGAGCACAGAGGAGAATCAGGAAAGGTTTCACACAGCGGACGATCTAGGCAAAGCACACTTGGCAGTCTACAGTCCCAAATGGCACAGAAAACAATGCCAATATCTGATCTCAGTCATTTCCTTCATTTTCCGGAAGAGGGGGAGACAGCAACTTCAGATGTATTAGTACCTCGACTAGTTTTTAATAACAGAAACTACCATGATGTTCCTGTGTGTCTCATTCAAACATAACAAGTTCTCTTTCTGAAGAATTCTTCCTTCAGATACTGTGCAACAGCCTCCTGCAAAAAAGTCAGGCAATCCAAGGTGTATGCTTATTAGTTGAGTGGCCTTGACAACATTACTTTTCATGTGTGGTGATCCCTGAACTCTAAAATGGGGTAGTAAATGTCAAGTGCCCATAAATGCCATTCCCTCTCTCATGGTCCCCACCTGAAGGTACCCTTGGCATGTGGAATTTTTTGTAAATAACCTACTTGGAGAATGGTTGGTAATCATCACATGCAAACAAACAGCTGCAAAAATTCTTAGATGGCTAATAGCTTGCCTCTTATTCTTCTCAAACCTCAACAATAGCACAATAGCTCTTTTTCAACAGCTTCCTGAGGGAGGCATGGAGTGAGACTCTAAAACATCAACCGGGAATGTCAATGGTTTACCATTATCTTTTCCAAAGGAGGAGACTCTTAATACTATCAATGACCACCTCAGCAACTACCAACTGATAATGCAAATTTTTGCAACCAGAAGTACTCTTTAGGCATTCCATTTTTAACATTAGTAAGGTAAATGAACTCTTTCACAGAGTTTTTAAAATTAGGTATATTCAATAAGTTGATTTTTTTCATGACTCCAAATTATATCTTCATTTTAAAAGTTCTTGACTACTGTCTAATTTCGCTCTAGGAACAATTTAAAAATTGCTGAAAAGAGTTTCAGGAAAGTACGTTTGAAGGAACCACTTGAAAGATGTTTAGCAATCTCCATCATTCACAAAAGTAGAGGCAATAAGAAAACTCAGATCAATGACATTTTAGTTGAATCTCAAGTCTCATTTACAGCAGTTCAGTTGAATTTACTTCAGCTTTCTTCCTGGAAGACTTTTCTCATGGCTGCTAAGTAACATATTCCCTTTCTTAGTCTGATGGTTGTGTTATTAATTATCATCAATATCCCCCCACCCCCGCCAAGTAAAACAGAATAGGAAAATAAATTAGAACCTTATGTAATTAGACCCTAGCTAATACATTGACTTAATAGCTCAGCTATTGTTAATTCTAGATTATCCATCTGTAGATAATGCATAAGACAATAATAATAGAGCATTTATTGTGTGTCATTTGCTTTAGTAGGTACTGAGAAATAAAGGCAAAGCTATCTGAAGACACTTTTTTTTCACTACTATATCTATCCTCAGCACCTAGGATAGCAGCTAGTACATTGTTGGGTCTCAATAAATGTTTGTTGACTGAATAAAAGACCAAAGAAAGGACAACCTGGATCTTTCCATGTGCTCACAGTCTAGTGGGGAAATTGACATATACCCCATTAATTAAATACCTCACTGCCCATCATGGTCTCTTTCCAACCCCTCTTCGTGATCTCTAGACTTTCTTTCAGGCACCTTATAAAATCATTTTTTAATTCCAGAGTAAAATGGAAAAAGAGTTAAAGTGAAAAAGGCTTGGCTTTTAGTTTCTGTTTCACTGCTAGCTGTGTGAGTTCAGACAAATTATTTACGAACTTTAAACTTTAGTCTTTGAGTTATCAAATGGAGGTAATAGTACATGCCATGTAGGGCAGTCTGGAGAGTTAAATGACATTGTATAAAACCCCTAACCAGGGTTTATCACACACTAATTACTTAACTAACTCAATTCCCCACATGTATGCCTCTCTTTCTTCCTCCCTAAGCTTCCTCCCCTAGGCTGCATTCACCTTTCCTAGGGATCATTGTCTTGCTAAGCACTCTAAGCCAGTGGTTCCCCACCCTGGCTGACCTCAGAAGCACTGGGTTCAGCCCAGAACTATGGAATGAGATTGTCTTGAGCAGGTCTGAAAACCCCTGGAGTCTCACTCTCATCCCAGCTGACTGACCAGCTGTCTGGGAACCAGTACTCTCCATCAGACAAATGAAGGATGAAATGAAATGGTTCTCAAACTTGAGTGCTTCAGAATTAACCAGAGGGCTTGTTAAACTATCAGTTGCTGGGTCTAACTCCCAGAGTTTCTGATTCAGTAGGCATGGAGTGTGGCCTAAGAATCTGCATTTCTAACAATTCCCCAGGGGATGCAGATGTTTCTGATGCAAGGACCACACTTTGAGGTCTTATTTAAGGTCTTGCTGCTCATAGTGTCATCTGCTGACCAGCAGCGTCAGCATCTCCAGGGAGCACCTTAAAAATGCAGATCCTCACTCCCCATCCCAGGTTGACATTAAGGTTTAAGAAGCACAGATTGAGGGAAGAGTTACATTTACAGAGAGCTTTAAAATGTAGGTTCTTGGGCTGCATATACTAATGGTTCTGCTAGAGTCCAGGAATCTGCATTTTAATAAGCTCCCCATGGCATTCTGATGTGTGCAGTTCCTGAACCACACCTAGAAAAGCACTGCTCGAGAGCTTTGCTGTGGCCGTTTGTTAGCTGCAGAGTCAGTAATGGTGCTTGCTACTGAATATGCTGCATTGAGCCTGGCCAGCGTTGCTAGGTGTCTTGTTGTAACAAGGGTCCTACCAACCAGACAATCACATTGTACTTATTTTTTTCTACATATCAGTCAGAGAGATTATCTGTGCTCCCCAGCAATCTAATCATGGCCTGTTAGAATAAGATAAGGATTGAATTGGATTCATTCTGAAGACATATATTTGAAGAATGTCTGAAATCATGACTTATACCCATTAGTCAAGGCTGTTTTGATTCTAACAGAAATCCACTCTATCTGGCAAGCACACACGCACAGAATGAAAAGGTGAGTCTTCTAGAAAGATACAAGGTATCTAACAAAAACAAAGGAAGGCAGTGCAATTGGACTTCATCTCTTGATGGTCTAGAATTGAGATTATTCTCTGTAGCAGACTATATTTTCCAAAATTGCCATGGCAATATTCCTGAATGTTACCACTCCTACACCAAGAGTTGTCCCTTCTTTTGAAACTGCTTGGGCCTTTGTGACTGCCTCAAATGACAGAGGACCATGGTGGAAGAGTGCCATGACTTGAGAAGCAAAGCCGTGTCACAGAAGGTGAGGTGGCTTCCACCTGGCGCTCTCTTGTGGAATTTGCCTCTCTTATGCTGAGCCTCGATGTAAGAAGTCCAGATCTCCTGAATCTGCTTATGTGGGAGAGATCATTTCAAAATGCCACGTGGAGATAGAGATGCCGAAGGAAGCCCAGTTCATAGCTGTTTGAGTCTTCCCAACCCAGAAGCCAGACAACGTGAGACAGCAGTCCTTAGGATGATTCCAAGGATACTGTCTGACTGCAACCACATGAGGAATTCCAAGAACCACCAGCTAACCCCAGAACTGCTAGAGATATGAATAATTGATTGTTGTTGCTTTATACCATGAGGTGCCAATAGTAATGGGAGTGCTCTCACTGTTCGTCTAGAGCTCTGTGATTCTGCCCCTCTGTTTCTCTTTGTGCATCTGCTTTAGTCTCCCCATTCTGTCTACAGATCAGGCTCATACATCTGTTTAGGTATACAAAACAATATGGCTGTCAGGTCAGACCACATGCCTTACAGAATTGCTTCTTAAGCTTTAATGTGCATAGTAATCACCTAGAAATTTTGTTAAAATTCAGATTCTGATTCAGTAGTTCTAGGGGGGACCTAGAAGTCTGCATTTCTAATAAGCTCCCAGGTGTGATGTTGTTACTGATCTGTGGACCACCTGACTTTGCCATTTGCTCACTCACTCTCTCTCTCCCCCTCTAATTATCTTGAATCATTTGAAAGCAAACTACAAACCTCGTGATAGTTTACCGTAGATCCTTTGCATAATTCTTCCAAGAAAAAGAACATTCTTCTATATAATAAGGATTTTACTACTTATGCCAGAAACTTAATTTATTTTTTAAAAAGCCTTATCTAAAATATAACACATATTCAAATTTTCTCATTTGTCTCAAAAATATCTTTCAGAGGAGTTTTTTTCCACCTTTGATCCAAGAGTCAATCATGGATCATGTATCTTTGATATCCTATACTCTAGTATAGTTGTTCCACCTTTTCTTGAAATGCCTTTGATATTCTTGGAGAGTCCAAGCTAGGTGTCTACTAAAATGCCCCATAATCCAGATTTGATTGCTTCCTCATGAATAGACTCAAGTTTTACATTTATTAAAAATACTTCTTAGCTACCAAGGATCTATGTCACATTATAACACATCAGGAGACTCATAATATCATTTTGCCCCTTTTCTGGTGACTAGGTTGGATCACTTAGTTATGGCGATCCTTAGTTATGGTGATATCTTGTGTTCTTTTTTAAGTACAAAGAATTTTTTTTCAAAAGAGGCCCAAACTGATTTCCTTTTTCATCTTATTGGCTAGAACAGATCATATGGTCACCACTAACACACTCATTGACAAGGAGAAGAATATCTTATGACTGGCTTAGGTCAACATGATTCCATCCCTGGGGATGAGGAGCAACCCAGCCTCCCTGGAGGTGGAGATTGTTAACCAGTGGGTGAATTGACAAACGAAGGGAGTTATTAGCCTGGAAGAATGGCATTTGGGTAGACAACCAAGAGTGTGTGCCACACTTACCTGATATTACAGAGCTAGTTAGAAGAACTGCTCTCCGATTCCTAGTTCAACATTGCATGCCGCCTCCTCCGGAGATTAAGGATTTATTGCTTATAAAATACCTTATAGGTCTCTTGTGAGAAATCTAATATTTATTTTCTCTGTAAGATAAAAACAGAAATTTATTTTTTCTTACTTTCTTCTCAGCTTGTCTTAATCCATGACTCTTCACAGTGTGATAATGATATAGCCATACATATGCTCTGCAGAAAAAAAACACATTTTTTCCTTATAAAATGGGCCAATAAGTTACACACAGAATAAGTTCATGAAATGTAAATAGTATAATTTAAAATCATTTTGCACTCTATTATTCTTTTAAGAAGTTCTAGAGATGGAAAATCAAAAAGAGCTATAATTCTATCAGGAGAAGAAGCCAAAATTGTGGATGCTTTTATAAAGTTTATCAGGATCATTAATAATGATCATCCAAACTTCTGGCATCTGCAGAATTGGGTTGGATATTTGCAAAATGTAGTTTTCTTATGAGAATTCTGGCATTTTGGAATATTGCTCCAGCTGGAAACTAGATATGAAAAACATTAAGCTGATTCTGGATCTCAGAAAAGATTTAATTTAATTCTGAAAATCAAATGTAGTGTCTTGGGCTAGGTACAAGGGCCACTGGTTGTGCCATCCAAGTGATACCGTCTTCCAGCTGTAGTAATCTATTGCTCTTTGCCTTCAAAGAAAGTAGGCTAGGCAACTCTCCACACCTTATGATTTAGAGGGTTCAAAGACGGCTCTTTTAATAGCTTGTACCAGTCCCTAAAAGCTTTATCATAAGTCTTAAAGTCATTCCACACCCCACTTCCAGCAAAGATCTCTACCCTCACCTAAACCCATCCTCCCTGGGCCAAAGCGATTTCCTCTCTCTTTTTATCTATATAATGGGCCCAAAGTCAACTCTACATAAGCCTGAGTCACAGTTACCTTTCCCATCTCTCTGAAGTATGAGCGAATATTTTATAGCAATAGAACTTCAGCTTCTATTGAAAGCTAAGTGCGTAGAGGCCCAGGCAGCCATGTGTAGAATGGGCTTTAGGTGGAGGAGAGGAGTAGAGGTGTGTGGGGAGAAGAAGAAGGAAGAATACTGAAGGCAGCCTTTACCTGCTTTACAAATTTGCCAAAACCGGGCTTCCATTTTTAGAGCTCACCACCCTTTCTGTTTTCAATAACCCTGACCTCGACTGTTGTGAACCCTTTCTTTCTTTGTTGTAATCTTGACTCCAGTAGAATGGTGCTTGTGATTTATCTAACCTTGTTTCACCCTGAAACAAAAAAACAGGAGATGGCCAAATACCACAGAGGACTGTGGGGTTATTTTTGTATGGGCACCAGACAAGATTTCCACATAGATTTGTCATCTCTCCCATACAATGAATGGGTTTTTAAAACGTGGAGAGATTTCTCAAAACTATTATTCCAGCTATTTTGTTCTTTGGCATTTACCCATATACCCCAAGAGAGGTAGATATGAAAAAAAAAAAACAGTATTTGACCATGTAGCTATAGTTACAGGCCACAGACTGCCAAGGGAACAGAAATTTAAAGATGAATGTAATATGCAACTTTGCCCTGATTCTGTCTCCCTGGATAAACTCTGCTCACCACTTAAATCTAAGTGTTTCCCAGCCCTAGATAATTGACAGGCAGTGGGAGAAGGTAATATCAAGTAGAAATTGAACACTGAATAAAAAAGCAACTCCTTTCCAAGAAAAATTCCATTTTATTGTGAAATGAGAAAAATGCCCCTTTCTTTTGTTTAGATAAATTCCAATAGTGTTTGTGCTGATTTCTCCGCAGGGAGAAAAAGAGACTTCTTGAAAAGCCATTGATACAAAAAGACTCAAGTTCAATTTGGTTTCATTCTGCAGGTTTGAAGTAAAACAATTCTTTGTGAGGATTTATAAATAAGATATTCATTAATTAAGCTTTACAATATCGCTTTGAAGTGAACACTACTGAATCCATTTAACCAGTGATGAGATTCTGGCAGAGAAATTGAGCAATTAGACTTGTTCAGTAAAGCATTTAAAAGCCTAGAAAAAGAATCCAGGAATTTCCAATGCCTCGTCCTCCATACTGAATCCTCCTCAGTTTTAGAATCAGATATTCAGCGTGTAATTGAAGTAAAGGACTTCTACTGTGACCGAGGTAGAACTGTAAGTATAACCTAGACGGACTGTTTATAGTACCAGTATTTCGCATTTGGAATAGCTGTCTAATACACATCACATCTGGAAGAAGAGGTTCTGGGAAGTCCATGAGTGCGTTCAGAGGCCTTTCACAGAGCTGAACATCTGTCCTGACCTCTTCTCCAGTTCTGAGACTACCTCAGTCCACCATATCAGGGCAGCTGCTAGACAGTTCTGATACGCATGGCCCTAAAGCATCTCAGACATCAAAGGCTTTTCCCCAAGGTCAGCCTAGTGCTCTAACTCTGATGTCACTCTGCCTGCCTCTGAATTCTTTCTTTTCACACCCCACCGACATCCACATATGTCAACTCACTCTTGGTCCCAAAGTCCAGCCGTTTTTTTTTGTTGCCATGTCCCTTTCAGTCTTATTCAGGACCTGATTATAGTTCTTTGTAATCTCTTCTTCAGCACGGCTTTCCTCCCTGTCTGTCGTTCTGTCTATTGCAAAGATGTCTTTCATTTTGTCATGAAGAACACCTTCACTGCCTGCCCATCACCCTTTGGTCCAAGTCACTTTTCCACTTGAGCTTCAGGGTCTTCTCCCCTGATGTCCAGGACCCCTTATTCTCATCTCTTACTCAGGCAAGCAAGGCCTCTCCGAGTGTCCAGTGGCACAGCCATCTTTCTTTCACTTCTGTACCATTGCTACTGTGACACATCCCTCAGATTTCTTTTTGTGTGTCTTCAAGATCACTGCATCTATTGACCTTTAATTGATCTTGATGCCCCACTTCCTGTCCATGCTTTCCTTGTACAACTTTGCACAATGATTCAATAAGTATTTATTGCAATGTCCTATGTACAAAGCATTGTATGTAGTAAGGAAGATCCAAGGATAATTTAGATACATCCTGAACTTGAGGACCTTCCTGTCTTGTAGAGAGGTCAGACAGGGACAACAAATAATTCCAGTACACAGAAAGTATTACACACCACTAACATGATACTGATAAGGTGATATTGGAGTTCAAAATCGGGAAAAATTACTTCCAAAAAAGATAAACAAGAACTGAATTGGGAAGATTTCATGGAAGAAGAAGCTTCTTAGCATAGCCTTGTAGACAGATATACCAGACAAAGAAAGCTATTTCAGGTATTAAAACAGTACCAATGAAAGCATAGAGTAGGGAGGAAACCAGGAGTAACAAGATGGGGCAACGTTCGGGCTGGCTAGAGCCTGGAGTATGTGGAAAGATGTTGGGGAAAGAAATATGGACCCAAGTGTGCAGCTTCGGGATGGTATGCCAAGGTGTGTAAACTACTGTTTTCAAGCCACTAAAGCTTGTGATGAGGAGCAAGATGATCAGAGCTGGACACGAAGACTAAGCAGGCACTGGGACAGGCACAAACAAGAAGCAAGGAGTTTCCAGAAACTATTACAACCACTGAGAACTGGAACTCAGATAGTGACACTGGAAACAGGAAGGAAGAAAGATCTAAAAATGATTCTAAAAGTAGAATCAACAGAAATTGGCAACTGGCTAAATTAGAGGATAAGAAAGACTGGGGAGGAAATTGACTCCAAAATTTTATAATAGTGCCGGTATATGGATGTACTAGGTAGATAGTTGCTCTTTTATTCAGTTAACAGATACATACTGAGCACTTACTGTGTTCCCAAAATGAGGCAAGAATTTGGAGATACAGCAGCAAATGAGATAAGTAGGCTCCTACCATGAGGGAACTGCCAATCTAAAGGAAGAGCTACATACATAAAAAAAGTGTCGGAAACAGTGTGAGAGGTGCTGGCTCAGACTACAGAGGGTGCCCAAGAAGAGGCTGGTTAAGTCACTAGCTGGATGGAAGTTATCCTCAGAGAGCAGGTTGAGGTTGTCTCAAAGCCGGCTACCCAGGACCATACGTGCAGCTTTGGAGAAGCCCTCTTCCTCTGAGAAAATTCCTCTCCCACCCTTTGGGTGTCTGCATCTTAGCCTCAATACATGGATTACACTGAATTCTTTCTTTCATTGTTCACTATTGCCCAAAAGATTTCATTTCACTTGTACTTGTATCAGCTTATGTGACCTGTGGTGGGAAAGATAGGGAACTGGCATCTTGATGCCTTGCAAGGAGTTCTAAATTCAGCCAGTAAACCAGACTTGCTCTCTGATTCTCCCACTGACCAGCAAGGTGAATGTTAACAAGTATTTGACTTCTCTTAGCCTCAGTTTTCTTATTCATAAAATGGTGATTTTTGTTAATAAAAAAATCTGCTTTACTTATATTTTGTTGTAAAAATCAAAAATAAATATAAAAGCAATTTGCAAAACAAAATATTATCAGTTGCAGAATATTACTAAGTACTTCTGTTTTAGTCAGGATTCCTACAGAAAGCAAATGGCACATTCACATTAGATCAGAGAGGAGTTTATTTACAAAGGGACTATTTTCAAAGTGCAGGCGGGGTCTGGGAAGAGAGCAGTGCTTCAGGACAAGTAACATCAGAGGAGCTGTTGCCACATCTGGGCTCAAAGGGACAAGGAGTGTGAGTCACTGTAGGATAAGAACTGGGAAAAAGAAAGTCCTATGGATTACAGAAGGCTGTCTGCCAGCAACACAGCAGGGGAAGCCCAGGAATTAAATAGCTCTGTCATGCTTCTTTCTGCTAATCAGTTTCCAAGAGCCATTGGCCAGACCCAAGCAGAATGCAGAGAAGGAGAGATCCTGGTTGATATAGTCCATCTAGATCAGCCTCTGGCGTCCGTGAGCTGGGTGGAGAAGGTATCTGGCCCAGCATCAGTGGTTATCTGTTAGTCAACTTCAGTGAACGTAAGAGTCACTGGTGGAGCTTGTTACACATGAAAATCCTATGCCCTCAGCAATATGGCATCTTACTGAGCATCCCACAGATTCAAATGCCCATGGTCGATGGACCACATTTGGAGAACACTGAAGTAGGTAGGTTAATGTCTAGCTAGGCTAATAAGTTATTTCAAAGAGCTTAATCAAGTTATTTTCCCATATGTTGGGGGGATCTTATGGGTAAGATCAGACTAACCCATTAGGGAAGAAAACATTTAATCCTCTTCCCAAGTGACCTGCATATCTTGAAGACTGATGTGTGAGCCTTGGGAGTTGCATTTTTCTAATATTTGTGCCCTGGCACAGTTCAAAAGGGCTCTAAGACCTTCCTTTGATTTCAGTGGGACCCAAATCAGCTAAGAAGAGAGACTTTGGTGCCACAATGTTATGTTTCCTTATGCATTTGTTTAAGGAAATTATACAGAGTGTCACTCCATAGGGAAGAGTTTTTCTTCTTCTTTTTTTTTTTCAGTATCCTGTTACACTGGAAATCACTGCATTTTTTCCGGCTTTGTATCTCCAGCACCAGTACACTATATAGATGATAAGGGCTCAGTAAATGTCAGTAAACATCATTTTATTACTGGAGAGAAAGGGAAAATGAATACAGTTTAAATGTATGTCATAAAGTCTAGTGTGTGTTACCAAGAAAAAAAAAGCAAAAAAACCCCAAAAAACCTTTCTTTTAAAAAGCTATCTTCTCCACTTCCACTTTAAAACCAAACCTAACAAAAGTTCAAACAGGTTTTTGAGATTGCATACAGTTGCAGGATCCTTCCAGCATACTGAGCAGGTCCCTGGGAGAGAGAAGCCTGCAGATCTCATTCTGTCACGCCTCCCAGGCTCCCACCTAATGTTTTGCACGTCTGTGTAGCTGTAATTCAAAGTAACTGAATTTTTTAGAAATGATTAGCTTGTGAAGATAATGCCACTGTGGAAATGTAGGCTTCTCTTTTTAAGAGTCTTTCTGCGTTCCTATCATATACCTGTTTTCCTGTGTGTGTAACTCAAAAATCCAATCTTAGCAACTAGATTACATGGCTTCAGACTAAGAGTAAATTTATTTCACTCCAGTGGACACTGTCCATGCCACACCTGTTCCCTGAGACAGATATTAAGCATTTCATGCACACCTACACATACTCTTGGGTCAAGAATCACAGCTGTTTGTGATTTAACTGTAACTGTAAACCCCAGTGTGAAATTGAACTAAAATAGTCAGTTATGAGACGTTAAAATAAGGACTCGTGCAGATGATCCTTTCATGGTCAGGCCTTAAAAGTGTAAAATAAAGAATGAGATAGTTATTCCATAATTTTCAAAAGTAGTGAGCACAGTTTTATTATTTTCTGAATACAAATCAAGTTATAAAGATTTCTTCTGTAGAATGAAACAACCTGTCACCACTGAAGATTTTTTTCCTGCACTTTTTTCCTACTTTTATATCAGTCGTATAGAGACAGAATTATTAGTTTCTGGAATCTTAAATGCATTCATTTAGTCTGACCTAGCCAGTGAAAGTCAGTTGTTATCTGAAAGAAAATGACCCCGAATATCAATATGTCTTTCTCTTCAACTCTCTGGCTGACTGTTTGTGATTCTGTATGGTACTGATTGTCCTCTGATGGTTTCTGTATTAGTTTGGTTGCTTTCAGCTTCAAGTAATAGGCGACCCAACTCAAAATGGCTTAAAGAATAACAGGATTTATTTTTCTCTCATCACAAAAAGTCCAAAATAAGGGAGGCTCCAGGGCTGATTAATTCAGAAGTTAAATCACATTACCAAAGACCCAGGTTCTTTCCATGTTTTCACTCTTTCATCTGAATTTCCAGACTGAAAAAAAGGACAGTGGATCAGACAGTGTTCTCCAAGAAGCAGAACTAGAAGGCTCGCTATCTAGAGAGACTTCAAATAATTGTGTTACGTGATTGTGGTAGCTGCCAAGCCCAGGCTCTGTAGGATAGGCTGGAAAAATCTCAGGCAGGAGCTGATGCTGCAGGCTTGAGGCCGAATTTCTTCTCCTCAAGGGAACAGTTTTGCTCTTAATATCTTTCAACTGATTGGAAGCCCACAGAGATTATCAAACATAACTCTCTTTACCTAAAATCAACTGGTTGTAGATGGTAACCACATCTATAAAATACTTTCACAGCAACATATAGATTAGTGTTTAACTAAATAACTGGGTATCATAGCCTAGCCAAGTTTACACATAAAACTACCACAGTTTCTTCCTCGTGCTCTTAAGAGCAAAGAAACCTTTCCCAGAGGCCCCTGCAACAGACTTCCTCTCAATTTCTGTTGGCCAGTGCTGGGATCTGTACCCTTGGTGAAAACAACCCTTTGTAAAAGAAATGAACTCAAGATTGCTTTAAACCATTTGCATTTTAGCTGAGCCATGTGGGGCAAGAGTAGGTATTAGGACTAAATTTGAGTTGTGCCATGTGGAGGAAGGGGAATGTTGTTGGTGGGTGGGCAAAAGGAGATTCTGGATCATAGCAGGAGCACAATAAATATTTGAATGAGTGAATTTGTCAGTAAATGAATGGTAATGCTGAGGATAGTGAGTTCTACTGATTTTTCTCCAAGTCTATACCCCATTCAAGAAACAACTTGAGCCAGTAAACAGTGTATATGCTGTATGCATGATGTGTGACTCTAGTTTGTGTGATATCACATTCAAATCTTTGCCACACCCTGCTAGGGATTATCACTCATAAATACTAAATGAATACTAACCATGCTCACGTGGATGAACTGAAAAAGAAAGACAGAGAAATGCTATTCTAAGTTTATAATCTATTTAATATAGTACATTAAATGCAAAAGATTTCATGTTGATGTACTTAAACTCCTAATTCTAGAACACACACCAAGATATTGTTTTTTGATAAATAAGGCTACAATTTAGAGAAATCACCTAGGAAAACAGAGAACCTCACGTGGGGACTGTGCACTTTTCCGGGGAGCATCGAGCATCAAGATATGCTCAGAAAAAAAAAATGATGCTTTTTTTTTTTACAAGATTTTTATGTTTAACTATCTACTCGGGGCTTCTTTTGATCAAAAGTCTGAGTTCACATAATACGTGATATAAGTACACACATGTGGAGATATGTTCAGAATAAATGGGATACTGATTTATCACACACAAACACACACACACACACACGTAAAATAAGTACCACCACTACACCTAGTAGTACTATTTTCTCAATACTTTAATAACCAGAGACTGGTTTTTTTCAGGGAAAATACTCAGCTGGTCAACAAAAAATTATTATTTTCCAGTTGTCAAGCTAAAATGCAACTTTATGTATTAAAAATATTATCAGAAAATTGTGAGGTGCTCCTGTGAAGAAGAGGAAGTCTGTGGCTAATATTTTCTTCTTAAGCACTTTGAAAACCACTTCCCCTTCATCTTCGTCCTCTCTGGTGGATCCTGGGCAATCTGCTGCTCTGAATTAGTCTTGTAACCCTGGCACAGTCCTTTACTCTTTCTAAGATTTAGTTGGTTTCTTTCCATGCAAAATAAGAAGAACAATAGTTTTCTGAAATGTCTTAGAAGAGTCTAGATTTCTGTTTCCAATGTCAGTTTTTTCCACTAAAATGTGATATCCTTGGGGACAGGTAAAGAAATATCCATGCCACATCAATTAAGTTTCTACCTCAAGTTTTTTTTTTTTTTTCAATTGAAGTAGTTAATTACAATGTGTCAATCTCTGGTGTACAGCACAATGTCCCAGTCATGAATATACATACATATATTCATTTTCATATTTTACCTCAAGTATATTGAAAACATTTCCTTCTACCAGCCTATCTTCTGATGGGTCACTTGAGCTCTTGCTCCAATACCACTTTTGTATTGGCTTCTATGCTTCTTCCCAGAGGAGTTGTGTTGAGTGGGAAACTCTTGAGAAGCCTGGTCTTGAACTTTGCTTTTGGTCACCATGTCTTACCATTAGCTAAGACTGGTTTACATACGGACAAGATACTAGATGAGGCTTATACCAGATAGGAGGTGGCTAACAAGTATATATTGATAATTATATTTGATAAATATTGATGATGAATCACACATATTACCTGTCATGATATGGTGGTTATCTGGAGGTTTGAATAAGAAATTGAATAGTTAACCAAAAAGACCAAGATTTCTCTGGGAAAATGGCAAAAAGACCAATTGAATGTGGGAAAAACAACAGTAATTGAATCAGTTGTATTAACGAAAAAGATAAAAATTAGGCTCATGCATACTATATCCATTATACCAAACAAAGTATATATGAACAGTGGCAGGTATGTATTTTAAAAATTGTGTGTTGGGGGAGGGTATAGTTCAGTGGTAGAGTGCATACTTAGCATGCTTGAGGTCCGGGGTTCAAGCCCCAGCACCTCCACTAAACAAACAAACAAACAAACAAACAAACAAACAGACCTAGTTACCTGCCCCCCCCCTCCAAAAATGTGTGGTGTGAACAAAATAACCCTCTCCCTTTGGATTAGTTGAAAGGCCTTCTGGACATGGTTAGAATACAGAGTGGCATTTTAATGAGATTTGAGAGCGTGCCTGATGACCTGGAAGTAAAACTAGGGCTGAGAAAGGCCATGCAAGACGAGAGCGGATGTGTGAGAAGGGAGAGACATGGCAGTGAGATCACAGATAAAGAAAGGCGTGAGAAAAGCTCAAGGGGCAAATGTCTCAAGTAGGACTGTAAGCAGCCCAGGTTCAACATCTGGGTACTAAGGAAGGGGAACAGGCTCATTAATGCTACCATCTTGAATTTACTTCTCAAAATTTTGAGCATATAAAGGGGATTTAATTTTTTATTGAAATATAGTTGAATTACAATATTATATTACCTTCAGGTGTACAACATGGTTATCTGATATTTCTATAGATTACACACCACACAAAGTTATTATATTATTGACTATATTCCCTGTGCTGTACATTACATCCTCATGACATTTATTTTATAACTGGTAGTTTGTGCCTGTTAATCCCCTTCACCTACTATTTCACTCATTTCCCAACTCC
Organism: Camelus dromedarius; assembly: GCF_036321535.1. Lineage (NCBI taxonomy): Eukaryota > Metazoa > Chordata > Mammalia > Artiodactyla > Camelidae > Camelus > Camelus dromedarius. The sequence goes on from NC_087439.1 coordinate 37,988,368, forward strand.
TTTCCTCGTGACAACCACTATAGTTTGTTCTCTATATTGGTGAGTCTGTTTCTGTTTTGTTATAGTCATTCATTTGTCTTATTTTGTAGATTCTATATATGAGTGATAACATACAGTATTTGTCTTTCTCTCTCTGAGTTATTTCACTAGCATAGTACCCTCAAGGTCCATCCATGTTGCTACAAATGGCAAAATTTCATTCTTTTTTCTTTGGCTGAGTAGTATTCCATTTATATATATATACACATACACATATATACATACATATACATATATATATTACATCTTTATCCATTCATCATGGAAGTTCCTCAGAGAACTAAAATTAGAACTATTATGTGATCCAGCAATTTCACCCCTGGGTATGTATCTGAAGAAAATGAAAACACTGATTCAAAAAGATACATGCAACCCAATGTTTATAGAAGCATTGTTTACAATAGCCAAGATATGGAAGTGACCCAAATGCCCATCAACAGATGACTGGATAAAGAAGATGTAATATATAAGTGGTACTGGACATGGTATGGAAAATAGGACAGCTACATGTAAAAGAATGAAACTAGACCATTCTCTCACAGCACATACAAAAATAAACTTAAAATGGATTAAAGACTTAAATATAAGATCTGAAACATAAAACTCCTTGAAGGAAAAATAGGGATTTAATATTCTTAATTTAATTTCCTGTTAGAGACCAGAAGGAATAGTATTAAAAATGCACTCACTATGTTCTTTTTGTGGGTGTGCCTTTAAAAGTGGAGAAGACAAGAAAGAGGTGCTTAAGAGGTGCAGATGCTACAAGACTGAGACTTTTGAAAACTGTTGAACTCTTCTTGTCACTTTCCAAATCTGAAGTGAGAAACTTTCCAAAAATGCAATACTAAAGGGACCGCGGGTATCTTCTAATTTACTAGATACCGAGGAAACAGTAGACACTTTTTTTTAAACTAATGTATTGTCTGTGCAGAGGAGTTTAAACTATTTGGCATTCCTAAAAATTGAGAATAGGGGTTTGCAGTTGTGTGGTGGGCAGTGGGCCCTGATGGGGATAGGAGAGAACATAGCATGGCATGTCATTGCTCTACCCACCCAGGGGATGAGTCGGGAGAGGAGAAACCCACTTAGCTTTCTTGCTTTGAGTTTGACTTCTAGATTACAATCACAGAATGCAGATGGCCCTCAGCAAAGTGTTGTTTGAATTTACTGGAATTAGATGTGTACATGCAGACCTAGGACCAGAGTCCACCTTGACATCTATAAAGTCGGTCTGGGTTTTGCTAGATTCCACAGGATTTGAGGGTCTTGTCTCAACCTTCCGATTTCCATCATAGTGTGAAATCATCAACCCCCCAAAATACAGTTAAGATAATTCGCCCCTTGAAGCCCAAATGTGTCACTCTAGACATTATGAAATATTCTTCTCTTCGGGGTACTTGAGATAATGTATATGAGCAGGCTTTATAAACTGTAAAGAGCTATCTAAATATAAGTTTTGTGGCTATTGCATGGTTAGACTAAACTTGGCAATGAAAGGAGGATTGTGATTGAACTGCAATGCTCAGTCTGGAGCCTACTTTCACTTCAGTTTACAGTTTCATCAATTTGCTATGTAATTGTTTTAAGTCATCCAAGTGCCAGGCAATGTTCTTGTATTCTTTCTTCCATAAAGTATTAGAACAAATACTTAGTAAGTTTAATGTAAAAGTTGACATAGACAGGGGCAATAATTTTTATTTTAGGACAGTAAAAGACAGATTTTTGGAATCTGGCAAAGTCCATGGCTTTCACCAGCTGTCCCCCTGACTTGTCTCTCTCAGCTTCCTCCCCACCTTCAAGGAGCCCGAATGTAAGCTGTCCTCACTGACATCAGTGGCTCAGCAGCTCTAGGTGAGTGAGGTTGATGTCACTTTACTCCTAGACTCTGAGTGACTTTAAAAGTTAATAAATACCATAATAGGCTTCACAAAATCATGGCACATTTTAAGTGTTTACACTTAACAAATACATGCCCTTAATACACAAAAACAGATACATCAAAAACAAGTTAGTGCACTTAAGTTTGACATACTGGGCATAAAGATGAATAAAACATAATACTCTCCCTCCAGAAATTCTCAGTCCAGCAAACTGTGAAATATTATATAATAAATAATTGCACATAAGTGTTGATAAGGTCATACAATCAGAAAGTACTTAATGAATAGTCTTTTTTCATGAATAATGTCAAAAATTCAAACCAAAGGGCTTTCCTGTGTGGAAGCCTAGACCAAGGCACTTTTCTGACCCCTTCATGGGCCCTGAGCACACTGGTCTGGCTGTTCATCTCCCCGAGGACCCACTCTCTGAGACATCAAACTTGCTGGGTGTATATGCAGCCGCACCCTTGTTTGTCGTTGTTTTCCGGTGACAGTGTGAGTTGCCGTTTCAGAACTGGGAAAGGTCCATCGTCTCCTGGCCCATCTGTGGTGCTGAAGCTTTTTTCAGATTGGTTCTCTCACTTTGAAAGCTCTTTTCATGTTTCAAAATACCAGAGAGAACAAACTGATGCTAAATTATGTAATCTGTAGAGCAATCCGGCGGACTAGAAAAAAAAGTTGGTGTGGCTATTTTGTTCCAGTCTGCACAGATAACACTCATCCTAATGGAATTAAAACACATTACTGTCTAGGAGAGAGAGAGGGAGAATGAGAGAGAGAGACTACAATAACAGGTAGTCAGTTTTCCCTCCTGAACAACTTCATTTTGAGAAGACATATATTCTATACAAATCTTAGTTGCTGCTTGCACATTGTAATGTTTCCATATACCTGAAGGTTTTATGACCTAATGAGGTACCTCCCAAACCCATCCACTATATACCTCCTGTCTCACCATCAACTCAGAGCAATTGGAAGAGACTGAGAGATTAAATTCCGAAAAACAAGCTCATCATAATGGAAAATCCAATTAACTTTAGTTATAGTAGCTGCATGCCAGCAGCAGTGCTGTAATTTTGCCTTCTATGAAGATGGCTTAGCTGTTCATTAGGTAGCATGTCAAAAATTAAACAATGCCAATTATTTTCCTGGTCTTCAGATCTAGCATTATCTGGGGAATTAGAAGACTGTTGACAGAGATACATTTTAACTAGATGTAATTTCTGGCATCTTTGTTTTTTTGTTTTTTGGGGTTTTTTTTTTTGGTTTTTTTTTTAATGTTTTATCTTCTATGTTCTGGTATAAGGGAAAATCATTATCTCTGGGGAACCCAGACTGAACTCCTGTTCAGCAGTTTGGAGATTGGGCAATGATGATGTTGATAATGTTGATGTCATTTTTAGCTTTCCTAAGTGAAAAGTGATATGAAGCAGTGATGTTATCATGCTTACTCTCTCAGCTGCTTTGTGAGAGAAATAAGACACTGATTGTTATCCCTGCTTACAGGGAAAGGACTGGGATGCTGCGTGACTTGCTGAAATGTTCATATATGGATGACTGGTTGAGATTAAACTAAAGCCAAGTCTCAACACCAAGCTCAGTATCCAGCCTCCAGACTATGCTCTCTCACACTGGCAAAGCTGACACACCCAAGGTTTCTACTGCCAGCCTTATTTTTAGTACTTTATACAGATTTGATTTAGTTGCATTTAAAAAAATTCATTCTTTACCACAACATGGTGAAGGATAGAAAAATGGTTAAGTCCCAATCCTTGCCCTCTAGAGGGTTGAAACAGTATCACAAATATAAAGCAAAGAAATAATAACTAGCATATTAGACATATAAGAAAAACCCTTCTGAAAGTAGGTAAAATATAAATTATAGGCATACTGGTAAGTACACGAGTGACATGGAAGTGAAAGGAGGCCTCATTTGGTTGAGGGCAAAGAAAAATCAAGGAAAGCAAATGAGGAAAGAGGGGAGGAGGACTGGATGGCTTACCCCTCCCCTGTGCTTTCTTTTGGTTTAGCCAGCGTGCGTTTTGCCAGGCAGTGTCTCAACTTCATGCTGTATGTAAGACTTACTGAGGGAGCCTTTTTACAAATGCAGATTCATAGGTTCCACCCACAATTCCATGGGCCTGCCATGGGATCTTGAAATCTGTATTTTTAGCAATCCTCCAGTGGCTGAGAGTCAAGCTTTGGACTTCAAGGTGGGAAACAGTGCTTTGAGATCATGCCATTCACCAGTTTTAAGGAAAGGAGAGCACTGACTTGGAAGATCGGGATGATGCAGGCGTCCACAAAGGGTGGTCTTTGTGATCCCTGTCTGACATCGTGGAAGAATAAGGAAGGAAAGGAAAGGAAAATTGCTCTCAGTAACTGACTAGTACAGCCTTCTTCCAGCCCGGGTGCACTTGGGTGCAGCTCTGTCTGCATGCATCAGGGAAATATGACTCCTGACGGTGCTTCCACTTTCCCTGTCCATCTCCTCCAGTTCCTCTGACCCTCCTATTATGCTCCATCTGGGGCATGGCTGCTCTCATTTTCCATTTATGAATAATTTGGGGCTATAATTAGGCATCTCCAGTCATTGGGTACCCATATTTCTGTATACAGCCTGTAAGGTTTTGTTTTGTTTTCTTTTGTTTTGTTTTAGAATTCAAGAAATTCATGAGAAAGAAAACTCTTAATATTAGGTCACTTAGTCAATTACCTCCTTTCCTGCCTAGTGCAAGATGATTCCCAATAGTCCTGTTTCTAGTGCTCTGTTGCCTATTTTTAAATGTACTATCTGATGGTGATTCTGCCACTCCCCTCAGGAGACCATTATCCTGGCTCACCCCTCTCAGTGTCAGGGGGCTTTCCCTTCCCTGGTAATTAGCTCCAACTTGCTATTTCTTCCCCTTCCCATTATCCTTGGTTATCAATTCCCTTGGAACAATATTATTTCTCTCACATTAGTTATATATTTCTAGGTAGTTTCCACAGTTTCACAAGCCACTGTTAAAAAGCTTCGAGCTACTTAGCATCAGTCCATATCTTAATTAGTCATGCTGTTGGAGGATGAGGATGGAGCTAATGGAAACGGGCATTGGGTTCTGCTGTGTCCGCCACCGGCAGCATTGTCTTGTGCCCGCATCTCTGTGCTTGTCTACATTGATTTTATCAGTCTCAGGTCATCCTTCTCTACAGAGCAGAGTCTCTTTAAGCATTGTGTGTCTAGGTCAGATGAAGATGTATAAGAAAGGGCCACTTCATCATCTGAAAAATGGGAATGAGGCCGCCCACTTGGTTAGATTTCTGTGAATGTTAAGTGATACCAGGTACACAAATAATTTAGCAGAAATCCTAGCATGCAGTAAACATAACAAAATCCTGAGGCATAGCTGTATAGTACTACCATGGATACACCTCGTTCTGCTTTCAGCATTGTCACTTGCTGGTTGTATGACCGCATCAGCACGTATGTGCAATGACTTATTATATAATACCCTACAGTTGCTGGACTAAGTATTCCTTGAGGAGGGGAACTGTGTCTTACTCACTTTTCTGCCCAGTGCATCAAACGTAAATGTATCAGCCTAAGTTGTTTTACCTTCCTGAGCTTCAGTGTTTGCTCCTGTGAAATGAGCACATATGATCTACCCTTGTGTCAGACACATTTTATGCCCTGGCTCACATCTTCTTAGCCCAGTCTTGCTCCAGCTGCTGCAGCTACCACACATGCACAGGAATAGACTGATGACACGTCACCTCATCTGCACCCCAAGGAACCCTGCCATCACCCAGGGGACACCTGCAGGAGCCTGGGTCCAATCACCCAAGCAGTGGTTCTCACCAGGAAGATTTGGTTCTTACAATTGTGGGAGGGAAGTGTTATTGGCATCTTCTAGAAAGAGGCCAGGGACACTGTTAACAACCTACAGTGCACTGATAGCCCCTCAACGATGAAGAATTGTCCAGCCTGTATGCCAATAGGGCTGCCAATAAGTAACTCTGACCAAGAGACCTCATCTGAGGAAGATGCCTTATAAGACAGACTCCCTCCTTTCATGTTCAGACCATGTCCCCTTCACTGCTCCAGGAGGACCCATCAGAAGGTTATTTCTCTATAAGTGTGCACACAAAGAGAGCAGATTTATATTAATAAAGCACAAGTGTAATAGCAGAACCATACACTGGCTCCTATCCTGTGGAGTAAGAGCTGTAATGATAGAAATGTTTAGGTCACAGCCCCACCCCAGGGGATATATTCTCCCTGCTCTGGGAGGAAACAGCACAGCTAAACACTTGTCAGACAGAAACCAGGGGAACAAGTGTAGGAGTAGATTTTGAGGGTGCTCATACATGAGGTTAGAGTTTAAGGTCAGAGAGGGGAGAATTGATTGACACTGGAACCCTCTCCCACGATATAGGTTTCAATGTTTTAGCAAGGACGAACAAAAATGGTCCTAAAACATTGTTGAAATAGTCCTTCAAAGCTTGTAAATCAGGTATAGAACTGCCTTGGCAGAGTATTGGGGAAAGGATCGAAAGGCTGAGAGAGGTAGGAATGTTTTGTAATAGATTTTTATTAGATCAAAGAGCCCACCACCTGACCATGTTCCCTGAGGAGGCCCAAAGGACGCTCTTCCACCTGCTCAATAAGGAATGCGTGGTGAAGGGGAGCTCACCATTGTGAAGAAGCATGGCCATGGCTGCTGGCTGCTGGTGGGAGATACTACATTGGCACTGGTTTCCCAGGGATTACTGGAATTGATAGGACTCTAAAATAGCAGAGGCTGTTTTGTCTTTACAGAAACAGGGTGAAGATAATTATTGAAGTGAGCAGCAAGGCCAGAGTGACAGAGTGTCTTAACCCATAGGGATCTGTGGAAATTGTTAATAGATCATAGGAGCAAGTAGATTTGTTTTCAGTCTGTATAACCAGAAGTTGAACTTTGGCAAGCAAAACACTGGTGTCAGCCACCACAATGGAAAAATCCCACTCTCACCCACTTTCCAGATCTAAATCAATTCTCAGACCCTGAGCTCAGTCTCAGATCCAGAGCTTACGGACTGATGAAGAGGCTATGTCCCCTTGAAGAAGTATCCTGAAACACCATTGTAAATATATGTAGTAAATATTCCCTGATTCCCAAGGGAATCTGAAACCAGTTGCTCAAATAAGTATGTGGTGGGGAAAGAATACTCAGACCATTCAAGGGCACAGAGTCTGAGCTGCCTCTGATAGCAAGGAATCTAAAATGTCATTGTACCCTTCCTTAGAGAAAGGCTTATGTAAGCCAGGCAATGAATGAAATCCTGGCCCACATCCATCCCAGCACAGCCCAATAGGTCCGCAGACCATCTGTACAGTTACTGTCCATTTCCTTATTGAAATCAAGATTGGCTCCTTGGCCAATGGAACATGAGCAACAGTGTTTAGAAGGGACAAGAGGAAGTCCGTTAAAACTGCAGTTATGTCTCGGGAGGAATTTCAGAAATTAGCACCACTCTCAAAGATCTGAAAGTTGCAGGGATACCCCCAATGCAGTTTACCTGTTTGGCCACTGCAAAAATTAGAAAGATCATGGTGAATGACACGTGGGCCCAAATACACATAAACAAGCGTTAGTCACAATCACAACCGCCATCCCAGCTGTAGTATTTTCCTAGAACAGAATATCACAGCTTCTGGTGCTTAATATGCAGCTTTTGAGCAGAAAAAATGTATTTTTCTCAACCACCATAAATAATAAGAGTCAAAAGCAGTTTTTTTGTGATGTAAAAAAGACCGTAGTATTCATTGTCTGTCTTACTCCAGGACCAGGGTAAGTCTCCTGTTCTTTGTCACAATATGGTCCACAGAGACCTGGATTGTCTTGATACTCCATGGAGCCAGCACGATCGCTGGTTGACAACACTGATGACGCCATGGCAATTGGACCTGGTGAGCAGGAAACAGCAAGTATTTAGACTGTCCATGGAAGACACAAATATGCCAGAGGATAGATGATAAAACCCTCAAAGTTTCAAGGACCTACCACATGGGTGATGTTTTTGAAGATCCAAGGAATTGGAACATGTAGGAAAATCTCCTTTAATATTATTGACCTGCATGTCCTATCACTAAGAAAGAGGCACAAACCATGAGAGTATCTATTTCGTGTGCCCACCACAGTGCCAGGGACATGGTTTAAGTATTCAAAACCAATTAGTTTTATTCCCTATCTGTTATTTCTTGTCATCAGAAAACACACAAAGAGTGCATATATAACACATGACATAGATAGAGTTTAAAAAAATAGTAACAATAGGAAAAAAATCTGTGCTTCCTCCACCTAGCTTGAAATGTACCTACATGCTTTTTCAATATGCTTAATTTTTGTAGAGAAACCTTCTGTTTTTTACTATGAAAAGCTCTCAACACCCTACTTTTTAAATTTTTTTTTAATTAAAAAATTTTACGTTGTAACTTTAATAACTTTTTATTTTCTCACGTAATTAGGCTGTAGGAAAAAATCCCTGCTACCACCTTTGGCTGTGTGGACTAGGCCCAGGGAGGAGATCTCCTTGAGCCTCAGTTTCTCCTTCTGTAAAATGGTGACCAAAATCCTCACTTTCCCCGCAGGAGCAGCACTGGGAGTATGGAGGGAGGATATAGTGACTGTGGAAGATGTGGTCCATAATAGGTAACTATTACTGTCATTGTTTTGCCTCAGGTAGAGTACAAAGGAGCATAGATGTAAGAGAACACCTGGAATAACACCATGTACCCGCAGTGTGTCTGCTTCCCCCAAGTGAATGCTATCCATTCTGCAGAAATGCTGGGACAGGACTGGTTTTCTCTGGCTAACCTTTCTTTAGTCTTCACGATCTAGGATCTTCACATCCTATTTCACTTTCTTAACCATTAAAAACTGCGTTCCTCAATACATTCTCTTTCCAACACATGAAGGAATCACCACCAAGTTCAAAAAACCACTTGAAGGAAAAGCTAAAATATACAAATGTATCTGTTGCAAGGTGCCAGCAGTAAATTTTCAAAATAGCTCCGTGCACTGGACAGAATTAACTTTCCTTTTATTCTCTGGCAGTATGTCTCTGTAGAGTTTGGCAGAGACATTGAACAGGACAGAACAAAACTTTATTTTCTCCTTGTACTGGTCTGACGCTGTCAGCCTGAACATCTTTTGGAATGCCCCGGTGCCCTCAGAATGGGCTCTGGGAGCTCACGGGAGGCAGGAACAATGGCCCACAGACTGCTGAAGTGGGCAGTGCCGCAACCTGGAGCCCCACCAGCCCTGCTGGGAAGGAAGCCTATCCGTTTATCAAACTGACAGCCAGGCAGCAAAGGGAGCAGCTGAAGCCTCCTTTGCCAAGGACAGGCATAATGCAGAAAAATACGTCATTGCTGCTAGTGAATGAATATATCTCTGGTTCAATTGTTGGACCATATCACTAGTCATCTAAGGTAATGGACAGTAAAGAATGACCAAGAGTCACATCCTTCAAACAAAGCTGAAAATAGGTTTATCTAAAGTGAGTGATTGGTTTGGAGTCAGACTTGCTGGCCTCACATAAGGAATAGAACTCTGACTGGCATCTTACTTCCTTTCCAGAATCTATTAAAGGCTTCACCCTAAAGAAAACCCCACGTACCATGGCCTTTTCCTGATCATGAGTCAAGTTGACCCGGCTTCAGCTTAGAACCTCCTCTTTCCCACAGGATTCAAACTACACTGGCAAGGAGTTATTACTGTTTAGACAGATTTCAACTAAGCAAATTCTGCAAGACAATACCGGAGCTATGAGTGCCTCTCAGAAGAGTAGTTTACAATGTATTTTCAAATAGGATGAGAAAAATTTGCACTATTTCTAGCTCCTATTTCAGCATCACTACAAAAAGCCATTTTGCTTGGGAAAGCCAATATTACTACTAAAATATTGAAGGCAGAGTAATCTGTTGTCACTCATCTCCATATTTTATGCTTTCCTAAAATCAAATAACTCTCCCTATTGCAATATTACAGTGTTGCATGTATTTATGTGATTATCTGCCTGATGTTATTCTACCACCAAACTATAAACTCCATGAAGCCAGGCAGTGTCTCTTTTTGCTCACCTGGTACACAGAACATAACCAAAACGTATTGGTTGAATGAATATTATGTAGTAGGATTATGTTTAATGATTTTTATGTTAGTTGCCCATGGTGTGTTAAGAATTGGATAAGACAGAAAAGAACCAGCAGTGTAGGCTCCGACTGTTGTAGGTAACAGTGAACTGCTAACACCCACACACTCCACCCCAGCATTCCCAGTCCCCTTCTGTCCCTTTCTTTCCCATTGCATTGATCACCTTCTAACACACTATACAATTCACTTTCTTGGTTTTTTTTACTCTATCTCCCCTCACTAGAATGTCAACTCCAGGGGCAGGAGTTTTTCATCTGTTTTGTTTGTGGATGTTGTCCCTGTAACCAGTAATTGGTCATGTTCTCCTCTTTGGAATACCTGTGTACTTCTGACTTGGCCATCATTTCTCTACCCCACTACGGCAGAGTATCTCCTACCCGACTCACAGCATCCCAGCCACATGGAGGTCTTCACTGTTCCTCACACAGGCCAAGTGGCTCCATCCTTGTGGCCTTCGCACTTGCCAGCCCTTCCTGGTAGGAGACTTAGAAGGAGACTCGGGGGTGGGGGGTAACTCTTCCACCGGTTTCCCCCATGGCTCACTCCCTTACCTTCAGATCTTCATTCAAAAGTCACCCTGACAGCAGGGTCTTCCCTGATCATCTTAGTTAAATTTGAACCCCTTTCCTGCAAGACACACACATACCCTTGGAACTTGCCAACTTCCTGCCCAGCCTTTTCTCCACAGCACTCATCACATCTAATACACAATGTTAGTATCAGTTGTCTGTTGTCCTCCTTCCCCACCTGCAGACACTAATATTCTAAGCTCCGTGAGGGCAGACGTTATCTTCTCCCTTGCTCACTGACCTACCCCTGAGAGCTAGAAGACTGTATTACTCTAGGCACTCAGTAAATAGTTGCTGAATACATGAATTATCGTTAAGGCAATTTTTATACATGAAACACTAGATTTTCGAATGTTCCACTTTTGTTCAGAGAGCATACACGTGATTATAATAAGATGTTTGAATTTCAAATAAGAAGATGAATATGAAAGAAAAAATATAATAAGAAGCAGGTGGCTTGGAAAGGTCAAGTAATACAAGGCATACATCTTTGCCTTGTGATGAATACACTGCTAGAGTTTAGGTTGTTGATAAATTTTGGCTTGAAAATCTCTAAGCAGTTGTTTGCTATCATATGCTATTTTTGAAGGCAGCAATCAAAACATATACACACACATACACGCACACCAGCCTTTATATACAAGATTGCGTCTGGTGCCCAGGGAAAATGAGAGGAAATGACTTTTAAATGGCTAAGGAAAGTATTCATGATTTATTAGCTCAGTGAAACGGCAGAGCAGGCATTCACTTAACAAAGCAGGCAGAACAGAACCAGCCTTAACCAGGTAGATGTCGACATGGAGACTCATTGACCAAATGCCTGCAGTTACAGCTGTGTGATTACGAATGACCCTGAGAATCCGAAACCTCAGAGCAACACTGCAAGGTCTCCCTCTTTCTCACCCATCAACCTGAAGACAGGAGATTTGCAGGGAATAATTTTCTCCACGTGAAACGCAATTCAAAATATACATTCTTTCTCCATCCAGGGATTCCAGAGTAGGATTTGGAACTGTAGAAGTAGTTGTTGTGATTGGCATAGAATCACATCACTCCAGAGAGCAGATTTTCATAATCATGCCCTCTGATCGCAGCACTTTATAAAGAAAAAAAAAACTGAACCAAGCCAAAAGTTCCCCAGCTAACTTGGAGGGAATACCCCAACAAACCTCAAGATCTCTGAAGCCCGTACCAGTGTCTTCTCCCCAAGATGGAGTGTCATTGCTGGTGTCTTAGGTAGACCTCCAGAGCAAGCACTCATTTTAGCCAGAATAATGCATGCATTCAAATCTCTGTATATATGCATGGGAGAGAGAGAGAGGGATAGACATAGATAAATACAGATACACTATATGTAGAAAGTCAGTGTCATAAACTTCATTGATCTTGTTTGTTTTTTAATAAAGAGAAGAATGAAGGAGAAAATAGAAAGTTTCTCATAATTTCATAGCCCTGATAACACCTGTTGATATTTAAATCCCTATATTTTTAATTATTTTATATCTTCCATCTTACTAATATATAGTCACGATTTCTTGACCAGTTTCTATGTACCAGGTTCAGTCCTAGGTGACCAGGTTCTGTCCTAGGTAACATTTACTTCCACTTCACAACAACTCTATGACGTAGGTATTAATAGCCCCATTTTATAGAGGAAGGGATGGGAGTTCAGGAAGTTTACTCAGAAAGTAACTTGGCCAAAGCCAAACTGGCCAGGTGTGGCAAAGTCTGTCCTGAAACTCAAACCAATCTCCAAGGCCAGTGTTGTCCCTACTGCCCCACACTGCATCCCCGTCTTCCCACCAGGAAATAAAAACCCGGTTTCCTTCCTCACCCAAGACAGATACCTAAGCTCGGCATTTATAAGGACAGCTAACAATATCTCAATTACGGTCACTCTATGTAGATAACAGTGAAGTAACATCATTAATGTTGAAATAACAAACTTTACTGCAGTTTAAAAAGCATTTAAGACGACTTTATTTTCCAACCATGCATTTGACAATCCACCCTAACAAACCCCTCTGGGCAGGGAGCAGTACTCGTCCTGCTTGCCAGTTGAAGACTCTTAGCCTCGTGCAGAGAAGCAAACACCTCAGTGATTTTTCTTGTCTATTGCCTGCCTAGAATGGCTTCCTCCAAGCAGAACAGATTTGTAGATTTGTAAGGGAAGGCTGGCTGGACCAGGAAGACATGGTGGCTCCTGTGGAATGAACAGGCAGTGCTGGGAGGAGACTCGGCCACATTCTTCCACAGAGGTGGTGCAGATGAGTGAATCATCAGGGCTTGGCCCCCAAACGTGGCTGGGATTCCAAGCACAGCATCTCTCAAGAAAGGGCACAGGGGGCAGGCAGAAAGATCCCTGCTCCTTCAGGTAATTCACTCCTGGCTTCTACACTCTGCCCCCAGGTCAAGGAAAGATTTCTTGTCAAGATCTCTGGCAGGCCGATAATACACCTATAAGTGGTTTCTGGAGTCTTTCCAGAAATAGCCAGAGGGCCAGAATGGGGCTGCCAGTCAACCTCCTGGGATCCAAACTCTGAAAGAGCAGGAGATAGCGTTCCAGAACTCCACCTCCCAGCTCTGATCCGCTTCTGCGTTCTCTCCAGGGAAACTTGCGGGTGGAGGCCCGCAGGAGGGAAGGAAACCTCTAGGTCTGCTCTTTATCCATTGTCCCATCACTCTGGGGCCCGCCAGTCTTTATTTTTTTAAACATTAAACACGTAGACAGCATTGCTTTATTTTTCTTTAAAGGCTCTATTACGAAGGGGGGAAAAACTTGTTTGTTGCTTCCAGAGGAAATGAGATGTTTAGTTTTGACTTCAAACTGAGAGGTTTCAGAATCTGCAAAGTGAGCGCTGCCTTTCTAACTTAAGTTATCCTAGTTTTCACTTTCCTGTTTTCCCACTGACAGAGAATGCACTTATTGCCACCCTTCTCTGACTAGAGGACTGGCTCTTTCTTACGAAAATGTGAACCATAAGTTGAAGAGGCTACTTGGCAGGTCTGTCTATAGCGAGCTTTTCTGTGCCACAGGTCACTAACTGAAACGCTCTCGGTAGAATTTCCTTGTAATGTTTCTGTTGTACTGTTCTCAGAAGCCACAATCTATTCAGCTGCTTCTACTGGACTACACAGCATAATTCATTCCAGGAGGCTTTCTTTTTAATAGTTTTCACCTCAACCCATTTTATTTCTATTAATTATGTCCACATGTGTACACATGACAATTCACTGTTGATTCTCAGTAGGCAAAAGTCTCAGAGATGCCACCACCACATACATTTATACATATATATGCAAATAGATAGAGAGATCTAGTAAGGCTGGCGCCCTCAGTCATCCAGCACCAATGATCTCTGCTTTGAGGAATTCAGAATGATATTTGTAGAATGTTTTCATAAATGGAAACATAGATAACCGTTATTCTGTAGAATACAAGATATTATCTCAATATTAACTGGCAGAACAATTCAGATGCTAATAAATATAGTTCACTGAAGTTCAGCATTATTCATGTTCTTTTTATTTTCTTTGTTCAGTTTCTTCCTCAAAACAAAAATGCTTTGCTAAATATGGCTTTGTTTATCAACTTCTCTCTCAATCATTTAGAATGTGTGTGTACATGTTCCTGTTTCCTACTTATTGAATTCAATCACAGGAATTTAAACATGTGTAGACGCTAAGAAAGAAGATAATACCTCTTTGTATTATCTTATCTTTAAACACATTGTCTTTCTAAAACCCATTTTATCACCAAAAAACACTTAGAGCGTTATGGAACAGAAAGCATCCTCCTCATTATAGAGAAAACAAGCCACAAAGAACTCAAGCAAGTTGCTACACAGTCATTGATAAGTTAACAAATGGAACTCAAAAGTCCTATTACTGTCATATATTTTTTCCATGTGCAGACAGATGGAAAGCTGTAGCAAACTTGGGTCAAAATGTCAACTCTCAGAGAGAATACAGTCGGTCCTTCGTATCCACAGGTTCCACATCCACAGATTCAACCAACCAAGGATAGAAAATATCTGAGGGGAAAAAAAAATCTCAGAAAGTTCCAAAAAGCAAAATTTCTCCTTCACCAGCAACTATTTACATAGTATTTACATTGTATTTACAACTATTTACATAGCATTTACACCGTATTAGGTATTATAGGCATCTAGAGATGATTTAAAATACATGGGAAGGTGTGTGTAGATTATATGCAAATACTATGCCATTTTTTATAAGGAACCTGAGTATCTAGGGGGGATCCTAGAACCAACCCCCCTCCACTACCAAGGGACAACTGTAACTTTTAAAATGTAAAAGCCTACACCTGGTATTTTGTTCAGTATACCACTGTGCTTAATGCTAAGAAGAAACAGAATGTTCCTTCATATAGATATATTCCATATCATTCTAAATAATTCATGTTCCTTAAGACACATGTAGACCAAAATCTAACTTCCCTTATAAAGTACACAGTTTTCCCAAAGCAAGTTGGAAACTGGCTTTGTGAAGCCATGGAAGCTTCTGGAAGATTTCCTCTATGACATCTGCATGCTACGCTTTGCCATATGGCAGTATACCACTGCCAGTGAAGATGTGTGGGTAAGTCATCACTCCACGGGCTCGCAAGCTCTGCCCTGCCTAACTCACTTCTGCTGGACCACTAGTATGAAGAGAATAGATGCCAGAATTCTGAAAGAAAGCACAGACTCTCTAGGTCATAAGAGACCATAAATTTCATCCAGTCACACCACACTGGAGTAAACTGCAAGCATCCTTGAAAAGCATTTTAAAGTAAAGTAATATCACAAATTCAGGAAGGACAATGACAGACAAACCACCATAGCAACTATAGGTAAAATGCTTTAAGTACACCAAGGAGAATGTGCTTGGAACTCAGAAAAAGCACACCAAAAAGGTCTTGTTTCTCTTTGAAATTTGAGAGGTAGCAATCCCTTCAACACTTTCCAGTTCTGTAATTCAAGGGCAGGTGTCACAGATTTTGGATTCTTCTTTCTCACTCGTTTATTCAATAATATTTACAAAATGCCTACCATGTGAAAGAGAAATCTATCAAAGTGAAGAATAACATTTATGACCACTACAAAAGTCATTTCTGTTCCCAGAAAAATCTCCACTCAAATTTTTTTTTTACCATGTCTGCATAGGTGACCACAGATCATTTCTACTTTTCTGAAGAGGAAAGTAGTTCATAATAACAAAGATTAAAGGAAAACCTCATGAAAATGATTTTTAAAAATTTACAAATCCTTAATAAGTGATGACTAGTTACTGTTACTAGAGTAAACAGTCACCAAAATCTAATAGATATCTGAACCCAGATATAAAACACCAGAATATTGGTCAGTATGAATGAAGAGAATTAAGAGAATGGGGAAATGAAATCATGTGAAAATGTTAAAGGAGGTGCTGAGGAAAGTTTCAATTAATGACCTGTGGGAGAATATGAAAAGGTAAAGAGCAGAGAGCAGGAATTTTGTGAGGAGGTTCTCCGACACAAGCTGAGCTGTGAGTCCCCATCACCCTCTCCTTCCCCGGCAAAAGGGATTGCTAACACTTCTCTCCAGGACTAGAGGTGAGGGCTTCAACAAGATCCCTCAGAGATGTAAGGTCCTTGAATTTGGAAGGGGTGGTGGACCAGAACTAGACTCACCTGATAAACTTCAAGCAGCCCACGGCAGCACCAAGAGAGGCAGCACCGAGAGGATGCAGCTGGGATGTAAATACACTTCTCTGCAGCATTGCATCAAACAGCATGCTCCTGGGACCTTGTGTAGATCTAGCCCAAGATAGGAGTGCCAGGATGAGGGAATGTAAAATAGAATTCTGCCTAAGAGAGCAGACTGCCAAGCTGGAGGGACCACAGGTGTAAGAAGCTGAAAGCAGAACATGGTGGGGAGGAGGGATATCATAAGCATTCTCAGCAAGTGTATGTACCTTGAGTCTTAGACCTTTATCATTAATTCTCCACGACTCTAACTTGCAGACATTAGAGCCAAGTCCATCCTGTCAGACTGGCACCTCCAGAGACTATGAAATGTAGTGGTAATGAGATCACTGAGGTTGTCCAATCAACATGGCAGATGGAACTGACAGAGAAGGTCTCTCCCTTATGGAAAAATTAAACAAAAAACAAAATTTGGATGCATAGTCAAATTTCAGATTCAGACTGTAAAAATCTCTGAGTGTAAAAAGAAGAGCCAAAGTCAGAGAAGTGAATAAGAGTTTAAACCAAAGAACCTCGTAGTTTATATCATTAATGGATATAGAATTTAGTAGGGACCAGGGCTTTAGAACCGTCACAAGCAGTGGCATTCAAAATGTCATTCCATGTGTGCAGAGAGACAGCACAGACTGACAGAGATGTCCCACTGGTGACAAAAGATGCCAGAATGCAATGAAGTCATATTTTCCAAGTGGTAAAGGGAAATTACTACCTACCAATTAAACTATGTCAAGTGAAGATAAATAAAGACTGAAACAGTTTATTTACTACCCATAGGAGCTTACTGAAAAAAAATGACTAAGTAACATTCAGCAAGAATAACAGTAACTCTAGAAAAAAAAAGAGTGGATGAAGGAAATGATGAGAAAAAGAAGCTAGTAAGCACATTGGTAAATCTAAATGAACATTAGATGTAAAACTATAACATTAACTAATTTGGTGGCTTCGATGCAAGAAAAAGCTGAAATACTAGATAATAATTCGGCATATATTGTTCTAGAGGAAGATAAAGGATTTGGATAACTTTACATTCTGTTAAGTCAGATATACCTGTTATAAACTTAAAGAAAACTACTAAGAGGAATAAAAATCAATGAGTTGGGAGAAGTAAACGGAATAAAGAAGATTTGGTCAATTAAATAAAAATTAAGAAAAGAGAAAAAGCCCACAAAAACATGAAACCAG
Organism: Camelus dromedarius; assembly: GCF_036321535.1. Lineage (NCBI taxonomy): Eukaryota > Metazoa > Chordata > Mammalia > Artiodactyla > Camelidae > Camelus > Camelus dromedarius. The sequence continues at coordinate 38,005,970 of NC_087439.1, forward strand.
ATAGTGCAAATAGGCACTAATATATTAATAATCACAATATATATATAAAAGATTAAAATCACCTCAAAATAAATTTTATAAAAAGAGAATAACATCCAGCAATTTTTTTTTTAATTTTAAGCGATATATATAAAGTGTAATGATACAGGAAGAGATTAACAAATACAGGCCAGGTAAACATTGGTCAGAAGATAGCTGGTGTTAAAGACCTAAATGTAAGACTAGAAACCATAAAACTCCTAGAAGAAAATACAGGCAAAACACTCTTTGACATAAATTGTAGCAATATTTTTTGGATCTGTCTCCTAAGGCAAAGGAAACAAAAGCAAAAATAAACAAATGACACCTAATTAAACTTAAAAGCTTTTGCATTGCAAAGGATACCATCTACAAAACAAAAAGACAATTCTTCTACTGAATGGGAGAAAATATTTGCAAATGATACAACTGAGAAAGGGTTAATATCCAAAATATATAAATAGCTCATACAACTCAACATTAAAAAACAAAGCCTGATTTTAAAAAATGGGCAGAAGACCTAAATAGACATTTATCTAGAAAAGACATACAGATGGCCAATAGGTACATGAAAAGGTGCTCAACATAATTGATGATCAGGGAAATGTAAATCAAAACCACAATGAGATATTACCTCACACCTGTCAGAATGGCTATCATCAAAAAGCACACAGATAACAAATACTGGCAAGGATGTGGAGAAAAGGGTACCTTTGTGCACTGTTATTAGGAATGTAAATTGGTGTAGCCACTGTGGAAAACAGTACGGAGGTTCCTCAAAAAACTAAAAATAGAACTACCATGTGATCCAGAATTCTACTCCTGGGTATATATCTGAAGAAAATGAAAGTATTAATTCGAAAAGATATCTGCATCCCAATGTTCATAGAGCATTATTTACAATAGACAAGATACAGAAGCAACCTAAGTGTCCACCAAGATGAATGAATAAAGATGTGAGATAGATAGATACACACACACACACACACACACACACACACACACACACAATGGAATATTACTCAGCCATAAAAAATGAATGTTTGCCATTTGCAACAGCATTGGTGGACTTGGAGGGTATTATGCTTAGTGAAATAAATCAGACAAAGACAAGTACTGTATGATATCACTTATATGTGGAATCTAAAAAAATAAAATGAATGAATATAACAAAATCAAAACAGATTAGAGATAGATATATCTCTGTATCTCTATATATACCTCTATATCTCACAGATGTAGAGGGCAAAACTAGTGGTTACCAATGGGGAGAAGGATGAGGCAAGGGGCAAGATAGGGATATAGGATTAAGAGGTATAAACTACTATGTATAAAATAAGTAGGCTACAGACATACATTGCACAGCACAGGGAATAAAACCAATATTTTATAATAACTATAAATGGAGTATAATCTTTAAAAAAAAAAGATAGCCAGTGTTGCAATATTCAAATCAAACAACATAGAATTTTAAGCCAAGAGGCACTGATAGAAACATAGATACATAAGATAAAAAGAACAACTCAACAAGAAAATAGAACAGTCATGAAATTGTACTTAACATAGCCTCAAAATATGTAAAGTAAAAAATGACAGAATTATAAGGAGGAATTAACAAATCTACAGTCATAGTAGGAGATTTTCATATACCTCCCTCAGAATCTGATACATCAGGCAGACCAAAAATGTATTAAGAATTTAAAATATATTTGAACCACCCAAAAAGCTAATCTAAAAGCCTTGCTATAGTAAAAATCTACATGTAAAGAACAGAAAATAGAAAATACACATTCTTTTGAAGCACAACTGGAACTATCAGAAGAACTGACCACACAGCAGATCACAAAGGAAATTTCAAGAAATACCAAAGAATCTATATCACATCTCTGTATCATAAAAAAGCTAGTAGTCAAAGAGGAAACCACATGAGGATATCATTCAAAATTTTTAATCTGTACAAAAGTGCAAGTGCTGTATGCCAAAATAGGAGGATGTTTCTAAAGCAATATTCTAGCCTTAAATGAATTCACTTAAAAACATGAAAGACTGAAAATACATGAGCCAAAGATTCCACTGATGATTAGAGGGGGGGAAGAACAAGCCCAAAGTAGAAGAAAGATATAATAAAGATAAGAGAAGAAATTAGTGAAATTGGAAACAAACAAAAATCAATAGAGATGATGAGGCCATCAAAATAGTCCATCTGGTTCCTAAAGAGTCCTTCAGAGTGCACTATGAAGGACGAAGCTGCCTCATTCCTCAGCTGCCTCTGGTGTGGATTATCTACCAGTACTGCCTGACAGAAATAAAATGTGAGCCAGGTATGCAATTTCAATTTTATGGTAGCCATATTCTAAAAGTAAGAAGAAACAGATAAATTTAACAATGTTTTATTTAAGCCAATATATCAAAAATATTATTTCAACACATAGTCAATATTAAACAATTGTTGAGCTATTTTACATTCTTTTTTCTATACTAAGTCTTTAAATCTGTTTTGTGTGTTGTAATTGCAGCACATTTCAGTTCCGACTAGCCCTTTTTCAACTGCTCAGTAGCCACATGCTACTGGCTACTGGGTATCAAAATGGACAGAGCAAACCTGTTACCAAATAGCGTGTCCTATAATTTCAGAATTCTTCCTTCATAAGCACTGTCATATTTGTTTCTTAATTTGGCCTTTAGGACAAGATAAGGATTTGTACAAGCATCATCATTTTGTCTACATTCTAGGTGCTACAAGGTGGTGGCAAAGCTTCAGTTACCTTGCTGCCAATTTCTGGGTCTTTTCTGGCCAGATGTATTGGCACCACCTTTGCCAAAGTTCTGATGGCCAAGTAGTCGATGGCATCTCAAAGAGTCACCTACTTACTTTTCATATCAGTGTTTGCACAACAGAGCGTCTCTACAGTCATCTCTATTCCCCAAGTGTTTCATGTTGAAATAACAAAATGGCCTAGATCCTCCTGAAGATAAATTGCTTTAATTATTAGGCAGATTGTGAAGCTCACCATTTCAAATATCAGGTCAGTGCAGTGCTCAGCATCGACAGTGGTTTCACTGTGATAATTCTCTAGGTGCTACTGTGGAGCCTTAATATCAATGAAATACCTCCCTTCAGGACTAGCTTTATCTGTGGGATTTGTCCACTTCCTCAATAGAAAAAAGTGATCTCAGTAATTGTGGGAGGAGACTATTATTTTCCAGTGTTGCAATATTTGCTATCTGACATCTTAGTTTAATTGGTAGCACTGTTGCTAATATCTACGGAAATCTCACAGGACAATTTTTTTTTTAGACCTTAGAATTGATATAATGAAGCTACATAGATTTTTATCAACTTTTGCATTTTGAGCACTTGATGTGAGGTCACAGAACAGAAGACAGTGGTTAAGACTAACAGTATGTAGAATGAAGTTGGACTACCTGGGTTTGAATCTCATTTACTACTTACCAGTTGTGTGTCTGAACCTCAGCTTCCTCAGTTTCAAAATTTTATTTCAACAAAATATTAATAAAAGTTGCAAAGAGGATCACACAAAGCAACATATAAGGTGCTTAACTCAGTGCTCAGCAGGAGTACCAGAAGTATTTCATAAACGTTGGCTAGCTCATCAGTAGGTTCCTAATTCAGGCAAGTTTGGGAGCATTAAAAAAATGACCATCACTGAAGACAGTTCTTTCCAAAGGAATGCCAGTTGACCTGCCTCTCTCTAAAACCTTCATCAGAAAGGTTTCCCTAAATGTGATGACATGGACTTCCATTCTAGATACCTATATGCAACTATGCTAATGTTTTGGTTTGGAAACTCCCCAATTCAGATTCCATTATCAAAAACCAAGAACCAAGCCAGATTAAAGTTCTCTAAACGTAATAGTGAAGTAACCAAGTTTTGATATGTCACTTTTCCTAATCTTTTTACTCTGAATTAGAAGGCATCATAAAGCCAAATATTTTTTAATCTTTTCTTTTTAATGATTTTTTTATAACACTTTTACTCAGAGTAAGAGGAGGCCAAGTCTAAACTGAATAAATGGAACAATAGAATTCATGCAACCAGGGTACTCAGATAAGAGTTTCATCCCAAGGCATTTCTTCCTCTTTCCTTTACTGTTCGGATGAAGTTCACCTTTAGACACTCCCTCATCTGGGTGGCCAATTCTCCCCTGTTTTGCTTTTTACACTTATACCTCCTCTCTTCGAGGTTTGTGTTCATTAAAGCTATAAACTTCATGCCCACACTATCTATCTGCTGAAGATTTAGTATTCTGGATTTAAAATTGCCCTTTAAGAGCTTTTTATCAATTAATTGATAATGTGGTGTAAAAGCAGACAAGTTTTTGCATTTTTTCTGGTAAATCTGCTTTAATGCTAAAATATTTTCATTTGAAAATACTGGCTAATATTTAATATAAAGATTAATGTGTGCCAGGCACCATTCTATTTTGTTTAATGTAAATAATGCTATTACTCCTCACAACAGCCCTGTAAGGTAGATATTCATTATTATTAGTCCCACTTTATAGATGAGGAAAGTAAAGGATAAAGAGGTAAAGAGCTCTCCTAAGTTCTCATAGTTGCCAAGTGATGAAATCAGGATTGGAATGCAGCACACATTTCAGAGCCTACGCTTTTAACCATGATGACATATTCTGCTTCTCACAAAAAAATTATTAGTAGCATATTAAAATGAAAAAGAGGACTTTGTGCATTAAAAAGCAAGTTTGTCACATCTTAACATATCTTGGGGACTAAAAATAAATAACCTAATTTATACATGTCTCAGAAACCATATGCCTTATAAATCACCAGGGACACAGGCAAGGATATCAAATAATTATGAAAATTAACCAAAAGGTCAATGTAGTTTCCACCGTGGTTACCGTGGTACTTTGGTGCTCTTTGTTACAAAATTGATGTTCCTCCTTTACCTGTATTTCCAAACTGTAAAAAGGAAGAGAGGAGATCTTGTGCTTTGGACGATGTTTACTTTTTTTGTTTCTCGGTTGAGCAAGAAATCATTATCCAAGCCTAGCCGCAAATATGTGCTACAAAACAATTTATCTACCAAGAGTTCATGGGCAGCTGGATTGGGAAAAAAACACATTAATTATCATTCAAGTGGAAATGCCCCCATAGACATACCATTTAATTAACAGAGAGGCCAGTATTGGAAATGAATAATCTGAGACAAGGCAGAGAGAAATGTGTGAGATAAACCCTTAGGTGATATTATCTGTGGATAAACATTAAAATATATACATATAGATGAAATATATCTCCACCTTATAAACTTAAAAAATAAAAATGTACCTTAGAAAAAGACCCTTTCAAGCCCTTTCTTTGCCCGTGTTAAAAGTCATCGTCTGTGAGCAGGAGCAGAAAGCTAGTTGGAGTCTGCAGGAACATCAATTCCTTCAGAGGCTGGAAGATTCCACTCCCATGAATTCAAACTCTGAAGAGATGAGAGCTAAAATCACTTCGTGTAGCAGACTTCCTCTGTCTCCGAAAACCCTTGAAATTTGTAGCTCTGCTAAGATTATAAATAGAAGTGATATGGCAGCGGCGGATTGATCGTTCTGCTAAATGTGCTCATCCCATTTGGGATAGTTTTATGAAGCATGGCGGCAGCTGGGGCAGTGGTGGCTGCCGCCGCCGCCGCCGCCACTGCTCCTGCTCCTGCTGCAAAATGCCTTTCCATTTTTTATTTCTTTACTGAGAAAAGCCAGGAGAGATTTTCCTAACGCATAAAAAAAAATAAAATAAAATTACAGCCTAAAGGCTGGTTTCTGGAGCCGTCCGAGAGGCAAAGAGCCTGAAATGAAATCAACGTATACCCATTGACTCCCAGCAAATAAGCCAAAAATCAAAATTCTGGGACCCAGCTTGGCATCATTTTGTCAATTTTGTGTTATGATTCTTGAAAATATCACCCTTAATAATATAAGCCAAATGCCATCTCCAGCGGGGGTGGCAGGTAGGCGTTCATTTCTGACCTTGGTATTTCCTTGAAACCATCCGTACAGAAAGACAAGTGATCTTTCCTTTTTGTATTCTCCTCTTGACTTTAAGCTTCTCTGTTCTTTAACAGCACTAGGGTTCTTTATTTAATTCAAGAAGTATTTCTTGAGCACCTACTGAGTGCCCAGTATTGTACTGGATATTTGGAGAAGATAATGTCCTTAAAAAAACAGCATCTTCTTAATATGCTCTCACTGGCACTGGAATAAGAACTAGGGTGGAAAGAAGGGTGGGGAGAAGGAGTTTTGTGACCTGATTCCTGCCCCTCTCCCAGATTTTACCTTCACGGTGGAGGCCTTGCCCTCTGGATTTCTCGATCACCTCCATGGCCACCTCTGGGAGTGATCTCACTGTCAGCAAAAACTATTCCCATACCCCAGCTGAGATGCTTTCAACAAAGTTCTTCAAAATATGGAGAATGTAGTCATCAAAATAATCTAGACTACGAGGGAGACTGGTTTGCTCCCCGAATATTTTTTTCAGCACAAAAATCTGTATTTCAAACCAAATCTTAACACAAAGCTCTAACAGATAAAACAGAAAACCTTGGAGCTGCTCTAGTAAGTGCAGAGGAAGGACACTTCTCTAGGCTCTTACTTACTACTGACCTGCACCCCAGAGAGACTCGGGAGGCTCTTCTGTGGGTCTCTAGGAAGTCTCTGAGCATCATTCAAAAACAGCCTTAAGTAGATCACCATGTGGCAGATACTGTCTTTAACACACTTCCTAACCACAACACACACACACATACATACATACATACATACATACATACATACATACATATACATATACATACATACCTCTCACATCCCAACCCTCCTTCAAAGTCAAGATAAAAACAGTACTCCACTCTTCTCTCCTGTACCATCAATGCTGGTCTAATATGTATGCTCCATCCGCAAGTGACAGACATTATACTAGACCTTATTTTTCAGCTGCAGCTAGGTCCCTGGTATGAATGTGAACTGTCCCAAATATAGCACCTGTCCCATAATATAACACCATTTTCATATAAAATAATAACCTTGGGGGGAGAGTATACCTCAAGTGGTAAAGCACATGCTTAGCATGCATAAGGTCCTGGGTCAATCCCTAGCACCTCCTCTAAGAATAAGTAGGTAAGTAAACCTAATTACCCCCCCAAAAAATAAATAAGATAAAATAATAACCTTGTATTCATGTCCTAGTGAAGTGAGATAGAGGAAGTAGTTTCCTCACAAACCAAAGTGGTTCCCATCTCCTATAAGATTATAATATTTTAGAAGAAACAAAAAATGTCTACACATGAAGCAATCTGACTTGAAACAGAAAATAAAAGAAGGCAAGGTGAACAAGATTTCTAAACTGAGAGTGAACAAATTACTAAATGTGTAAGTACTGAGGTGGTAAGAAAAGAGAGGGGTCAATATTGGCTGGAGTGATCAGGGAATATTTGACGGTAGTTTAGACTTAAGATGGACCCTTGAGGAGGGATAGAGAGAGGAAAGAGGGAGAGAAAGGAAAGGCATGCCTGGCAATCATGTGGCAAACTAAGGCATGTTCTCCAGGAAGTATTTATATTCTAGGGAATCAATGCCCAAGTAAATCTAAGCTTTGCTCATAAAAATAAATTTCTAAGAAGAAATTTAAATTACACTTAATCCTTGATAGAGGAGGCATTGTCCCACCGAGGACGTAGGTAGAGTTTCTCAAATAACTTTCGGCAACCCAGAGCTATCTCTGATTTCTCTGTGATGAGATCTCTGCCCAAGGCATTTTAGGAAGAAATAGGGATAACCTAGTAGTTTGTATTCCAGTGTGTTGCTATAATAATTTTGAGACCCTAACCGATATATTTCCCATCCTACTTAGACCTCTCTTTGCCTCCCATCCCAGCTGCTCTAAGCTTGTTGCCTGAGAAAGAGAATATTATTGCAGAAAGTAGAAAAGAAAGTAGCCTTTTTCTGGCTCTTGACTTTCAAAAACCTAGATGAAAGATTTGGAAGAAAATAGGTTGACTCCTAGGAGGCTGTCCTCATCCATACTTCCTCCTTCCATCTCTCCATCCTCTCAAAGCTAGAAAAGAATTCCCCCGGCTTGGAGAAGGAGTAAGATAGTACACGAGAGGGAAGTGATGTGAAAGAAAGGTCCTGGAAGAAGACATTGGACCCAGTGAGACCTCAAGAACAAGAGCTGTCCAAGTTCAAAAGCCAGCCTAGCCCAAGGACTGCACTAACTGTCCTTCCCACTGGCAACGAGTGAGGATTTCTCTTCCAGAGCGTTCAGCACTTTGGCCACTGACTCACTCATTTGAACTCCATCTCTTTCTTTCAAATTACGTATAGATGACTACCTAGCCTAGTGGTTTTCAAACATGAATGTGCATCAGAATCACCTGGAAGGCTTGTTAAAACACAAATGGTCAGGCTCCACCCCCAGAATTTCTGATGCAGTAGGTCTGGGCCCAGGCCTGGGAATTTGCATTGCTGACAGGTTCTCAAGGAATGCTAATACTGCAGATCTACAGCTGACACTTTCAGAATGACCACCCTAGGCAATGTTGTAAGATATTCATAAGCACAGAGAAGAGAAATGGGGTTCTATACTTCTAGGTTTTAATGACAAAGATGAAAGAGAAGGTCCCCACATTTGAACTGGGAGGGGGTTAAACAGAACCAGCTTGAGATGGCCTCTGGGCTTGGATGCTGGTATGAAACACTGACGAAAAACACAGTTTGAAAATAATGATGTGTTTTATCCTGGGGTATCTAAAAATACAATCCCAACTGGGTATCCTTGGTCTCCCTAGTTTTATTAGTAAATCTTTGCCCTAGAAATTCTCTGAATAGATCCCACTGGAAAAAGACATGTTGGGTCACTTAGGTATGCTGTTCCACCTTGAGAAAAGAGTTCCATGTGGAGCTTCCCTGCCCAAATGACATACGTGTTCACAGAAGGCCTGGCTTCTTTACAGCTGTGTCAAATTTAGTAGAAGGAAAATAGTACTGGGGTCTAGGTCTCCCCTTCTCAGGAATTCGTTTTTTTTTAATTGGTATATAGTTGATTTACAGTGTTGTGTTAGTATCAGGTGTACAGCAAAGTGATTCAGTTATACATATATATATATTCTTTTTCAGATTTGTTTCTATTATAGGTTATTATAAGATATTGAATATAGCTCCCTGTGTTATCTAGTAGGTCCTTGTTTATCTATTTTATATATTAGCGGTGTGTATGTGTTAATTTCAAACCCCTAATTTATCCCTCCCCCAACCCTTCTCCCCTTTGGTAACCATAGTTTGTTTTCTATGTCTGTGAGTATATTTACAGTTTGTAAATAAGTTCATTTGTATCATTTTTTTTTAGATTCCACATATAAGCGATAGCATTATGATATTTGTCCTTCTCTGTCTGACTTACTTCACTTAATATGATAATCTCTAGGTCCATCTGTGTTGCTGCAAATGGCATTTCATTATTTTTTATGGCCGAGTAATATTCCATTGTATGTATACACCAAATCTTCTTTGTCTATGCATCTGTCAATGGAAATTTAGGTTGCTTCTGTGTATTAGCTATTGTAAATAGTGCTGCTATGAACATTGGGATGCATGTATCTTTTTGAATTAAAGTATTCTCTTTATATATGCCTAGGAGTGGGATTGCTGAATTATATGGTAACTCTATTTCTAGTATTTTAAGGAACCTCCATACTGTTCTCCATAGTGACTGCACCAATTTACATTCCCACCAATAGTGTAAGAGGGTTCCTTTTTCTCCACACCCTCTCCAGCATTTATTACTTATAGACTTTTTAATGATGGCCATTCTGACTTCTGGCATTGTTAAATGGGTACCAAATATGTTAACTTGAGAGCTTGAGTATATGCTATGCCATCATCTATGAATCAAAATACAAGGCAACGACTGATTACACAGGCTATGGGGTTAGGGGCTTGACTTTGAATCTCAGCAATTCTACTTACAACTTGCGTGACCTGAGCCACATTTCCTAACCTCTCTGTCCCTTAGTTTCCTTATGTTAAAAAAAAAAAAAATTGGTCATAGTACCCACCTCATACAGTTCTGGTGAAGAGTAAATGAAAAGCTGCTAAAGCATTGGCAAGGGGCTGGCTCACAACACATAAATATTGCTGGCTATTCTTTATAACGGCACTTAATATAATGCCTTTCACATAATCAAGTCTTCAATAAATGTTTTTCTGGCTAGTTGAATTCTCACCAAATTTTGAAAGTCTCAAAAGGAAGCTGGATGTATCTGCGCACTCCCATCCTCCTCTGTTTTCATGCCCACACCTTAACAATGACAAGACCCAGAAACTTATATTGCCTGGGGCTTGAACATGTGTACCTCTAAACCCATATTCCAGACCCTGCTAACAAAATTTAAAGAATGTCAGACAGCAGGCCTCTGTTATTGAGGAAACCGGGAGAAGCAAGCCCCCAGTGATGTGGTCCCAGTAGGCATTCAAAACCTCCAGTATTCTCAGCTCCCGCTTATCTTGGGTTGAGCCTTTGTTAGGATAAAAAAAAAAAAAAAAAAAAAAAAAAGCCAAGCGGTCTTGTGAAAACCAGCTTCTCAGTAAAAACTACATAGGCACTTCCTGGTTACCGTGATATGGGAATAACCTTTAAACTATTTCCATTTCTGATCTCGGCTGGAAACAGGAAACGCATGGGGTACAGCTTTAAACAAAAACAAAAGGACCAAAAGATAAACCAAATTGTCCCAGGGTTCAGAAGAGGTTTATGCTAAGTGTTAGAAGGTTCAGATTTAGAGAATCCTCCTCCAGTTTCTGCCATTCCAGAAATTCCTTCTGAGGGGGTGGGGGAGTGAAGGGTTGTACTAAATTGCACAGCACTGCCATCTTCAGGGCCAGTGGGGAAAATTTCTCAGGGTCAGTCAGATAAATTATCCTCCTAAACGCTTCATTTAAATATAATCAGATGGTTAAAAATTTGACAGCAGACAGACTGGAACAGATTTTTCCACTGTTTCCAATGTTTGAAAAGTCAGCAGACACAGCTTTTTGGTGGTGTATGCACATTTAAAAAAAATATTTGCTGATTGAAAAGCCACTTACAATAAATAGGAAAGTTTAAATAGCTCATACTGCATTGCCAAATGATGGGAGTAACACGGACACAAACATATTGTTCTGAAAAAAAAAAATTCCTTAAAGAGAGAAGTATGAATCAAATGATTTTGAAGTGCTGTTTGAACAGATGGTGTGATTAACAACTAGCAATGTTAGCCATCTCAGGAGCTTACAGAGAAGTAAACAAATGCAAGGGGAAAAATCACTTTATTCCCCCAAAGAGAGTTTAGTTCATTTCATTAGGAAAATTTGAAAGTCTGCAATTTGAAAGTTGGGTCTCCCTAGGGGATATTGGGAGTAAGGAGTGAAGGAAGTCTTCGGGAAAAGATCACATCAAGACAAATGCTGATGCTCCATGCACTGCCACGGATGCAGTGGGAGAAGCTTAGGCTGTCGCTGTCATCCAAAATATTGGAGGCAGGGGTTGTGCAGCTCAGAACACACTGGCCTTGAAGTAAGAAGGCTAGGTTCTCACCCTGACTCTAACACTAGCTGCCGCTGGCCTTGGGGCCATCCTTCATCTCCCTGGACCTCAGTTTCTTTGTTTGGAAATTAAGAGGGAGAACTAGATGAGCTGTACAGCTGTGCTTGAAAATGTTCATGTGCACCTGGGGATCTCATTAAAATGCAGATTCTAACTCACAGGCCCTGGTAAGGTCTGAGAGTCTGAATTTCTTCCAGGCTCCCAGGTAATGCTGATACTGCTGATCCACAGACCACATGTTTATTCCCGGGGCTCTAAAATCCCTTCCAGTGATGATACCTCATCTTCTGATGTACTTGGTGTGGCTCAGAGCAAGGTAAAAAAGACCACGTGTAGAATGACTCAGAAATGTGTCTGGATAAAAGTACATAACATGCCAAATAGTGAATTGATTTTAAAAGCAAATCAAGTATTTATTTACAATACATGATCATTTGAACTGACTTTTTGAGCAAGTGATGTGAGGGGAGAGTCCTAGGAATTGGAAGGTGGAGACCAAGTATATGAGGATGAGATGAGAGGGAGGTTGGGAGACTGAGTAATCAACCAGCATCCACACAGAGTATTCAAGACCAATCCTGAGACTTCTTCAGACTTTAAAACTTTTGCTCTATGAAAGACACTGTTAAGAGAATGAAAAGGTAGTCTAAAAACTGGGAGAAAATATTCACAAATCACTTATCTGACAAAGGACTCGTATCTAGAATATATAAAGGATTCTCAATATTCAAAAGTAAGAAAACAACCCATTTTTTAAAATGGGCAAGAAACTTGAACAGATACTTAGCCAGAGAGGAGATATGGATGGAAAATAAACAAATGAAAAGATATTCAACATTATTAGCCACTAAAGAAATTAAAATTAAACCCATGATGAGATACCACCATTCACCTAATACAATGGCTAGATAAAAACTATTGACAATACCAAGTGCTGATAACGATGTGAAAAAACTAGATTACACATATATTGCTGGTGGAAATATAAAAATCATAAAGACACTCTGGAAAACATGCTCAGCAGTTTCTTATGAAGTTAAACATAAATTTACCATATGACCCAGCAATCCCACTTTTACATATTTACCCTAAAGAAATAAAAACTTATATTTGTACAATAACTAGTATAAAAGTGTTTATAGCAATTCTACTCACAATCACCAAAAGCCAGAAGCAACCCAAATGTCTCTCAGTAAATGAGTAGATAAACAAACTGTGGTATATCCATACAGTGGAATATGACTCAGAAATAAAAAGGAGCAAACTGTTGATACACACAACAACTTGCATGAATCTCAAAGGCATTATGCCAAGTGAAAGAAGCCAGTCTCAAAATTTTTCATACTGTATGGTTGCATTTATGACACTCTCAAAAAGACAAAACTTCAGTGACAGAAAACATATCAGTGGTGGCCAGGGGCTGGAGGTGGGAGGAGAGGTGAGTACAAAGGCATAGCACCAGGGAGTTTCAGATTTCCCATCCTGATTGTGATTGTGGTTACACAGATCTACCCATGTGTTAAAATTCATGAAAATACACAGCCAAAAAAACTCAATGTACTGTATGCTAAATTAATTTTTAACTAATCTGAAAAGTTAACTAATCTGAAAAATTAATTTTTTTTTCTTTTTTAAATTTTGAGTAAAAGTGTGCAGCCAGTATGGAAGACAATATGGAGGTTCCTCAAAAGGCTAAAAATAAAGCTGCCATATGATGCAGCAATCCCACTCCTGGATATATATCCAGAAAAAAACAAAAACTCTAATTCAAGAAGATACATGCTCCCAATGTTCACAGCAGCACTATTTGTAATAGCCAAGACATGGAAACAACCCAAGTGCCCATCAACGGACAATTGGCTTAAGGAATTGTGATATATATATATATATGAATTGTCACACACACACACACACACACACACACACACACACACACACACACACACACACACACACACACACACACATGATGGAATATTACTCAGCCATAAAAAGGAATGAAATATTGCCAATTGCAGCAACATGGATGGACCTAGAGAATATTATACATAGTAAAGTAAGTCAGACAAACAAATACTATATGATATCACATGTGGAAACTAAAAAATAATACAAATGAATCTAAATGCAAAATGGAAACAAACCCACAGACATAGAAAACAAACACAGTTACGAAAGGAGAGAGGGAGATGAAAAGGGACAAATTAGGAGCGTGAGATTAACAGATACACACTACTATACATAAAATAGATAAGCAACAAGGATTTACTGTGTAGCACAGGGAAATATATTCAATATTTTGCAATAACCTATAATGTCATATAATCAGAAATAAAATTCAATCACTATGATGTACATCTGAAGCTAACGCAATATTGTAAATCAACTATACTTCAATTAAAAAAAGAAAAACTGAGTAAAAGTGAAGTTTTTGAAAGCCTGATTAATAAGGTAAATGTTTCCCAAACACCATTATAAGACTTATATACAGTGAACTTTTAGGGTTAACTACCTCTCTTCTATCTCTATACACAACCTTAAAAGCTATACCTGTATTCAAGGCCCAACAACTTATCATATACCCTTTCCTTTTCAGATAGTTTATAAGAAATCAAACAAATATTTCCCTACAAATTACAACCCAATGCTTAACATAAGTCAGTAGTGAGTCCAGGAGATCAAATCATTATCAACAAAGCCTTGCCCTCCAAGAAATGTAATATTTTTGTAGAAATAAACTGACTCAGTTGATTCTCCCATTGTTTTCACCATATAACACTCTCTCAGAAATTTTACAGAAAAAAAATATACAATTCCTTTATTTAAAAAAAAGACAGACAGACATATAGCTATAAGAAAATATTCAACTTCATTAGTAATTTAAGAAATGAAAATTAGGGTGAGACGCCATTTTTTAACCTATTAGCTTATAAATGTTAAATAGAATAATGCTACACTGCTTTGAGGAAGGTGTGGGGAAATGGGATGTGGGAGTAAATGGATTCACCTTTCAAGAGGTCTGTTTAGCAGTATGTATCAAAAGCCTTAAAAATGTGTATCCCCTATGGGATGGAAATTCAACTTGCAGGAATTCATCCTAAGAAATAATCAAGCAAGGCTATTCTGCTTAACATTGTTTTAATGGTAAAATACTGAATGCCAAAGTTCTAAAATCCCTTCCCAGTGAATGAATAAAAATACTCTATCATTCACTGTTGGTGGGACTGTAAACTGGTACAGCCACTATGGAAAACAGTATAGAGGTTCCTCAAAAAATTAAAAATAGAATGACTATACGATCCAGCAATTTCACTTCTGGGAATATAGTCAAAGGAAATAAAAACACAGACTTGAAAAGATATTCGCACCTCCATGTTGATAGCAGCATTATTTACAATAGCCAAGACATGGAAACAATCTAGTTGTCTATTGATGGATGAATGGATAAAACTGTGGTATATATACAATGGAATATGATTCAGCCATTAAAAATGAAGAAATCCTACCAATAAAACTATTTCTAGAAAGAACTAGCAGATTCGTCCAAGACAGTTTTGTTTTTTTTTAATATTAACATTGTGGCTTTTCTACCCAAGATGGATGTGGATGGATGTGCCTCTTAGGGGTATGGAATCCTGCCTTTCGTCACAGATTCCACAGGCTTGCCAGGGTCTTCAACCACTGGCCCAGAGCATTTAGAGTCACATGGGCAACCCCCCAGCCACTGGCACAGTAGAACAATTAACAGCTAAGGACAGCTACTGAATATACCTGACGTCCATTCTAAGATCTTGGGTGGGGATCAGCCATTCCCAGTGATCTTGCTTCATCCTGACTTTTTGCTTAGTAGCCCACAACTATCTGCTTCCAAAGTTTTCTTGGAAGCGGGATGCAGGCTTAACATCCTTCCATAACATCTTCCTTTGAAATTTAAAAAAAAGCTATGAAACTATTTTCAAACAATTTTCCTTAAAATTGGGTTTTGTTAAAAATTTGGAGTGTTTCTAATTTTTTCAGGTTATAAAAAGTAAGACAGCAAGAGGAAGAAAATCAGTCTTTTCTAAATTAATTCTTTTTTCTTTTTAGATGCTGTTCACATTTCTAGTCAAAGGAAAAAAGGAGTAAATGAATTAACTAGGTTACATGATTTCTTTTCCATCCACATGCATAACATTTTCATAGTTATATAGTTCGCTGGTTTGATATGTCTAAAGACAATCTTGTTATTACTAATTTCAGAAAAGTTTGCAGCGTGCTTCTAGAATCATTTAGTCACTTAATTTCTAGGTCACCCCTAATACCTGGACATTTTATCTTTGGCAAATAATTTTCATGTGTTTATAATGAAGTTTTTAGTCAGCCCTTAGGGTATTTTTTTAAAAGTTGCTATAAAATGTATTTCAGCCAAGTCTTCCTATCAGTGCTTGAATTTTATCTAAAAGGGTGATTTTGGCTTTACCCTACCTGCTAAAATGTTGAACTGATTGTGCTATCATTACATAAACTATCACTCATAACCATCTGACTACACCAGTTCCTGTTCATTACGCAAACACTCTATGTTATGCAGGGTTATTTTACTTTGCTAGAATTAGTCATTTGTCTCATCCTGAAATCTCATCTCTACATTTCATCCTGAATTAGGTAGCCTGACAACTGATGGGTAGATAATTGAAGTTTTTAATTTCTTACCTGACCTAACTTTTCAGCTTCCCCAGTTTCATTGGGAAACTGATTTTCAGTACCCTGGTCAGGTACTGTTTTTCTATTTTTATTGTTTTTAATTTTTGTATAATTATGGAATTCATGCTAGCAGATACTTCAGAGAGAACACTTGCTTAGAAAAAAATTTTGATGTCATTTCTAATGGTATTTTTCCTCACAAAGAATGATACAACTCCCTGAACTCTAGCCTAGGTATACCATTTGTTACCCATCTTTCTCCAATTATATCAAGACCACTTATTTCACACTGTTCCTTCCCTCACATACCGCCAAGCATTCCATTTCATCCAGCTAATGGTTTCTGCATTTTTATATTTTGACCTGCCTTTTCTCCCATTTCCCACAGATGTCAAATGGCTTCCTACTGATAAATTGGACACCATTTTCCTCAAATAAATCACTGACTTCCCTCCAGTGACTCTAGCTACTTATCATGTGTTTTTCTTAACTTGTTGGTTTCTCTGTAATTTAGAAACTACTCTATCACCTTAAAAAAATTTAAACCAGCTTCCTGATATTCTTCCTTCCTAATTTATCCCCCATGGCTCCAAAAGTCCCCTACTTAACAACAGTAGCTGCTATTTATCACCTGCAAGGTACCAATCACTTTTGAGACATTAGATCTTATCCTCATAAGAGCATTGTGAAGAAAAATTGTTATTCCAGTTTTTCAAATGAGGAAACTGAGGCTTGGGAGTTTCAGTACTTTTCCATGCCAGCTCAGTTAGTAAGTGACAATCGGAATTCAGATTCAGGTCTCTCTGATGCCAAAGCAACTTCTTTCTTTATGCCACAATGTCTTCCGTGAATCTAACATTCTGGCTCAGGCACCTGTGTCTGACCATCTTGTCTGGTTCATTTAAGGACCACTGCTGCAGAATCGCTGTGGATTCCTAACTTCCTGCCTGCAATTATAACCTATGCCAAATGAGACTGGCATGGGACCAATCATATGTAAGTTCCTCTCTAATTTCATTTATATGGTCTTCTCTTTGGGTCCTTAATGGTCCTCCCAAATGCATTTTTTTTTCTCTCAAAAACTTAATTCCCTTTCTAAAGTCTTTTGTGGTTCCTTAAGCTAACACTACTTTTCCCTGCTTTCTCAACAAAGCTGATTATTGATTTATTACTTTTTCAGTGTGGCAGTAAATCAATACACCAGGAAGCAGTTTGTCAGATGATCCAAAGAATGCAGAACAATTATTTTCTTAGGGAAATGAACACCAGGGCTTCCTGTTTGGGAATCGTGGGTGATCCCATCTTCCCAGCCTTTTTGTTCTGGAGCAAAAAAAGCTGGTCTGGTGATTACTCACATCACATTTCCAGCTTTGCCATTCCTTGGGCACTAACTTATTTTCTGGCATTTGAGAAGATTACTTCCCCAGGGTTTAATTGCAATTAGAGGAACAGGTTGGAGGGAACATCAAATTGCGTTCTGGGAAATTTTTTTTTTTTTTTTTTTTTTTTTTACTGTGGAGAAAGGGAGCTAGATGGTAAGAAAAAGTTATTAATTTCTAAAATGCATTTTACAGAAACACAAAGCTAATAATTAATACTTGGAGTTCATTCTATTTTTGCTATTTGGCTCTTGACAGGTAATTTTATTTACCACTTTCTAAATTAATCATGAAATGCAACTGCTGCATGCCACATCCTCACTCCCCAAATCATCTCTGCATCCGCCAGCTGACAGTTCTGACATGCGCAGATAGCCCCTGACTGAAATGCTGGCATACATTAATTTGAGGTATTGACACCTCCTCTCCATCCTTTCAAGGGAAGAGTTACCCCTTCTGCAGAACAAATCACTGCTGTCTTAGCTACTTAAACTTCCCATGGGGTACCTTTAGCCTTTTGGGCTTCCTGTCTTTTGAAGAGATAGCTTTTAAAATATAAATACTAGCCACTATATATAAAATAGATGAACAATTTTATACTGTATAGCATCGGGAACTATATTCAATACTTTATAGTAACCTATAATGAAAAAGAATATGAAAACAAATCTGTGTACGTATATGTGTGACTGAAACATTGTGCTGTACACCAGAAATTGACACACTGTAAACTGATTATACTTCAATCAAAAATAATGCAAATGAAAAATAAATCACTGTTCTTATGACATTTTGACTAAATAACGTGGGGGGGGGCGGGTAAAGTATAAAGGAACTCTTTTAAACATGCCAAATTTGAGGTCAAATTCATTAACCAAGCACCTTAAAATTAGATTCAATCATAGACTGAATCTGCTTACTCTTCAGAGCTCTGAATTATCTACTCCCACTTGCTGTAGTCCTGGCTCCTTGAAGCGATCCCCCTCACTTCCTGTATGTCTCCTATTTTATACTTATTTTTGTTCTGCTATGTCATTTTTTATATCAATAAGCCACTTTAAATTCTCTTTGAAACAAAAGAAGGTCTACATAAATAAATTTTCTGGAAAGAATCCTAGACCAGAAATTAAAATTTACCATTAATTAGCATCAGGACCTGGAACAGGTCATTTAAATTTTCTGGGTCTCAGTTTCCTCATCTGTAAAATTAGAAGGTTGTAAAAAAAATGATCTTCAAGGTTGTTTTTCTCATTCTGATTTTAGTGTAATAGAATTGTCAATCAAAAGAAGAGATAAAAATAGAGGGGATATCTCAACTACCAGGGCTGAATGTACTCAATTAGCACTTCACATCCATTCCCACTCCCTTCCTGTGTGTTTCTGCACTGCAGAGGCTGCAAAGCTAAAAAGTACATTCCCTGGTTTTGCAGCTAGGGTCCTAGATGTGAATGAGGTTCTATAATTAGATGTACTTGCATGAGATTTCAAAGGTGGAAATGAAGCAGAAAGTACCTTGGTGCTTTTTGTTGCTGTTGGGAATCAGTATGTTGGAAATGCCAGTGTTCAGTCTCTAGCTTCATGGGGCAGGAGGAACTGTAAGGGTGATGGATGTCACATTGTGTGTCTCAGACTCAGTCACTAGGGGTTGTCAAGAAGTGTTTGTGATAAGCAGTGTTTGTGTCTTCCTAAGCCTGGCTTATTTGCTTTCCCTACTTTATATTTTGTTATTGAGAGTGCAGGACCCTGCAAGGGTCATATTGCAAAGGTCTTCTGGATGCCTAAAGACAGGGTACAAATTTCCTTCTATGAAGGTGTCTCCTCTCCCCTCTCCCCTCTCCCCTCTCCAATAAGAGGAAGAGGAGGCAGCTCTTATCACTGGAAAAAGCACTGACTTGAATCTGCATAAATAAACCTTACTGAGATAACCCTTATCTTCCATTAGTTTCCCCCTACCCCTATATTCACTTTCCCACAATTATCACTCCTAGAAGCCCAAACACTTTTCCTCTATCTTGTCACTTCTCCACAAATGCATCACTTTTTGTTAAAATGGTATATAAGCACTCAAGCCTAACCTCTTCTTTGAGTTTTCACTTCCCTATCTATGAGATCCCAGGGTAGACCTAAAAATTAAATTATTAACATGAAATAAAATTTGTATGCCTTTTCTCCGATTAATCTGTCTTTTGTTGGTTTAATTTGCAGGAGCTCAGTTCATGAACATAACAGGATAGAGGAAAAAATTTTTTTACCCTACAATACCTGGAGTAGGGTTTGATTCCTTTCCTCTAGCATATATTTATTTTTAAGTTCTATTTTCTTCTTCCTTGGTTCTTGCTAATTTTTGTTGTTGTTATTTAATTATATTTTGTTTACGTGATGCCAAACCTGGTCCTGTGAGATCTTGTTTTAACACTCATTCCAACTCAACCTTTTTGTTGTTGTTGTTGTTCTTCAAATCAAGCCAAATGTTCTTTCAGACCTGTTCAGTTCTCAGCGTGACTGTCTCCTGACTGTCTTTTGTACCATGGCATGCATGACCCCAGGATTTTCTTGGAAACTACATATACTGTTTTTTCTGTATTTCTTTGCCTCTGGTTTGATCTGTTATTTTGAATTTAGGCTTTTACCCTTCAAATATCTGAATTTAAAAAATATGAAATCTCTAAATACATCTATTTTAAAACTTTTTACTTTGAAATAATTGTAGATTCACTGGAAGTAGAAAAAATAGTACTGAGAGGTCCAGTGTACCCTACAACTTAACAAGTATTTTTTATCATCAATAAAATTTTAGTCACTAACACTCCAACTTTTCTAACACATATCACGCCACATTATTTTCCTCCTCAAAAACTTGAAGTAGAAAGTACATCACTGAAAATGGTAGACTGGAAAATCTCACAGCTCCATTCCTTCATAAAAGCAACTAATAAGTAGTGATGGTTACCCAACAATGTGAATGCGATTAATGCCACTGAATTGTACACTAAAAACTGGTTTAAATAGCACACTTTATGTTATATATGTTTTACCACAATGAAAAAATGATTTCTTTTAATACACAAGAGGAAAAAAGCTGGCAGAAATTGTCAGAATCAAGTTTTGCAAAACACTGGAATCTAGTCAAATGGTTACAACAACCAGGAAAACTTTAATGATGAAAGTAGCTGCTGCACCGTGGTAAGAGCACTGGGGCATTTTGTATTGACTGTCTACCATCCCTCGTCCCTCAGAGAGGCAGTGGCCATGTAGATAGTAGTATGCACGCCTGGTCTAAGTCACTAGTGGCAGAGGAAGCAATACAGATATTAGTCTTGAAGAATTCTGGTTGCATGTTTCGACTTCTTTGGTGGCTCCCTAAAGGACCAGTGCAAGGGTATGCCTTTGTTTTACTCTACTCAAAGCATTCCCAGGGCTAGAGTGACTTCCCCAGGTGGTATTTGCCAAAAGCATTTAAAAACAAAAGCACTGACCACAGGAACCTGGGGCAAGGGATAGCAGTCAGGACAAACAATAGACAAACTGAAAAGCCTGGGGAAAGAAGAGATAAGGAAAGGAGATACAAAGGAGCATAAGGGCATTTAGAAGCTCCTACATATACTTGGGGGGTTGAAAAGACCACACACATTCCCAGAGCTGAGTGAATGCTCAGAAGAGTCCTGAGAAGACCCTAAGCTTTCACCTCTGACTGACCTTCACATTCTGAACAGGCAGGAAAAGGTAGAGTTGTAAACAGAATGGCTAGCTCTCTAAGAAGTACCCCCTACCCGAGCCAATCTGCAAAGACTGGAAGAGGTGGGGAGGTTTTCCTTTTCTTTTCTTTTCTTTTTTTTTTTTTTTTTTGCCTCCAGCCATTTAAGGAAATCCTTTCAAAACACTGACTGACCACCAAGCTAATAGAACACAGATTTCAATAGCTACACATGACAAGAATACAGACTTTATATTTTATTTCTAAACTTATATTTTATTTTTAAAAATAGTTTGGAAAAGTCACTAAGCAAGCAAACAACAGCCCAAAACAAGAAGCATCAACAAAGCCTAGAAAAGGGAGGGAATCTGACTTTCAGAGTTACCACATTATAATATTTAAGATGTCAAATTTTCAACAAAAAAAGTATGAGGCACACAAGAAAATAAGGAAATATGGTCATTCACTGGGAGGGGAAAGAGAGAAATTAATAGACACTGCCCCCAAGGAAGCACAAGCATTGAACTTACTAGACAAAGACTTTAAATCAACAATCTTAAATATACTGAAAGAGATTAAAGGCTTCATGGACAAAGAATTAAAGGAAACTGGGAGAACAATGTGCCACAAAATTGATGTACAGATTGAATGCAATCCTTATCAAATCTCAGCAGCACTTTTGGCAGACATGAAAAAGCTGATTCTAAAATTCATATAGAGTTGCAGTAGACAAAATCATCCAGAAAAAGGAAAGCAAAGTTGAAGGAGTCATATTTCCCACTGTCAAAACTACTACAAAGCAGCAACAATCAAAACAGCATAGTATTGACATAAGGATAGTCATGTCATCAATGCACTAGAATTGAGAGTGAGAAATTACACATACATATATGGTGAATTGATTTTTGACAAGAGTGCAAAGACCATCCAATGGGAAAATAATAGTATTTTCAACATATGATACTGGATATCCATATGCGACACACTGATGTTGGGCCTTCTTTTCACACTATATACAAAAATTAATTCAAAATGGATCAAAGACCTAAGTTTAAAAGCTAAAACTATAAAATTCTTAGAAGAAACCATGGGGGAAAGTCTTAATGACCTTGGATTGGCAATGGATCTTAGATATGACACAAAAAGCACAAAGAACAGCAATAATAGTAATGGACTTTATCAAAAATTAAAATGTTTGTGACTCAAAAGACACTATCAAGATATAGTGAAGAGACCAAGAAAGTGAAAAGATAATCCACAGAATCGGAGAAAATATTTGCAAATCTTATCGCTAGTAAGAGCCGAACATCCAGAATATGTAAAGAACTCCTACAACTCAACAACAGGAAGGCAATCCAATTAGAATATAGGTAAAGGACTTGAATAGACAATCCTCCAAAGAAGATATACAAATGGCCAACAATAACATGTGGCTGTGGAGAAATTGGAACCTGCTTACATTGCTGGTGGAATGTAAAATACTTCAGTCATTGTGGGAAACATCTTGACAGTTCCTCAAAAAGTTAAGCATAGAATAACTGTATGACCCAGCAATTCCACTCTTAATTATATATCCAAAGAATTTAAAACAGGCATTCCAACAAAAACTTGGACATAAGTGTTCATTGCAGCACTATTCACAATAGGCAAATAGTGGAAATAACCCAAATGTCTATGAAGTCATGAATGGATAAATATGTTGTGATATATCTGTTCAATGGAATATTATTCAGCCATAAAAAGGAATGAGGTACTGATACATACTACAACATGGATGAGACTTAAAAACATTATACTAAGTGGAAGAAGCTAGACACAAAAGTCCACATATTAAATGATTTCATTTAAATGAAATATCCAAAATAGATAAATCCTTAGAGACAGAAAATAGATTAGTGATTGCCAGGGGCTGGGGGGAAAGGGGAGTAGAGAGTGACTGCTTAATGAGTACAGGGTTTCTTTTTTGGATAATGATATGTTTTGGAATTAAATACAGGATGATGGTGCACAACATTGTAAATATACTACGTGCCACCGAATTGTATGTACACTTTAAAATGGTTAGTTCCATGTTATGTGAATTTTGCCTTAAGTAAAAACAAAACCTCAGCTTTCCCTTGTCTTGTCTGCAGAATGAAGTACAAACTCCTTACTTAATCTGGCATTCACCACTTTTCATTATCTAGCCCTGTCTCTCTCCAGTCTCATCTCCTTCCACATCCCAAACTCACCAGTGATGTACTAGCCATTGCTTGAATCTTCTAGGCTCTCACTCACCTCCGTGCCTCTACACGTGAAATGCCCTTGCTTTCCCTTTCTTTTGATTGGTTAACTCTTACTTCTACTTCAAGGTTCTACTTCAGATTTGCCTTCTCTGGAAAGCATTTCCTAATTTCCTCCGCCAGTCTTATTCCTTAGCTCTAGCTGGAGTATAGATTTCTACCCATGGGCTCCCATAACACCCTTTGCAGACAGCGTTTATCATACTGCCTTCTAATTATCTCCCCTTGCAAACTGTGAGATTCTCAAAAGCAGAAATAGCTCCTGACAGTGGTCCTGGCCCACAGCACATGCTCACAAAGTGTTGAATTGTTAAACTGGATCACAACTTTCTTCAGCATGATTTTTGCTCATGTGTTTCCTTGTTTGGGCACCAATCTTCCCCTGTTTCTTCACTTCAGACCACAATCTAATATAGTCAGTGCCCTCATCCTTGTGAGCCATTGGTTACCAACAGCCCCAGGAGGGTGTGTGACTACTTTCTGACAAATACATGACCTCTGGAGAAAGCTCAGCATTCACACACTTTTTCTGTGGATCAGAAATTCCCATCTTTATTCAATGGCATACAAGGGGAAGAACATGAGGGCCTTGGAGTCAAAAGAACAAAGTTCAAGTTCCTATTGCACCGTTCACTTGTGGAACCTTGGCCAAGTCACCCATGCCCTATGAGATTCATTTTCCTCTTCTATAAAACAGGGATAAAAATAACTGCCCTGCCTTGTTTACTAGAACCTTTGAGGATTAAAATGAAAGCAACCAGTATATTCACATAAATTTTTGTTTTTTAAATGTTACAGGCCGAGCATTTCAAATCCATTCATAGTAGCAATTTAGAGTCAACCAAAATTGATCACCTTCCCAGTCCTGGTGAGCAATTTTTCACAGAATGCATATAAGTAAATAAAAATTCTAACATGGTATATAAGAATGTGGATGATTGTGTATTCATCTTCATTATCTCCCTAAAGCAGCATGATTGAGACTTATTCTTAGAAACAGTAATGTTATGGGGAGTCTCTGTCCCACACACATGAGTAACTGAGCCCATTGGAACAGTCTGGATTCTGGTACCTGACGGATGACGTCATTGTTAGAAAACGAGACCGTGTGGGGTGTCATGTCCATGCTCATCACAACAGAAGCTGCTTAAACTCCTGCCTTGACTTGACAATATGTTTTTTTAAATATCCCAATAAATAGCTCCCTGGCTTGAGACTTGAATTAAAATTCTTTAGAAATGGAGTTGTTTGATTTTACCAAATTGGGGAAATATTGCTGTATGTTTTTCCAATAAGCTGTATTTTTTTTTTAAGTTATTCTTGCACTGAAATACTTTACGACCCCAGTTTGTAACTCCCACTAGTGTTAACTTAAGGGTCACGTTAACCTGTCCATTCATCATAGACACTTAGTCAACTAGGATTGACCTCCTTTCCCAGCCACAGCCGGTAGTTTTTTTCCCTCCCTGTTAATGGCTAGCCCATAATTATAATAAAATGGGTAAATAAGGGTGATAATTAAGTGGGTACTTAAGGCTCCTTTTGTATTTGCCTGCTATGAAATGAAAGTTGAATTTAAGTAAATTTATTTTGTCATAACTTACCATAGAGCATGAAATGATCTAAGAAAAATTCCAAATGATCTAAGAAAAATTCTTGTGAGTCACAAGAGCCTAATAAAGTGAAAGGGAAACCGCTTCTCAGCAGAAATATTGTCTTCCACTTTCAGGTACCAGACAATCTGAAAGCTGTTTTCTTTTCCGTCAAAATTAAGAGCGGCTTATATGGCTTCCCTTTTCCTTCAGCCTGTCCCTACTGACAAAGTAAAGCACAACCAGAGAGAGAAAAGTAAAAGAGACCTAGAGACAAACCTTTCCTGAGCAATAGCAGCTTACAGTTGGCAGGGGCTCTTCTGGAAAAAAGCAAACTTTCTTAAGTCCCAGCTTTGCTTGAATCTGGGCAACAGTAAGCTGGGGACAGGAATAGCTTGAGCAAGAGAAAGATGATGCATGAAGGCTTAACTAAGTCTCAGCTTAGATCCAAGTCTAAACATTGAGCAATTACTGACTCTCCACAAAATTAATATGAAATACTTATGCAAACTGGCATGGAGCAGGGAAGAATGATGTACTGGAATGACCAAAGTAGATGGAAGATGTTTATTTTCTGAAGGAGAGATTGGCAGTTAACTCTTAAAATGCATTATGTATTACGTTTAAATTAAATGTTCAAGAAACTCCAAAATATGGCAGATAAGGAAGGCTTTTCCAACTAGTCCCAATTGCTTGGTCTCTGGCCTTGTCTCCTAGCACCCCATCCCAACCAATCACAGCCTCACTGGCCCAAAACATGCCTTTACCCAGGCCATACCCTTAGCAAGTACCTACTCTTTTTTTCATGATCCAGTTCACTTATCTTTTCGGTGAATCCTTCTTTGATTCCCCAGATGCTCCCTTTTATAATATCACAGAGCATTATTCTGTTCTCTATTAAAGCTCGAGTCATTTTAAGTTGCAATTCCTTGGAGTACTTATCTGTTTCCCATGTCTAATATCTTTGTGCTTCTGGGATATGTAAACTGTCCAGCATTGAGCAGGGGTTCATAAATATTTGTTGAACAGTTAGTGAGTCTCCTTTTCCTCTTCCAGACAGCCAGCTATTTACCTCCACCACAACCTTGAAAGCCCAGTTCCTATTTCCTACACAGAGTCCAAGATTATAATCCCCTCTGAGATACTAACATGAAGGACCAGTGAGTGAGTTTTGGTTGCAAGATCTTAGCATCGTTAACAGTGACTGTGGAGAACATGTTAATTGCCTAGCAAAGGCCAGAATTGGCCTCGCAGTCTTTGCCGATGGTGAATTTACAACAGGCAAGTCTGAAAACAAGTTGGTGCGTGTCATGCTCTACTTACAAGTGGTAGGAGAAAGGTAAAGCAACTGAAAGAGGTAAGTACTACCCAGCATGCTTTAAGATTCTTTGTCAGGGTTGTTAGTGAAGATGCATTATGAGGATTTATAGTGAAGAGATGGAGTAAATATCTGATTATTTTAATTGCTTTTTCTAAAAAAAAAAAAAAAAAAACCAGCTCATATACACTGCGCTCTGCTCTCATGGTCTGTAGTTCCTGAAGCATAGTGGTACTGGTTAATTTTTCCTTGCCACTCCACAGCCATGTTCTGCCCTATTCTCTACCTTGCTTTCTGCCCAGGGAGGCTGACTTGGACTGACTGCATCATCAGCTGCTGGCCCTCTGGATTCCAGGTGGTTTTAACCCATAGGAGTCACAGACTGAGGTCAGAGGGCAGGAAATAGACTGATGTCTATTCCCCCTGCCCTCTCCCTACTCAGCATTCTGGCAGTGCCTGCATTCGTGGTAGCCTTTCTTCCATGCCTCCAGCTCTCCCCAGACTCATAGTCCTGTTCCCTGCTAAGGGTGTCTTCTGTTTCCTAGAAGAAGCCTTACTGACTCCCCACCCACAACTGGGAAAAAAAAAAAAAAAAGAACAAAAGAAATGCTTGGGTGCTTCCATTTCTTGCTCTTGTGTGTTTCCCACTGAACAATCTCTCTACTTATCATTTTGAGGGGAGATTGTAAGGCTTCAGAAGGACAATGCTAGAAATCTCAGTTATAAGTCCATTGATTTTTGCCCATCCAGAAAGATTACAAGCTTCAGTGGAACAGGAGATGCTTCCTCCTGGTGATTGTTTTGAACGCTGACAATTAGACTTCACCAGGAATGAATGTCTGAAGCTGTACCCCAGACAACAGCTGTGCAACCATGGCTCACTTCCATTCAACTCAATAAATCTGCCTTAAGCATCATCGATGGTTCATTGGTGTCATTAAAAAAAAAAGAGTGAATATCTAGGGAGGCTTGTATGGCCATGTGCTATGTGGTATCTGTGGAAACTTTTACCTATGTTCTTCAGTTTAAAACACTTGGATTCCCTTGAGATGATTACCGATGCAGAACCACATTTTCAAAAATATTTAATTCTTGATGGTAAAAGTAGCTCACCTGGTCTCTGCTCATTTTTCAAAATGGCTTGAGTTTCCATTGCTGGTACCCATCTTATCCTTCCCTCCTCTCCAGTTTCTGAACTCTCATGGCAGATCCCACAGGCATGGGGATGATGTTGTCTGTCATTTATAAGTGACAATTCTAAATGCCTTTCTCTAGAAAAGAAGATTCCTCTGGGAGTTAAAGGTAATGAATGCCAAAAATTGCTTTTCAGATGTTTGGAGTTTAATGAAACACAGGATGTGCACTGCCAGGTAGCATCAAAGTTCATTTTTAAGCTTTCCTTATGTTACCATATATTTGCCTGAAACACTGCCTTATGTTCCTTTGCCTTTCTGTTTGCCTACACTTCTGTGCAGAATTCCTAGGACTCCAGACTTTTTAAAGCTTATTTTAAAAATAGCTGCCAACAAAAAGAAAGATCTAAAAAAATTTTTTTAAGTCCTCAGGCAATTGCATTCAGGTAGGAGCAAAGAATTTCATTTAACATTCAGAAGTAATGAGGTTTATAGGAATTTCAAACATGACCCAGTGTGCATGCTTGAGACTGTCTTTGTATAAATGTCCTTAACGTCCTTCTCATTGTATTAAAATAACAGTTTGAAGGGAAATGGGTGAACTGTTTTTGGTTTTGTTTTTTTAGTATAAATTGAATTTTTTAAAAAACAAGTAGAGGAGGCTGGAGCCTTAGCTCAGGCCTTGTGCTGGCCAGGAGACCTCTGCCCAGCTGTGGGCCTTGGTACTGGCCCTTGCTCCATGTACCTCAAGAATTTTCCTACCAAGAGGTCTCCACCACCGGAGGACACTGGGAAGGGGGGAATCCAGGCAACAAAGAAAGGGGCTCATTTGACAGTGACTCTAAAAAATAAAATAAGTTTGAGTTATCAATAATCTCTACAATATCAACTGTATCCAGAGCCACAAAGACTCATGTTGAGGTGAATGGCTGGTCTCAGCTCTGGGCCCCTGAAAACCTGAGTTTGGAGGTTGATGGCTTGGAGTCAACAGGCACTCTCTAGGTTTCTTCATAACTATAGAGGCCATTGGCCCCCACCTGTCTCAGAGGGTCAAAAGACAGTATTTACTCAGCCCTTGCTCTATCTTGAGTTCGCCGTTAGCATTGCCAATAGTGTAACAAGAGGGAAGGAAGGAAAAGCAGCATCCCTGCCCTCAAGAACATCTAAGAAGTCAGGAACAATCCAGACAAAGTGAGCCCGTGAAAGCCAGGTCCATATAAAGAGAATGTTTCCCAGCTCCATTAGAATGGCGTTCAGGCATGCAGCCTAAAGGAGTTTGTTTTCATCCTCTGTATCATCTGTCTAGGAGAGGAGCGTGATCAAAATGAGCTTGAGTTCACTTTACCTCGAAGCCCTTCTCCATGGCCATGGCATGGCCAAAACATGTCAATTACCATCATGAAGTCCATATTACTGCCTTTCAACCATATTAGATTGTAAGTTAACTAAGCAACTGTATAAAACTGTGTCTACTGAGCACCCTACCAGGTACCTGGGTGAGAGAATACAGATAAATAATCAAATTGGTTCCTGACCTCAGGTTTGCCACCTGGCTGAGAAGAGCAATCATAGTCAGATAATACAGTTGGAGGGAATAAATAAATTCATGCCCCCAAATGCAAAATCCCATAGTACATGTCGACTGCACTGGAGCCAAGGTAGGCAACCATGTTAGTAACAAGCATGGGGTTGAGATCACCAGAATGCCTGTCACCTAATCATTTGGCACTGTAACTTGTGTCTCTCAGGCAAAACCCAGGCCTCCTACCAAGCCCTTCCAGAGAGCTGCAGTTTTATTCCTTTTCTCATGCTGGCTTAGATAAATGGTGTATCAAGCTTTAAGACAGATGTGATCTCGGTTTTTTAAATAATTGTACTTTACTCAGTGCCCAGTGCCTTTAAGACCTGATACAAGTTCTTCCAAATCTCAGGAAATAGTTTTCACAGTGTGTTTTAAGGGCCTCCTACATCAAAATCAACTGAGTGTGTGTTAAAATTCAGTTTTCTGGGCTGCACCATGCCCAAGACTTACTAAACTAAAACATCTGGTAGAACAATCCAAGAATCTTAATCTTAATAAGTATCCAGGTTATTATTATGCCTCCCCCACCAAGAGTTTGAGAACCACTGGTAAAGGGCATGTGCTGATTTTTTGGGCATCTTCCTAACCCTATTCTTACTGACGAAGTCTGTATTAAGAATCACCCTTCTAGTTACATTTGTCTATATTTTGCAGGAATTCTTAGCCCCCCATGCCCATAGATTTTTATGGAATCCCTGGATGGGCTTCAAGACATGCTTAAAAGCCTCTGAATATGTACGCAAAGTGGTGTGCAAGTGTATGCTTTTCTCTGGTTTAAGAATCCATAGGTAGCTTCAGATTATCAACGAGGCTCCAGGACATAAAATAATTGACCCACTGCTTTATAGGACTGATTATATGTAAACTCTAGGTCCCCATCGCTGAAATGAGTTTTCCCTATGACACACATGGATACTATGAAACCCAAGCAACAGGATTATCAACCTAAGTAATAAAATGAACAGATATTGGGCATCATGAGTGATTATGATATAGTGAACACATTTACATTCTTCCTATAACTCGTCAGCTCTTTAGGGTGGAAAGTAGCTTTATCTCCATCTAGGTTTTTAATAATAATAACAATGATTTATTGAGCACTTACTATTTGGCAAGTACTATTCTAAGGACTTCACATGTAGTAGCTTATTTGAATCTTACAACACCTCCGTGAAGTAGGTTATTCTATTATCCCTATTTTACAGATAAGTTAACCGAGACTTTTTATTGTCCTTTTCCCTCATCTCTGTGTCCTAATAATAATACCAACAACAACAATAATAGCTAACTTTCATTGAACCTATTAGGTGCCAGGCCCTATTCTAAGCACTTACTTTATTGAAGAGGAATCCAAGGGGCAAAGAAGTTCAGTAACTTTCCCAAAGCCATCCAGCCAGCAGTAGACAGAGCCAGGATTCAGACTCCAGACTGGCTAGAGGGCCCACATCCAGCCATGCTTTCTAACTGCCACAGGTTTTAGCCTCCAGCTTACCGAATAATTATTGATTCAGTGGGCCTTAGTTTCTGTGGATGCCTGCCCACCTCTAGTCTAATGGATTTCTTTTCTTTCCTCATTTTAAAGCTCCATTTCCATCACAGGCTTGGAGTGGCCCCCACGTTTCCACAGGCATCCCTACGGTCAGCTTAGGCTGCATCTGGGTCCTGGGTTACAGTGTGAATGGCCACCCTTGCTCCGTTCCGGGTGTCAGACCACACAAGGTCACACCAGTTGCTCAAGGGTGGCGGGGCCCTCAGATGCCTTTAGGATCACAGACACAATAGGACCCGGCAGCCCTGCTGGCTCGCAGAACTGGGCAGTATCACATTTCAAATATTGCCTCTGCGTAATGCTGAGACCATTCAGAGCCCGGTTAAAAAAACACAGTCACGACTCTCCTCGGGACTGGGGCTGTTGATTTTGTTAGCTGAGATCACTTGAGGAATATAAAACACAAGAAAAAGAGTGGCAAAGAGGAAAAACAATAGGTAGGCAGAAAGGGTCACACAAAAGTCACAAAGCGGTGGAGGAAGAGCCTGGCCGCAGCGTTCTGCTCAGTTTAAACCTAGGGTTTAAGAGGCTAAGGAATAATCAATCCCTACTTGTTTCAATTCCTTCCCAGCTGTAAAATGTTTACTTGCTTGGTGGTTTCAATTCAGTGTGTGTGTGTGTGTGTGTGTGTGTGTGTGTGTAAAAGAAGCTAAACTATGACTCTCTTTAAAAACCTGACAACAGACAATGCTCGGCGCACACACACAGCAAAGGTTTTATGTTTGAAGCACACATCGTCCGAAGGGCTGAGCATCTATTGATGCTGTGCTTTTAATGTTATGCAAGACTTTTTCCTTCCTTTACTCGCCACTGAGTGGCTGTGCTGATTCAACATTTTATAGATGTGTAAATTTTCCTTTAGAAGCTGTGCCGAGACTCTGTGCCTCCCTGGGCAGCTTCTTATTGAAATCAGATGATGCAGAAAGTATCCTCTCACATTTCAGTGAGAGGCTGCCCCCTAGTGAAAAATTTCAGCTACACATTCAACCCATAAATTTGTTGTTGCAAATACTGCAGAGGTTTCTTGATACAAGGGAGAAACGTCCTTCAGTTGCCAAGAATGTGACAGCTTTGTGTAATTTAACTATCAATCAGATGTTGCTTTCCTTTCAACTTCCCCCAGCCTATTTTCTGTATGTTTCAGTGTTCTGTAAAGTTTTCTTTGATAGTTCAAGATGTCTCTGATTTTTAAAGATACACACAAAATATAGTCTTTCCTTAGCCAATAAAAATATTTTCATGGAACTAAATGTAAGATGCTGATGACAAGAGTCCTTTTCTTGTTGTTTTGACATTGAGTTGTATGTGAATTTCCATTTCCACTTATTTGATTTGGCTATTTCGGGGTACCTTTTTTCCTACCTAGGGTAACTACACAAAGTAAATAATTTTTGCTTTCAGAAGATGACTGTATCAGCATGCTAAATACTTTTTAGTGTTGAATGCCTCGATTTTAAATGAATGTTTAATATTTATCCCCATGCAGTTCTAGGAGATAATTCAGATGAAGCATTTTGAATTGTGTCTTACATGATAAGCCTTAAAAGTAGTCATTACTACTATTATCACAGAATTGTCCATTGCAGGCAAAAATTATTTTGAATGTTAAACAAGAATACAGTTAGTTTTTTGTCTACAGGTTATTTCTCCATCGTTGTACAGAAGTGAAATAGTTACCATGACAAGGCTAAACAGTCTCACGATTAAAAGCTAGTATTTAGAAATTTGAAAACAGTGGCAAATTTGTCCTTCTATGCTATTTTATTTCTCCATCTCCCATCCCTCCCATCCATCTAACATCACTAAAAGGCATAGTATGTTGTCTGAATTAATCTTTTTGAAACTTGTAAGACTTAAAGGTGAAAATTCAATGACTGTAAACAATTGTTATAACATCTGGGTGTTTCAAAACACTCCTCTCTGCTCTTCTGCTATCTAAATTTGTACAGATGTCATCCAAGATTAGAATCAAAGGGTGCTCTTCATTTTATTTTGGTAATTCCTCCATGGATTTTAAACTCTCTAGAATCAAAGTTCTTTTAGTTTCTCCTACTCGTGTGAACTAATGAATACCCTCCATTTTGCAGGTAACTGAGGACTGATTTGTGTGAAACTTAACGATAATGCTGTGAGGGAGGTATCTGTATACCGTCTTTAGAGTTAATGAAATTTGGCTCAGAGAAGTTGTGTCACTTTTCCAAGGACACACAGCTCATTATTGGCATCAGAATTCAAACTTTGGCCAACTGAGGGCAAGCCCTATGCTCTTTCTCATCAAGTTCACTCCACATTCTGCCCTTGGCTTATTGTGTATTAAATTTTAGAGACATAGGCCATGTTGTCCCCATTTTAAGAGAGAAAATTATATCGAGAAGGAATCAAAAGCCAGGAAGTACATACAAACGTCAGCATTTTTCCACTAAGTCTAGCCGGATGTTCTAAATTAAGGAAAGCTACTCTCATTGATCCTTGGGAAGAATGAGGGAGAGCTGTCCCTAAGTGAGGGAGGACTGGTAGTGCCACTCTGCAGTGCTTCTCACCAAGGCTGAACCTTTATCCCAGCCATGAATAAGTTATGAAGGTGAAATTTCTCTACTTACACAGAGATGCTGTCATAATGGGAAAGAAGGGCACTTCAGATAGACATTGCTCAGAGCAGATGGTATCATCTGGAATGACAAACAAACTGCCCCTTGTGGTATTACTGCATCACGGGAGCTCAAAAATGCTGTTTGGACAACAATATCCGTAAACTGGGATTCGGAATTGGATTTGAAATTTCATGGCTGAGAGAATATTGGCAATTTTTTTTCCTTCAGTTATTAAATTGAGTTTGTTTTCTTCTTTTTTTGTTTTGGTTTGATTTTTTGGTCCATTACCTATACTCTTAGGATGAACCACAACCAAGAGTTCTTGCATCTGAAAGTTTTGGAATCTTACTAGAATGCTTAATCTGCCTTTTAAAAACCCATAGCAAGGTGGTCTGGAGTTATTTTTCTTTTTTAAAAAATCTGAACTTACTTATACGAAGGAGCACCTTGGGGTCAATTAAGTAATTGTTCAGCAAATATTCACTTGCTCTCTTTGAGGGGAATATACTTACTTCTCTTCCCTGATGTTGACTTTGACCATGTGATTTGCTATGGCCAGTGGAAGGTGGGTGGCAGTGGAAATATGCCAGGTCCAATCCAAGGTCATGAGAGGCATCCTGTGTCTATGCTCATCCCTATGGTTCTCTCATCTTTGGGATCAAATATTTCCTGGTCCAAGAAGATGTAATAGGACAGCCCTATATCCAGTCCAGAGTTTTGAGCCAAGCCCAACTAAACCCACCTAGATTAGCAAAGCTCTAGCTGACCTGCAAGCAAAGAAAAATAAATGCTTATTGTTGTATGCCACTTAGTTGTGGGATGGGGTGTTATGGGATATGATTTGGTTGTGGGATGGTTTGTTATGCAGCATTACTGTGGCAATAGTTGACTAATGCAAAACCTAATCACACCCTAGTGGACTCTATATTGTATAAACAATACATTCACCTACCTCTCAAGTATCAGGTAATCTTGTAGACTTGGCCATCTAGACCACAAGTGAAAAATGGGAAGAATGCAAATCTGGTCCCTGACTTACCAAAACAGATGCCCACAGTCTGTGCACTAACACTTGCACACTTTATTCATAGGGAAGATTCTCACTAAAAGCCTATTTGGTCTTCTAACAAACTCTTATGTAATTTCCCAGCCACTTTACAATAGGCAGGGAGAAATTCCTAGAAGCAAACTTTCTGATAACAAGAAAAAGGTAACTGATGCATCAGGCAAGGAGGAGACATAAATACTATTAAAAGACAAGGATATATTAATAGGAAAACAATATCCCTAACTCTGTCATTTTTCCAATAGGTGACAAATAAAATAGAAGAGTTAAATCAATTTTAAAAAATTACTTCAACAATTGCTTAACACAGTAGTTCTTAGGGTTTTTTGGATTATGGTCCATTTTGAAAAACTTATAAAAATTATGGATTCTCTCTTCAGAAAAATGCATGTGAGAAAAAAAAAAATCTTCCATATAATTTGAGGCAGTTCAAAAACTCCCTAGAACTGATTCATGAACCCTGGGTTATAAACCACTATTTTAAAATAAAAAATAGTCTTACTTCCAGCTGGGGTATAATTTAATTATCTGATTTTTTTTTTCTGTGAAACACAGTTCCAGATAAATAGGGTGTCCTGGAATTCATAAAGCTGTAAGAGGCTCTGACAATCATCACTCTATTACTGGCAAGACTGGCCTTGGAAGAGATTAACGACCTTTACATCTCCAAAGACTCCGTGATAGCCTTTAGAAATACATTTCTTCATGTCTCAAAATACTCTTTTAAACTTCAAGTTTACAAGAGCTTGGTAATTAGGTCATTGTTCTATATGATCCTAACTTTCATGTCACTGGTACGCTGCTTGTTAGAAGAATCGAAAGCCATTGGATTCATTTTATTCTTTCTAATGATATAATAAGGGATTTTTTTTTTCCACATCTGCCCCTTAACTTTAATTCCCTCTGTGAAATATGAGGGGTCCATCTTGCCTTTGCTTATAGAGATTCCTACTACCTGAGTAGTTATCAAGTTTTCCATCTCAGATCCCTGAACATTTATTTCTACAACCCCTTATTCTCTCTTCCAAGAAGACAAAAAAAAAGCCCCAAACTGGCAGTTACTGTTGAAGACATCACAACAGCTACAACTGGTAGTTCTTAGGATCAAACTTACAGACTTTAGAAACCAAGGTGGAAGTACAACAATGATTCTTAATAAAATTACCAATATCATGGTGCTGTTATGACTAATCACACTTTATTAATTATTACATTTTCAGAACACATTTATATTCTAAGAGAAATTATGAGCAATTATGACATTTTCCAAAAAAGGAAATGACACTTATTATATGCTTACTGTGTACTTAATTTGATTCCTTAAACATGTGTCATTAAATCCCCAAACACCTTATAGGATAAGAATTATTACCTTGTTATACAGATGAGGAACCTGAAATCAAAGAAATGAAGTGACTTGCCCAAAGTCACACTACCTGAATGTGCAAACACTCACACCCAGCTCTGTCTCATTATCATATATCATTTTTGGAGAATAGAAGTGACAGACAGGTTTTGATACCCTTCCGGAAAAAATCAAAAGGATGGCCATGTAGAAAAGAGAATAAGATTGTTCTTTGTAAACCCCAAAGATGGGATTTATACCATTGTGTGAATTTAGTAGGAAGTAGATTTGGGTTGAATATTAGAATGTTGATGAGTGTCTCTGAGAGGATATATGATGCCCATTAAGTTATGAAATTGATTTAAAAAAAAAAAAACGCCCTCATACACAAAGCTGGGGATTTGAGATTGATGGGACTGCATTTGATGACCTACCTTCACAGTGTTCCTGCACCAAAACAGCAACAAGGAACAAAAATTGCACCAGGAGGGGCCTACAGCAGCCTTACAGATTCCTAGTGCCCCCATCAAAACATCGGGCACAAATGCACAAACCAGCAACTCCCTTCAAGGCGGAACATTTGCACACAGCTCAGAGAGGCTGGAAAACCTATGGGCGCTTCAATTAGAATGGAGATAACTCTGTGTGTCTAGAGCAGTAACTGTCAAAGTGTGGCCCACAGATTCCTGGGGGTCACTGAGACCCTTTTAGGGCATCGTGAGGTTAAAACTATTTTCATAATAATACTAAGATATTGTTTGCCTTTTTAATTGTGTTGACATTGGAACTAAGGACACAAAAGCAATAGTGAGTTAAACTGTTGGTGCCTTAGCACGGGTCAAGGCAGCAGCACCAAACTGCACTGGCTGTCTTCGTGTTCTTCATCACATCCTCATATTTTTTCATGACAGTTTCACTTAAGAATGTCCTTCATGAGACAGTACAAGTTGTTAAATTTTATTAAATCTAGTCCCTTAAGTATACATATTTTTCATATCCTGTGTAATGAAGCAGAAAGTATACATAAGGCACCTCTGCTGCATTTCAAAGTACAGTGTTGTGTCAGGAACAGCTTAGGTGCCACTGAGTTGCCAGCTGAACTAGCTGCCTTTTTCACAGAACATCATTTTTATTTCTGTGGAAGACTGGACTATAAATTATGATTATCCAGACTTGAGAATTTAATAGACTTGAGTATTTCCTAAGAATAAACCAAATGAGCCTGGTACTTCAAAAAAAAAATTAACACAATTTGTTGCCCATCATACAATTCAAGCTTTCAAGAAAAAAATTAGAATATTGGAAAACTTGTATCTACCACTGTGAGCTTGACAGCTTCCTAGGAATTAGCGTTTTCTCATTAAATAGGTCATGATGTCAATGAATCTGAGTGTTTGATGTTGTATATTAAAATATATCAACATTTAGAAGATCTGCTTTACTCAGGTTGTCAATTTTCCAAATGACCAATGTTACAGAATCATGCAGTGGTAGGAGATCCACTCAGAGTGCAAGATAGAACAATGGATTTAATGTGATGGAATGTGAAAAGCTTATAGCTATGGTTTCAGATTCCACATTGCAGCTAACCTTTGAGAAACTACCCCTTGTTGACTTTTGGCATAATATTAAAGAAGACTATGGATAGTTATCTGAGAAAGCTGTCAGATACTCATCTCTTTTTCAACTACTTATCTGCATGAGGCCAGATTGTCTTTATGTGCTTCAATCAAAATGGCATATCCCAGCAGATTGAATGCAATAAGAGGTGAAAATCTGACTCTCTGCTATTAAGCCAGATATTGAAGTTTTGCAGAAATGTTCTTAAAGCTAATCTTTTCACTATTTTTTTAATTTTGCAAAATGTAGGTATTTTCAAATACAAGATGTTATTTAAATTCATATGTGATAGCTTTTAGTTTTTAAATGAATGAATAAATATTTCAAAGTGTTCTGTTTTAATTACCAATATGATATGTATTGATAGCCACAACCCACAAAAACAAAATTATTTGGGGTTTCAATAATTTTTAAGAGTGTAAATGGCTTCTGAGACCCAAAAGTTGGAGAACTGCTGGTCCAGGTTGATGACCTGAGATAAGTAGAGACTCAGATGTTGCAGTGGGTACTAATGTGAAAAGAGTCTGTGCCCAGGAAGCAGGCAGGATTGCATATTGCAATGGGTGCCAGTACGGTACATCCTCCAGATCTAGATGCCCCCCAGATACTTTGATACTGTGTAAGCCAGCATGGCACTAAAGCCCCCACCAGTAGAATTGGACTGAAATGCTGAGTTTGAAACCTGAAATGACTAAGAAACCTGGAATTAACTAGGCTAATTTTGCTGTTGCTAGGTAGAATGGGAACTTAAGAGATACAGTCCTGTTCAATCATTGAGAAACAAAAAAAAGCCATATTGTTTGCAGACCTAACTTTATGGCTTTGAAATATCTTGGCCACTGGGATCTCTAGCAGCCCCTCAGTAGAAGCCAAATGACTTTTCTGGGTAGAAATGAT
The DNA here is from genome assembly GCF_036321535.1 of Camelus dromedarius. Classification (NCBI taxonomy): domain Eukaryota; kingdom Metazoa; phylum Chordata; class Mammalia; order Artiodactyla; family Camelidae; genus Camelus; species Camelus dromedarius. Next base: position 38,044,327 of record NC_087439.1, read on the forward strand.
GTAAAGGGCTTTCTGCCTGCAGGAAACTTAAGACTACATACAAGTTCTCAAAGTCCTTTTCCAAATCTTCAAAATTCTACATGTTCTCATATGTAATGTTACCAAAAACCCTGTTAAATAGATAAGGTATGATTATTCCCTACAGAAAGAGAAACCAAGACCCGGGAGGCACAGTGTACCAGAGGTGGCCAAGGCAGCAGATCCACCAAAGTCCCCATTAATTAAACAGAAAATGTGTGATTAGCTGGGGGTCTGCAAAGTCTGTGAAATAACTTAATTCCCTCTCACATCAACTGAACAGATGTTCACTCTGTACCTATCAAGGAGAGAGAGAATGTTGAGATGAGCCAGGATGGTCCCCACCCTCCAGGGACTCTCAGTTCAGGTTGGATGGAGGGTATGCTCCACTAAAAGTAGAATATTGTTCTCTAGGAACATAAAGCAAAGAGGAATTCATTCTGATGTCAAGAGTTAATGTCAAGACTTCCAACCCACAGTTCTAGGTCAAGCGGAAGCATTCGATCACTTCTCCAGAAGCCTTCTCCCAAGGGGAGGCTGGCCACTGAATTGGTTTAAAGATGCACACCAGTTTCGATGGAATTTAGCAGAACACAGATCTTTCCACTCTGTGTCCTTGGGGGGGACTCCACAGGACTTCACTGCAACCCATCATTCACAGCCCACAATGACAGTGGTGCCCAAAGTAATTGTACAAGTGGTTATTTTTCTTTACATGCTCATGAGATTTGGCAGGAAGGCAATGTATTTTGCATGAGGAAATAACAGTTTGTTAAACCAAATTGCCCCAGCAGTCATCTCTCTTCCAGGAGGACTCCTGGCTTTCTGACCTTAGCTGGTGGGTGGGGTGCATTATTTTCCTGGGATGAGTTGCTGTTTCTCAGATTCATCTCTCTCCATGCACCAAGGGTAACCAGTGGCTTTGTGTTCTGAAAATACGCCTCCCAGATGCTCTATTCCACCCAAAGGTTGCTATTCTGCTGCTTTTCCAAGTGCAATTAATATTAAAGCTGTGGGTGCTATAGATGACTGATTGTACTAAGCTTTATATTTGGGTCCTACTTGCAGTAAATAAATCACAAATTTTTCTTTTGTTCACTCAGGCATAATTTGTGTTAGGAACTTCAGTCAGTCATCTAAAAATACATATATATTTTTGCAACAGCTGTTATATTATATATTGATTGCCCCCACCAACTCAACCCTCTCCTCCCTTGGAAGAAGAATAAAACACTGAGTGCCAGTAACATAGCAAAATGAAAAACATATGTCCCTGGTTAATAGTATACCAAAATAAAACTATGTACATCTGTAAAGGAAAGAAAGAAAGAAGATAACACAAGCCTTAGTATTTGACCTTAAATGAATATTTGATTCCCCAAAGGTGTGAACTATGGTTTAACACATGGAAAGAAAGAACTTCTGGGAACGGTGCCCTCTTTCTCCTTCAGATGTGTGAGAATCTAAATGGTTTATTTATACAGAGTGTGATGTATTGATTACATTATGTTACATATTACGTGATACGGTAACCATTAAATGCATCCTGATTTCTCCTGGTTCTGTTTGGTTCTAAAATAAACCTCTCATCTTTCAGATTGTGATAAAGCAATGCTATCAAAATTGAATTATATAGTTGAGCTATAATTGAGTATTTGGTTCCAACCCAGGAAGAAGTAGTCAGAAAGACTGGTACATGAGAGTTGTGTGTGAGAGAAAAGAAACTGGGGGTCTTATTCCTCTAGGCTGAGGGGCTCACACCCTCTCAGAGCATTACTGAGCCAACCATCAGAAATAGAAAACTCCCTTGGGAGGGCCTAGAAGTATTGCTTCAGTTAGGGAGAATGGGAGCTCGAGAAAGGTGAAGACCACATTTGTATTGTACATCATTTTAACCCACAGGCCTAACATAATAGTCTGTAGGAGTTGCTCGATAATTATCTGTTGAGTAAATAAATGAAAGGAACCATTTAAATGTCTGGGCAACAAACTCAAGCAGATCATTGACTCTGGTGGTTCTGGAAGAGCAGGAGATAAGGCAGGCCAGGTGCAGCTGAGCCCTACGCGCTGGAGGCATACCAGTGGTAAGGTTCTCAAGAGTCAGATGTGTGTATCTTTTCCTGACTCCACCTTCAGTGACTTTAAGCTGGTAGTTGAAATTGGCCATGGTGGAAGGGAAATTAGCAAACACCACAAATCAAGCTTTTTTTCCCTTTTCAAGAGAGCCAGGTTACCAGCACACTACTGGCTTAGCTACTAAACTTGTGTTAGCTCGGAATTCTAACACTAAAAAGTTCTCTAAACCCCGACCAAAACAGGGAGTGTAAGAAGGGAGCTCAGCCAGAGGGGATAAGGAAGGGATTCTCTATCTTCCTTACAAGGTTGTAGAAGGGCTTCTTTTTTTTTTTTTTTTTTTTTTTTTTTTTTGGTAGGGGGAGGTAATTAGGTTTATTTAGTTATTTATTTTTAAGTGGAGGTACAAGGGATTGAACCCAGGATCTCATGCATGCTAGGCACGTGCTTTACCACTGAGCTATACCCATGGAAGGGCTTCTCATGTATAATTAGAGAAGTTAGAATCATCTGAGAAGGTCTCAAATACCTTAAGGAATCCTGTTCTCTTTCCCTTCCAATCCATGACATCTCATAATCTCAAATGTTAAATTGGGACTCCAGCTCTTCTTCTGACCTAAATTCAATGACTTATTCAGTCATTGAACAAATATTTGTTGAGTACATACCAAACACCAGGCATAAAAACTATGGGAGATCAGTTGCAAAATAGCCTAAATCCCTCTACAGCCATGCCCTTTGTACTTTGAATTTTCAGCCTCCCCATAAAGGATAGTTTATTTCCCCACCACTTGAGTCTGAGCTGGCCTTGAAATTTGCTTTAACCAACTGAAAGCAGAGAAAATGACTGTGCTAATGACTCTGAGCTTGGGTCTCAAGAGGTCTTGCTCCCCTCACTTCTGACTCTGCCTTAAGAATAAGCCCAGTGTAACCAGAGAATGGATCATATCAATAGAAGAAAGCCAGACTGAGGCTTGAGCATTCAATTGTCTGTGTAAAGGAAGATGAACCTGAAAAAGAGACTGAAACAAGGCACCTGGAAAGGTAAATGTAAAGCTGGGAGTCACAGAAGACAAGAGAAGAATGTTTGAGATAGGCAGCAGTGGTCAGCATTACATTGATGACAAAGGAAAGCATAAGTAAAACAAAAAGACAACCTACAGAATGGGAGAAAATTTTTGCAAATGAAACCGTCAAAGGCCTGATCTCCAGAATATATAAGCAGCTCATACAACTTAATAATAAACAACCAAACAACCCAATCCAAAAATGGGCAAAAGACCTAAACAAGCAATTCTCCAAGGAAGACATACAAATGATCAATAAGCACATGAAAAAATGCTCAATATCACTAATTGTCAGAGAAATGTAAATCAAAACTACAATGAGGTATCACCTCACACCAGTCAGAATGGCCATCATTCAAAAGTCCACAAATGACAAATGCTGGAGAGGCTGTGGAGAAAGGGGAACCTTCCTACACTGCTGGTGGGAATGCAGTTTGGTGCCACCACTGTAGAAAACAGTATGGAGATTCCTCAAAAGACTAGGAATAGACTTACCATATGACCCAGGAATCCCACTCCTGGACTTATGTCCAGAAGGAACCCTACTTCAGGATGACACCTGCACCCCAATGTTCATAGCAGCACTATTTACAATAGCCAAGACATGGAAACAGCCTAAGTGTCCATCAACGGATGACTGGATAAAGAACATGTGGTATATTTATACAATGGAATACTATTCAGCCATAAAAACCAACAACATAATGCCATTTGCAGCAACATGGATGCTCCTGGAGAATGTCATTCTAAGTGAAGTAAGCCAGAAAGAGAAAGAAAAATACCATATGAGATCACTCATATGTGAAATCTACAAAACAAAAACAAAAAAACAAAACATAAATACAAAACACAAATAGACTCATAGAAATAGAATATAAACTTGTGGTTGCCAAGGGGGCAGAGGGTGGGAAGCGATAGATGGGATTTCAAAATTGTAGAATAGATAAACAAGATTATACTGTATAGCACAGGGAAATATACACAAGATCTTATGGTAGCTCACAGAGAAAAAAATGTGACAATGAATATATATATGTTCATGTATAACTGAAAAATTGTGCTCTACACTGGAATTTGACACAACATTGTAAAATGATTATAAATCAATAAAAAATGTTAAAAAAAAAAAAAGTGCTGATGAGAATGCAAGTCAGACAAGGACCAGAATATGTCTCTGGATTTGTGGCAATCATATATTGATGACCTCAGCAAGAACTGTTTATATGGAGGGGGTAGGGGCCAGTTGGAGTGGGTTGAAAAATGAATGGGAGGCAAATAACTCTAGAAGCACTGTGTTCATTATGGCATCATCTGCCTGAGCTCATCAAATCCAACCACTCCCATGCCAACTGGTCAAGGTCCATTCTGAGATTTCCTGCCAGCAACTCACTCTGAGTCCAGCCTAGCCTAGACCTGTCTGGAGACTAATGAGGACTCCCACTCCAGGCCTTATTGAGCAGAAGACTGTCTATGTCCTGCAGAGGAAGTAATTTTAATATAATAGAGTATGAAAAGACATTTGCTCTAAATAGTAGTCTAAATAGAATCCTGCTAGAAAGGTTATAGAACTCCCCCCAAATCATTGTCAAATCAGATAAATTTCCTTAGTGTGCCAAAAATTATGGACTAGAGAAAACTTCAGCCAAGTATGAACTGTACCTATTTATTCAACAAACATGTATTGAATCTCATAACACTATTTCCAAAGAAGTAAGGATGCACAGTGAAATAAGATATAGTCCCCTTTTCTATGAAATCTGTAATAGGAAAAAGAAGACAGACATAGAACAGTGGGTACAGTGTGGAGTGTAAGTGTTCTGAGAGGGCAAACCCTGGGAAGGAGCAGGTAAATCAGACTGGGATTTCAGAGGAGGCTTTTGAGAAGACATCATTCCCCAGTGGTGTTTTGAATGGTGAATAGAATGAGTTAGAGGCTGAAGAAGAGTAGGACAGGGAAAGGCATTCTTGGTAGAGTACAGCCCAGAACGTAAAGAACTTTCTATGTTAGTGAATCAGTCAGGAATCTTTTTAAGTCATAGAAGAACAATTCAAGTAGCTTAAACAACAAAATTTGGAATAGAGTGACTCAAGTTCCTAAAGAGTTCAAGAGGTAATTTGGTTTTCCAGCCTAGCTGGTATCAGGACTTAGCTAATGCCATCATTCTGGAAGGAATTTCGCCTCAACTCCCAGCCTAACTCTCTTTGGCTTGGATTTTATGCCTGTCCCTGAACAATCTCTACTACTTTGATTAGCCAGGTCTGGGTCATGTACCCACTCAGTGCCATGAAATTTCGTCCAGTCCACCCAAGCTACATGGAATGAAGGTGGAGCAGGAAAAAAATAATAGATGTCTACCCCATCATGCAAAAGACTTTAAACTTTATCCTAAGGACAAGGAAGGTCATTGAAGGATTATAAGCAGGGCTGTGGAATGATCTGATTTTCATTTCAGAGAAATCTGTGTAACAGCTGTAAACCAAATGGGTCAGAGGTGTTCAAACGAGGCAATTAGAACTCCTGTAGTTGTCCAGAGGACAGTGGTTAGACATGAGCATTGGCCCTGAGGACAGGAAATCATCTTCTTCCCTTTGTGGGATCATTAAGAAGCCCATCAGCCAGCCACAATGATGTGGATTTTTTCTACTTTCTACCTAGATTTTAGTCAGCAGGGGTCTAAGAAATCAGAGACACAACTCGGAAATGGTTCTTCTTTGCCGGCAGCCACTTCTTAAAAGAAAAAAAAAAATAGAACAGATCTTAAGTCCTTTAGATCCCTTGACCCTGCGACTCTATGTGTACCCAGGGCAATTCAACCACACATGCTTGTGCTTCATGTTATCACTGTGAGGATCCTTGATATATAAGACTACACTATGTTTCTCTCCACACGTCTGAAGTGTTATCTTCTAATTTATTCAATTGGAGATAGAAAGTGGCGCAACTGAGAGTTGTTGCCTGTCCCCCAGCATGCCTGCTGGCTTCTGATTTAGGGCATCAACCCTCCCAATGATGCCTTAGATTTATGGAAAAGCCCACATATGATGGTCTTAAACATGTATAGCATCTTCAGCTTACAAAAGCCCTTTCTTATGTGTTAATTCATTGAGAACTTCCAGCAATTCTAGGAGATAGGCAGCGGCACCCCCATTTTATAGATGAAAGAATCAGAGGCTCAGAGAGGGAAAGTGAATGTCCGAAGGTTACGTGCTAGTTAAGTGTCTGGGTGGGGAGGAGGGCAGGTCTTTGGGCTAAAATCCTGTATCTTCTGTGAAACCTACTTTTGAGTAATGATTGTGAGCAGAACCTCTGGAGCAAGCTTCCCAAGTGTGAACTCTTATCTTGCTACTGATTAGCTAAGTGTTTTAAGCAACATGTTACTGTATGTCTCTGACCCTCCATTTTCTCAACTGTAAATAGAAAATTTTTATACAAAAATCTACTTCAGAGTATTATTGTGAAGATTAAATGAGTAAATACAAACAAATATGGTACCCTTATAATTTATTTTCTAAAAAATATACTGCTGAAAGTGAAAAGGAGCACCAAAAATAAGTAAAATAATATCATTTTTGAAATATTTATTTACTGACCAATGTTATTTTTTATTGGTGGATCTATAAAATAGTTCCATTCAAAACCTATTTCAGAAATAAATCTTTTTCCACAAAAATAAAATGTAACATATCAGTATACATTAAAGTCAAACAATTCTTTTCGAAATTTTATAGATGAGTTTCCTAAACATTTGGAAAAAACAATATAAGCAGAATAATCGTTCTTGGTACCTATTCACGCACTTTAATCAGTTTCCTAGCCGTATTTGTCCCCAATGCCTGTTGCAGGCTGTGTCTCACAGGCCTCAGCACATCTGGCTGGTCACCAAGCAGCCAGCAGGGACAGCAGGTGGAACCCTCTTCCTAATCCCACCCAGCCTAGAGGAGGTCAGGATGAATTAGGAGTTTGGGATTAACAGACACACACTACTTTATATAAAATAGATAAACAATGGGGACCTACTATATAGCACAGGGAACTATAATTCAATATCTTGTCATAACATATGATGGAAAAGAATATGAAAAAATATATATGTATGTATATGTATAACTAAATTACTTTGCTGTATACCTGAAAAACTAACATTGCAAATCAAACACAGTTCAATAAAAAATTAAATTAAATTAAAAGTGTACATATTAGAACGCTGTGAGTAAAAAAAAATCCAAAAATATTTCCCTTAAGTTTTTGGCAGCAAAGCTTGCATGTCTAATTTTACTACACCTACAGAGATCTGGGTGTTATGTTTCTCCTAGTCCCTAGTTGCTCCTGCCCAGGGGCACTGCATTTCAACAGTGTGCATTCTGAATGCAGACCGTGAAAAGTAAGTGTTACTTATAGTGTATCTAGAAGGGGTTGGAAAAAAGAAACAGTCACATGGTTGATTCTATCAGAGGTCAGGCAAAGCATGGACAGAAACTTATCCCAACTTATATATCCAGAGGGATCCTTAATTCAAAAAGATAAATGCACCCCAATGTTCCTACCAACTTATTTTAATGCAACTATTCATGAAAATACTGCTTAGGAAAAAGAAAAATTGAAGATCAATGCTAAACTGAACAGGATGCCCCAGGGCTCTCCCAAGCTGATTGGCCATATAGTCATCCTGTTACTGGGAAAAGGGAAATAAGAATTACCTCGGTTCTTAGTCACCCGAAAAAAAAGAATTTTTAATGAGAGACAGAAAGCGTGACATAAGCAAGATTTTTATTAGTAAAGTAAAAAGGTAATAAAAAATAGTACACTCCCAAGAATTGGGAGTGGGCCAATCCAAGAGAGGGAAAAATGGCACCGTTCCTTTGTTTTTCGTGTTTTTATATCCTGGCTTAGGGGCATTTTCGTGATTGATTGATTGATTGGTTTGCAGCTCAGGTTCTTTGAGTGATCAGGCTGATTGACAGCCTAGGTTCCTAGCACTCAGGTTGATTGAAAACTCAGGTCCCTTGTTCTCTGGCACGCCTGTCCCCTTTTAGGCAGGTTCATTGGGTCAAGTTACGCCGGGTCCTTCTCTTATGTGCAGCTGCAGGATTTTGATTTTTGCTGGCTTCTTTTGCTGGCCCTCATTTAGGGAAAGTAAAAGTTTCTGGAGTCCCTTATCCTGAGAGCAGACGTACTGTTATTTTCTTGGTTGTTCTTTCCCCTTCCCCTCCCCCTGCTCAGTGCTCATTTCTATCTAAGTGCCTAACAACCCTAAGAATAAAGCACCACAACACAGTCTGGCTCACAGAAGGCACTCAGTCCTGGCTGTTTTTATTGATGTAGCCCTCGTCGTTGCTGTCATTGCTATAGTACCACTTTTGTGCATTTACTGTAAACAATACACTGTGCTTTACAAACATCACCTCATATCATTTTCCTCAAGCTCCCACCAGCTGCATTCATTTACTTTACTGGCGTGGCTCTTAAAGTCATGTGAGTTGGGACTTCCTGAATCCAGTCTGGAGCCTGAATCATTACACAACTTTCTCTTCCTATTCTCTATTCCTATAGTATTTTTAGGTATAAAGCACAATGTATTGGACATAATCTGGTGCACTGTCTTATATATTCCACGTTTCATGTCCGCTAGTCACCGCCAACACAACCAAAGACTACAAATCCCTGAGGGCATGGGCCAACAGATCAATGGCAGTTCTCAAGCAATAGGAACCACCAACTTTGGCTAAGGAAAGTGGGAAAATAATGTATGAAAACATGTAGCTCGCAGCAGCTCCAGGAGGGCTGGAAAACTAGGCTGAGAGGCTATGCAGCCAAGATCAAGGCCCCACTCATACCACGGAACTGCTTGGTCCTGTGAAGACAGACTACCAGCATCACCGGACATAGCCCTCCCAACGGACACCCAGCAACCCCAAGGCGAGACTGAACATACAAATAGAACTGCTGCCATGACCACCTCAGAAAGCCCTGCATAGCTGCTGCTGTGATCACATTCCTCCTTAGGGTAAAATTTGAGTATTCTGCATTTCTATTTCATTAGCTTCTCAAAAAGGGGTGAGTACACCCATTTGATAGAATCTAGGTGTCTTTGTCTGCTCAGGCTGCTATAAGAAAATACCTCGGAGTGGTGGTTTACACATCAACATTTGTTTCTTACAGTTTAGAAGCTGTGAAGTCTGAGCCCAATGTGATGGCAGATTTGGTCTCTGTTGAAGACTTTCCTCCTGGCTTGCAAACAGCTGCCTTCTTGCTATGACCTCACATGTGGTGGAGAGAGAGAACAAGCTCTCTGGTCTCTTCTTACAAGGGCACTAATCCCATCATAAGAACCTCACCTTCATGACCTCTTCTAAACCTAATTACCTCTCAGATACCTCCAAATACCATCACATTGAGAGTCGGTATTTTGAGGGCTTCCACATACTAATTTGGGGGAGATGCATTCAGTCCAAAGCACCAAGCCACCTGCCCATGCTCTGATGCAAGGAAGGCCAAGAAAGGAAACAGCTGACATTTTCACCTTCTTTGGTGATACAAAGACTTTGCCTTACAAGATGAAAATTCCCCCCAAACAGGCAGAGAGTCCAGCTACTAGGCAGTCAAACAGCATGACGAATGTCTACTACAGCCCTGAACTGCATTTCTTTAGTGCCCTTCTCAAAGCTGAGCACCATTGAACCCTGAGGACTTGCTCACACTGGTGTCATCAATGATCAAAGTGATGCCATGGGGACCAATTTAAAAAGCAGGACTTCAGACAGCTGGGAAAGTGAGAATGTGAATATTAGATTCCAGAGCTGCTTCCACCTAATGTCTCTTTAACATACAAGGGTTCAAAGTAGTCTACAAATTCACTGATAAACTTAGAACAAAAGGAGGACTGTACCTACCATAAATTGCTTTGGTCTCTTGACTTTAAAGCAAAGTAGGGGAAAAAATAATCAAAGAGAAAATGTCTCTCTATATCCATTAATCAAGTGATGGCTTCCCAGTAAAACACTTGACACCTTAATAGTCATTGTTCAGTTAAACCTCAAACCTTTCTACCAAATTTCCCCTGATTTTGAGACCACTGAGTTTATGGCAGTTGGCGCATGTCATTCTTAGTACCATGGTACTGGGCAAAAAATACAAGAAAAATGATGATAAAAACAAAAATCCCAGGATTGTAATCCAAAGCTGAAGAATAACACAGAACATACAAGTTGACTCCGCACAAAATGAAATGAAAGATTTCAACTACCGCTCATCAGACTGCCTACGGCTGCAGGACTGACTGAGACATGTGCCCTTAATAGGGAGCTGAGAATCGTTCCCAGACACCAGGCACTTGCCTTGATGGGGACAGTGTTGGTTTTTTCATGACTTCCACGCTGGACACTGAGAACTCACTAAACATCTATGTGCCAGTCATTTGCTTAGTACTTTGATGAAAAATCAAGGTGAAAATACAAGGCCATCTCTGATGCTTCCAAATTTAAAATCTATAGAAAATGAGAAATCAAGCATTCAAACTGCTATAAGGCAGAACATGACAAATGTCCCAAGAGTTGTGCATGAGGATTCAGTGGAAAGAGAGGGCAGGGAACTCAAGAAAGGCAAATGGTAGGAAAGAGAAAGTGCAACGTCTAAATCCTCTTTCATGACTGCAAGTCATTTCCACAGATTACCAAAGACAGTCAAGGCTACAGCAGACCCTACAGGTCATCCAGAAAAATCTCCTCTCTTTTGTGCTTAAAGAAAATGAGATGCTCAAGAAAAATGAGAAGCAGAGTCAGAATTAAAACCCAGGTTTCCTGACTCCAAAACCCATGTGATTCCTCTACAGTCATGAGACAATTACGAAAAGGAAATTGTCCTATCCATTCCTGTACCCTAAACACCACTATGTCCTTATACCTTAAACATGGAGAAAGGCCATTTGGTCTTGTCACTTGGTGGTGTGGCACTGAGCTGTACACGTTTGGGGAGGAGGGTGAACACGGACTCTGAGGGACTGACCTGGTACCCAACAGAGATAGCTACTTAGCTCAGCTGAGGCACTGACAGACCTACTGTTCTATGAAAGACTTTCAGCACACAGGCTCCTGGAGACAGTTGGGAAAGGCGCAGAGATTGCCAATATCTGATCCAGGAGCTTGAGGCTCTGAAGTGAGAATTGAAAATTCAATCTAAAATTGAGCCGATTTGGCTGTCGTTCTGTCTGAGCAGGTGTAAACTCAGATGTCTCAGGTTCAGGGTGTCATCAGGTGACACCTAAGGACACAGTGTGGGGCTGGCTTGGCAGCAGCATGGAAGAAAATGGGAACACCACCCACCCTGTCCATGGCCCAGAAATCAGAGCCAAGGAGGCCTAATTAAGCTTTGAAATGAGCACTTCACAAAAAGAAGGTTGATTCCTCTTCAGTTCTGTTCCCTCCAACCCCAACTCTGGCAGAAGATTCCACCTCGTAATTAGCTGGGAACATTCCACATCATTGCCTTTCCAGGAAGCTCCAGAGTTTCATATTCCCTTGATACACCCATGCTAATTTTTTTTCCCTCTATTTTCTGGGCATGGTGTTTTGGTTCTTGTTTTGTTTTGTTTATTGTTTGGTTTTGGTCCCCAAAGGAGTTAATTGGCCCCATTAACTAATCTAGTGGATTTCTCTCTTGGTTTTCAGATATTTTCTTCCCTTTAATAGCAAGACCATGAACCAGCTATGAGCAAGAATCCTGACCACAGGCTGGAGTCTCTAGGTCTTCACAGTGTCACTAGGCTACTTTTTGGAATGTAGTTGACAAAGAAATGCCCATGACTGTCACCCTATTGGCATGAGGCTTTCTTGTGGGAACCTATTTCCTGCAAATAATGGGTCCTCTGTAGTTAGCTGTGACCAGTCTGGTCTTAATAGCATTTTTGCTGCCACCAAAACCAAAATGATTCCTGATAGATCATAACCTTCTCCCATTATCCCACCTGCCAGCTTCCAAATCCTTAACTATTATAAAACTTGGTGTTTTGGTTTTTGTTTTTCAACAGACGTACTGGGGATTGAACCCAGGACCTTGTGCATCTACCTTTGAGCTGTACCCAGTGCCCTGCCCTAAAATCTGTGAAGATGACTCTATAATATTTTCTGTCATGTGCTGAAGTCTGCATGGCATGTTTTTCTATGGAAGATCTCCTTAATCAGGCATCACAGTCAACTTTTCTCTCATATTGACCAGATCAAGTTCAAGAGGGAAGGGAAAGCAGATGTCATCTGAAGCCCAAACATTCCTGAGTTGTGTCCTCTTCCATAGCCTCCTCACAAAGCAGAGACCGGAAAATATCTTACCTTAGAAACTTTACAGTGTCTACAAATGCAAGAACTGTTCACATGGGGTCATGCCTCTTTTAGTCTATGGCAATGAATGCATTTCCTCATCATTCGGACAGTCTTTTCTTGTGAAGTGAGTTGCAGCTGGGTTCAGAAACACAAGAACTTTGAGGAGTACTTCGCCTTTACAAGCGCAGTTTATCTTGCTGCCGAAAGAAAGTGCACCAGCTGGGCCCCACTGTGCGTGAGCTTTAAGTCCTCAGTTCCCACATCTCAGCCTCCAGGGCCAGCCTGATTAGCACGAGAATCAGATTTTCTTTCTCACATTTTACAGAATAAATTAAAAGACGAAATATTTGGATTAGATAAGTTAGAGTAAGGAAGAATTTTCTAATTGGGAGTTCGAACACTAAAACATTGATGGAGTGTTAGTTCCTCAGGACTCCTTTCAGATTAGGGTGGATGATATCAAGTCCCGGGCATTGAAACTTGATAATAGAAGGAAGAGAAACTCATACTGTTTGCTTAGAAGTTATGAATGTATCACGTCACTTATACACTCAGCACTCTGAGGCAGGTATTAATGTACCCATTTTATAGATGAGGAAATAATGACTTTCTCAAATTCATATATTTTAAAATAGAAAGTCAACATTCTACCTAAAGCTGTCAGACATCAAAGTTTATGATTTTTCCAATACAGCAATTCATCAAAAGGGAGCCATGTTATAATTTCATTATAGACCTCCAATTCCACAATTCCATTGTTTAAGCCCCTGGGCTAGCACCATCAGACCCTTTAATTCTTTGTCAATAAGCCAGTATTTGCCTGTAGGAAGGCTTTGCCTTAATGAAAAACATGAGAGATTCTAAAATAACTTGGGAAATAAAAACACTTAGAAAAAAAACAAAAATAAAGTAAAATAACTGTCCAGGTAAAATCTTTGGTGTAACAACACCCTATGGCCTGACAAGGGTGACAGGACGTGGAGGGGACAGCCTCCTGAAGGCTGTCTCAGCCCCAGATGCCAGGTCTATTTCATAAAAGTGGAGAAGGGGAGGGTAGAGCTCAGTGGTAGCTTAGCATGCATGAGGTACTGGGTTCAAACCCCAGTACCTCCATTAAAAAAAAAATATATATATACATATATATAGGAAGAAATGAGGAACTGAGCAGGGATGTTGAAAGTCCTGACCAAGTGGTAATTGTCCTCCATTCTACACCCAGTGTGAATAGTGACAAATTTTCCAAAAATCCTGTCTTGTCAGTGGAGATCTTGGGAGGTCAGAAATCAAGTTCACATACGCTGGTGCAGAGATTCTTCTGATCATCTGGTCACACCATGGCTCTCTTGAGTTCTAGGATCTGGAATAAACAAATGTGGTTCAGCTTAAGAAGGCCCCAAGTCCAAGTTGGTACAAACAGGACTTTCTTATGTCATCTCAAAACAAAGATACTCTTTGAAAGTTCAGTAACCCAGTATTTAAGATCTCTGTAAAAAAGGAACAGCCTTGCAGACATAGTAAACAATCTTATGATTACTAGGGGAAGGCAGGTGGGAAGAGATGAATTTGGGAGCTTGAGATTTGCAAATGTTATCCAGTATATATAAAAATAGATTTTAAAAATCCAAATTTCTTCTGTATAGCACAGGGAACTATATTCAACATCTTATACAATAACCTTTAATGAAAAAGAATATGAAAACAATTATATATATGTATATGCACAACTGGGACATTGTGCTGTACGCCAGAAATTGACACATTGTAACTGATTGTACTTCAATAAAAAAATAAACAAATAAATTAGATCTCTGTAAAAGGACTGACCCTCATTGACTGGCCATCCCCCTTTAACTCTATCCTTGACTGACTTCCAGAGCTGGCTGGTAGATTGGGTTCTCTCCAGGGCAAATATGTGTTCACAGGATGCTACCTCCCATTTTCTTGCCTCTGGCACACATCACTAATTGATTATAGTGCTCTTTCCTGCTGAGGCCAGATGCAGCCTCAGAATCCTTCTCAGCACAGCTTCAGGCAACCACTACCAATCGTTGGGAGCTGGCATTCAAAAGGAAATCTATTTCACAAAATTGCCCTAGGGACCTCCCTATAATGTTTCAAAACCCCTTGTCAGATGTTTTGTTGAGCCCATCCTCCCAGAATCTAAGCCATCATTCAGAGAAGCACCCAGCAGAAGATGAAAGAAGAGCTTTGTTAAGTACTGTTTTAAGAAAAAGACGAGAATAGTTTATTCAAGCATTCAACAACAACAAAATGTATGTTTCTTTCTTCTAGGCTCTATACTATTCTTTACAGATAGAGAGAAGATACATTTCTTACTCTCAAGATGCTCATAGTCTAGAAAGAGATAGAGACAAGTAATTCATGATGGCTGATCTCAATCAACAAGGCCAAAAAGAGGCACAATCCTTATGTACTTGCACACACACACACTCACACACCACTTCCTTACTTCCTCACCTGACTGCCTGGGGAAACTCATCCCTCTTTTTTGTTTTCCCCAAAGTACTGTTCTTGCATCAGATAGCTACTTGGGCTGAATGGAATATACAGGGTTGTGTGCTCCTCTGATTAATACAAGATATGGTAAAGAGTTCCACTTGGCTTTCCAGTTTTCAGATTTTTCTCCTAGACTTCTCAAAACCTCAGTAAGAAAAACTTTTTCTCAGCCCAGCTATTTTGGCTTCAGCATCGCCAACTGGGACTAATTACTAAAGCAGTCTTATCAGTCTTTAAAGTGCACATGAATCACCCAGGGATTTGTTAAAATTTTTATTTTTATTCACAAGGGCTAGGATTTATTCCTTGTCTCTTAGTTTTTTTTTTTTTTTCTATCTGTTTATCTCTTTGTGCTGCATTTTGAGAAATGTTGAGAGTTGGTATTATAATGCAGTGATTAAATACAAGGTCTCCCCTTGAATTCAAAAGTAGTTGTATGACTTTGGGTAAATTACTTCTCTTCTCTTTGTCTTGGTTTCCTAATCAGTAAAGTGGGGATATATAATTCTTGTAAGAATTAAATGAGATAATACATGGTAAATGCTTGAATGATGTCTAGCACATAGTAAGCACTCAACTTATATTAGATCATATTAGTATTTCTCCAGCTCAATTTTATGGTTCACTAATTCTCTCTTTAGTTATATCCAGTCCACTATGTTTAGTTTTATTATTTCAACAACCTTATTTTTCATTAAATTGGTTCTTTTCCATAATATCCCATTCTGGATTCATAGTATCTTATTCTTATATCATAAGCTCTTGTTCTTGTTTTACAGATACTTTCACTCCTTTATCTCCTCAAGGTTATTAAATATATTTACAGTTTTCATCCCATAAAACTACCACATTTTCTTTACTTCCTCAAATGTAAATTCTTTCTTTTCTTGTGTGTTCCCTTTATATCTGGAGGGCTCTAGCCTTGAACTCATGGCCGGGAGATTTTTCAGGGCTCTGTGCTGGATTACAGAGTTGGAGCAGGGCATAGCACAAGTGCACAGTCTTGCTGAGGTAGTGGTGGAGCGAACACCATACCAGGAGGTATGGTTCCAGACCCTGTTCCTGCAGGTGCAACACACTCTAGCCATTGGGTTTGACACAGGTGTTGTTGGAGCAGGCAGATAGCTAGATATGAGCAGAGAAAGGGGGACATAGACCAAATGGCAGGAATTGGGCAGAAAGGAGGGGCACAGGCCAAATGCAGGAAACCACACATCATGTAAGCAGCAGGGATCCTTGGGTAGTGAAAGAAAAGCAGGAACCTTGGGGCTGATAAGGGATCATGCCTTTTGGGATGACAAGTGGCCTGGAGAAGAACAAAGAAAGGTGAGAAAAGACAGGAATTTCTAGGGTCTGAATGTAACCTTTTGCTCATTATGCCCTCATTTCAATAAAATCAGCCTTGCAGATCAGAAGTACCCATCATGCACCAATGCCATGACACTGCAGATCCAGACTAAATAAGGACAAAAATCCCTCCTCCCTTTGGGAAGGTGGAGTCGGGATGATAATCAGGGAATACGACCCCAAACCCTTCCCTCCCCAATGAATATTCCGCCCATTCAGTTTTACACCCTATGTAACTAACTTGCCAAAGAAACTCAAGGCAGCTGCTCACCTGAGCCTGCCCGCTCTCCCCTGAGAGTGCGCTATCCATCCTTTAATATAATCCTCACTTTACCTTTTTTTAACCCCTAAGTCTTGTCTCTGAATTCTTTCTGGGACGGGACAAGAACCTGGAACACCAGTTGCATCTATCGGCAACAGTGTCACTACTCTGACTACTGGCCTTGTGCTGGCTGCCCAGCTTTGACTTCAGCTGGTTCCCATTGGCATACCGGCAAGGTAGTTCTGTTGCCAGAGCTGCTCCAAGTCCTTGCTCACAACCCTCCTTAGCAGGAGTGTCCTTGCTTAAAACCTGCCAACCTCCACCATCAGCAGGAGTTAATATAAACCTTTAAGTTGAAAGGTCCAGAGATAAGAAAGGAAGCTGCAAACAGACAAAAGAAAAAAAAAAATAGATTTAACTAGCTGGGACCAAGATGGTGACAAATCTGACCTCCAACAGACTGAGTCTTATTATAGGTTGACTTTACTACATTAGCATATTAAATGACATCTACCAATGGCCATGACTGGACACTAAAGATGGATAAGAAAGGGGGTGGCACCCACTCCCTGGGAAAAGCCCTGCCCCTTCCCCAGGAGACATTCATGTGCCTTCTCATCATAAGCCTCACTCCTCCTCCCTTTTCTTTACTCTTTTTTTTTTCTGCAGTGGATTTTTTTTTCCTTTTTCTTTTTTTCATTGAACTATAGTCAGTTTACAGTGTTATGTCAAATAATCAAAGTCTCGTGTTTGTATTTTTTTCCTTAATGGAGTCGCTGGGGATTGAACCTTGAGCATGCTCTACCAATGAGCTGTACCCCAACCCCTCTTTGTCTTTACTCTTTAAAATTAAATCCCTCTTACCAGGTGGGCAAGAAATTGATCTGTGCTTCTCCATTCTTTGGCCACTGAATAAAACTCATGCTGTGTGGATCTCAGCTTCGATATCATTACTGGCTCCTTAAACTCAAATGGAAGAAGACCCCTCCCCCACTGAGGCAGAAGGGCTTGGGCGGGCTGGGGCCCAAGCAGAGTTCATACAGCTTAATTCCTGGCATCCTCTGGCCCGTGCAGGCCCACCTTCTTGGACCCTTATATCTTCCAGAGTCAACCATTTATTCATTCAATAATGATATGAATGAATCTGAGCCCAATCCAGCATTTTTCCATTCAGTTTCTTTCTCAGGCTCCTCTCCTATGCTTTACATCTTCCCACACTCCCCTGTTGCACGTTACCCCCTTAACTCTGTCCTTTACACTACACTTACATTGACTGAAACAAGATAGTCTTTATCAGAAATACTTAGGGACATGTTTTTCCCCTCCTCTCTACCTCTCTAGCCCCTAGTTGCAGAAGCTTACAAACTTGTCAGGCCATACTCTCAAAAAACCTACAATTTGTGGGGGAAAGTATAGCTCAGCTTAGCATGCATGAAGTCCTGGGTTCAATCCCCAGTACCTCTATTAAATTAATTAATTAATTAATTAATTAATTAACCTAATCCCCTCCCCCCAAAAGAGTAGAAGTTAAAAAAAAAAATATTTTAACTCTACAATTTCTCCAAGCCTCTCATTTCCCTCCACAGGAATCCTTGCAAGAGACACCAATACTAGGAGCTATTTGGGCTTTGGCCCCACCAGTCCCTTGATGTGACAGCAAGTCTTGAATCCAGGAAGTGGGGGTGGGATTCAATAAAAGTGCCAGGAAGTGAAGGAGATTACCAGATTCATTCAGATCTCAGCTCTCTGCAACCCCTCCCCTTGCTCTATGGCTTTCTCTTCATATTTAATGGAGAATTCCCCTACAAGATACAGTTTACAGATAGCACCACAGAACACAGTAACTGTCATGACAACCTCATGGTAGACACCTTTTTCCTCTCTCAGTAGTATGGACTGGACTTAATAACTTTTTCTTCCTCCAATCACATATAGATGAAGAAAGTTAACTAGTGTGTGTGCATATGTGTGTATGAACACACACACGCATCTCAAGATGAAATAAATTGTATGGTAATATTGGCTGCCTTTTTCCATGATGCATTTCCCCCTTTTCCATATGCTGTCTGCCTACAGAAATACCTTTAGCCTGTTCATTAATTCCTTGGTAAATATATTCAATTCTTCCCTCTGTTCCTTTTCTCCAACGCTCCAGTTGCTTTTGAGAAGTTTTAGCTCTAACCTTATGCTCTCTGTCTCTCTAGCCCCGCAGTGATTGTCACTATCTTTCTGTGTTTCTCCTTCCTCAAAGTCTTGTAAAATATAACATACTGCAAAGCAGTGGTGTTCCTGGGATTTAGCATTTGGGGTGGCAGATGGGGTGGTAACGAATCTGCTTGTGGGGGCTGGGTACCTCCCCCAGCACTCTCAACCCACTGCATACATTTTGAATTAAAAATATTAAAGATAATGAAATTAGAAGCACATTAGTGTCACTTAATCTATTTAGGAGTAGTTGAGAAAACAAACTCTTTACTGATACTTAATCCAACACAACTAACATATAACTAAACATAATCCCCTTGACAGCAAACTGCTACAAAGATTTTGCTTTTTGGTCTCATTATAACTTAGCCATTGGTAAAGAAGGCGTTGACAAAGGAGTAACTCCACAAGAAGGTGAGGTTGGCTGCCAACCATGTTTCATTCAGACTTTCTTCTTGAACCCAGGTTACCACCTGTTCTTTGAGCCCCAACTATTCATAGACCCATTTTTTAATAAGCCAGGACAGCTGTTGCTTACTCTTTTTTTTTTTATGGTTCTCCATCTATTCTTTTTTTTTTATACATACATATATATGTTTTTCCAGATTCTTTTCCATTACAGTTCAGCTGTTGCTTACTCAATGTTATAATTATTCCTCTTTCCATATCCCTATCTAGATTTTGTAAACTCTTTTGAGGACAAGGACTGTGTTAATCCCCTGCGATGGGATGCATGGCGAGCATAGTAGTTAGAAAGTACATTATGTTGTAGAGCAATACACTGTGCAGGCATTTCAGTTACATGTTCTCTTGTATCCATCACAGCCACCCCCCTCCATAGATGTCATCACAGAAGCTCATAAAGCGGAAGGAATTTTACTGAGATTTTACTGAGGCTAGTAAAAGAGGCTGGATGCAAACTCCAATTTTCTTAACTCTAAAACAGTTGTTCTCTGCACCACATTATGCCACTCAACGCTGAACAAACGCATGATGAGGGGATGCATAAATCAATCAATCCTGGGCCCAAGACACTTCAGTTCAGCCAGCTCAGCTCTCCGCAGAATAAAGGGTGGTCACTTACCCACGGATGTGGAAAAGCAGGAGTGTTCTGTGAAAAGAACAACATTGGGCTCTAACTAAAATTTTCAGCATTTAGCTATGTTAAAACTGCACAGCCACAATTCTCCTTACAAAGCTAGAAGGCATATCAGTTGTATTATCCCATCTGACAACTGACTGAAAGGAAACAGAGACTAAGAGAGGCCTGGGTCAGTGTCACATGGGCTGTTGTTGTCAATCTAGAATTAGAACCAAGAGCCTTTGAAAGCTGCATCCTCTGCTCAGCAATCCATAATTTTTAAAATACTAATGTGCAATTCTTCTTCCCAAACGCTAATGGAAACTGTGAACCAGAAGGAAACCTTTATTATCAATTAACCAGTATTGAATCCCGATCTAGGACAGACACTGCGCGGCGGCTGTGGGGTTCTCTAGAGCAGAAAACAGACTTCAGCTCCCGCCTCCTTTGTGATGTAACCGCAGTGAAGCCAGAGAGTTGCATCAAGCACTGCAGATGGTACAGAACATCCCAATTACAATTCCAAATTGCACTAAATGCTTTTCTAAATAGCCAAAGCCCCAGATAAATTAATTTGAAAGGACATATAAAATGGCAGTCATAGGGAGATAAAGCTTTCATTAGCAGATTTTTCCATTTTGCCTGACCACTTCCAAGGAACTTTTAGATCACTAAGGACACACAGACACACACACAATTTTCTATGGCTTATGAAAAAAGGAAAAGCATTTCCATTATGCTCTGCTTCTGTTGAAGAATTCCCTGAGGAATTCTTCTAAAGTTGAGGCAAATCAGCATACGCAAATACATCCATTTACCATCTCCTTGGAAACTGGAATTCCTGGCCAATTCATGCAGCAAGCAGCTAAATGTTTTCTCTAGGTTTACTTGAAGAGAGAAAAATATTGTGAAAAATGCAAAGGAAGGTATATGTTGGGTTTCAGGGTTGGATGTGCTATCCTCCAGGGTCCTACATTTCCGTGCACCAGAACGACGGCTGCTTTATGCCAAGTCTGTGTGCTGTGCCATCAAAATGAAATATGCCAAAGAAAAATGATGAGAGTAAAAATGGCTACCGTTTATAGAGCACTTAGCAGGTGCAGGCACTACACCGAGCAGTTTCCCTACCTTATCTCATGCCATTCTCACAGACCACCCTAGGATGGAGGCATCATTTCCCTCATTTTACAGGTTAGGGAAATGGAGGCTCAGTGATGTTAAGGAGCTCAGCTAAGGTCACACAGCCAATAAGACTGAGTGGACATCAACCCAGTTCCCTGACTCGAAAGCCATCAGCAGTGCCTGTGTTCGGAACACACAGCTCCATCCCACAGGCGCAAGTGTGTTGTCAATAAGACCACCTTGACTGTCCCTCCACAGTTCATTGATGTAGTTAATGCCAACCTTCAGAGGGGATTTTCCATTGAAAATGCTTGAAAGCAGTCTGGGTTTTCAGCACAGATACAGAACCGTTAAAATAAAGATAAAGGAGCTGTTCCCCCAGATCCTATGGTCATCAATAGATTTACCTATTTTCCACATGCTCCTTTCAGCACAAATCTATCCCGGAAGGAAAAATCCACAAGGAAAGCAAATTATTTGTGCTCTACCTCTAGATGGACAAAAAGATTAAGAGGCATACTGACACACTCATGCACACACAAATGGAAAACACAGATTTGTTTTGACAGTCTATTATACTACAAAAATATTTATGACTCTCAGAGGCAGCAAAGTGCAGCCATCTTCCAAAAGCACACACACCCCGCCAATGCCTGCCTAGATGTGGGGAAGGTGAGAATAACCCCCCAAAATCAATTGCCCTCAGGCTATGGGGGTGCCTAGGAGGGAAGCCTCCAATTGTCTATTATCAGGATTTCTCGTAATGTTCTTTTCACAGAACGCTCGTAGTCTTCACATCCACAGTTAAGTGACCACCCTTTATTTTGCAATCAGAGAGCGTCGAGCTGGCAGAACTAAAGCGGCTTGGCAGCTGCAGAGATGAAACTCAACTGAACAAACAGATTCTTAAGTGATGCTTAGATGGAAGAACTTGGACATGGTTCAGATTTTTTTAAAAATTCATTTCAATGTGTGATTGAATCCTGCTCATTACCCTCTCGGCAGTGTATTATATATTCCACTCTTTATTGTATAATAATGTGGAGGGTGGAAAATAAGAAAGGTACAGGATTACCAACTCTTCCTATTATAGAAGAAGAGCAGCTTTGTTTATGGTATAAACAATAGTCAATAAATGCATATAGCAAGTTAATTTTTCACAGCAACCCGTACCCAGAACTTGAAATATGCTATTTTGTTCTTTGGTCCAAATTTCTTGAGACAAATAAATCCTCCTGCACAGTAATCATACTAAAATCGTGGAGTAAACAGTGCATAAGAGCTTACCCGTGGGTTTAGAACGTTGCTTAGTGCAAACTGGTGACAGATGACTTTCTCAGCACTCCCCACACCTCTGTGACCCCCTTCCCAGCCCTCTTCTCTGCTCACTCTTCCCAGTCTGGCCACTAGGACCCACTTGCTTTGAGCAGCCCAAGAATGCGCCCTCTGCTTGTCCTCCTCTTGCACTCGCCCTAGAGAGACACGTGACTAAGCCCTCACTTCTTTTGAGTCTCTACTCACATGTCACTTACATCTACACCCATCATTTTCTGTCCTCCAGACCTGATCATTATTTTCTGCATATTTGAGTCATCTGATGTTTATTTACTTGACCTTTGACTCTCTTCTCCTACTCGGAGATAAGCTGAGTAAGGACAGTAACCTCAACACCTAGAACAATTCTTGGACAGAGCAAGTGCTCAGTTCACGAAGGAAAAAATGAACGGATGTCACAGAGCCAGTTCAGGGCTGGGGCTACAGCAGGGGTGGCTGCCTAAGGTGTCACTCTATAAAAGGGGGCACAAACATCACTGGAAAGGTAATGAGATGTAGAGCATTTGTTTTAGAACCCTCAAAAAGAAATCTTGCAAATGTTTAGAAAGAAGAATTTGATAACCACATGGGGCTGGAGGAGGATGAGCCTCCCACTATGGGCGTGTTAGATAAACCGCCTCTAAGGAGGGCATGTACAATCAGCTATAAGGCTTTTCTTCTACTGAGTGGAGTTCACCAGCTTGGGTCAGAGCAGAATTGCCTGGTCTCAGGCCAAAAACGGCCCTCCCTTCCCTACGTACTGCTCAGCCCCGCCTCAAAGTTAGTGTTGCATGAATGGTTAAATAATACTGGTTTAAAGGAATTCCATGTTATCAGCCTGCCCCGGGTACCGACACACCTCTCCTCTGTTTAAGGACCTACAGTGCTTCTCAATTACCTTTTGGATCCCATTCAAACCCCTCTGCTTTGGCACTGAGTTCTGGAACCCAGAACTTTACATGGCAAAGGGACCTTGCATATAGAATTAGGATTACAGACCTTGCAATAGGGAGTTTAGGAGATGATCTGATTGGGCCCAATGTAATCATATGGGTCCTTAAAAGTGGAAGAGGAAAGCAGAAGAATCAGAGAGACTTGGCAGAAGAGGGAGGGAGAGGGGTGATTCAAGGTGTGAAAAAGATTCAAACTGCTATTTTTGGCTTTGAAGATGGAGGACGGGGACTACAAGCAAAGAATGTAGGTAGCCTCTAGAGGCTGAGAACAGCCTCCCTCCAACAGCCAGCAAGGAGACAGGTGCCTCAGTCCTATTGTTCCTGATTCCAAGCTCATACTGCTCACCACAGGACAGGCCAATAAATCGAGAGACAAGTCATTGGGACAAAGAATAGCAACTTTATTCAGAAAGCCAGCAAATCAAGACAATGGTGGACTAGTGTCCCAAAGAACCATCTTGCCTGAGCTAGAATCCAGGCTTCTTTTATACTAAAAGGAGAGGAGGTAAAATCAAACATTTCCTGGTTCTCATAGCCTCCAGAGAGGATGTGTTCATTTCTTCCTTCCTGCAGTCATTCATAGGTGGGTCTGGTCAGGATGTTTCCTGTGAGCTAAACAGAGGTATTTTGGCTTAACACTCATTACCTGGGAAGCAGGGTTCCCAGAAATGAGCCATTATGTGTAATTTAAGCTTATAGGCAATATCCCTTTAGTGATTAACAATCAATAGACTGTTTAAAAGAAACAGATCTAATATAGAGTCAGATTTGTTCTCACCTATAACCACTATAACCACATGGAATTAACTCTGCCAACAACTTGACTGGGTTCCCCCCCACCAGAGCCCAGCCACACCCTCACCTTAACCTTGGTCATATGAGCTCAAAGCCGAGAAACCAGCCCAGGCCACTGGATTTCTGACCTACAAAACTACATGATAATAACTTTGTGTTCTTTAAGACTGCTAAATTTGTGGTAATTTGTTATGGCAGCAGTAGAAAAATAAATCAAGACCCTTTGCAAATTGGATCCAACATATATACTCAAACATCCCATTGCTCTCAAATCTGTATCCACTGCTCCAGTCAACCTGTCTCCTTTCAGTCCATAAACATGCTCATTTGTTATTAATCCCACACTGTCCCTCCACTTGAGCTGTTTCTCTTGCCACACCAACTCAAATCCAGTCCTTTAAGCCTGAGTCAGACCCAGGTCCCACCTTTTTCACCCTTTAATCAGGTTGACAAACAGGATTTTCCACTTAGGGACTTCCAAGTATCACACTATGCTTCATATAATTGCGTATTTTTGTTAAGTGTCTTATCATTTTCTTTCCCAACAAAACCCTGAGGCCTTCATAAGCTGAAATCATGTCTCCTATGTGTCTGGCAAAGCGCAAAACCATGGACACATCGTAAACATTTCTCAGGAATTCACTTCACTTTATAATGCCCACTTGGAGCTTTTCACATGTAGAATATTTTCTAATCTGCTAACATGTCAGGAAGCAAATTTTTTTTGCAACATAGTTGATTTCAGCTTGTGTCAGAGATCACATGTGCAGAGTCCTAGCAACTCTGATCCAGTAACAGGAAACACTCAATCTCATTTCTTTCTTACAGCTGGGTGTTCTTTGCCAGCACAGCATTCTCATCCGGCACCTACTTTTCCACTCCATCCTGATTCCATGGAACTTAGTACTGACAGCGTAAAAGTCATAATCATACCACATGGGGACGGCTCCTCTACCATAGTTAGAGCAGTTTTGAGTCTCACTGCCTGAACAATACCTCCAACTTTCATTGCCATAAACAGAGCAGATAAACAATGACACCTGCTTTCCTCACAAGAATAAGTTCTCACTTTTCAGAGCAAAGAGAATTTGAAGTTTTTGTCTTGATACTAAGAGATTTTTAGTCAGTACACATACAGTGAACAAACATGCTCTACGGACCTCATAAAAGCAATCTGAAAGGTAGCAAGTTGTAAAATATTCATTATATAGTCCTGTGTTAATCTTACATTTACCCTCTCCACACTCTCATAGATGATAACCAACAGGTTCAGACATCTATTCAGTAAGAAAACAGTCTATTTTGCATAGCAATGCTAAGAGTTTTCATTATAAATTGTGTCCATTTTAATACAAAGTCATTCAGGGAGCACCTACTAAGTACCTCCTATATGGCTGAAACCTCCTACCCACTCTGTGTGATTTAACCAAGATGAGAACTCTTGGTTTCTCCCCTTCATCTTAGCGTATGAAGCCTGTTTGATCTGTCTCCTCCACAACTTTCCAGCTGTGGTTCCCACCAACCTCTGACCCCACTGTCTCCAATAACCCTGTAGTTTCTCACACATGGACACACATCACGAGGTATAACTTCTGTGATCTTGTTCATACTATCTTCTCTGCCTAAAATTGTTTTATCTCCTAACATCCCCAGCCTAGTTAACCCCAATTCAACCTTTAGAACTCAGTTTAAATGTCACCTCCTCTAGGAAGACTTTCTTATCCCTCTCACCTCTTAGCCTTCCCTGCCTCCTCAAAAAACATGATTTCTTGAGGACAGGAATGAGATCTTAGTAGTTTTTGTAGCTTTGAGACCCAAAAGAGTACCTGACACATAACTGAGTCTCAAGAAATTACTGTTGAATGAAAAAGTCTCAGGTACAGTGATTGTCAACAACTCCTCAAGTAGCTCATAAGAAACCCAAAACATGGATGCAACTATTAAGCATCAGTATAGGATGTATCACAGGATGGGACAGGTACATTAGCCTCCTAGAGCTGCCATAAAAATTATCACAAATGTAGTGGCTTAAATCAGTAATATATTCTCCCACAGTTCTGGAGACCAGAAATCCAAAATCAAGGTGCCAGCCCACACTCCCTACAGAGGCTCTAGAGTAGAATTCTTTGCATGCCTCTCCTAGTTTCTGATGCCTGCTGGCAATCCTTAGTGTTCCTTAACTGAGAGCTACAGCACCCCAACCTCTTCCTCCATCATCACATTGACTTCACCTCCAAATGTCTTCTTCTGTGTGTCCGTCTTACAAGGATATATGTGATTGAATTTCGTATCCACCAAGATAATGTGAGGTAAGCTTCTCTCTCAAGAGCCTCAACTTAGTCACATCCTTTACCTTACTAGGTAACATTTACTCTTTGACCATGTCGTGTACTATTCACAGGTTCCAGGGATTAGGGTGTAGACATGTGTTTTCAGAGCTAGTGCCCAACTGTAGCAGGTGTAAGTTAGTATAGTATCCAAGAAGAGTCAAGGAAATTTAGAGGAAAGAGCACAAAGGCTTGGAGTGATGGCCACAGAGCTTCAACACTTCAAAGTGGCAGGTCATCTGCTGTTACGCAAATGGCCCTTTTGTTTTGGTAATGGCTCCTTTGAGATAACACAGGGATACTGATCCCACTGAAGAAGAAACTAAGAAATGGAAAAAATCCATCCACAATACAAAAATGCTAGTGATGAGGTCAAGATGGAAATTTAACTCTCCTCTCCACTTGTCTTTATTTATTACCTATACTCTGTTATCATCCAAAAAGGATTTGAGAGGTTGAACGACAGATGTACCACAGAGCTTCTTACCATCATTTAATAAATTTTTCATATCTTCTTTTATTCTTGTTGAAGTTCTCATAGTGCAGATGATAATACTATACACTGGACAAAAGGAACATAGTAAGAAAAGCTGGGTGCTTCCCACAGTCAATACTGGCTCAGCATCTGCCCTTAGCAAAATATTTTGGGGAAAATAAAGATGAACTAGACGTGCATGCACACTCAAGAGCTACCATCTCACAGAAGATGCAATCAAGTGACAAGCACAAGGCAGGGTGTCTCATAGGGGCCCCTGGAAAATGGGGTGGGGGTCAGGGCAAGAGAGATCATTCCTGGTGAAAGGCATCAGGAAAGACTTCATGGAGCAGGTGGCATTTGAACAGGGCATGGAAACAAAAGTGCTTTAATAATTACAGCTGGAGGCAGAGGAGAGGGGGACATGGATGAGGGCGATGTGAGCAGAAAGGAGAAGATACACAAAAGCATGGAGGTAAAAGACTGTAAAGTGTATTGGGAAAGAATGAGAGTTTCAGGATATGTGCAGGAGAACAGTGGGAGATAAAAAGGAAAAGAAAAATTGTTGTACATGGTTGGTCCTCGACTGTCAAGCAAATGATAAGGACTTGATCAAATAGGCATGGAGCCGTCGTTAAAGATATTTTGAATAAAGAAAAGACATAATCAGACATAATCAGAGTTCTTTGGGAAGATTACTCTGGCAGTGGTGTGAAGGATGTATTAGAAGGTGGGGTAGGCTAGCTGCTCACAGACTGCTGCAGTAGTACAGCCAAGAGCTAAATAAGGGTCTTGATTAGCAAGGCAGCCAGGTGAGAGGCGGGTGAAAGGAAAAGAAGAAGTGAGAGCAATTTGAAAGGAAAACTCAATAGGACATAATGACTTATTGGGCACAGGGGATTGGAGATACAGGCGGCATCAGAGAGGAGTTTGAGACATGGTAATGCGAAGCAGCGAAGCCACTGGAAGAACTTGGAAAGTCAGGAGGAGGAACAAGTTTAACAGCAAAAAATGATTAACTTAGTTGGCAGGTGTTAAGTTTCAAAAACCAGCAGGACGTAAAATAAAGGTGCCAAGAAAAGACATGAGTGGAATATAAATGCAAGAATCATTCCATGGAGAAAATAATTGAAGTCATAGACATTTATAGCATCACAAAGGGAGAGAGAAAATATCCTAAAACTTAAGGAACATACATAATTAATGACTAGTGGAAGGGTAGGAGCGAGCCAAGAGGACCGAGACCAAGACGTGATTTCACCAAAGACGTAATGAGAGCCCAAATGCCGAAAAGAACAGAACTCAAGGCAGAAGTGGGTATTATGGAGGGAACATCAACATCAAACACTGCAGATTTCAAAAATGTATTATCAAGGCACAGACTGCATCTGTTTAGGAGATTGTTTTTTCAGTGGACACAGAGGCCAGATTGCAAGGGAATAAATACCAACTGGTAATGAATAAGGATTGTAGATAAATGTTTCAAGAAGTTTAAGGAAAAAATACCATAAGCCAATATCCAAGGAGGAATAGGGTCAAAAGAAAGTTGGCATGTTTAGGTATGCGCTGCATTTTTTTTTCTTTTTAGAATACATGGTTATGTTCCAATCAGTGTTTAGTATCTAGTGCCTACCTTATGCTATTGGGCTAGTTGGTGAGATTCAGAGATGATTAGAACTTGATCCTTATGCTCAAGCAGTAAACAATTCAGTGGATAAACTAGAAATGTACACACCTTGCTCATCACAGTGTGGTAAGGACTGGGATCAAGGTAGGCAGCACTGGAGAGGGGCCCGCGCCTGGTCTGGGACAAGGAGAGGTAACGGTGCCAAAGGACTCCCTGGACACAGGCTGCCCATGGAGTCTTGAGAGACTTGGAGTTAGACTGGCATGTTTCACTAAGGAGTAGAAAAGAGCATACTTCATGGTTTCTGCAAAGACAGAGAACCTTACAGTAAAGAATAACAGAAGTCGACAGGAAAGAGAGAAATTAATGGCAGCTTGGCTCTGAGGTGGGAAAGGATGAGATCAAGCAGGCCTGTAAAGGGATCCGCCCTTCCCAGGGGGAGACAACAGGGAAGGAAACAGAAACTGATGGAGAAACAGGGCAGCATCCAAGCAGTGAGGAAAGAGGCTGAGCGAGCCAGGTGTTCTGCCTCATTCCTCTTTGCACAATGGAAGGTCACCATCTGCTGAGAGCTGGGAGGGGCAGGGGAGGGCAGAGACGTGATGATGACTAGATTATAGACTTTAAGTCTTTTTAAATAAAAGCATTTATTGAAATCAAAGCTAGTTTGGGGCTGAATCTCTTCCTAGTGCATGTAGAATTTGATCAGAAGGTACAGAGTTTGCGGTCTGAAACCAGACCGCCTGGGTTTGTTTTGTCTGTGCCACACATGAGCAGTGTGACGCAAGTGGCTTCCTGATACAAATAATCTCTCTGTGCCTAGGTCTGCTCATCTGGAAATGGGGCAGATGATAGCACCTAACTCATAGGTCTGTGAGGAGGAGGAAGAGGATTAATGTCTGTAAACTGCTGAGAATAGTGCCTGGCACATGACACGTGCTCAAAAATGTTAACTCTTACTACTGTTAGACCAGTGCTATTTACTGGAACTTTCTGGGGTGGTAGAAATGTCCACCGTGCTGTCCAACACAGTAACCACTGGCTGCTTGTAGCTATTGAACTCTGGAGCTGTGGCTAGTATAACTGAAATTTTAATTTTTATTCATTTAAATTAAAAGCCACAGGTGGCTCTGCAGGAGAAGGAGCAACCATTTAAAACAGGGTTTCATTGGTGTTAAAAAAAAAAAAAAAGACCCTGAAGTCCCTCCTCCAGGGACCGTGGTCCTCAAAGACTGAAGAACAGGCCCAACCAATGAAACATTCAGTTGTAGCTCTTAGGACTCAGCCTTATTTTGTTGGTGCTGATAATCAAAAAGAGTATGGAGAAAAGATGTGTTCATGGCCCCTGTAATTCCAAAGGAGGTTTTACTATCTGGTAGGGTATTTGTTAGATAAACAAGAGGCCAGTGGCATATCCCCAGGTGAACAGAACAGAGGTTTAGCCAGCTTTCTGCTGAAGTGGGTCAGTTAAGAGCCATTAAGAAGGACAGCTGGAGCTTTAAGAGAAGCTGAGAGCTGCTCCCCAGATGCGGTCCTGGGCCCTGATGATATCTGATGACAATGGAATCATCTCACATCAGAGCCACTAAAAAGAGCCGATATCACAGTCTGTGAGACGACATGAAACTCCGATAGTCTCTAGTATTGATAAAACACAAAAGGAGAGAGAAAGGTTATCAATGAATAATGCATTTCCTTTTGTGGAAGCAGGAGGAGAAAAACAAATGGATCGTTACTGGGCCTATTGCCATTAGGGTCCCTGGTGGGAGGGGCCCAGCACCGGAGGCCGCCGTGAAGTGCAAGAGGCAGGGGCGATTTGTGAGGGAGGTATTTTGGAGCTGCTGCTTTTACTTTTCAGTGTTTTCAAAGCCTCCTCTTGAATCCAAGATTGATTGTGTTACCTCTGTTTCTAGAACAAAATAGCATAGTCGTGAAAACAGTGGACTCCTAAAAATTTATGAAAAGGTATTATCACATTTGAAAAGCTTAATTAAGATGGTAGTGTGGGGAACTGAAAGATAAAGCAACTCAAAGAAAAGAACGGGAAGTAATCAAGTGACGAAAAACATTCTTAAGCCTTGCCCAGCAGACAGACACACGAATGTTGCAAGCTGTAGTTTGCTTTGTGCAATAGGGCACTTTCCTATGGCCTGAGATAACTTGCTCTTTTCAAAATGAAATGTTTGAAATTCGCTAATACATTTCCCTGTTGAGGGGAATTCT
Source organism: Camelus dromedarius (assembly GCF_036321535.1). Classification (NCBI taxonomy): domain Eukaryota; kingdom Metazoa; phylum Chordata; class Mammalia; order Artiodactyla; family Camelidae; genus Camelus; species Camelus dromedarius. Next base: position 38,075,045 of record NC_087439.1, read on the forward strand.
GTGTGCTTAATGTGTGTGCACATGAAAAAGAAAAAAAAGAAGACCTCTTTCTGGTGTAAGTAATGCTGCCTAACCAAGGTCCCACTGCGGGAATTTCTCTTCCTGTCCGTAGAGCAGTTAGGGGCTGTGGAGGGCAGGAGACCTAGGTTCAAACCAAGCTCCATTCCTTATTGGCTGTGTGATCTTGGGTGAGTCATTTTACCTCTTTGAGCCTTAATGTCCTTAGCAGTAAGACGCTGATGAGAATATATACTCCTGCGATACTGTAGAATTGAATTTAATGAAGTGGCCTCTACAAAATACCCATATGCCTTCTTCCTAGTGAGAGCTTAATAAATGCTCATTGCTCCTTCAGGAAGGGGTCAGGGCGTGTATTCTCCTGAGAGGAGTCAGACTCCGCAGAATTTCAACTCAACCAAGGGCTGACTTGGCCCGCATTTAGACACAGAAACCAAGAAACTCTCAGCTCTCGAATTCCTTCTCCCTGGAACCACACTTGTCCTGGTGGCTCTGTTAGGCCTTCAGGAAAAGCCAGAGACCAGGAATAAAGAGCAGCTTCTGCCTCAGGCTCCAGATAAGCCCTCACTCCTAACAACTCCCCCAAGGCTATTAGGACCCTCACACCAGCGGCCAGTGTCAGCATGGAACTGCAACCCATTCTGACCCCATCTGCCATCCCAACCTCCAGCATCAGCCCTTGAATTCTCAGCTGGTCAGCCAAGCTTCCTGTTCCCACCCAGAACAAGGAGCACTGCCTAGTCCGCCAGAATTGAGGTTGTGATGATTTCAAGTATTATCTTTCCTGACATTGAACGATGTGTGTCTGTACCACAGCAAAAGACATAGAAGCATGTTTAAGGAAGCAAACTGCCAGCCTTGCCCAAGGCAGACAATGGGATTAGACAGTGATCGAGGCTGGCTGTGGGTGGCTCTGGGGTTTGGCGTAGGTCCAAGGAGGTCAGACACAGTTTGAGATGAGTAGTTGCCCAGGAGGTAGTCAAGCCAGTTAGGACATGGGTTAGAGTGGCCTGACAGCAGAGCAGAGAGGACTGAGCGCAGACATGGGCCACCCAGCAGGGAGAGCTCCAGGCAGAGATGGTTCTGTTCCTGTTCTAGGTTTTTGTTAGAGAAGGTGACCTGGAAGCCTCATTGGCTCAGATTCCTCCCAGAACTCTCCAGATCTTAAAGGAACCACAGTGCTTTGTACCTGTGATGTTGGAAAGCATCCTTATGCGCCCATGAATCTCCGGTACCCCTCAGGAGGGAGGACAATCTTCTAGCCTGGCAAAAGCCTCCATAGAAGAACCACATCTTTTTGGAAATACATTCTGATCATGCTTAGAAATTTTATGAGGACTCAAATTTTCCAGTCTCTCCTCTTGCTGGAGCAGGAACTTAGCATCAGGCTAGAATCCCAAAATATTTAGAAAATAGGTGGTGGAAAGATGCTAAAAACTGGCTTATCGATACAAAGCAGTTGTCAGGATTAATATGGGGACTGTTTTGAGAAGATACAGAAAGTGAAGCCCTCTTGAACGTACACGAGGCCTCCATGCTGTAGCCATCAACACGCATGTGTTCCTGTGATGCTGTCACACAACGGCATGTCCTTTTATTTTAGGATCTGGCCCTAAACGACAAGCATGGTCTCAGTGGTGTGGATCCACAAGAAGGAATCCCACTTGCCTGACCCTTAGGATGAAACCTCGTGTTCTCATAAGAGGTCCATGAAGGATAGCTCTGTTACAGAACATGATCCACTTTAGGCCTCAGAATTCAATTAGAGATAAAAAGATGCATTTACAATCGTCCAGGGCCTGTGTTCCATTTCTGTCCGGTGCCTCAGTATTCTTCACAAGCATCCAAGAGGATCCCTGCCTCCTGCCAGGATGAATGAACAAGATGCTGAAGTCTAAGCTGCCACCCACTCCCCACCTCCCATCTAGAAAATGAGCAAGAATTTGAGTCTTACGGTGATCCCGCAATAAATTATATGATCAGGAAGGACACACTCATCTCCCCTTTTCTGCAAGTGCTCTTGAAAAAATGCATATAATGTCACAGCTGGTTTATCCTCATCAAGAAGACCTAGAATTTCTAATACCCTTGAGTTCCTGTAAGAAAGCCCACATTCCTGTGAAATACAAATAGAGACAGAGAAACGCCCTGAACTGAAACTGGTTTCCATTTCAAGGGAACTGGAACAAAAGGTCACTTTGAAATGTAAGAGCAAGATAAGAAAAACACATAGCAGTCCAGATGTTCTGCTTCCCTCTCAGTGAGGACGGCCTGGCCAGGCCTGGCTGCAGGTGAGGGCTGAATTACAACAACAGAAAGCACCTGTTGATCCAAACCACCTGTGCTGGAACTCGCCGGCCCTCTGGTCCCAGGTGGGCCTTTATCACAGAAGCATTGCCTGGTCCCCTTCACTAACAGGATAGCATCGTGAACAGATGTGGTAAGAGTCATTGCCAAAAAAAAAAGGGTTAAAATGAAAGCCTCTAGACTATTCCAAGGGTGCCTTGCTGTCACTCCACCACTTCTGTACCCTAATAAGTTCTCCTTTCCACTTCATCCAATCCTTGTCTCCTCTCCCTTGCTTTGCTCTAGGAATTAAGGTGGGGCTTGTGGGGAGAAGGAAGCCACAGCTCATATTTCAAGGGCTTCAAGCTGGAAGGAGACACCAGCTGCTTCCCACCCACTCTTCCCTCACACAGACCACCTCTTTCCCCTCCATCTCAATCCTGAGTTATTGTGCTTATTGTCTGTGATGCACTTCACAAGCTGTATGTAGTAGAATTCCCTAAGAACTCTCCCCTTTAATTCATTGTTTTAAATACCCATTGATAGAGATTTATTTTGCCAGATCAATATATTAAAATGTTTCCCTCCGCATGTAGTTTTGTAGAACATACACGCAAAATGTTGAAGACCTGCTCTTTGAATATTACTCATCTCTGGGCTATAAAATCTCAAAACAGCTCCAAGGGCAATTGACAGTTTCTTGCACACCACTCACCTGCAACATCTTTTTGTTTCAGAAATGAAACAGGGCAGTCTAGCCAGCTGCTATCTCAGAAGTGAATTATGTACCTTTTACCAAAGCTTAGCCCGATGTCCTCCTCCTTCCATTTCTTGGTTTTGTATTTTTGCTGCTTCCTTTTCTTCTTGAAAATTATAGGCATGATAATTCACTTGCTATGTGCTGAGAATCTTAATCTGGCACCGACGTTCTGGTAAATTGCTTCCTTTTAGTATGAGATCGGGCAGCTCGCACTTGCCGTGATGGGTCACACAGCCATTTCCATGCCTCTCCACAATAACAAGCAGAAGCTCACGTTTTCTAACAGAACAACCATGTTTCTGTCTCAGAATAACAAGTGAAAAGCACGATGGCTTATTTGGGAGCTAGAGGAGAGAGAATCCCAACTCACCACCAAAAAATCCCAATGAAGCACTCCGAGTTAGTGTGGATAGTTGTGTGGATTTGCAGGAAGGGGAGCACAGAAAAGGAATCATCACCTGTTTAATATCTCTCCATCAAATTATACCAGTTCACTAGCTGAATGCAAGAACCCTGAATTCTAATTCTAGACACTGGGCAGTGAAGACTGGCCAGGATTGCCAGCAGTTGGGGTGTCAGAAGAATATGCCATAATCTGTCACATTAATTCTCTCTTTTTCCTGTTTCTCCATTTTGTAATAAGAATGCCTCTGGCTGAGCAGCTTCTTTACGGTCACTTGATGTTCTCATTTTGGGGGCTTGGCTGTTGCGACATTTCTTTCTCTATTGGGGATTTGACTGTAAAAGCCAGTCCTGGTAGACAAGACTCCCCCTGGGCTGCACCCACTAGCCACGTGGCATTTCACAAGGAAATGAGCAGCCTGTGTCTCTCTCATTTAGAGCAAACTTCCTGAGCCAAATGAAGGACAAGTGTCCTGTTAATCAAGCACTCCGTGGTCTTAACAGCTGTGCTGATACAAAAGAGCATATTTTTTTGCATCATGTGCCTAGTGTAAGGTCCTATGTAACATCTATGCAAAGGGGCCTACTCCCAGTGTGCCCTGCATTTTCAGCAAGGCACTGAGAACTTCAGACAGGACAAGCCTGCAACAGGCAAATGCAATATATCTCTTATGTCATCCTGAGCTTTTTCCCAAGCAGCTGCTATTTCTAATGTGTGAGGCTCCAACCCTTTCTGCTTGTCATTTTTGATGTTTTGATTCTTGGCTACCGAGGTAACAATGAGGCCACTGAAGAAGACCCGTCATTGCCATGTCCCTGTCATTTTGGCACGCCTCTTCTCAATATTACTAACTCCAGGTTGTCAGATAGAAAACTGCTGGGGTTTCCTCTGAGCTAAACAATGACCTAACAGGCAGTCACTGCCCACTCTGGCTCTTTCTTATGGACAATGTTTACCGTTGCCTCGGTGGCACACCCCCCAACCTGCCTCTACCATGGCTTACTCAGAAAACCAGACAGAAACTTCACATTTCCAAGAGAAATGCCCCCTCTTGTGGTGGCTGATGAATACTGCAGTCCTAGCTTCCAGCCAGAGCGCTGTAAAATCCCAGACAACCTCCTACATGCAGACCTGTGGGGATAGTAGGAACTCTAGTTAGCCCAGAGTGTTAAAAAGCTTTGAACTTCTTGCTGTGAGAACTAAATCCTCTCTAACTGCATCAGGCTTTCAGAAATATTTTGAACCACATGAAATTGCCAAAAGCCAACCATTTTTTATCTATACAATGGCAATTTTATACAGTTCAATGTAATATATAAAGATAAGCCAGGCAGGGAAACTTCTGCCAGCTTCTATGGTTTTAGCTGAGCCTATGAATACCAGCCAAGAATGGAAATCCTTTCTATTCTGGTAACTACAGTGAGAAGATTTAAACACAATAAATAAATATTTTTCAAGCCTTGAATGCTAGGTACTTTGCCAAGCTCTGAATATTACCTTCTCATGTTTCTTGGTCAATTGGCAGTTGATTATAAAGAGCAGACTTAGAAAGTTGGACTTCCGTAGATCTGTCATTTATTTGTTAAGGAGCATTTGCCAAATAAATGACAAAACTACCTCCACCCCAGCACAAGTAGCTGGTATTCTGAACAGGCTTCTTTATCTGAGGCAAAGCAAATACAGTAATGCTAAATGCAATGTTGCATCTTTCTTGTAGACATGAAGATGTGATTATTTTTGCAAGTCCCTGATTTATTTGCTTTTTAATATGAGAAAGGAAATAGTGTGTGATGAATCATGTTAAACAATCTTTTTCATCATACTAACAAAATTTTATAATGAAATTTTATGTTTAATTATTTACTATTAAAAATCACTGCTGTCAAATGGGAATAAACATCTGTAACCTCATATCAAAGATTCTTTATAATAAATACCAAAAAAATCAACAACTCAGTATGGCAAATAGTGTGATAATTCACATGTTTTTAAAAAATGAGTTAAACACATGAAAAGGAGCTCAACTTTACTCAAACTTAGAGAAATGAAAATTAAACCTATACTGAGATATCACTTTTCACCTCTTAGAATGGCAAAAATTAAAAGCTTTGTTGACACATTCTTGGCAAGGTTTTGAAGAAACCAGCACCCCAAGAACTAAATTTTGCCCCTGTCAAAAAGGCATGAATTATATCCTCAAGAAAGATCTGTAAGATTCGTTCTAGCTGTAAAACTGAGGGAGTGGTGAGTGCCGTGGGGAAACGCATGGACCTGTGCACTAGATGCGTTTGAGTCAAATCCCAGCTCTCCCACTTGGTTATCACATGACTTTAAGTACATTATTTAACTTGGCCTCATGTGTAGAACAGGTGTGATGATACCTCCCACGGGGCATCTCATTGGCTACGGCAAGGTTGGTAAAGCCCTTGGCACTGGACCTGGCACACTGTAAGCAACCAATAACTGGCACCTTTTCGTTTGTTTGATTAAAGCAAATCTAAACCAAACATCTCTATATCCCAAAGGTGAAGCACTGGTCACAGTAACCTACACCATACTTGTAATCAATGACTCAATAACCTACAACATACTTGTAATCAATGACTCAATAACCTACAACATGCTTTCATTTGTGCCTGGAATGTAGCCTTACCCCAAATGCTCGCTCTATTGTGACTTCAAAATTCTCTCCAACTTTCAGAGACCGACATGAAACGTCACCTGCTTCAATGAAACTTTTCCCAGTTTCAGCAAATGTAAATCTCCCCATCCTTTCACTTCCCATAGTGTACTTTGTTCACAGCACTGACAGGGTGCTGAACACATTGTGCTTTATAATTTATGTAGATTTTAAGTATCTTAAGAATGGGAACTCTTATTCCTCTATGCCCCCTCCCCACAGACTCAACATAATAGATTTTTGGTCTTTGTTCAATAAACAAACTAATGCTGCAAAATTGGACCCCAAAGATCAAATGTAACATTAGCACATAAAAACAAAAGGAAATGGATATCTCAAATTAATATCTATGTTAACATAATGATCTAGAAAAGAAGCTAAAATAAAGATAGAATTGAGGGTGGGGCGCGGTTATTCATTATTTATCCTTGGAATCCAAAGCATGAATCCGCATGTAAGAGCTCATCTTTTCACATTGCAGAGATTAGTGAAAAATCCTTCTGGTAATAGTCAGAATTTATGAGACATGTGAATGAAAACAGGCTATTCCAGGGAGGGTTAGGCTGCCTCCTCATATGTATCAAACTTGAGTTCTATTAAAATTGTACAGAGTATCTGTGTAACAGACAGTTTTCTGGATCTCTTATTCTATTACTATTATTGATGGTCGGTTTCCGTTGTGCTCCTGCTTCAGCTGGGGGAAATTCTGTGATAAAAGAAACACATACGTCAAATGTAATAGCAGAAAGCAAAGAGGAGCCAGAAAGAGAGAGTGGCTATGTGAAGCATTTGTTTTTGAGACCCTATGATGTTTTAAGCATATACCTAATGCTTTTTACACATGCCGAATAACCAGGCTAATTAAAAAGCCCATACAGCTCTTGTTAAAATCTGTTCAAATTTTTTGGAGCACCTGTTATAACAGAATGCCCACAGACTTGATAGTTTAGAGCCAAGACACCTGCTACCTTATGTCTCACAGTATGTTCAGTTTTATACTGTTAGCAAAAAAATAAACACTTTTTGACATTTAGCAATCTTATACAAATGATATGAAATATAGTCAAGAAAGAGTGATAGTTTAACCCTTCCTGTGCTGCTCTGGGAAACCCCACCCTTTCTTCTCTATGAAATGGATTGCGATGGTTCTCCCAGAAAGTACTTTTTAGTCATCCCTAATCATGCAAGGTTTTCTAAAGAGTTCAGGAATCTTCTTGGACATACAGAGCAGTGAAGCAGGGAATTTTCTAGTTAAAAGAAGTTCTCAGTGATACCCCTAAAGAAGCATACCGCTTTTTTGACTCTGTTAACTGTTTCTGAAAGTCCAAGACAGGTTTTAATATTATTATTCCTGGTGAGGATTTCACCAGAACATTATTTGAAAATGCATTTCCTTTTGAAGGAGAAATATTATAACAATTTTTCACAGTTAAGGAATTTTCATAGTCCAGACATGCACTTAGGAACATTTAAATATCCCTCTTAGATTCAATTTTATGGTTTATAAACAAGTCTTATCAGGATATGTAAGAATGGTTTTCAAGCTACATAATTTCTAAACATTGCCATTTTATCTACAGTATTTAAGTCCCTTGAGGTCTGGAACCATGTCTAATTTGACCGCTAGCCCAGAGTTGCACAATAGAGTGAACAAATGTTTCACCTTGATAGAAGACTTTTTCAAGTTTATGCTGTCACAGTTAAAAATTTAATTCATGTTAATTACATCTTGATTAGGAAAAATCTGCCTTTGATCTAGCAATGCCATTTCTAGAATTATGTCCTACAATAAAGTCACATATATACAGAAAGACTTAAATACAAGAATTGTCCATAAAGCAAAATATTTAAAACAGCATAAAAGTCCATTAATAGAGAACCAGGTAAATAAATTGATAGATCAATACAATAGAATACTATGTAGTTGGTAAGTGAATAAAGCAGCTCTGTATAGTGATTTGAAACAATCCCCACGATATACTGTTAAGTGAAAAGCAAAGTGTTAAAGCAAACAAATAAACACACACACACACACACACACACACAAGCACATTTGAAAATTCATAGCAATATGGAATATCTTTGGAAGGAAACACAATAAACTGATGGTGGTTATCTCTGAGGAGGGGAATTCAAGGATTAGGGGACAGGGATAGAAGGAACACTTACTTTACACTAAAAAAACCCTTTGTAACTTTAGCTATTTGTATTACATATACATCTTACCTATTCAAAATATTTTAAGATAAAAATTAAAATAATCTATTCAGTTTGGGAGAAAAAATGTGATACATTCTAGGCATACTTTAATATAACATAATATTCTAAAGTACTTCTAAATTTCTAGACTGTTACATAGTTAACTCCAAATCAGTATTTAACAATATAAATCACAATTTAATGTCTAATTATCATGATGAAAACAGCTTTTGAATGTTGATTGTGTATAGCTGTATTCAAATACAAGCTGTTTTGACTTTTAACCAACATACCGGAACTGGGAGTGATTTTGTTGCATAATTAGAAAACAACCTAGAATATATTTTTCTAAGATGTTTTTAAAGATCATGGGAAGCAGATTTTAAATGTTCAAGAGAAGGGGTGTTTCAGTTCCTGGGCATCTATCAGGAAAGAAAAGCAGAATTCTATTTGTATTGAGTGCCGTAGTTCATCGTGCACCCTGGCGTTTTGGGCTGGAAGGGTCCCACCCCTGAAATTTCTAAGGCCTGTTTCCTAAAATGGGCAGGAGTGGATCCCAAGACTTCTCTGGGGCTTGCAAGTGCAAAGCCATACACAGTGCACAGCCCTATAAACCAATCCCCACCCCCACCCCCACCCCCACCACAGGTCAGGACCTGCTCTAGGCAGTGTACTGAAGCAGGTGACTTACTTCAGACATCCTTTTTCCCCTTCATAGAAAGGGGTTTTAGTCTTTCCAAAACAACTTTTCCATTCTCAAGAGCCCTGCAGCAACATCTGTTGATGGATATTTAAATAATAATTTATCATGTATTTGTTCCATAAAATTTTTTTCCTGCTTGATTTTAGTACAATCACTAATACTGTCATTAAAATCAAAATTTTCACATTATTTGTGTCTTATAGACAATAATGCCAAATTAGACAATCTTCCGTGAGTCGTTTTCTCTAAGTAGATTTTTATTAATTCTGGTCTGAAAAAACTTTGATCTGCTGAGGCAACAGCAACAGGAATTGTCAAATTACTAATGCAATAAACTTAGAAACGAATAAGACATATATGTATGTATCTTGCTCAAACATTATAATAGAGTAATACATGATAAACTATTATTGGTATAGAAAACATTACAAAATGTTTTTCATTTCACCATCTGAGCAACTATCATTTATATTACAACCATTATCTCTTTAAGCAGTATGTAAATTCATTGTGTAATGTACAGAATCAGTATTCTTTACATGCTTCATGCATTTTAAGTTAATACCTACATATATACAAAGTTGAGTAATATAAAGTATTTAATATTGCCGAATTCCTACAGCCTTGTGCACCTGTCTCAAATATTGTGCTAATTTATGAGTACTGGAACCATGAACTGGAACAAGAAGTGAAGCAAGAAAACAGACACACTCGTGGGGGAGGGTTAGTTCAGTGGTAAAGCACATGCTTAGCCTGCATGAGGGCCTGGATTCCATCCCCAGTGCCTCCGTTAGAATAAACAAATAAATAAAATAAACCTAACTTCCCCCTCCCCACCAAAAAAAGAAAAAAAAATAGACATGCTCAGTACTATTGGGATTCTTCATCAGCGTCTATTTCATTCATGCTAATTAAGAGAAAGAATTTTACAAATTAATGCATTTACATTTTTTCTTGCCTAGGTGTTTCCAATTTTTAAATTACCTCCCTGGACTCTAAGTAGGGCATATCTCCAATAATAATAGTGATTCAAACTGTACACGTTTGAGTTTTGTTTGGAGGACATCAAGCACATTTAGAGAAGTGCCCTCTGGAGCCGGGATGGTGTTAGTCATGAGAATGATTGCCTGGCATCACCAGGTGAGAGAGGCACCACGTGCCCTTTAATGACTGTGTTTTACGTGTGATACGGGGGTCCTCTCCAGGGTGGAACTTGCACAGAGGCCCCTCTGGCCTGGGCTGAGAGCTGTGCTGCTGGAGACCCACTGCAGCGACACTGGGGGACATTCCAAGGGGTACTAAGCTGCTTCTGTAAATTCTTCAGGAGAGATTTTCCCAGCCTGCCTTTTACTTTCCCTGTTCATCATCAATTATTTATATTGTAAATATAATCATGTAAACAAAAGAAAATAGTGCTGTTTAGCACACATATTCTCAGGTGTTGATACAAGCATTTTCCATGCATTATCATATTTAATCCTGACAGCCATCAGTGAGGTAGCTAATCTTACTATTCCCCCCTTTCATAAAGGAGGACATTGAGACACACGAAGGTTAAGCAACCTGCTTCAGGTCCCAGAGCTGGTAAGGTGGAGCGACTTAAAATGAGGAAGGCTGCCTCCGGAGCCCTCACTCACAGGACATAAATTAGTCATGACAGTTTTATTTTATAACATTCTCCTTCTTCAGTTCTCAGTTCTGATCTGCTTTTTGATCACTTATAAAGTAATTTATTTAAGTACACGTAGAGGAGCAGGGAGAGAATGTTGGAAGTGCTTGGGTTCCAGTCCTAGCTCAAACCCTTACCAACTGCATGGCCTTGGAAAGCTCACTCTGTAAAGCAGAGATCATCACAATACGCACCTCATAGGGTTGGTATGAGGAGTAAATGAGTTATTAATGTAAAGCACTCATAATAGTAAGTGCCATGTAAATATTTGCTTTTTTGCTGGTGTTGTTATATATGGTTTGTTTTCTGAGCTCTCCAACTGAGATAAAAATAGTACCTTCCTCAGAGGTTTGTTGAGTATTAGATGAGTTGAAATATGGAAGGCACTTAGAACAATGTCTGCCACCAAGTAAATTCTGTGTTTGCTAATTATATCATCACCATTCTTATTCTTATTCTTATTCTTATTCTTATTCTTATTCTTATTCTTATTCTTATTCTTATTCTTATTCTTCTAACATGTGGGGTGTTTTCTGAGCCTCCCAAAACCTGAGAAAAATCTTTTCATTTCTTCCACTCATGAATAAAAATTCAGCTCAATATAAGTAGTCGGGTCACTGGTGCCTCAAAATTTTACGTACAAGTGGGGCTCATCTCAACATTTAGTTTTTGTTTTGTGCCAGCACCCTGAGACACACCCAGCAGTAGCAGGGCCTCTTGAAATACTTGAGGCTATTTAAATGGTGAGCAGAAAGAACAAATAGGGGAAGAGAAGAGAGAGAGAGTTAAACACAAAAAAGAAATAAAGAAGGATGACAAGAGTGAGGCTTGGAAGAATGGTGAAAAATGAAATTCCAAGCAATTATTAAGGACTTTTAACCTTCACAAGGAAGAGGGGCAGGTCTTCACTTGTAATGGGAGGTCAGGAAGTGCTGAGAAAGCTGGGAAGTTTGCAGGCTTGTTGATGGGATGTGGGAAAATTTCTCTCCGGTGACCTCAATTTCCCCTACAACATAGGAAGTGAAGTCATCTGCTGGCAGAGACGGTGGAGGTGGCAAGGTCCAGGTTTTGAAGAAGAGAATAGAGGAAGTTTGCAGTAGTGGTTGTGGGGAAGGAAAGAGATGATGGGCAGCATTGAGGGCCTAAATGACTTTACTGTGGCTCAGCAGACATGGTGTGGTCGTGCGGTTTCCTTCAGCAATGCCCAGCAATGCTGCATGGGCACAGCCAAGGCAGACCGACAGGGTAGGGGTTTTGGAGGCTGTTGCAATAGAAGGAAAATAGAAGTTTGAAGATACTGACAAGACAGGATGAAGTGATAAACCAGAACATCCAGATTAAGTGGAGGAGGAAGAAGACAGAAGGTAATTGGGAGAGAGGAAGTGGGGTGTATTCGGGAAGATCAGTGAGAATAAAGAACAGACTAGGTGGAGTAGCCTAGTGTGAAGCTGCAAGGCAGTGTGACAGTCAGAGGTTAGTTAACGGTACAGGTTTGAGTATAATATTTCAGAAGTTAGAGGTTTTGGATTATGACAACATCATGGTGCTGCCCTGGGGGGTTGGGAGGGAGCACTGAAGAGAAACAAAAGTCAAAGTCCCTGGAGCTGAAAAAATACAGAAACTGAGAGTCCAGACGACTGGATGATGTGTTAGTTTACTAAGGCTGCCACTACAAACCACTACAGACCGGGGGCTTAAACAACAGGAACTGTTCTCCTCACAGTTCTGGGGGCTGGAAATCTGAGAACACAGTGTCAGCAGATGGGGTTTCTTTGAGGTCTCTCTCCTCAACTTGCATGAGGCCGCTTTTCCTCCCAGTGCCTTCATGTCACCCTTCTTCTGTGCGTGTCTGCGTCCTAATCTCCTCCTCTTGTAAGGACACCAGTCCTATTGGATTAGGGCCCATCTCAATGATCTCCTCTTATCTTAATTATGCCCCAGAGACCCCATCTCCAAATACAGTCATATTCTGAGGTACCAGAGGTTTGGACTTCAACATATGAATTTTGGAAGGATGCAGTTCATACCATAACAGATGGGTCACCTACAAAGAGGCTGAAGGCACTCAAACGATGGTACAATGCAAGGTAGAGGTGAAGCAGGTGAATGAGGTACAAACTCTTCAGTGATGGGGGGGACTGGCTAATCCGCTTTCTGTTGTTTTACAGAGGCCATGTCTTCTGGCGTATTACTTAGGATTCCAAACATTTTCTACTTGTAGTATTTTTTTTCATAGACTCATAACCTATGTTAGTTTTTTTGTTGCAGTGTTAGTTGTTTTTTTTTTTCTTTTGCAGAATCCTATCTGCTTGGGCATTGGTGTGATCCCCTCATTGACTACGAACTGGAGGTGTGGCTGGGGTGAAAAGCACCTGGCCTTGCTCTTTATTATCTTTATTATCTGTCAGGCATTCATCTTGTGTGACTGTGCTAGGCTGAGGTAGAACTCACTCTCATCTCTTGGCTAGATTCTCTGACACACTGAACATAGAGACAGCATAAAACAAAGCCACATCTACAATACACATACCCATATACTTGGTAGAACTGTTTGAACTTTCCCATTTTCCGCCCTTCTTGTCATACTAAAAATAATATGTACGTTCTATGGAAGAAAGCATTGTATCAGGCCTTGTGATTTGATCTCTACATTTGTTACCTCATTTAATATTTAGAGCAACCCCAAATGAGGAAATTGAGTAAAGAGAGGTTAAATAACCTACCCAGAGTCACCCAGCTAGTAAGTGGGAAGTCTGGCTGGCTCTTAACTACCTCACTCAACTACCATGCTTTATGTGTGGGGACCAGATCTCCCTCACTGCAGTAACACACCACCAATCCCATTTTCTGCCAGGATGCTTAGGACCTGATGCAGCAAGTGAGAATGAGGCAGAACAGTATGCTTCACAAAGCGCTTCTTACGCCGTCCATTTTTTCCCCAATTGTTCTAAACCCTGATCAATTCACCTGGGGTCAGTGGAGAAATACATGGCTTTTTACCTCCTTTCAGCTTAGCTGGACTGTTCTATTTCAGGAGGCAAAGATTAGTTAGGTCACAAATTGGTTTTTTTCTATTTATTTGGCTTGCGATAATAGGTAAATTCTTCACAGGTTTTAGCAATAGATTATCTGTCAGTTTTAGTTTTTTGCATGAGGTAATGTGAGCTTTTTGTCTTTTTGTCAATGTTTCATAGACATTTTAGTGTGAGATTGAGAGAAACTGAATCTGGGGCTAATATTTGCATGCCATTTTATCAGAGAGTTTGTACCCCTTTTTTAACCTCTTTCTTTATTAAACTTTCTACTACCTCCGAAAATCACTGAGTCATAGACAATTTGGTATTTGAAGATGCTGAGCTAATGCTGGGAGGGATATTTCTGTTAAATCATAATGAGAATCCACCTACCCATTAATTAAGTAGGTTTTTCCTCTCTGTGGACACTTCAGCAGAATACAGAGAATAATCTCTTGCTCTGGAAATTTGCCTTTTCAACATCCACTCTACTTGACCTGGGTTCAGATAATTAAACTCATGAGGCACAAAAGATTTCACCCATCTCCAAATTTACTCACTAAGAGAATATCAGGACAGATAACAGCACAGTATACAAGTAAAAGTGTAGTAGAGGTCTCATGACTCCCAGGGACCACTCCCAGTGTCCCAGTATACTGTATACTGGGGACAGGCATGATGACAGATGAAGTTCAGTGAACACAGACTCACCCTCTCAGCTCAAGGAAATCATAGGTTCTGAGGTAGCTTCAGCTTTTATGTCTAACTAATCATGCAGCCCCCTCAGGGGTTCAGGACTCATGCCCATTCTCGGCATCTCATCAATACAGGTTACTTATTACCTGATGCACAGTCTCAACCAAGAGGTGCAGATGCTTGGTTTGATATGTAACCAGATCTCACCTATTTGGGATCTGGCAGAGGGAACTCCTAACAGTTTCTTGAGTTGTGTTGCAAAAAGGGTCAAATCCAAAGGCACCCTGATGTTAATGAGCCAGAAACCGATGTGAACCCTTTCCCTGAGCCTGCAAAGCCAACTATAAAACAAGCTCCCGTTTCCAAAAGTTCCCTTACTTTACAGGAAGCACTTTTCATTGTTCAAAAGACAAATGCACCTTTAAAATTAAAAGAAAACAAAACAAAACAAAGGGAGAGGAGAATTTCAATTCCTGAAATTCATTTTCCTTTTTTGAAGTAAGTAAATATTGGCTCTCTAACCCAAAACATCTGTTTTATTCTAACATTCTCCCTATCAAATAACATCCAGGAACATCGTAATTAGAATACAGTTTGCGGGGATCTAACTGATCAGAAAACTGTATCAAAAATCAGACACATACGTTCACTGATCACTCATTTCTGCTGTTTTGCTAATCTTATACAGAGGAAGGTATCACTCAGGATGTGGATAACTTTTATTTCTTTATGCGTGTATACGAGGAACATTATATTGTTTAATCTATAAAGCATCTAATAGCTTTCTTTTATACGCTCTTGTCCTCAACCATCTGTTATAGTTATTTATCCTGAAAAAATATAATGATTTTATATATATTTACATATGTATATATTTATATATATCTCTTAAATTTTAAAAAATCTTGGGGAAAACTTTATTATGCCTTTAAAATTCTTAGTATTTTGACACATTTCATTGCTAAATAAAACTTTTAATTTAAGCTAAGAAAACTAATTGGTATCAGATACTAAAGTTCTTGTAAGTTGTTGAAAGTGTTAGTTCTGGGAGTAGCATTTTTATATTTTTCGTATTGATTTGCCTTTGAGACAAACTGCAACAAGAAAGCAGGTGATAAGCCTTTGTTAATGCCTCTGGGAGAAAATGCTGTAGCTACAGACTACTGTTGATAAACAGATTTTGAATTAATTACTTCTGCATAATTATGTGAGGCATCAAGTCACTTAAACCAAATGCAACTGATTTATATAGAGAGAAATTGCTTAATATAGAAAGAAAAAAAGAAAAAGTTTTTGTTGTTTTATAACTTACCTTTTTTAGAGTCTAGTTTTAATTTTTTTGCCATGATTACAACTTTTAAATGGCATATGTTCAAAGTATACTATACATTTACTTTTAGATTTATAAAATGAGATAAGAAGGGATTCACTCTTTATAAATTGTTACATTAGTGGTAGGACTGGGACTCAGAACATGCTACTATTCCTGCCTTATATTTAGTGGAAGTTATATTTTATTACCATAAAATGTCAAAGTGAATATCTCAAGAAAAATAGCCTGACAAAAAAAGGGCAAAACTTTCAGTAAGATACTTATAAGAATTTTGCCTACACATCTACAATTGCAACAATTTTTTTTAATTTAAGAAAAATGCTTAAAAAAGTAATAAGCAGGGGAAAACTGCAGATATTTCTGAGAGACATAAAATGAAGCATCAATAAATGGAGAGATCTATGAGGAAATGAGATAAGAAGATTCAATATTGTAGAGATGTTAATCATCACCGAGTTAATATATAGGTTTATTACAATTTAATCAGAAGTTCTGTTAGGTTTTTTTGGAATTGGGGCCAATATTAAAAGAAATTATCTAGAAGAAAAAACCCAGTGATAAGGAATATATTTTTAAAAAGATTTGTGTGGGGGTAGTTTGCTCTATTAGAAACTGACATATATTATAAACTACAATAATTTTTTAAAGTGATACTGACTAATGTAAGAATATGCAGAAAATCAAAAAAATTGAATAGATGGCCCAATGACAGACCAGCATAAATTAAAATTTATCCTAAGGACAGAATCCAAGCTTTGTACTCAATTGATTGGTTTTAATATTTCCTTAAATAACAAAAATCTTAAGAAACCATTGAAATAGCCAACCAAAAAGAGTAATTAAACAAATGAAGTCACATCTATCCAGGTGATGAAGTGTTGTATAACCATTTAAAAATGTAATTTTGACAAAGAAATAATTGCATGAAAAATTGTTCATGAAAAAATAAGCGAAATATTAATGTTCATGATTTGAGACTATGTATATACTCATATATACTTTTACATGAGTATATAGAAATAAAAAATAAATACATATTCATTTATATTTACAAACTTAATTTTGAAAAGACTTAAAGGGATACATCAAAGAATAAAATTAGTTAGTTGTGTATAATAAAATTATCTGTTACTTTTTAATTTCTCTTTTACATTTGTCAATATTTTCCAATTGTCCTATGATTTTTAGCATCTAGGAGACTTTATATCTACCTCAATAAAAGAATGAGATATATAAAATATTTTAAAAGCTGATTTTTAATTAGATTTAATTTAATTTTTATAGGCAGGTTATGACTTATCTGACTCTGTTAATAATGACTTCAGCAACTTAAAATTCAAAGTCTGGTTTCTCTGTCATCTCAAATTCCCAAAACTCAAATGTCATGTTTTCCTTTGGGAACTACATGAACCACCAAACAACCAGACAAGAGCATATAAATAAGATACATGCCAGTTTATCAATACTAATAACAATTTGCCATTCCAGATCTGACTGTTGTACAATTACATTAAGTCCGATGTTATGCTTCTCAGCAGAACAAAGCCCACTTTTTTATACCAGGATAAGAAGTCTTATGAAACGAGGCCTATTTATAATTCGTCTTTGAATCATTCCCTACGTACTGGGCTACAAATAACAGAGATCTTCAACTCAAATTTATTTGAGCAATGAGGAAATTCATTATCCTACATATGACGTATGGAGCTTGGGAAGCTCCAAGCAGTATGATCAATGGCTCAGTTGTGCCAAAAGAGGCCCAAGTCCTTTCTGTTTCTCCAAGCAGGCATTGCTGATGTCTCAGCTTTATTCCCAGGCTGGTTCCTTTCAGGGGAACAAGAAGGAGACAGCAGTTTTAGTCATAAAAATGTCAGGAAGAATAAAAAGAACCAGCTCTTCCTGTTTCTCTTTCTTAGAAATAAGGAAAACTTTCACAGAAGCTCTCATCAGGTTACTCCTCAAATCTCCTTGGCCAGAGCTGATCATGTGGCCATTCTTCAATCAACAGTAAGGCAAAGGAGATGAATATAATTGTCATAGACAAATCAGACATGGAGTTGCTTCCCTTGAAACACTTGGAGGATGGGTGTTTGGACACAATCTGGGTTCTGCTGTGAAAAAAGATTAGGAGTGGAGGCAGGGGCAGTGATGGGGTAAGGGTGAGGTGTGTGGCCTGAATGTTGGGTGGGCAATCTTTTCTGCCCCAGTCCTCCATGTTGTTAATGACATGAGAAGAGGGAGGAATCTTTTTAAATTGAAGATGATAACAGATACTGTGATCAATGCTGAGGATATAATAGTGGACAGGACCTAACACCTTTCCTCCAGGAGCTTACATTTTTAAGAGAGAAGGTGTACAAGTAAATGGGCAGTTACAACTACTCAGCCATAAAAAAAAGAATGAAATAATGCCATTTGCAGCAACATAGATGGACCTGGAAATCATCATACTAAGTAAAGTCAGACAGAGAGAGAAAGACAAATACCATGTGATGTCACTTACATGTGGAATCTAAAATGTGATACAAATGAGCTTATTTACAAAACAGAAAGAGACTCACAGACATGGAAAACAAACTTATGGTTACCAAAGGGGAAAGGGGGTGGGGGAGGGATAAATTAGGAATTTGGGCTAGCAGGTACACACTACTATATATAAAATAGATAAACAAAAAGGACCTACTGTATAGCACAGGGAACTATATTCAATATCCTATAATAAACCATAAAGGGAAAGAATATGAAAGAGAAATATATATACATATATGTATGTGTGTATATATATGTGTGTGTGTGTGTACATGTGTATATATGTGTGTGTGTACGTGTGTGTGTGTATATATATATATATATATATCTGAACCACTTTGCTGTATACCAGAAATTAACACAACATTGTAAGTCAATTATACTTCCATTAGGAAAAAAGGCAACTACAACATAGAGTGTTACATCATGGTGCCAGGAAAACCCCTTGGGTAGGGTACTTAACCAGCCTTGAATACCAAAGAAGGCAACACACGAGCTGGGTTCTAAAAGTTGAGAAGGAGCCAGTACTGTGACAATCGAAAATGTGGTGTATCTGGGGAACTAGAAAGCTTTGAGGCTAAATGTCTAAGCAGAATAGAGATCAGATAGGGCCTTCAAGACCAATCTTACATTTGGTCCTGAAGACAATGGGATTCCAATAAAAGATTGTAAGCAAGAAATAACATGATCTGGTTTCCTTTTAGAGCATCTGCAGAGTGAATAACTCAGAGGGACTCAAGTCTAGATATAGAGACCATTCCAATGCATTTACAGTAATCCCACTCAGAAATCTAGAAATTACAGGATGATTTAAATTCATGGTTTAGGCAACTAAATGGATGCTGGTACACAGATGAGGAACTCAAAGGGTAAAAATAAGGATGGGGAAGATTATGAGTTTAGTCTGGGATACTGTAATTTTGAAGTGCTTATGGGATAACTAAGTGAAAATGTGCAGTAGACGGTACTGCTTGGTTGCTTCTTGTGATTATAAATAGCATTATTAACTTGCTATTAAATATTCCCATGAAAACCTTATCAAATAATATTAATAATTGCCAGATTATCCAGGCATTTTTTTCTTTCTAGCTCTGACATGATTTGAGTGATATGATGAGAAAAAGTCATAGCAAATGTTTTACATGCTGACAATTTAAACTAATAGATATTTTTAGATGTTGTGTAAGAAAAGATCTCTGGGCTAAAAATGATGCTGACATTTAAAGGCTCTCTGTAAACTTCAGAAATGTGTAGCCTTAGACACCAAAGCTAGTAGTTTAGAAATAATGCTTAGCATCTAAACTTAATGCTTTTCCAACTTTGTTTTCTGTCTTGGACTCAGATGTTCCCACCCTTGTGCATTTTTAAGATGTTTATTCTTTTATGTTGGGCCCTGAGAGCCTCACTTACATTGGGTAAGGGTATTTCTGACAAGTCTTTTGAAGTCCCTCTGGAGGGCAGAAAGTCTAGGTATTGGTCCCCATTTAAGACAAATGTTCCTCTGTCTAAAGAAAATGGATATAAATCCTTTTTAAGATACATCCAAACTGTATTTTCAATTATATTTTTGTTTTGCATAGTTGTGTTATATAGGTTCATGGTAAAAATTTGGAAAATGCAGGAAAGTATAAAGAAAGTAAAGTTGGATCATAATGGAACTACTCAGAAATAACAATGGTTAACATTTTGCTATCTTTATAGTCTTGTCTGTATAAATATGTATGTATATGTATATATATATAGAGAGAGAGTTTTCTTGCAAATTTGGATTATATCATACACAATATTCTGTAGACGTGACTTTTTTTGTTTACCATTTATCATGATAATCTTTCAATATCTTTAAGTATGTTTCAAGAACATGACCTTAAATTCTAATTTTGTATTAAAGTGTAGTCAATTTACAACATTAGTTTTACGTGTACAGCAAAGCAATTCAGTCATACATATACATACATATATTTTTTTCAGATTCTTTTTTCCACTGCAGCTCATTATAAGAAATTAAATATAATTCCCTGTGCTATTCAGCAGGTCCTTTTGTTTGTCTATTTTACATATAGTAATGTGTATCTATTAATCCCAAACTCCTAGTCTATCCCTCCCTCTGCCCCTGGTGACCATAGTTTGTCTTCTATGTCCATGAGTCTATATCTGGTAAGAATATGTTTTTTTAAATGGCTGGATTATATTCCATCATATTATGTGATGGAAACAGTATTTTACCAAGCAATTCTAGCTTCTGTGGACATATAGGCAATTTCCAATTTTTTATAATATAAATAAATGCTGGGTGAACATCCATAACCGTAAGTCTTCATGACTTTCTCTTGATTATTAGGAAAATTTCCAGAAGTTGAATTACTGGGTCAAAACTGTGAACATTTTTAAAGCTTTTGGTGCATACTGCCAAATGTTTATTTCCAGGAAATCTAGACAAATCTGTACTCTCACCACTAGTTTATTATACCACCCAGTTCAGAGTAGATGACCTTTGCTTTTTCCTCTCTAATAAATTACATAAGAACAAGTCTTTTTAATATTTTCATAGTTGCTAATCAGCAGTCAAACTGTGAGACTGACCAATGAGGTTCTTCAACTCGTTCTGAAGCTACAGCCCCCTGAGAGGAGGAAAGAGCCATGAATGTGGGGCTAGAGAACCAGGTTCTAGTCTTTTACAAATTTACAGTGTTGATTTTGGCAACTTAACTTCCTTGGGATCTGGTTTTCTCTGTCCAAATGACAAGACGGTACAAAAGATCTCTATATTCCCCTTCGCTAAGTGGAGGGATAACAACAGCAACGAAATTTCTACAAGCAGAACAAGAATTTTGCAAACAGACTAACGGTCTCAGTAAATAATGTAGAATCTGATCCGAGAACATAACAGGAAGGTCTTTTCCAAGCAAATTTTTCTTGCTTTGGCAAACTAGTATCCTTCCTCTGCAAGCAGATTCTGAGGCTTAGACAGGGCTGAACTTGGAATTAGTGGGGTGGTGATGTGATATGGAGAGACCCCAAAATCTCCACCCCATTTCATTTATTCAACCTTTAGAGCTTATTCCTTACATATTTAGTTTAAATAATCCTAGGAGGAAATTCATAATCATGGCCTTCAAGAGGCAAGGCCTCTGCAGGGAGCAGGAATCCTGGGTCCATTTAAACTAGCCAGTAGTGAGAGCCAATGATATAAAAACAGCACTAAAGTCCCTTAGAAATCATCACAAGACAGTGTCTATAAACATTCAAGAGGATTTGATAGCACAACCCAAAGTCACTAGATTCCATTTCTTCTACTTTTTTTCACCATCACCCAGGGGCAATCAAAAGTGTTTTCCAGCCATTTTTCTTCTTGCCAGATTTTCAAAGCTTTCAGCTCATCCATATTTAAATCCTAAGAGGCAATATATCCGTTGAGCACAATATTTCAGCTATGTTTGGTTGACAGATTTTGAGCAAGACGTTATTTTTCTGAAAAAGGAAAAGCAAAGCCTTAGCAACACACCAAGAAAAAAAAAAACTTTCCAAATGATTCAGTGAAGTACCAAATTATCTTACAGATAATAGGGTACCATAGGTATCTTTGGTTCCTAAGAACCCTTTTTTGCCACTGTTCACTCATGATAAGCAAGAAGATATGCAACTACCAAGTGTTTTGTGACTCCAGTGAGAGAACACAGGATTACAGCAAGAGTTTGAGGTGACAGGCAGGCAAGTGTCTTCATGCCAAGGCCACCCAGGCTCAATCCCAGAGGGAACCTGACCCTGGATTGTTATTACATCTCAAATGTGCATGGCTCAACTCTTAAATTTTGTTAGCTATTGAACCCCAAAGTCCTTGTGCAAATGAACTCTGACTAAACCGATTTGTTTTACCTTTTTAGAGAAAGTGAATGTCAATGTTTTTACCTAAATAGACTCAATAAAAGTGGTTCTCAAACTTGGCTACCTGTTAGAATCAACTGGAGAGCTTTTAAAATCCCAAATCCTGTGCTACAGCCCTAACCAATTAAATCAATATTTCTAACAGTAGGGCCCAGACATCAGTATTTTTTAAGACTCCCCAGGCAATTCAAAAATGTGGCCAAAGCTGAGACCCACTAATATAAGATGTACCTTAAGTAATTGTGATATACATTTGAGTTTCTTGTGATTATTTGATCAATATAGAGTCAAAAATTATGGGAACAATTAATGAAGTGAGTTCCCCCCTAGCCCTGGGAGATCAAACTACTTTTGGCCCTTACCTTCTTTGTGGGGTATCAGCTGTGGTGTTTATTGTATCCCAACCTGAATCCTCAATCCTCTGCTTGGGAGTCCTAAGGTTATCCCAGGATTTCTGACACACCTCATAACATCTTTCATCTTTTTTCTCAGCCTACTCCCAAACCACTTAGCTCAGAATTTCTGAGAGGGCCCAGAACCATCTCTCCACTTGAGACGCTAACGTAACCTAAGGGGGATGGATGTAAATTGACATGAATCTTCTGGGCTCTTTTAGTTCTACAAAGTATTTAGAAAAGTCTAGGACATGGCAGCTTCAGGGGATGATTGGGAGAGAAGGAAGGCTGAGGGAGAATCTCGAGGCCCTCCTCAATCTTCACTTCCTTTCCTCCTTCTATTCTTTGTGATATGAACAATTCACATTCTCTCTACATCCTGTATATCTTACAGAAGGTGGCATAAGAACACAGCTTCAGTGTTAGAAGGATTCTTTTGGCAAAAAGCAAGCACCCACTCAACCTCTCTACTTAGTCACCTATGCTCTCTCCTGGGGTGAAGATAAGTATCCCAGTACATTTAAAAAAAAAAGGTGTATTTGAATTATCCTGTTAGAATTTTTTCTCATGACCAATTTATAAATATGCACTGTGATGTCTGCACAATTGGCCTTCCAAAATCAAGGCCAGAATTTTTTAAATGTTGTGGGTTGTTTTTTAACTTAGATTGACTACATTTACACCTACACATTTAGGAAGTAGATAGATGTTGTTTGTGTGATACAGTTGTGATGAGCATATTGAATACAATGATTGTCAAGCAAAATTTCTGTGTGCAATTTTAGACAACAGAGTCCAAAATGTGACCATATATAATCACCCCTTCCCTACTGAGTTATGACAAATTATGTTGTTAAAAATCATGGTTAGTCCTTTTTCTCAGACTAAATATAGGAATCTTCTTAGCAAAAATCTGTTTGGCTTAAAGAACAACTTCAGTTTCCTCGGAGAGTCACTGAACCCAGATCTGCGGTTCCAACACAGCGGCTCTCAACTTCTGTCTGGCCTTTCTTTTTTCCCGGCTTTGTTTGCAGCCTGAGGTTGCTGCATTACATCTCCTCACTTCATCCTATGGTTCTGTACATTGTATGTGCCCCAAATCATCTGGTGACGTAAGACACAGCTACTCTAGTCCCTGACCATTTGCCTATCACGCCTGTGTGTTACATTTCGTTACCTCTGGGACTGCATTGGCTTCAGTGAGTATGACGCGATAAAATTATAGCTCAGTTCAGATCTCAACAGCACGAGAAGAGGTTTGCAGGGTTCGTTTACAAGTAAGGATGCCGTATGCTCCTCTAAGAAAAAAAAAATGCTAATTACTAAGGAAGAAATGAGATGAGAAAACAGAATTGCTGCAGACCTACTACGTAAACAAGCAGGATACTTTCTGTGCAATGGGAATCAATGAGGTAAATCCATCCATTTGTGTTTTCTTGTTTGGCTAAAACTACACAGAAAAGGATAAAGAGCAAGAAAAAGCCACTTTCTGGCAGCTACGTAGTATGTATGTAGATTGACGTAGTTCATATTTTAAGTCCAAACTGTCTCACATCCTTGTTTTGGTCCTGGTAGGATTAAATATAAAATAAGATCCTGAATCCAAATCTGTGGACAAGAGCAACCTGAACTGAGTAATTGCAATTGACCAAATAAAAGCAGATTTTCCTCCTTTATTTTGTGCTTCTTGAACTTGCTGCCCTTCTCCAACTTTGCGTCTTCACGCTAGAACTTGTTGCTGGGGGGCAATGTTAAGTTCAGATGATCATTTGTCTCCAAAATAATTGCCAGTGTTTGAATTCAACTCTACAGAGTTTCTCCTTTCCTCCAGCTGGTTTGTGATTATAGATAAAGCTTTGTTTAATGGCAAAAAAAAAAAAAAAAAAAAACAAGAGTAAAGAAGGAAACCACGTAGCTTTTCTAGCCAAAAATACATGGGCAGGACATTCTGGCACAGTGAGCTATGCCTTAAAGCAGAGGTCTCATACCAAAGCACCTTCCTCCATGCCACACATATGACCCAAGCCTTTCCAAACACAGCGTCCACATGGGACTTCCTCCAGGAGAACACTGAGGCAATGTGTCTAATATCCATTTATAACCTGGAATCCCGACAAGTTAGACCTGTACTAGCAGTCTAGAACAAGGGCCAGCCTTCAGCAATTTTGTAAAGTAGGCAAATAGGCAAGTAGGTTTAGTCTGTTTTGCTGGCAGAACTAAAATAAGAAAAATACAGGCAAACTTTTAGCAAATGACCTCTTAATGAGGGGAAAGCATCTGAGGGCTAACTCCACTTCTAGTCAGTTTAGCCTAAAATGACAAGAATTCCAAAGGGATGAACACTTAACATTTAGCCATGTGTTTTCCCAGGAGACACAAAGCTCCTCATCTCCTTAGCTCTCGATATTTTATCCACCAAGGAATCAGGAATGTGTACAACTTTGGAACCAGACAGACTCGAGTTCAAGTCCTGTAAGTTGTGTAACACAGATAAGCCTCGGGCTCAGTTTCCTCATTGTCAAACTGGAGACATAATTTTGCAGAATCATGAATATTTGAGGGGTTTTTTCTCACCACTTACTTGCCTTTACCTAGAGGGTACTTCACCCACCGTGCTCTCTCCCTCGAACAAGAAGGCATTGGGTGGAATGAATACTGTCTTCATGTTGGCAAATTCAACCACAGCAAAATTTCTGTACATAAATTTTCAGTAGGCTCGTGACACGGTAAGAAGTAAAACACAAAAGTAGGTAACTGTGGCAGAGTAAGACTTGAGTTTATACTTACTTCCACCTTTGCTGGTTATTTTTTTCCCAGTATTTGTCTCTTAACTTTTTTAATAATGTGGGATTTTTTTCTATTTAGAAGTCTTAAATTTTCACTAGTCAAGTGTATGTCTCTTCCTTTATGATTTCTAGATTCTTTTGTTATGCTTAGGGGAAAAAAAGCCTTCCCTGCTCCAATTTTTTAAATTACTCATGTTTTTGTCCAATGTTTCTTACAGTTTTATTTTTTACGTTCAATATTTGATTTGTCTGCAACTTATTTCAGCCATGGAGTAAGTTAGTGATACAACTTTATGTTTTTCAGATAGTTAGCCAGAACCCCAACATTTTTGCTGACTATGAATATCTACGTCTCTAATTTAAAATTCCAATGTTCCATTTCTGGACTCTCATTTCTATTCTGTTGGTCAGTCTAGTTTCAAAGTTTTTAAATTGCTATACACTTACATATATATTTTTTGGTGTGGCTGTTTCTCCGCTGCTGGTCCCACCCCTCATTATTACACTTTTGTTTCATAATTTTCCTGGTTCTTTCTCTACCCTAACCCTGAAATAAACTATAGTATCATTTTGCATGATGTCTGACCTCAGGAATGCAGCAAGAAATGGGAACTGAGAGGCTAGTGCCTGCTAATGGGATACCACACAGACTGTAGACCTTGACCCACAGGCTCTAATTAGTTTCCTTTGCTTTCATAGTTTCTGTAGAACAGCAGGGCTAGTGCTCACAACTGAACCTGGCCAGTTCGTCTCTGGCCAGTTGAAGCACGTGATATAACTGCTCCTCCGATTGCTGGTAAGCAAGAAGGCCATATGAAATCAGCTCCTAGCTAGACTATGGGCAGCAGGGAAGTCTGGGAATATTGCTCCTGTCACTGCAACACTGCTGGTTAACACAAGTGGGTGGGAGAGGAAACGGGCAATGAAGATTACATTTGCCATTCAGAAAACACAGGGTTAAGAGAAACTATACTCCTGTTTTTAATCTCCAAGGTGAGCAACCAAAGTCATTTCCTTGCTTCCTACATCAAAGAGCAAATAGATGGGCTATCCTACGAATTCAGAATGGAATAAACCAACTTGGAGTGGAGGAAGTAGAGAATTTGACTTGCATACTCCCAAGTAGGTCTGGTGTACGTCTCCTAGGAAGTTATCTCCTTTCCTGCTATGGAGAGCACTCACAGTAATTGGAATAAATACAGTCTTACTAACCAGATCTTTTTTCAGAAAAAAATAAAAATATAAAATGTGGGAGGTTTTTTGTGAAGTGTGGTTGGAAAACCTCATCATGAAATCCACATCAAAGCTGATTCTGCAAATTGTAGTCTGAAATAGGAAAAAAAAAAATCGGAGTAGCAGCAAATGGCACATCTGTGCAATGGAAGGCTTCTCCAGGCTATAGATTTCATCTGTGAAACTGAAAGCTTCAGTCACTGTGTTGTTATGAGCTACCAGAACCAGAGCTGCTTCCCTGACACTGAGCTAAGTTTTACTTAGGTTTTCTCATCACAGTGAAAAGGAAGTTTGAAGTGAAATGCTTCTGTTCTCCCTTTATCCCCCAACACGTGCAGCACTCAACAATATTCAAATAATACCTCACAATTCTTAGGCATCTGTTGAAGGTGGGATACTGTGCATCTGAGATCCCCTCCAGACTGCTACTCTTGGTCTTAGGAATGGCTTCCAGGGAAGTATTTGACCTCAGACTACAGCTAAGCTCCAAGGTGGTAAGTGTGCAATTGCTTCCAACGAGAAAAAGATGATTTCCCCTTTTATTACCTCCACTGAAGCAGAAATTGGGAGATCACAGGGGTCTTATGTAAGCCCAGGTCTATGGTGATATGAATCTCAAATTTCTTGATTTATTCAGTGCATTGAAAAGCAAGTCCTGCTCTATTCTCTAATAGAAACAGAGTAAACAGGCATAATTTCTTGATAATGAGGGACTTTTCACGATCCCTGTACAAATGTTACATAATCTCTTCCCTTGCTGCCATATGTAATAATTTATCTTTTGGGAAGAGACTTAACAGATCCATCTCTAGTACCTCACAGTTGTGGTCACAGTTTATTGACCCCAAAATATGTTAAGAATCTGTAAAATGCACACGCTCTTCCACCCAGTAATTCCACTTGTAGCATTTTATCCAAAGTACAAAATTAGTAAATTAAAGAAAACAAAAATTATATATATCAAAAATTATTTCTAATAATAAAAATGGAAAATGAAATGTCCAATAAATAACTGTTCATCCATGTGATAAGTTTTTATATAACTGTTAAAGAGCATATTCCAAAGAATAATGATATAGAGAGATATGTGCTAAAACTAATGTAAAGTATTTATTAAAATATTCACAGAATATCTATAAATGTGTAGAGTAGTCATAAAAATTTTAATATGTAAATCTGAATTTCCCCTAGGTCCCATCAGCCTATTTGTAAGAAAGGTCAGTAAATCCGAGGGATAATTAGCTCTTTTTTTAAAATATTCTTTATTTGGTTTAACAGATAGTTTACAGCTTAAACATTTTTTATCTTTTTTTAAATTGAGTACAGTTGATTTACAATATTGTGTTAGTTTCATGCCTGCAGCAGTTCAGTTATACATATACATCTATATTCTTTTTTTAAAAATTCTTTTCCTTTATAGTTTATAATAAGATATTGAATATTGTTCCCTGTGGGGATCATTAGCTCTTAACTTCCAAATTACAAACCCTCAGGCTTTCTTCTGCTGAATACACATTAAGAAGTCCCCAAGGGCACATGAAGAGCAAGGGCAGGACCCAGGCTGGGGTGGGTGCACGTGCCATTTCCCACTTAGCCTTGAACTCCAGCTCCCTCCTAGCAGTCAAGCCTTGTGAATGGGAATGAAACAGAGGAACAGGGCTCCAGCAATACCTTACAGAAAATGACCAGAAATTCCATATAGGACTTTTGCTCATGTTTGATAGCTAAGAAGTTTGTCACATGGCTGCACCAGCCTCAAGAAGCCTTGAAAATGTTGATTTTAGTTGAACAGCCATGTATCCAGGAAGAAGAGCAGAATGAATTTTGAAGTCAACCAGTAGCCTACCACATCACATTATACACTGTTTGGAAAAAAAAAAAAAAAAAGCAAGCAAGAAATATACCCAAAAGTTCAAAGTGGCCATCTCTAGTACGGTTCGGGGTAATTTTTCTCTTTATATTTTCTGAATTTTCTAAACTTTCCACAATGGCTATCTATTTCCTTCATAAGGTAACTAGGAACATTATTAATTTAAAAGAAAAAAGACTAGAAATAAATATTCTAAAACATTATCAGCAGTTGTCTTTGGAAGATGAAATTACACATAATTTTTTCTTTATATTTTCTAAATTTTTAATAATTTATTTGAAGTTTTAGAAAGTAGTTCACCAAAGGTCTTAGTTCCTGCAGGGGCAGGTAGAAGTAAGTGTTATGGCCTATATTTGGGTTTCACACATGGTCACAATTACAGTGTGCTTCTGTCAGAGCCCTCTGTTTTCTTTGTTTCAAAATAGAAAGTAAGCCTGTTTGTATATCACTCTCAGTCAAATGATGAACGACATGAAATTCTTCAACCTGCCCCCCAAAGCAACCATTTTAAGTAACTCATCTGTTCAGTTCTGGGATGGAAGCTATATTCAACTGCCAACTAGTTCTCTTCATAGCGAGTTACCACTTTCCCAGTCTACATCACAACTTCTCACCTCCGTGCTCAGCTATCCTCTTGGAACATTGCTGTCCCTCCTATCCTCGCACTTAGCCTGTATTACATTCAAGCAAGTGTATCGCACTGTAAGTCCACTTCCCACCCACCACACCCTGGTTTCCACCATCAGAAGTTCAAGATGTTATCTTTCCCCGTATAACTAAATTTCAATGGGACATTTTTGAAGACCTGAAGAAATCAATTCTGAATAGTCAAACCATAGAGAGTGAAAAAGTAAGAAACTAAAAATATTTTGGAAGAGATAAGATTATCTTGGTAACGCTGAAATCCTACTGTATGAGGAACATTTGACTCAAAGACAGCTCTGTTTAGAAACATGTACAAGAGAGAAAAATCAATTAAAGCAAACTTAAAAAAAAAGTAGGCACCAGTACTCTGGAAATATTACAGAATTGCAAAATACTTCTCTCATCTTTTCCCCTTCTTGCTTATCTTTCTACCCCTGGAATACCCAGTACCTGAACATCACATGGAATGCAAATACCATTGTAAAAAACAAGCACTAATAGAAATACTATCTATCAGTATTGACAAGCACATAAACTCCACCTGTACTTTTTCAGGGGACAACTGATACGGTACATAGTGTGGCAGTTTACCCTGTGATTCCTACCAAATGGTTTAGTTGAAATGTGAAAATGTATTTACTTAAGCACATTTGTCAAAACCACTCTGAATAAGGGATCAGACGTCCTGGATGACTGGTGCACACCTTCCTGGGAAACCCGTCCTAGTCGACAGGTTTCACTGGCCATCTACATGATGACTGGCCGGGGATGCAGGAAGTGAGGAGACAGAATGACAGCAATGAATGTGGCTCTATTTCATTTCCTATCGTACGTGAAGGTTCCAAAGTATCTTCTTTCTTTCTCACCTCCCACTTCCAAAACCTACTGACTGCTCCACTCTCGGTCGTTTTTCTCCTTCCGTTGTTCTCCTGATAATACAGTTCTTCTCAACTTCCCAGTGTTGTAATTCGTTAATCATTTGTCCTGGTGTAGTCCTTATTTCCTTCAGTTTTCCTTCATTCTCCTCTAAGAAACAAAAATTACACTGATTCCTGGCAGCTGTAATGCATTTCTTTGTGTAAAGACTGAGACAATTAGCTAGGTCTGATACATTTGTCAGCCAAATTACCCCAGGATTTTGTATTTATAATTACCATTTCATTTATAATATAAAGAGAGTAAGCTTTTATTCTTTTCCCTACCTCCAGTTTTCATTTCCCTCACCTAAACTGTCATATATGAAATACAATAGACAACTAAGACATAGGTAGGTAATTTACTTATCTTTTAAAAAGAAAGATGAAGAGGAGGAAGAGGAGAAACTTACTTGAAACATGCAGTAACTCAGGGCTTTGTAGAGTAACCCAAAGATTATTGCTATCTTTGTAGGCATAGCTTTCCGTAATCCCCAACCCTTTATATTCTCCAGGTCTTAGAGCTTTTTGACTTCTGAGTTAGTTAGGAACTATAATGTTTGCATCCATACCAGTAAATTTCCTTTAAAATGTTGGTCCTGGTAACTGTGCTAGTTAGAGTCATCATTATCTAGAAAATACTTTTTAAAGATCCTTTGTTGCAGTCTGTTTCTAGCACAAACCAATATATTAGGTCACTGCCAATTTTTGACTGAACTAGGAATCCTTTCTTTCTAACAAATGGGTCCTCCGGAAGAGAATGACATATCCAGAATGAAGGGTTTGATGATAATAAATATGTTTGTCTTACTAGAGCACACTTCCACAGTCTCCCCAAGAGGAGGAGAGTCCCCACAGGTTCCAGGACCGCAGAACTGCAGAGAGCTAAGACGTGAAATAAGGCTGAGTTATTTAAGTGGTAGTCTCCTTTCTAAAATAAAAAGCATAAGTGCTATTTTTTTGGTAATAGGGAGGGAGTGAATTCTTGATGTAAATTTTGCAAATCTGTGAACTGGTAATAAATTGTCAATCAGGAATAAGCGATTTTTTTAAAGATAAGCTCTATGAAATTATGAACACAGAACATGTAGAGGAAATTTGGTTGCTATTGCCATCTGGAAGGCAAACTAGGAAGGTCAAAGGCTTCCAAGGCCTGGAGAAATGTAGATGAGCCGACAGGATGAGTAGCTGCTCCTTTTGTGAAAGCTGTTGATTTTCTTAACAACTAGCAAATCTAGAATTTTTATTGGATGCTTTATTGATTATTGTTTATAGCAGCATACGATGAAAGAATATAAATATGCAGACGGGTTCTGAACAGTGAATTGCAAGGGGAAAATGTCAAATTTTAAAAAATAAATCTGAACAGGGAACATACATGGATAATTCATTTTGACATCTCAAACAAATTGCACATTATGAAATAGAATAAAATTCCCATTTGCCTCCATGTAATAAATGCTGCCCAGATTTGCATGGCCCTAATACAATAAGATTAGGAATATTCTATCATTGTTTATCCCTTGTGATCAGTTGTTTATCCCGTGTTAAACAAATATTGTGGGAAGAATAGATGGGAACAGGCTCCAAAACCATTCCTTGGATGCTCATCAACAGAAACACAGAAAGACAGCAGAGCTCAGAACTTGGACAGATAAAATTCAACAGGAAAACCAAAAGAAAACTGACTAGAATTTTAAATCTTTTAACAATGAATAGCATCGTGGGATGACTGGTATCAATGCAAACCTGATGCTGCAGAAAGTAACTAACTCTGGATTTTTTTTAATTCCAAAAAATAAATATATCAACTTGACTTTCCAAGGAGATCCTTAATGATACATGTGCCAAGGAAATGTATGCATGTATATATATATATCTATATATCTATATATATATATAAAATGTATTTTATATATAGTCTTTTTGAAAAAAACAAGAGGGAAAAAAAAAAAGCATGAAGAACATATAACATATGGCATTCCCTATCGCCTCAGCTGGTGTTTGCCATTTCCTGCTTGTAACTTTCTTTATTTTACATCTTCTCCTCAATTTCAATATACTAGACATTTTAATCAGATTTGCAAGCTGGCCTTCCCGGTTTCTTCATTTGCTGCTGCAGCTCCTATTAATCTTTTCAGTTATATGACTACGCCTATTCGATTTGAAGAAAAGCTAATAATTACAATGCCCGGGGTGTCTTCATGAATAATCAGTAACGTGCTCACTGTGATGGGCTGTCTGGGTAGGCTCTGCTCAGATGCAAAAGGCAATAAAATAAAAATGTATTCTAATATTTTAATCAAATTTTATGGGCTGAATATGCATGATGTTATTGAGAGTAAAAACCACTGAGTGATGTGGAGGCAGCCAGTGAAACTAAAACTATAACTTACTTCGAGCAGCTCAAGGATTTGTGCCTCAGAGTTGGGCCTGAGTTTCATTAACGTCTAGCCCTGGCCAAAGGTAGGCTGCACGATGCAGCAGTTCTCCTTAAAAAGGCAGCAAAACAATAAAAGAATACTATGAACAAGTTTATGCTTATAAATTTAATAACTTAAAATAAAGAAATCAATTCCTCAAAACTCACAACTACCAAAACTCAACCAAGATGAGATAGGTAGTCTGAATAGTCTTATAATCATTAAGAAATGAAATTTGTAATTGAAGTTCCCTTGAAAATTTAAAAAAAAAAAAAGGCAGCAAAACAAAACTGGCCATTTCCCCTCAGGCATATGGGCTGGAAGACCCCTGCCCCAAAGCAGCTAACAAGGAGTTCCAGGCCACTAAGCCTGGCAAAACCTTCCTCACCAGTTCCAAGGTCAGAAGTGAAAGCAAACCAAAACAAGACAAAAAATGAAAGCCATTTCACAGATTCTAAAATAAATGCTGAGTTGTTTTCAACTAGAAATCAGAGTTACTGAGAAATGTTAGCAATGCAGGGTGACTCTCCTGCCCACCACCCCAAGCTTCTTACTGCAGCCCTGAGAACGTGACAGACCTCCGAGCTCTTGTAGTTGGCTTCAGCCATTAACTCTGCACCTCTAGACACCCCCAAAGAGTATTGCTGGCAAATGCAAAGAGTAACCTGCTCAGAACACACTTTTTCACATTCTGGCAGCACAGTCTAAGACTACACATATCAGCGAAGGAATTAATGTGACCAGCCAGGGCTCAAGATGTTGATATCTCAGACGTTAAGGTTTTCCTGAGGGATACCGAGCTAATTTCCTAAAAGCATACATACATAAACAGGAATTCCATCACGTTTTCTCAGCTTCACTAATCAAGGTGGTTACTAGGAGCTAGGACTTCACATTATTCTAAATGTCCTAGCACCTGTGATTGCAAATTCAACCCAGCACCTTCTCTGTGTAGCTCTTCACAAGGCCATCTAAAGGAGAACACGATTGATGACCTCTTTACAGGTCCTTCTCCCCATTAGGAGATCAGGTTTTAATGGAACATTTACAGGTACTTATAGAGGAATCTATAAAATTTGAGAAGAGAGATACGAGGAAAAAGATCACTCTCTAGGCAACCAATTTGGATGTGGTATTGTCAAGAGTCATTTCCCATTTATCATCTAACTCTTGATATAAAAGTTCATACATCAAAGCATGAGTCCACAAATGCAGAACCAGGATGCCAGATATCAAACAGCATAGACATCCTTCTTCAGTTACAGAATTAAAACTCTTTTTTGGTCATAAACATCCTGTTTAGAATTTTTTAAATTTACTCATAAAAAGAGCCTTCATTACCTTATGTCAAAATTAATCTCTCTACAAAACAAAATCAGACAAATTCAAAATGAAAACATCTCTGAATCTCATATGGATCAGAGTTTCAAAACTGGTAGCTGTAATTAAGACGAGGTGTCAGAATGAAATTTTGAGGCAAGAAAATCTTCAAATCTGAAAGAAATCATGTCTGAATAATACTCCATATAAAAATGTACACTAACAAATGAGACGGTCACGTGGATAAAAATGTCACTTTGGATAAGGAAAGCCAAAATTTAGCCAGTCGTCACATAAAAGTTAACATTTCCATTCCTTGCCCTAACACCTTACCCTAGCCTAGAGAATTCACAGGAAACTAAAACCTAAAGCAATTAGGTACAGCCATCTGTAACTCACCCAGGAAATGATTGAAAGTGTAGTATCAGAAGACTGACAAGAAGGAACTCTTATGATGAGAATTTACAGCATTTAAGGAAAAAAAAGCAGTGAAGCCAGATGTCAAAATATGTATTTAGTGACTCATAAAATTTCATTGCCCCAAAGTGAAAAAAAAAAATGAATATCACAGTTAGGCAACATTTTCAGCAGATGCCCCTAAAATACTTCTAACTTTAAAATAGTTCTTTAAGTTGTCTGGAAGTGCTTCCTATTCACTCGTATTTCTTTTAGTTTACTCACATTTTCTTACCACTGCCCTACAGGATTTGGACTGGATCCAGAAGCAGAAGAAATCGAGGTAAACTGGACGTCAAGTTCCCCAAACTCCGCTTACCCACACCCCACTCAAACTTGCTCCAAACATGTCGTCAGATGGGATAAACTGGAGGATAAA
Source organism: Camelus dromedarius (assembly GCF_036321535.1). Classification (NCBI taxonomy): domain Eukaryota; kingdom Metazoa; phylum Chordata; class Mammalia; order Artiodactyla; family Camelidae; genus Camelus; species Camelus dromedarius. The sequence continues at coordinate 38,109,641 of NC_087439.1, forward strand.
ATGAGAGAAGGAAATGAATCCATTTGAATCATATTCCTCTTCTCCATTTTTGTAAAAGGCAATCTACAAGATACACTTCTTACATTTAATGTTTTCACATTGTTTTAAAAACCTAAAAAAGAAAATAGCACTGACTGTTCCACACCAGAGAAGCTGAAGAGAAGTCCGGGCGTGGGAAGGGTCTCCCCCGCCCCTCAGCCCCCAGAAGACTTCATACTCAGGCAGAAGTGGCAGCCTAAGGGTCACGTCTGTCCACAGATGTGTTTTGTTAGCTGGAAAGCCTTTCTGTAGAGTGTCACTCTCTAATTTGCCGCCACCCCCACCACCACATGTTATATTTCACAGACCCACTCCTCAAGTCACTTTACCTATTAGTCCCTGTATACATTTCAGATTTCAACCCCTGCAAATGAAGATTTACCTTCACACTTTCATATAAACTCAGCATTGGCGAGTTTATATGAAACTTCAAGGAGGCTTGAAGTCCATCTCCTAGAACAATCACCCATTAGATAATTAGATTCTCTAGTACATTTCTGCCTAGCTTTTTGGCACATCAGAAACACCAGAAGAACTTCTTACAAATATAGATGCCTGAAACCCATCCTTGACCTGCAGAATTAAAAACCCAAGGGGGGAAAGGGGCTGGGGATGCCTCAGCACCTACACAGGTGAATCTGATGAGCCTCTGGGGTTACAAAGCATTTCTTTATTATATTCAGGAATGAAGAACTCACTCTCCCAATAGTTTTTTTGGATAGCAATGAAAGAAAGTTCTTTCCGCAGGCAGATCTTAGTGTTCAGACTAGAAATGCAGAAGCACTACCTGCCTCTCAGCCCTGGGGTGGTTTGACAGTATATCAGAGAGCCTTGTCAAAACTCGCAGGAGTTTGTTACAGAAACCAGTCTTCACTTCCTCCACTTGCTGCCATATGTTTCATTCCCTGCTGGCTCCCTTCTGAGAACAAGTTCCACGTCTATGTCCATATGAAAGCTGAAGCTACCTATTCAGGTGTTGCAGCTGTCACCAGCAATATCCTGGTGATGGGATGAAATAGATTTTGCTTCAGAAACTATGAAAAGAAATCCGGTGTGCAGAAATGACACATTGTGAAATGGTGAAGTGCAACATCTGGCTCAAAAGTGAGTCATACAGGTGCCATTAGTGAGACAAACAGGAAGCCTCTTTATTAAATAGCCAAGTTAGATTTCCAGGCTATTTTGGACTTTCTCGATACAGGCCTATCAATCAATTCAGTCAAAATAACATGACAGAGGGGAGGGTATAGCCCAGTGGTAGAGCACATGCTTAGCACGCAGGAGGTCCTGAATTCAACCCCCAGTACATCCATTAAATAAATAAATAAACAAACCTAATTACCCCCCCAATTTTTTTTTAAATAAATAACATTACAATGGATTTGACCAGACGTTTGGCTGAATTAGATGAAATTGCTGATTATTACAATATAACAAAGTTTCATCCACCAGATTGCCAACAGAAATTTGATAGCTATATGTCAGAAAAATACATTATTATAATACCAAGTCCAAACTGGACAACATTTTATACCTTTCAAAGCACTTGTTCACAAATAATCTCTTTGAAACTTTAAAGAAATCCTTTTGTCAGGTGATAAAAAATAAAAAACTCCATACAATAGAAGAAGAAACAGAGACTTCTGTCAAATGACTTACCCAAATTCATTCAATTAGGATCAGAGCCTGTAAGGCTCCCAGATTCCTCAAATCTAAGGACATGCCCAAGTTCTAAGGACCTTTGGCTTCTTAGATGACAAGAGACAGCTAAAACAAAACAAAACAAAACAAAATGATAACCAGCATAAACCTAACCATGATTCTGGAAAACACATGACCAAACAGGAAGACATGTGATGAAGAAAGAAAACGTGAGAAACTTCTATCCCGGACGGCCAAGGGGCCATGTCAGTTTTCAGACTGAGCCCTCAGCTACTTCTGGTGGCATAAATATCGGCAACCAATTCCCAGGCCCACAGGGAGGCAGCTGTCAAAGGCACAGAAGAATGAGGCCGCCTTACGGATGTGCAGCCCTGCACACAGTTACACAGAAGGGATGAGACATTTTCCCTGCCAGGTAAACGCTGGCTGAGGAGTACTGAGACACAGGAACACTTTGGGAAAGAACACGCGAAGTGCAGCTGAAAGGGCTCTTTGAACTTCAGCCATGACCATGCTTTCAACCGTCAGATGGAAAGTGCTAGACATACTCAAATTTGGTGAACAAATAACTTTGAAAACATGGTAAATGATGCATTGTTTTATTCCACCATATTTGGTTCAGCCTGCAAAGTTAAGTCATGGTAAAATGAGGAAGAATGTCTCTTAAATACCAAGATCTGAATGCCCTAAATGATTAAGCCCCTGGATCGTGAGTCTAAGATAAGAAGAAATTGACAGTGAAAACAGCAGCATCCTCTGTTTAAATGTGAAAATGAAATTAGATGTGGCATGAATCCCTCTTCCTCCATATCCCTTGCTGTTTAGGACATTTTATTAGAACTCTGCTATGAAATTGTTAGCAGATTGTAAATCTCTTACAGGTATGAACCACATAGTTTCATTTTATTTTACTCTCCAAATTTTATTAATTTTCACTGTTGATTTTTGGGATGGGGGAACATTCAAAAATGTTATGTATCCCTATAGTAATATTTCTTAATGGGATATATGTATCTATACACACACACCTGTTCTAGGAAAAGCCAGTTTAATTTTATTCATACATAGTCTAGCTTAAGAAAAAGCCAATGTAATAAAATTTAAAATAATAAAATGGACAATTAGGAGTGATTATTTGCCTTCATTAATTCAACAAATATTTACTAAGTTCCCATCTTGTAAGACACTATGTGAGATACAGGATACAAAGATAATACAGAGCTCTGCCCTCAGGAGGTTCACTAGAAAAGGAGAAGCAATTTAGTGCTATGAGGGGGAAAAAATGGTATTCAGGGTGTCATGGAAACACAAATCAATAATCAAAACTCAGACAAGAAATAGCCTTATATTCTGTGCTAAGGAGTCTAGACTTTTTATTACAGGGCAGGAGAGCCATGAAAAGTTTCAAACAGCCAGTAATTGTCAAAATTATATTTTATAAATAGTGACACTCCAGCAACAGGGAACAGAATAGTTTGGAAGGATCAAGACCAGAGATGGGGAAACCAAATAGAAAATTATTGCAAGAGTTTACATGAAAAATGATCAGGGCTTGAACTAGAATCAAAGCAGAGAAGATGGAATTTAAGTGGAGGTAGAGTGGAGAGCAAGAAATGAATGTTGTTAAAGAAGCTTATTGAGTGGATTCATATGTTGCTTTGGGAAAATCTCCCTCCACAATAAATCCTAAAGTGAGGAATTCATCACTTGTTTAGTCAATAGGAAGACAATGGTCTAAAACAAGTTATTTTGATTTGCAATATTCAGGCTTTACTTGTGAAGCTGAACTTTATTTCTCAAGAACCAGGTATAGAATAGTGGAGCATAGGATTTTACAAAAACCATGGAGTAGGGGAGATAAGACTATTAGCTATAGGAATTTCCTGACCCAAGAAAAGAAGTTTTCTTCTACAAAGTAGAAGGAGTTATCAGAAAAAAGAGAGAGAGAGAAGGAAAATGGGCACAGGACTTGGAGACTTTTCTCCAAAGAAGATATACAAATGGCCAACATGCATATGAAAAGATAAGCAACATCATTAATCATCAGAGAAATGCAAATCAAAACCACAATGAGATAGCACCTCATGCCCATGAGGATGGCTACTATCAAAAAAACAAAACCAAAAACAAAACCAAAAACAAAACATGAAGTAAAAATGTTGACAAGAATAGAGAGAAATTGGAATGCTTGTGCACTGTCGGTGGGACTGTAAAACAGTGCAGATGTCAATGGAAGACAGTATAGAGGTTGCTTACAAAATTAAAAATAGAACTACCACATGGTCCAGCAATTCCACTTCTAGATATATATTCAAAAGAATTGAAAGTAGGGTCTCAGAGAGACATTTGAACATCCATTTTCATGGCAGCACTACTCACAATAGCCAAGAAGTGAAAACAACCCAAATGTCCAACAACAGATGAATGGATAGACAAAATGTGGTCTATATATACAATGGAATATTATCCAGTCTTAAAAAGAACGGAAATCCTGTCACATTACAGCATGGATGAACCTCAAAGACATCATGCTAATTGAAATAAGCCAGTCACAGAAAGATGAATACTGTACACTTACACAAAGTGCCTATAGTAGTCAAATTCGTAGAGACAGAAAGTAGAATATTTGCTAGAGGCTTGGGGCACGGGGAAAGGGGAGTTGTTGTTTATGGGTATACAGTTTCAGATTTGCAAGATGAGAAAGTTCTGGATATCTGTTAACACTATGGAACTGTACACTTAAAAATGGCTAAGGTTGTTTAAAAAAAAAAAAAAAGAGGAGGAAGAGGAGACAAGAGATCAGATCAAATGCGCTCACCCCCGCATCAGGATACCTTCAGGGTAGACTTCAGATGGACTGAGTGACAGAAACACTCAGAGTGGTTGAGGAGAGCAGGTTCCCAGAGAAGGAGCATTTCTCCTGGACCAGCTACGAGCCTCTCAGAGGAGCCCCACCGTCACATGGACCCTGAGCAATAGAAGAGGAGTAACTAAACAAGGTGCCTGAGCAGAAGGGCCTAGAAAAGCACCTTGTCCCTGGAGGCCAGCATGTGGCTGGGGTGGTCACAGAAGACTGCTGAAAATGTTGGCCGTCAAGCTTATGGGCGGCTCACTAAGATTACAGGCGAACCATTGCTAAGCCCGGGATGGCAGCCAGACCCCAGGAGGTTTAACTCACTACAGCTGAAGGGAGGGTCAAGTCAGCACAGAATGGTGCTGCTGGGGCACTTCAGACCTCATGCAGCAAAAACCCAGAGTGCAGCAGGAGCAGACATCACTCACCCATTGCCAAAAGGATAATAGCATCTCCTCTCACCTAGATGCCACCTTGAGAAGAGAGAAGGGAAGACTCTGGTGAAGGGGGAGGGAAAAACAAATCCAGATTTTGCAGTGCCTGAAGCTTTTACAATGTAAAGACTCATCTTTCAGGAAAAAAAATAATACAAGATTATAAACAGAAAATTGCTAGGGTACCTCCCAGGGACTTGAAAGTTCCCAGGCAAGCGAGTCCCTGAAGCATAAGCTTCCCTTAAATTCACCTCTGGGAAGAGACCCTGAAAACCTGACTAGTTACAGAAAAGAGACTGTTTTGAGCCTACAGAGACGAAGGTATGTGCTCTTGGCATAGCCATGCGCTCTGCCACCAGTGGGAATAAGGTCTCCTGAGTACAGTGAAATCAGCGGTAGAAAATAAAGTGAAAATATGAGTCTTGGTGTGTAAATTTCTACCACCTGCTACATTTTCTATGTTCAGAAATTTAAAAGTCACTTTGTAAATCACTCAAAAAGGAATAAGCTACTAAAAGTCGGATTTTAGTTTTATTGCTGTCTGAGTTTAACCCAACACATGCCCATAACAAGGAGGGATGTAAAACACTTAAAAGTCATAAATGTGAGGATGATTGAGATCACCAGACATCTTCCTTCCCATGAATATTTTTCACTTTTCCTGAAGTTGAGCTAAAAGCTACTCTATGACGGTAGGTTCTCAGAGGATACATGAGGTCCCCCCTTTTCCAACTACAAAACTGTGTAAGACTGGATTTTTTAAAAATATACACTTCAACCAAAACAACATTTCACAACAGATTGAAGGCAGGAGCAGACATGCAAATCCAGCTGTCTTCTATTAAGCCAAAATAAGATGAAGATTTTCAAAAATGTAAAACAAAGTGAACCACTCTCCTACTTTTTTGTTTTAAAAATAATTCTATTTATAGATGGATGTATGAGATATAAATATATGTTACTTATGTTAACAATAATAAACCCATTGCATATTATTTTTAAATAATTTAATTAATATGTTTAAATTTCTCTAATTATTAAAATGGTAAATATTAATACAACCCACATAAACCCAAGATCTTTGGGGTCCTCAACTGTTGTTAAGGGTGTTAAGGGATGCTGAAAACCATGGGTCAGTGAGAACCAAGGTGAGTGTTGTGTAGCAAGCTTTACTGCAAAGGAATCAATAATGAAATATTGTTCTACTTTTACAGCACTAGGGATCCAGTAGGGAGGAAGGAACACATAAATAGCACAAATATCAGATTAATAATGGCTCTAAGCTTCAGCTTCAAAGTCACTTTCTTGGAAAATCTTCCCTGACCACCCTGTTCAAAGGGGCCTCCCCTGGTATATCTCCCCACCTGTCTCTTACTCTCTCGCTCTCTTTCTGAGTGTGTGTGTGTGTCTTAACCCTATTTCCTTCAGAGCACTTTAAAAAAAAAAATCTCTAATTAGCTTATTTCTCTGTTTTGTTTCCAATGGCTTTATTTTCTATAGTCCCCACTCTTTCCTTGCTTACTACCTCTCCCCTCAAATACCAGTTCCATGTAGACAGGGACCTTGGATTGTCTTGTTCAAGGCTCTGTCCCCAGCACCCACATAAAGGTCTGACACATAGCAGGAGCTTAGTTAATATTTTTGATTGACTGAATGCTGACTAAATCTATTAAATCCTTGCTTCCAGAGCTATAAAATAAGAACTGAGAAATCTAGATGCCATTTTAAAAAATGTGATGCTTGCCCTTCTTTTCTGAAATACTAAACGTTTCTTAAATATTAAAGGAGCTGCTGTTCCCCCTATGTATAGTTTTTTCTTGTGAAGCACTGTGGTCTTGCCCACAGCCAAGTAGACTTTGGCCTCCAACTAGGAATATTTTCCGATGGTGGAAGATGACTACATACGCCGAGGCAACCTGCTGGAGTGCATGTAAGACTGACAGAACTTTGTAACATTTTTATCTCTGACAGGACTTATTGCTGCTTTTTGTCTAAATGTGAACTAAATGTGAACTAATAACAGGAGTTCAGATTTGACTAGCATATCAAAAAGTTCCACACCTAAACACACACACACACACACAAGAACTGAACTCAGGCTGTGATAAACAAGTATTTCCATGAAAACAATAAATTTGTGCTGGAGAAAGGCCATTAAGAGAAAGTCCTTTAAGTGTTTTCACCCGGGCATTGGACATGTATTATGCATTTAATGAACACATATTATTATGTATGCAACCAGGATTCCCTTAAGCAGGGGAGCTGATCTTTGCCCACAATTAGTTTATGGACAGTCCTGTTCAGGTCATTACATTACATCTGGATCTGGGTCTGCATAGATCTAAACAACGTAGCTGCTGCAAAGGTGTACCATAGTCACAGCCCATGGCACACGTCCTCTACCTGCCCTGACGAATGGTATGACCCTGCTTAAACCACTAACCTCTGCCACAGTGGGTTTCAATTTGTAAGACATAGACAATAATTCCTGTCCCAGGTGCTTCTAGAAGGATATTGTAAAAGATGAGATTAGCGACAGCCAAGCTCTTTGAAAGGTGCTATTTCAATCACAAGTACTATTATTAGGGCTCTCTGCAATTTCTCGGCTAATGGCAACAGATGGAACCTAGAAGATGTTTGATATTATTGATATTTCCCTTGGATTTTTTTTTCTTCTTCCCACCTCTCTTATTTATTATTTATTAAAATTCTAGCTCTGATCTACATAACAAGAGAGAAACAGAAGGCTTGTGTGTTCGGGCTGAATTTGTGAAGATCGTCTTATCCAGACAGTTTAAAATATGTTAGTCCCGTGCACGTGTAACTGAATTGAGGTCTTACAAGCAGGAACAACTGACACAACTTATTAAGGAGTTACTGATGCAACAAGGTTTCTTTCTTTTCTTTTAGAAAATTCTTTTTAGGTGTTTGATGTTTATAAAATTAAAACTGAAAAAAATTAAAAACCCTACCTATACCAAAAATGCTGATCCGGGAGGTCTAACATCACCACTTTAGGCTAAACTAATAGAGTAGCATTAACTACTAACCAGAGATACACTGAGCATTTATAGTTCCATGAAGGAGGGGAATCAGGAGAACACAGTAATGAGGGCACTGGCCACCAGGAGACAGGAGGAGAGGGGTGGAGGGTTAGATCTGGCAGGTGGAGGTGTGATAGCCAAGATATGAAAGGTTAAAAAGAGCAGCTTGATCCATAGACCTAACATCCCAGTCTCATGCCGGGCAGCCTCCACCATCTGCTTGCTTCCTGCTTAAAGTCACCTCTGGCCAAACCAATTCCACTTTGAGTGTGACTTAATCTTTCTTTTCATACAAGTTATTTCAATGGTTAACTCACTACCAAGATGCACTTTAAACTGTAAAACACACCCAAGATTAGACAGAGAGAGAGATGCCTAGCAAGACACTTTATTTGGCCCCGATTTGGTTTAACCCAGTCACCCAAAGGATGCTGCTGCTGCTGCTGCTGAAGCGAGTCTCCAACGACAGGCTGCTGCTGGGCAGAATAGGGGAGAAAGGAACAGGTTGTGCCTGTTTATTGCTGCGTGGTGTTGATCCCAAATAAATGGATGCTAATTGAGAGGGAGTGTGGCTTCATATTTTATGACACCCTGAGTGTATGCTAGGAAGTCTCAGGAGGGCCGCTTTAAATTAAAGCTAACATTAAACTCTGCTTAGTTAGCACTGCTGTAGCGGATTCCACTTTTCCCTGTTAGGAGAAGAATGTGGTAGGTTACAGTTTTCCTGCTGCAAAATATTAAATTATGTGATGGAGGGTGAAGAAGTGATTCGGAAACTGAATGACTTGCTGGCAAGGGAGAGCCGGACAGGACGGCATTTTACTAATTAAGAGGAGTGGTGTACTAACCAGATGGGAGGGATACAGAGTGGAACAATGGGAAGAAATCCTCAGAATGACACCATTATTTAAGAAATGGTTATAAATCAGATGGGGGTTGGGGACCTATAAGCAATTCCCAATAAAAAATGAGTCAGTCACTCTTGAACATTCGGAGATAAAAAGCATTAAGGATACTGAGGACTAAAACTCCTGACTCCAAATAATTCATCTGTACCTGATGGGAGTATAATAGGAATAGCAGAGGTGGGAATAGCCCCTACTATTGCCAAATATCACCACCAGTCAGCACACTGATTGCTCTGCCTCTGACCTCCTTTAATCTTATCTCCGACACTCACTTTTGCTTTGTTCCCATTTACACATAAGCTGTGCAGGCTTTATGCGTTAGTTCGAGTTCCTTCCTTGAGAGTCAGCACAAGACAAGCCACTTTGGCTGCCAGTCACCTCACCTGTCGGCGACTTCATCTGCAGCGGACACGGAAGTACAGGATTGGTTGTTTCTGGACTGACCCCCAGACACGAAGCTCTGGGCATTGCAGAAAGTACAGCTGGGCCAGAGGGGCTTTCACAGGTGGATAGAGCAACAAGTTAACCAGAGGAAGAAATTCAAGCTTGTCACCATACCTAAAATAGTTTACTAAGTGAACTGTCCTCCTCAAAGTCTCCAGAGGAAAACTCTGAGGTCAGTCATCAGTCTGCTGCCTGCATCTGCCAAAGACGACTATTGTCATCTCAGAATAAAGAGATGATTATTAGGCTCTCTGATGCAAGTCAAAACACTCACATCTCCTGCTCACAAGGAGCCAGCATAAAATGGGTACTGAGCTGGGAGAACAGGTGTGTTTGTGCTTGGAGGAAGCAGCTAGGGATATGGAAATGACTTAGCAGCTGGTGAAAAAGAAGATTGAAGTCGTGCCAGGCAAAGGGTGTTTTTTTTTCCCCCTAATTATGCAAAAGCCTTAATTTCATTGATCATGTTGTTCTCTTCTTTCTCCATCTAAATAATATAAAATCTATGTAACAACTCTTTGGGGAAGTCAAAAACATTGCCAGGGATGCTTATTAAGGGAATGAGGGTCAAAAAAACACTCTTTAGTGGATAACCTTGCTATTTTCTCAGGGTTTGTGGACCATGGTAAGCTTAATTAGAAAAAAATTAAAGATGTAATAAAATGAGATGTAGTCATTAGAGCTGAAAAAATGGCCCAGAAAGAGTAACCTCTGAAAACAAGACCCAGGAAACCTGAAAAGCTCTTTTTTTTTTTTTTAATTTGCACTGTTATTTAATTGTTGGCATTCATTCCTTTACTCATTTGACAAAAATCTATCAAATATGTATTTCATGCCAAGCAGTTTTAGAGTACGAGGACGAAAAATGCATTTTCTGCCTTCCACAATGGCAGATAATCTAGGGGTGAAAAAACATTTCACCCTAATTCGGTTGAGATGGTGTCTGGGGCAGCTGCTCAGACAGGACTTCATTCTAATTGAGGTTAGTCTGACCTTTCATTCCAGATGCAAATTTCATTATTAAAGTTGAAGCTTAGTTGAATTCTTGGGATGATTTGTGAGAAACTTAGCAAATGATTTAAATTGAGGGCAAGGACCTTGCTCACCCACGTATGATCCTTATATGATCGTGCAACCCAGATATGCTCCTCTTTTCCAAACCAAATAAAGCAAAAGACCAAAATCAACAAATAAGTGTCCCCCACACACATTCACATAAAAAAGAACAACCGTTTGAAAATGTGTTAGCAGCGTCACTGCCCTTTGCCTCGGTTCTTTCCCCCTCAAGGAAGCCACGTGAGCCAAGCCACCGAGGAGTGGAAGCTGCCTTCTGATTCTACAGCTTGTGGTTGCAAACCAGCATGACACATCTCTCCACATTGGCAGAAACTGCATCAGCCGTGCTCAGAGCTGGAAACAGCAGTCAGAGGATGAGGTTCCATGTCTCTCTGTTTGACATAGAAAGTGTCAATCACTGTGTGGTCTCAGATACATTGACTTGCTCACTGTTTGGTAACACTGCAATGACAATGTGTTTTAAATATATGCTGGAAGGACAATTTAAACACTTGACAGCAGTGAGAGTCAAGACAGACCATATTTTCCTTTCTGAATGTAGTATGCAAGGGAATCTGCACATACTGCCAGTGTTTTATTGTCATTTACATAGTCTTCAAATGTAAAAGTGTTGTTTAAGCAGGCATTTTGCTGGTTGGTTTTACCTTGAGACCCGATAGAGAGAGGAAAGGTCACTAGTTAAAGAGAACAAAGGACTAGAGCCAAAGGCATCAACCTACAGGTTTCCAATTTGTTTTCTTTGCTCTCTGTATGTGTCTCCTTTTTCCTTAAACCCCACTTCTACCCCCAGGCTACTGTCCTGGAACTTACATCCTTAATATGGTCCATGCAACACTTTTAAAATGATCATTCCCTTTTATTAAAGGAAAGGATCCAAGAGAATGTAAAGGAAGAAAAGATATAAAACACAGTGTGGCAGGATAATTTACTGAGATATTAAATCATGCTTTATTCTTAAATTACACTTCCCTCTTCAGTCCCTTTCAAGAAAAAGAACCATGCACTTTGAATCCCTTTGCCCCAGGAGCCCAATGTTTCCTTTCTGATTTTGTTTTCCAAAAATTGCAATCTCCTTGAAGGTATTACAGTATTGTTACAAGGATGATAAGAAAGAAGTTGGCCTGAAAGAGAAACGAGATTTCCCCTCATCTGGAAGGAGAAGGAGGAGCCTGCAACTTGCACCTCCTTCCCGAGGTGGAGCCTCAGCAGAGATGATGTCCAAGGTCAGGTGTCACAGAAGCTGCAGGGTTGGCTGCTTCAAGGGGAACCTCACTGGCTTAGATAAAGTGCTTATCAGTGGTGACCATACTGAACCATACTGGCTCTGCCCCCATTTTCTGGGCAAAATTTAAACTTCTGGGAGGAAGGAAAAGGAGCACGATGATGACAAAGATTGGATTTTTTAATCTGTTCAGTAAGTAAAGTGCACAGAAGTAAAGTAATATGACATTTCTTGGTCACACACATTTATGATTCCAAATTCAATAGTTTCAAATACAAACAAAATAGATTGAGCACATTTGTTAGCAGCGCCTGCTGCCTGGGTGTCTTTTTCTCCCAGGGGATGTGTGGCTGCTGTTAGTCCTTCTTTGGCTATACTTTGTAGGGCACAGCTGACTTATCCAAGCACCATGAATTTATGGTCAGAAGACCCAGAGTCTATTACTTGGGTCATGATTCTATTCCACTGTCTTTAATTGAATGCCATTTTGTGGTTGTCAAGAACTGTGAAGGCTGGAGACTTTATCCTATTGATTAGATATCGAATTCGCCTGCCATGGATTCATGATTGTTGACTGATGACATGAGACTCTTGGGTCAAAGATGAAGAACTTTATTACTCACAGCACAGCAAGCAGCATGGATAGGATATTTTTGTCAGTTCTTCCTATCTTCAAATCCCACGGAGGCAACATAGATGGATCCAGATGCATGCCTGTGCATGCGGTGGGTTGCATTTCAGGAAAGGAACTTTGAACTTAGAGAGCTTAGATCTTTTATACTGGACAGCAAGCGTGCCTGCCTTTTGCTCTGGTGGGAAACACTATTTTGTCTTCAAAGGCTATTCGTTATACAAACCTTCTTGAAAGGACATTCCATAGCAATGGGCAATCTGTGTCTCTGCTCCTAAGACATGCAGAAATGGGAAGGATACATGAAAAACAGTGCTAAGCCTGCTAAAGCATTTCGAAAGGCTAAGAAAACAACATGACCTCAACCCTCAAATAATCCAGTAAATAAGATCTATTAGCTGGTAGGAAACTGCAAGCAAAAAAGTTCATTTTTCAGTGCTTCTCCTCCTGTGGTTATAAAACAGAAATCATATCAGCCCACTCACTGCTTATTTTGAGAAGTAAAGGAAAAAGAACAGTCTGACAAATGCTTTGAGTTTCATGATGGGCACACTAAATTAGAAGAACATAATATAAAAACACACTAGGTCCTAATCACACTTTTATACTCTGATGACTTTGAAGGAAGTATGATAAACATAAAGATACCTTATTCTGATAAGGTGAAAGTATTCATTTTTTAACGCTGAACATGAATTTAAGCCATTAGATTTATCAAACTATAAAGCTGACTAGATGTGTTTAAATACTGTGTTTTTATTGAAATCACTACTGAGGTCTCTTAAGAGATCCAATAGATTTGCTGTCTCTTTATCACATTGTTTTGTAGCTCAGGGATCCCTGAGTCCCCCTTACAACATCTTCCCGACACCGCACATCATGTCACACACACGGTGGGCAGGACTGCCTCCCTGTCTGTCTCCCAGCTCGGGCGTAGCTGATCTTCTCTTCATTCCTCCAGGCTCACCTCCTCTCTGCTGCTTAGTGAGTGATGGCATAAGTCAAAACTAGATTTTATGCTTACAGAGGGAAGAATCATTAGGTTTTACAGCCTATCTTTAAAAGTTTACTTAAACTAAAATATAGAAACTAAGCATTCTATGGTTAATTCTAGTAGCAATTGTGTTAAAAGATGTCCTAGATTCTCCTGAAGACAGCGTTCATCACATGTGCTCTAAGACCCCTACACAAGAAAGTCTAGGCCCACACTCCAGATCTAGTTAATCAAAACATCTAAGGATAGAGCCAGAAATATGTTTTTTAATAAGCCCCACAGGTGATTCTGATAGTCACTAAAGTTTGAGATCTTGTCTTTTAAAATAATCACCAATAGAATTTCAATAATTATGTTTATCTTCTAAATTAGAGAATATAAGACAAAGCATAGGCCATTCATTGAAGGCAAAAAAAAAAAAAGAGCAAGAGACAAGAAATGTTTTTTAAACAAATAAAATAATTTCTAAAGACCAAGTGCATCTAAATAATATACGTATAGTATATTATCTTTATATAATTATAAAGCCTGATTATCTTTATTAAAAAGCAGAGTCTATACTATATATAAAATAGATAAACAACAAGGACCTACTGTATAGCACAGGGAACTATATTCAATTTCTTGTAATGAGCCATAATGAAAAAGAAACTAAAAATATGTATATATATACATGCATATGTGTAACTGAATCGTTTTGCTGTACAGCTGAAACTAACATTGTAAATCCACTACACTTCAATAAAAAATTTTTTTAAAAAGCAGAGTCTAAATGTATTGAATACCCAACAATAGGAAAAGAGTTAACTATATAGTACATCCTCTCAATGGAATATTTTGCAGTTGTTACAAGTGATCATTATGAAAACTGTTAAGCAATATAAAAACACCTATGAGAAAATACACAAAAATGTAGGGCACAAACCTGCATGCACATAATTGCTACAACTAAATATATGTAAGTGTTTGGAAAAAAAAAGAGAAAAGTTATAAGATTATGGATGAATATCTCGCTCCATTTTTTTTTCAAAAATATATTTAGTGTATATTTTCTACGATTTAAGCTAAAGAAATAGATTGTGAGAGAGCTTGGGAATACAAATTGTAGCCTCAGACTATTCTATCAAGTAGATTAACAACACCATCTTGCAAGTATTATGAAACAAGAGAATAAGTGAAAGCGACTAATTCTGTTTACCTAGATTTCTGATGGGACTTAGATTTCACTTTACCATAGTAAGGTCTTTTCATTTCCATCATCTTCCCCCTAATATCCAAACACTTATCATTAAGACTTTAACTCACTCCTCAAACTAGAAATCAAATCCTCTCCTTCTTCTCCTCCCTCCCCTACTGGCCTCAAGTTCCTGCTTCTGTTTACGGTCTCCCTAAGGGTAGCACCAAGATCTACCCTCCAGAAAGTACCTACATTTCCCCTCTCTGGAAACCCACAGTAGAATCCACAATAAATTTTGCTCTGAAGTGCAAAAGCCACTGGTTGACCTATGAAAATTGGACATACTTGGTTTTTGTTGTAGTTTTTGTTCTTAGAGTTTCAATTTGGGAGGAGAGAATTTTTTTCCCTCTACTTATAAGTTGAAAACATAAGTTATTGAGAATCTGAAAATGAAATACTCTTCTTAAACTATCCCCTTATTTTACAAGCAATAAACTATCATAAATAAAATAAAATCTTATGTCAGGGATGCCATGAAAGGTTGTTCAGGAGGTGTACTACCCAAGAGCTCAGGCAAGAGGTTGAATGGCAGTCAACATCCAGTCAGAACTCTGTTCACCAGATCTGTTCATTTGCTGATATAACACCTAGAAGGGAGTGTACATTCTCCCTGGGGAGAAGAAATCTGCTATATAAATTTGTCTATTTTTAAAGCCCCTTGATTGCATGATTTTCACCCCATCAAAAATGCCTATCTAGGAAAGGCTTCCATATAACAGACAACCTGTGAATACAGAATTGTTCCCTTCCTTAGTACTTTTTTCCTCTGTCCTTTTAACTGTACTAGGAAACAAAGGAATTGGATCAGACCCTGCCAAGAGTACCCCCAGTGTTCAATTTCTTCAGGGCACAAAGACTCCTGAACAGAGTATGACTTGTGTTTCCCTGACTTAACTCTAGTATCTGTCCCACTCAAGCACAATTCCACGAGAACTCAATAATAATGATGCTGGTGTCCCTGAAAATACCATAGCTTCTTCAGGATAAGGAATAAAAGATACAAGCTGGCACAATGTATCTATAATAAGTCCTCTCAATCAAAAGGTACAAATTTCCAGTTATAAATCAGTACTAGGGATATAAGGTACCACATGGTAAATGTAATCAACACAGCTTTATGTTATATATGAAAGTTTGTTAAGAGCATAAATCCTAAGAGTTCTCATCACAAGAAAAAAAATTATTTTTTCTATTTCTTTAATTTTGTCCCTATATGAGATAATGGATGTTCACCAAACTTATTGTGGTCATCACTTCATGATGTATGTAAATTAAATCATTATGTATACCTTAACCTGTATACCTTAAACTCATACAGTGCTGCATGTGGATTATACCTCAGTAAAACTGGAAGAAAAAAATTTGAAATTAAAAAAATGCCTTCTCTATTTGTGAGATTTAACTTCAGGGCTAATGGATGCACACAAGTGCCTAACACAAAACCTGGAACAACTGTGTACCTAGTGAATCATAAATATTAATCTCATCATTGTTGTTTCTCTTATCTAAACTTTGAGTAAAGAGGAAATCAGTCAAACATTAAATTGGAGGTGGGGAGATCCCAAAGTAATGCACTGGGTAAGTTTCAGGCTAGTTACAAAACAGTATTTTCCGCTTAGCTAACCCTTACCCAGATTAAGGCATGTTCACACCACACTTAGTATCGAAACCGTAACTCGTGACAGTCATGTGCCCATACAGTTGTCCCACACCACTACCAGATTACTTCTATCGCCAAGCCCATCTCACAACTCTTAGCAATTCTTTAACCACCAGTATTTTTTAAAATAGATTTGCTTACTTTTAGCACTTCCTCTAATTCAAATCCAACAAGAATTACAGTTTTAATTTGAGTTACTTAATATTGAGTGTTCACTTTGTGGAATTGCTATCAAAAAAATTTTCCCATGAGCTCACCCTACTGATTCAAGCAGTCTTAAATACATCAAATTCTACAGAAAAGGCAGCCCCAAAATTAACCTTTGAAAACAGTTTTACTCCGTTCCATCAATAATTCGGAAATAGAAGAGTCTCAGAAACCCCTAATGTTAACTATTGAGGGTTAAGCCTGAACTAATCTCTGAAGTAGAGTGTTTGCTGTTACAATTCTATCCCAATTCCACCAGGATTTTTTTTTTTTGAAGTACAGTCAATTTACGATGTGTCAGTTTCTGGTGTACAGCACAGTGTCCCAGTCGTACATATACAGGCATATATTTGTGTTCATATTCTTTTTCATTACAGGTTACTACAAGATATTGAATATAGTTCCCTGTGCTATACAGAAGAAGTTGTTGTTTATCTAATTCCACCAGGATTTAACTCAAATCAAGGCTCTAGCACCATACAGCTCAGTGAATTCTCCCGGCTTGGTCCAATCTGACCCTTCCCCTAAAATGGCAAAGATTGTCAGGCCAGAATCAGCGGACATGGGATTTATGGAGACTCTGGGATTTAGGCCGGCATTTGGCTCTTCAGCTCCACTGGGAGAGAAGGAGCACATCATAGGATGGGGACAGCTGAAGGTTTAGCAGAAAGAGAATGATGGGGGTGATGGGGAGTGAGAGGAGTCAGACCACAGCCCACTGCCGCCATGTAACACACAGCCGGACACAGCTGCCTAATACCTGTTTCACATGCAGCTTCGTTGTGAATCCTTAAAGACATACTTGTCAGCCATCTATCATGTGTGGGAAATATCTTTGCAGACTTAGGGTAAAAAACGCCAACAGGCCCTTCTGCCCTCTGGGGAACACAGCATGTGTGTCACGCAAAGACCGCAGGCCTTGGAGACAGACATACCTGAATTCAGATCCTGATCTGCCCTTTACTCTCTGGGTCCGAGTTACTTGGTCTCCGGACCCTGCTTTATCCTCTGAAAAACATCTAAGTCCCCAAGTAGTTGTGAAAATGAAAAGAGAAAGCCCAGCCCAGCAGAGAACAGGCCTCCCAATAAAAGTTCGCTTCCTGCTTCTTTCCTTTATAGGAATTTGCAAACTAGGTGGTAAGGTGATAAGAAGCATCTCTGCATTTCCCAGATTAGCCTTTTGTGGAGCTGCTCGACTTCCAGGCAGTCTAATTAACACCCACTCCTCGCCTTCACCCGCGCCTCCGCCAGTCTCAACATGGTTAGTCACCAGCAGGAGGTCACAGAGCTGATCCAGGCCTCCCGGTTCTTAATACCAACTTAAATTTCTGAGTATCTGTTTGTGACAGGAAATCTAAAGAAAGGGCAGATACTTTATTTGTAGTTTTAGAAAAACATATAGATCTTCAAATTCATGCTCCCCTCATCCTCCTCGGTTCTAACACAATGAAAAGGATTATTTCTAATTAAATGTTTACTCTCATGTTTATATTGATTTATGTGGCATATGTGTAATGACTTTGCAATGCTCTTTGCACAGAACAATCAACTGGAGAAATTTTAAAAATACTGACACTTGGGACAGACCTCCAGCCAATTAAATCAGAATCTCTTGGGGTGGTACCCAGGCACTGGAGAGTTTCTAAGGTTACCCAGACTATGTTAATGAGCGGCCGGGGGGGGGGGGGGGGGGGGGAGTCGGGTGGAAGAGACATGACTACTTCTCTCCCCTTTTGTTGATTATACCTCAGAGCCCTGCTGCCCACTGATTAATCTCTGAGCCTCAACTCCAACCAGGGCATTGGTTGGGGTTTTAGAAGAGCCACATCACCTCTTCCCAGGAGGCCGCCCGGTGAGTTCGCACAGACTTTCCAGGCACAGCCCAGCAGCACTTCCCATGACACAGCTGTTCCTCTCAGGCATCCTGATGACCCGACCTGGTCCTGTGTCCTCGCTGCTCTGAGCTCCTCTTTTAAACTTATGCCCAGGATGCCCCCATCTTGTGGTCATAATAGACTTCGTTCTGTGTTCTAGTGCTCCAGGTCCTGGTTCCCTTGACAGCAAGAATCACCTGGGGTCTAGTCAAAACACTGATCTGGGTTGAGAAATGCAGAAGCAGGGCCCTAAGAGTCTGCATTTCTAGTAGTCTCACAGTGTTGATGCTGCGGATCTGTCCACCACCCAGACATAGCAAGGACATGGATGGTCTTTTTCATCTCTAAATTCTGGGGAAGGAAGCAATTCTGTTATTTCGAGCCCTTTTTTCTTTTGTAGGTCATTTTTTGCTTGTTATTTCTGGCATATTCGATGTTGAGTCTGTGGGTGGAAATGTATCCCACAATTAAAGCATTGCTCCCATGGAAAAGCGTCATCCATTTTATGAAAATCCACTTTTATACTCAGTTCACAGGAAGTACCATGGTGGAAAAAAGGAGTTTTCCTGTATGAATTCACCAATAGCTACAGTTTGCAGTAGTGTATGCTAAGTACCAAATGAGGGTGTCTTACTGAGTGGATAAGCACACAGCCAGCACACACGTGTCCCCTGCCTCCCCTCTGGAGTCCTTGGCAGAAATCAGTGGCTTTTCATAGCATCCTTCCTCTCTGAGCACACATTTAGCCTTAGAATCCTTCCCAACACAGCAACTTAACTCAATATCCAATATTTGCATCCCTGACATGAAGATGATACGAGTTTAGAAGAGGAAACAATCAACTCCATGAGGAGCATGTTCTGAAGGGAGGGGATTGTGATTCGGCCTGGCCGGACAAGTCAGCAACAGCATCTCTCTGTGACACCAACCTGACAGTGATAATAAGTAGTATGTTTGAAGTTCACACACCTAAGATAACATGAAATCTTCATTTTACCTGTACTCTGTAATTATAGTTTGTGCTTATCAACAGTTCTCATGAAATCCTTAATTTTCATCTTCCTTATTTACTATCAGTAACAACAAAACAACAACAATAATTTCAAATGGTATGCAAAAATAGCTTTGCTGGGACACCCATGGATGACATTTATGATGGTCGGCAGCCCCTACTGCTGACTTAGAGAACTGGGTCTGGAATTTGATGCCAGTTCTGCCCCACACCCTGTCCGCTACCATCCAGAGAACATGGTCTCTCCCTAATTAGGTTTCCTGTTTCTTTCTCAGTTGCCACATCACTGGACAGTGTGTGGCTTAAATCAGAACTTCCAAAATGTTTGGATTTTATGAACTAGTAATATTTTCAAAAAAACATTTTGGAGAACAGTATAAGGTTGTTAATCTTTAATTTGCTAAGCAAAGGTATAAAAACAAATAACTAACATCCACTAAGGCTGTTGTTTTACTTTTACAGAGCACCTATTAATACCAAAAAGTCAAGTAGGAGGGAACAACTCTCAGAATAAAAAGCAGTTTTTTGAAGTGAATGAATTTAGCTTTAGAGGAAAAAATCACTACATTATCCTTCTCATTTCACACAGTCTGATAAAAACTTTCTCGATGACAAAAGTTCATATACTGCCCTCTGGGTACCACAGGCTTAAGTAACTGGAACTTTTGGCAGCAGGTAATGTTTCCCTCATGAACAAGGACTAGGGTCTTTGCTCAGGGAACAAATTGGCTCTTTTAGAACCAGGCTTGAAAATCAGCGCCTGCCTAATCCAGGCCTGTGCCTGTCATGCTTGCTGTGGTCTGTGTGGAGGACCCCAGCTGTCCCTGGAAGGCCAGTTTCTGTCCATCTGTCCCATCTTAGCTCCTTTCCCTCACCTGCTCTTCCACACTGATAGGTTCTATCGCATCCAAGTATGGCAATCCTCTCTACTATCTATTGAGGAAATACCCGGTTATGGACAAAAGCGAGTTTTTCCTTTTCTCATTTATTCCGGAATGTGAATCTCTGATTTCAATCAGGTTGACACAGACTGTCCCACCCTGTGTGGGCTGAGTTTCTGAGCCTGTTCATGAGGCAGCCCACACAGTGTAAATATTTAGAAGAGGAACAAGTTTCTGAGTCTCTGTCAGGTTTTAATCTTGCCATCCCTTTTAAGAAGTTGTGTTGGCTTTGAAGAGAAGACAAAACAGCTCTGTTTTCTCCCGTGTTTTAAACTGACCTCAATGACAGCAAAGATGAAGTCAAAGAAAAGATTTTGGGGATTAGAGATATATTAACTTTTGAAATCCTTTCTCGTAGGCAAGCTGTGAAAGCATTGGCAGGAGCCTTCCTGGTGAGTCACAACAATGGAGTGAATCACAGGCAAGCACATTTAAGGCCGCAGACACCAGAATGCAAGCAAGGGAGAAGCAGGAATCAGGCCAAGATTGTAAAGTGAAGATTGGAACTATGATCATTGAAACCAGGAGTAAAGTAGAAACTGCACCAGCCACAGGCTATGTGAGCCCAGTGATTAAGCCAAAATTAGGAACACAATAGATCAGAATTAGATCATTATTTGAGGATCGGGAACAGAAAAGACCAGAGATAGATGGATGCTAGGTGACGCCCCTTGATTTGGGCTTTCTGGGAAAAAAGGTCTAAGAAACCTTAAATAGTCCTCTTGGAAACCTGTTCCTCTGCTGGCTCTAACCTAACAAAATCACTCTCATTTGCTCGGTCTGTTCATTGCCTGTCTGTGGGAGCCACCCTGAAAGAATGATGAAAGTCTCTGAGGCTAATTCTACACACCAAACTGGTTCAACCATATTGACTGAAGCAATTCTTTGAGAAAACAAGTCTGTAAGTTAAGCCACCGTGTTCTGTTGATAGATATAGCCTGAATCTACATTTTGTGCCTAAATTGTCTCAATAATAAAATTACTGATGTGGGTAGCAGAATGAGTCAACTTGTTCCTGTTGCCTCTGATTTTCTGAAGCCCCAGAGTAGAAAATCAGGTTAAGAGCCCACATTATCTATAAATTTGCTCAGGGATCACCCAAAAAGCTAATCCAGAAACTCAACCCCCAAAATAATTGGAGGCAAGGTGATGACTCTTGACAAGAGTATAGTTGGCATGGGGGTTGGGGGTGGAGCAGGAATTGTTCAGAGAGAGTAATCATTTGTCAAAAACTTTCAAAAGGGAATGATGACAAAAAGATAAAAGATAAATGCTGGTGTGGATGTAGAGAAAAGGGAACCCTTGTGCACTGCTGGTGGGATTGTAAAGCGGTACAGCCACCATGGAAAACCGTATGGAGGTTACTCAAAAAATTAAAAATTGAACTACCATGTGATCCAGCAACTCCACTTCTGGGAATATATCCAAAGGAAATGAAAACACTAACTTGAAAAAATATCTGCATCCCCATGTTCATTACAGCATTATTTACAACAGTCAAGACAGGGGAGCAACCTAAGTGTTCATCAATGGATGAGTGGATAAAAAGGTTGTTTATGTATATATAAATGTATATATACATACATATATATACAATGGAATATTATTCACTCATTCGAAAATGAGGAAATCCTATCATTTGTGACAGCACGGATGGACCTTGAAGGCATTATGCTAAGTGCAATAAGTAAAACAAAGAAGGAATAAGATCTCACTTATATATGGAATCTAACTGAAAAAAAAAAACCACACTAAACTCATAGAAAAAGAGATCAGATTTGTGGTTACCAGAGGCATAGGGCAGGGAGAGGGGAAACTGGAGGAAAGTGGTTAACAGATACAAACTTCTAGCTATAAACAAGTACCAGGGATGTAATGTACAACGTGATGACTATAGTTAACACTGCTGTATGATATATAGGAAAGTTGTTAACAGAGTGGATCCTCAGAGTTCTCATCACAAGGGTTTTTTTTGTTCCCTTTTATTTTTATTGTATCTATAAAACATGATGGATGTTAACTGAACCTGTTGTGGTAATTGTTTCACAATATTTGTAAATCAAACTATCATTACATACACCTTAAACTTACACAGTGACGTATGTCAATTATTTCTCAGTAAAACTGTGGGGGAATATGGAATAATGATGAAGATACAGAACTTCAGTTAAAGCCTGCTCAGACTCTTAGTAAGATTTACCACCTTAAGACTTTAATGGGTGAATTGAAACCCTTGCTATAAGATACTTGCACGCGGCAGCTAGAACCGCATCTGACACAGCAGTTACTCTCAGTCCGTGGGAGCACCAGCTTTCCAGTCATCCACTTAGAAACCCAGTAGCGTCATCAATAACTCCTTTTCCTTGATTTCCCACACTTAACCAGTCCCCATATTTCCGCCAATTTTACAATCAAATAATCATTCCTAACTGATCTCCCTGCCTCTAATCTCTCGCCTTTTCATTAGATTATAATGTTTTATATTTCTCCATACCCCACATACTAGTGCAAAGTAATTTCTTCTACTCAGAGTTTTCAGCAATTAAATAACCATTTCCTCTAAAGCCTCAGAAAAAGAGTGTGTATATGCAAAAAGGTGTCTCCTCTAGTTGACAGAAATTTTAAAAATGTAATGGGAAATCCCAGTGAATAAATATTTCAGGTACTTTTAGCTTCAGAAATTTACCAAGCTCCAAAGCTATCCCAGCTGTGGTACCACCTGTTTCCACAGCATGTCCCCTCACTTTGGCAAGGAGCACCCAACTGGAACAGAAACATTCCCCAGGACATCCCCTCCCTGCCGGGCCACCAGATGAATTAAAACTGTGGTTCTGGTCTAGGCAGTTTCTCTGACAAGCCCCCACTTCATTCTAGCCAATTTCATTCAAAGCTACCAATCCAATCCCTATAGAAGATGTTCTCTGCTCTTAGAGGAGGCCCAGGTCATCCACCTAAACTAAGACTTTCTTGTTTAGAGTGACTGTGTCACATGGTAGAAAGGGCCTGGGCTCCAGAGTTAGAAAGGCCTCAATTCAAAACCTGGTTCCACAGTAGTAACTGTGTGACTCTGCCATCCCTGTTTTCTCATCTGCAGGATGAGAACAAAATCAGCTTAATAGTGTCGTTGAGGTGAGTCATTAAGATAACGTATTTGTAGATGTAAAACAAGGTCCTACTGTATAGTCCAGGGACCTATATTCAATATCTTGTGGTAACGTATAATGAAAAAGGATATGAAAACCAACATACGTATGTGTATGTGTGACTGAAACATTTTGCTGTATACCAGAAATTGATGCATTGTAAAGTGACTATACTTTAATAAAAATTTTTTTTCAAGATAATGTATTTGAACATAGCAGCTAGTATGGCACCGGGCACAATGAAGTTACTTAATAAATACGTTTCTCTGTCTTCTTTATTAATATTTTTTTTTTTGGCTCTCTCTTCTTGCACTGTGAATTATTTTGAGGATCTCGGGGAAAAGCCTGGAGTCCTGCCAGTAATGACTTTAGCTCGTACTGGGTATTGTTGTAAAGTTTCTTTGTTTAATACCTTGAACCATAATTCTTATAAATGGATAGGACCAAGGTATTCAATTGGGTAGTTTCCTCAAGTTTTTGGGTGGGACTCAATACAAAAAAAAGAGTGAATGCCCAGATCCTTTAGACTCTTGTTTTCATGAATAAGAGTCTTGTCACTATAGGAAGTTTTTCTTAACATGCAATGCCAAGTAGGAAATTCTTCCCTCTGATGTGTTATTAAGTGCCTAGCACAGGCATAGCATTTCTAGGTGCTGTGAGAGTACAAATTATGTGCAAGCCATGGCCTCTACTCTCAAAATATGTGGAATAATTCCAGAGGATGAGGGAATATATGAGATATAGCTAATGTGTGTGTTTCAGAGTCTCCGTGCTAGAAAAGTTTAGAAGAGACAGGGAAGTTACCCTAATGGTAGGGGAAAGTTTCAGGTTGGGGCAACAAATGACTTCTAATTTAAGAACAGAATGTTCACAATGAATATGCCATCAAATACTAAATTCACTGTATTTGTTTCAAGTTGGGTAGTTTCATTTTTCTTCTCAAGAACCCCAACCTCAGCCTTGAACACTGGGCAAGAACCCATCTCTGCAGCCCACCATTCTTGTACACATTTTTGTTCTGCACTTTTACCCCCACTCCACCTTCTTTTCTTCTCAATTTTCTTCTTGGTCCTATCCCCTCATAAACAAGCTCTGTTTGAGAAATTCAATCATGCCAAAGAATAAAATGATAAGTTACTGGTATGTTAGAGCTGGATGGCATCTTAGATATCACAGATTACCCTTCTCTTCATCCACTGTAGGCAGTCGAAGACTTTCCATCTCCTACTATCCTTCAGTCATTCATTATTTCACTTCAAAAACATCTAAGCCACCCTATTATATACAGAGTTCCCAGTAACTGTATTTACTGCTAACTTTCCCTTGTCCTTAAGAATTTTATGCCCTGCTTCTTTTGTATGTAATCAGTTTAGACAAAACTGAGAAATAGACACACTGTTTTTTTGTGCTCTTAGCCTCTTCATTCTGAGCCCATGTTCCTCTTCAGTGACCACCTCCATCCCAGTTCCTCAAAAACTTCTCATTTCCCTTATCAAAAGTTATCATTAGAGTCTTCAGCCACCTAAAAGTTTAATGGCCCATAACAGTATAACAGCAGGTTCTCCTGCATGGGGTAGCTACATTTTATTTGGGGTCAAGGTCTTATATTACAAACAAAAGTCTAACTTATTTTGGACATCAGTCAAGGAGGATTTGAGGAGCCCCAAGACCTTGGTGGGGACCATACCTGAAGAGACATTTTAGAGTTAACACCTGTTTTACCTACATTCAAGTAATATAGACAATCTACTTAAACAAAAGCTACTGTTGAATATTGACATAGCAGGGTAAATTTAAGACAAATTCCTTACATTCAGAAGTGTGCCAGCCTCCCAGTCCAAAGCCACCCTTTGTTGTCTGCCCTGAAAAAAATGGAGCTGGAATGTTAGAATATTTCTTTGCAATGATCATGAGCTGCATCAGTATAGGGAACTGGAGAAACTCTACAAGAGGAACAGGGCTTCTCCTGCTGGTTCTGGTGTTTTCCATTTGTTTCTTCTTTTTCGTAACCCATGACTGCCAGCTTCACGCTTGGGGTTCATCCAGTGGCACTCACCCCATCAAGTTTCTGTGGCACATGTATGGACAGCTTCTCATCAAGTTTCAGCAGCATCCCTAATGACAGCTTCCCAGTGAGTCTCACAGGTATCCCAGAAGCGAATTCCCCAACCTTGGCCCACCTGTACCTTGGAGGAGTGTTTCCTGCTTGCCCAGTATCTGTGACTCAGTTCTGGCCTGGGCAACTGGATTGAAAAATTCTCTGCAATCCAGTGGTCCCCACCTTCTCCAACATGGCCTGAATCTCAGCCTTGGGGAAAGGGAATCTTTTCCACATTTGTTCCTTCCTTGGGTACCCTCCCTGAGCCCTAAGCTATTCTTTTAAGCTTTCTTTATGCTTTATAAGACCACTACCAGTTACAGTTAATAATTCTTTGTATTAAGCTTTCCCTGTTTAAATTACTCTATGGTGTCTGTTTCTTCATTGACCTCTCACTGATATGAGAGTTTATATCCTGAGGAATAAACCTTCAAAGCATTTGTTTAAAAACCCCAAAGAATGCAAAGCACCAGAGAGAGAGTTTGACCTTCTGTCAGAGTAATCTATTGCAAATGAGTCTAACATCTCGGTTACAATAAATGATATAGGAAAAAAAGGGCACTGAAAAATTTTAGAAAAAAGGATTCTCATATTAAACCTGCAGTAAAATAAAACAAAATAAACAAGCAAATTAAAAATTCAAACCTAAAGACACAAGGGTCTTAATCAGTTGTCAAGTTTCAGTATTGTTGCGCTCAAGTGAGTATCTTCTGTATTTAGTTTAAAATTTTTTCTGGGAGATCAAGGAAGAGAAAGCCTGACTAATTAGGCTTTTACATTTGTTTTCCCCCAAAAAATGTAAGCATGAACTAGGCCACAAATAGGCCTACTGGGAATATAAGGTCTGCAGTCATGAAACATTGCACATGGTGTTTAAAGTTTCACTCTTTGAATAGGAGAGAAAGAGAATCATACTACCCAGCCCATGGGGTTATTGTAAAGATCAGAACCTAGGACAGGGCTTGCCATGTAGCAACGTCTCTAAAAGGCTATTTTTTTGTAGTTTTTTCTGTTATTTATGACTATTTTTTTTTTTTACTATATTGAGTATTATAGCAAAAAGATTTCAGTCTCTAGTAACAGAAAATCTAAGTCCAACTAGATTAAACAATAAAAAGGGGCTTTGGGAACTACATAATAGGAAAGTCAAGAGGTAAAGGGGAAGTGAGCTCTGTATTCCAAACCAGAGTCCTTGGATTCATCCAGATTAGATTGGCTTGGGTCACAGGCTCACCCCAGTAGCAAAGCTCAGGGAAATGTAATGTGCTGGCTGGCTTAAGCCAGTCTTCGCTTTCTCATGGAATCGGGGGTGGACTTTTCCCATACGGCACATAGGCTATAAGGGGGAAGAGGGAGAGGCAACATGGATGTTGCCTAGACAAACAAAAGGATCTTGCTTAATTAATTTAATTACTCTCTGTCTAGTTTTCCTGTAATGCTTGTATAAACTCACATTATGATTTTATAGAGAAAATGAACATAAATACAACAAACAATAAACAAGAATCTCTTATATAGTCTCATCATGTGCTCAGTGGTTTAAATGCTTTAGATATACTCATTCATTTAATCCTCAAGACCACCGTAAGATTTAGGCAAGGAGCTACTAAGAATGGAGCCAGAATTTCGGAACCTAGACAATAAGGCTCCAGCAACTGAGTGCCTAACCCTTCTGCTAGACTGTCTCTCAACAAAGAGGCGATTTTTAATTCCTCTGATGTGCTACAGAAAGGTTGTGGAGTATGGTTCTATGATGCCCTTTCCCCAGAGGTGATCAGCATAGAGCAATTGATGAATGAAGGACAAATGAGTA
Organism: Camelus dromedarius; assembly: GCF_036321535.1. NCBI lineage: Eukaryota > Metazoa > Chordata > Mammalia > Artiodactyla > Camelidae > Camelus > Camelus dromedarius. Next base: position 38,136,935 of record NC_087439.1, read on the forward strand.
AATGAATGACATGGGAAGGAGGTGTTCCTAGAGAGCTTTTTTCCATTCTAACAGTATTTTAAAACCTGAAACCCAATGACAAGAGACAAAGCACATAGACCTTTCACCAACAGAGTAATCTGAAGTTCTCCAGTCCCATTCCACTCAGCTTCCAAACCTTACCAGCATCCTCAAATTATAAAGTCAGAGGTGATAAGGTACTTTGGATCGGGGATCTCTGATTCCAGTGCAAAGCTGTCAACACCATCAATCAGCCACTTGGTACTGAGAAAATCAATCTGAGTCTCAATTTCTTCCTCTTTGAAGTAAAGGAGTATAACAAGGTTATCTGAAAAACAGCACATGCACACCTACACACACACACACACGCACAATTACTCGTACACTCCTAGCACTACCTCATTTTCCCCACTCCCCCAGATAATAGCTTGTGATTTTACTTGGAACCCATGTTTATTGGATCTTTCATCATGGCTCTGGCATCCCTCCAAATATGATCAAATTAAAAAGGAACTTAACTGGTAAACCAAAGAATAAATAACACACAAGGAACCTTGAAATCTCTCTGCAAGCTTCAGCCAGTTAATCCTCCCAACATCCCCCTGGAGTCAAGCTAAATAGTTTTCAAAGGTCAGATCTTTGAAAGCCTGACTTATTTTATTAAAGCTATAGAAAAACCCAGAGTTTATGGATTATCCTTTCTGTCTCTCCCTCTTTTCTGTAATTTCTCTCTCACTGCCATTGTGTCTTAGAGGTTATAGATAGGCTATAGATTTTTTTATCTCCTCATGTATATAGAATTGCAGGTATGAACTCTTAATCCTGATAATATTAGAAACTATATCAGGAATAAATTACTATACTGTATGCTCACATAGAAACTTATTGATGACCTTAAGCATCTTATAGCAATTTCATAAATTTATATATCCAAACTAAATATGTTTCAGGTAATGCAAAGTTTGTTTCCTACAATTTAGAAATTCTGGACCTCTGTGAAAGATCCAAGTAATTTCCATTTTCTTTATTCTGATATCTAAACCACTTTCTGAGTTTCTCAGTTTAGAAAGAAAGTGCCTGTAAGAATCATTCCTTTTGGTTCATGATTCTCATTAACTTTAGACAGTAGAAAGCCTAGTATATAGATCAAAATAAAAGGGCTGTTTGGCAATGAACTAAATGTATTCTACCTTGGCCACTAAAAGAGAAAGTGGAATGTGTAATACCTGAAACAAACTTTTCCATGGTGAGATCCCTTCATTTCCTGATGAAATTCTGTCAACTTACAGAGATTTTTTTATGGAGAGTTAGATAGTTTACCTTGTACCCTGTGGAAAGTATCATGGATTTTTTTTATGAGACTTACTAAGCTATCCATAACAGATTAGAAAGGAAAAAAAAAAGTGAAGGATAAGTAATTCTGCAGAAGCAAAATGTGCACTGTCATCTTCCTTAACTAATGTCACTGAATCTGCTCCAAGGCTGCCCTTTTTTCATAAATTGGCATTTGAGAAAAGGCAGCGAGTCTAGTACGCCCTCCACTTCTCTAACTGAGCCCCAGTCCTGCCCCACCCTCCTTTTCCTCGCCCATCCTCTTGCTGTCTCCCATTGTACAATTCTTATATTCCCCTCCTAAGACCAAACTGGTAGATGTTGAGCAGGGATTGGAGGTGACATATTCTCAGTTCATTAATTTCTTGCAGGCTGGAAGCTTTCAAAATTGGGCATAAGAAGGAATAAAAAATGATAGGGAAAACATCTGAATTTCTTTTCACCTCCTCCAAACTTCCACACTCTCAGTGAATGAGGGAATCTGTATTTGATGAAGTGTACTATAATGGACATCCTGGCTTCACTATAGTAAAGTTGTTAAAAGCATGGACTTTGGAGACAGATGCCTGAGTTTCTACTTACTAGCTACATGTACTTGGATAAATTAGTTAACTTCTTTATGCCTCAATTTTTGTGTCTATAGAAGAGTACCTTCTTCATAAGGTACGTATAAGGGTTAAATGAGATGATACACATAGAGCACTTAGAATTGTGCCAGCACTGCCCTAAATTCTATATAGGTACTCATCTCATCTGAGATTTTAATAAACTTTCAACATTCCCAAGCACTGGTCATTTATCTTATGCTTGATTTTCCTCTGGAGCATGGAACTCATTGTCTACCAAGATGCCTTACTGTTATTCTTACTACTGGAAAGTTGATCTTTCCACAGTGAACTAAAATTTGTTTTCCTCTTAGCTCCTCTTTACTGGTTTGAGATCTATCTTGGAGCTGTATAGAAAAACTTAGTTGATGTTTAAATATTGTTATTTCTGTCTCATTTTCTTTACACTAAACATCCTCCATTTCTGTAATTATACACATGTAATAGGGATAAGTATTTAATAACTAGTTTGTCTCTGGTCTTTTAAAGAGTGGTACCTGGAAAGATGGATCTGAAAGCAGAACTAGTGCTTCCCTCATTCTAGAGGGAATTCAAAGGTCCTGTTCATTTTAGAATTTTTTTAGCATCCCCATGTTAACACCTCAAGTAAAACTCTTAAGTCACTTTTGTATGGCTGCTACAAATTGCATCTCATCATCCTTCTCTGCAAATTTTTTTCTTGTTTTTTGTTTCTTTGTAGGGTAATGCAGGATGTAAGTGGGAGTAGGAACTAGACAGCTTTATGATAACTCCTGTTACATTTCATGTCGACATCAGCCTATAATATGTGTTTGTCAAGATATTTTTGGACTTTAATTCTATCAACCTTTATTTCATTATATGTCATGAAGTGTCCTCTTTCTTTTAAGAGCCAAGAAGATGTAGTTATACAATGAGGAAGACAGAGTGCTGGGGAAGCCAGAGTCCCACTTTTATTCCTAGTCTCAAAAATAATAGGCCTAACATGCTTCTTAACTGTTCAGGTTATCTGTGCACCTCACAGCTTTGTTTTTTCTTAAGGATAGATGCCAAAAACACTAAAAAAAAATAAAATCTAATTATCATCAAGACTATAAATAATCCTCTATAATGTTAAAAAGCAAATTCAGATTTTAGAAATTTTTTACTTTAAAAAGCTATGAAAATGAGCAGAAAGCCACAAGTTTAGCCTAAAACAAATCAGAATAAATTTACTGAGAATATCCAAAAAGGTATAAAATTGATTTTTAACCCTTGATCCTTTTCCTTGTTCAGTTCCTGGATGTCTAGGCATCTCTTCATGAGGCTCCAGCTCTGAGAACTTCTCTGCTCACAGAGCACTTTGTACATTTCTCTGCTCTCATCTTTGGCAATGGGAGGACGAAAGTGTTGTTTGCCTGTCTGTCTCTTCCTCAAGATCACGAGGTCCTCAAGGGCAAGGGAAAGCATTTTAATAACTCTTACACCCAGCACAGGACCTAATAGATAATATGAGTTTATTGAATAACTAATTAAGCAAGCATGTTAACCACATGTCTCTACTCATGCAAGGCCCACAATTAACTTAGGTTACGGCTTAAGTAGAAGAATTGTAAGGAGTAAGGACATTTCCCCTCCCCCACTTCCTCCGACTTCCATCAAACCCCCTTCCCCTGCTCACTATGGCCAGAAATTCAATTAGATAAAGACACTGTAATTCTACTACTCTGTACAACATAAAATGCATGTATCCTCACCAGAGTGATACTTTGGCATAAGTTTGTTAAGTTGCAAAGTAGTGATACCAACTACTGTCCCCCTACTCCCCGCTGTGAAGTCTATAGAGATAGGGGTGGTGGTGAAAAAGAGTATCCATCATCCCTGCAGGTCCCAGCCCCACTGTGGCCATTGGCCAATGAAGGCCTGGAGCATCAGCCCACCAGCAAGTAGAGGCTAGAAAACTCTGCTCCTCCCACAAATACCATGCCTGGAACATGGATTTATACTGCAGGTGTCCTTGTGATTGTCTGAACCAAGTTTCTCAATTAAACACCTACCCCACGCAGCCTGGCTGCCTAATTCACTCCCTGGCCAGAGTTATAAGCACCTGGGTCCCCTCCTGAAGGAGGAAGCCCATCTCTGCATCCCAGTCAGCAATGTAGAACACTGGCTTTTGTGCCCTCCATCGTCCCCAGGGAAGATTCTGCTTTCCAGGAATTCTTAGGGAGGGGCCTTTTACTCAGACCTGCCTTGAGAACCTTGTTCCTCATGTTGGTGATCTCTTCATTCTTTTCTTTGCTTACCAAACCCTTGGCCATTCACCTCTGCCTAAATGGGAATTTTGCCTGCCTTCTTCTCATTTGGGCTTGGAGCTCCCGCACCCCCTGAATCCCCTCCTGTCCTCATCATTGTACCCTAACCCTTGCCACTCCTGACTTGGTACCAATCTGCTCCTTCCTCCCCTGCAGAATCTCTGCATTTCTATCTGCCTGCCCAGGTCACATGGCTTATGGCTGAGAAGAAAAAAGGAGGAGGAGGGAATAGGAAAAGAAACCGCGAGAGACAACAAAGACAAAACTTCCATCTGCCTCACATGTTTTGCCTAGAGCCAGAACCAGTCCGTGGCGTAGGTTTTAAATTCCACAAACACAGCCAGAATTTCCTCAAAAAGCGTCTCTAACCATAGCTTCCCTGTCCTGGCCCCACGACCTTCTTACAAGCAGTGTCCCACCAGATTGAGACCAAATACCCAGGGTTAACCAGTTCTGCTGGAGCTTGGGCTCAGGCCAAGTTCACGTGCCAAAGTAAATAGAAAAGGGAAGGGGCACAGAATGGAGAGACCAAAGGGGCATTTCCCAGTTAAAACATCAGCACTGCTTTAAAGAAAAAAAAGAAAGTAGGAAGAAAAAAAAAGTGTGGGGGGGGAAGCTGTTTTTAAAATCGTGCTCCTCCCAAACTGTTAAGTCTTGAGAAGAAACTTTTCCTTCCACCAGTGAATATGTCACTTTTTTGCTTTGTTTTCCTATATTTATGGTATTAGATAGATTTTATTTTTCCATTACACACAAGGAAGTTTAATGTCTGATATCAGTAAGATAATTATAAAATACAGGGTGCTGAAGGAACTTAATACTTCATTATGTGTTAAATCAGTAAAGCGATGTGTTTAATCATAAGCTTATTGATCATTTTAGGTTAATTCAGAATTATTTCCTTTTTATAGGATAATTTCTTCATGAGTAGAAGTATCTCAGGTTTATTTAACATCTAATTTAAAAGAAGGTTGTGTTTTAAAGGGGAAAAGAAACTAGACTGAGCATCAGAAGTTCTAAATTCTAGCTCTTTTACTAACTCTGGACCTTTGGGTAAGGTCTCAGACTCCTCGTCTGCAAAATGCAGGAGCTGAACAAAGCGACGGTTCAACTGCTACCATCCTTTTCCTGCTCAATAACTCAAGACAATGAAACACACTCCAATTCAGAAGACAGATTTTACTCTGAGTGCTGCCTCTAACTTTCTTTGTGACTTTGAGCATTTACCCTCTCCTGTTTCCTCATCTGTAATAAAAAGGAAATGGAACAGATGGTGTGTAAGAACATTTCCAGCTCTAAAATTTTAAAACAAAGGAAAATGTCTGGGATGCATATGCCGCCTTCCATTTGCATGTAGAACTTGATGTTTTGCTCCAAGTAGCCTGAGAAGGGTACATGCATTTGGAAAGCGTTTCCCCGGTGTGCTGAAACATACACTCATCCACACGAACAGCGCATCTTAGTTCCCGGGGAGAAAATCTCTTAAGAGCCGTCTTTGCTTCCCCTCTCTTCTCCGTACCTGAGGTCAGGCTCTGGAATCCAGCATAAAGTCTATCATTACTAGGCTTCATCCATGACCTCTGTAGGCCGTGAAGCGAAGACGGCTATACTCAAATCTAGTCTTCACCTGCTGTTTATAAATACCCTCCTGAGGTCAAAAAGTGACTTCTTAAACCTAAAAAAGCCACTTATCCAATAAGCTAACTTTTCAATTTTCTTACATGACAATGTGCTTAATCCAAATATATTCTGGGGTTTACAGTTTCTGGATTTTTGTTAAAATGTCCTAACTATTCAAGTAGCATGTCTTTGCTTCAAAAGGAAGTCAAAGCTACAGTTACGGTGGTTTACAGAACATTTTCTGGTAGTCTTTGCTTCATTTCAATATCTTGCCATGATTGGCTGTTGATAGTTACAAAAAAGGAAGTCTTCAAGTCAGGGGATTTCTCAGTGGAAGTTCCCAGTTTAACACAAGGGAGATCTCAGGACGGTTTGGGCGGCACTGCTAGAGCCTGCAAATAAAGCTTCCAGACTCTGTAACTGCCGAATTCTCTAAAGAGCAAGAGTCTATGAAGGAAGACTTGTAACCTGGAGAAGAGGTAAGCAAAACTTCAGCAGCTCCTACTGATTCTCAGACTAGCAGTGTGGCCTGGATGTCTTAAACTGAAGTGTTGCAGATTTGTTCTACAATTGCTTCTATTAAGTGAGTAATTTATGACTTGATTCATTAATGCCTTTTATTCATTGCCATAGTGGGAAATTTGGCCTTTAAAAAATGGGGTACCTAGCCAAGACTAAGGGAAAATTTAAAATACAATGATCTCTTTGCGTTCTTCTCAACTTTTAAGATAGAATTTATGTCTCTGCTTGAAATGACTTTTCAAAGTTTCTATCTGGAATATAGCTTTCTCCAATGAGTGGTTATTATAACATAATGTGAGACTTTAAAGATATGTATTTGGCATAAGTAAGTTGTATATAGCTTACTAGGTTGAAAAGTAAGCTAATACTGTATATATTTATACTTTTTTGGTTAAATTTTTAAAGATCAATTCTGGCCTGATCCAGTGTGTTCATTCAAACATTAACTCACATTTAGTATTTTTCCATCCTCTAAGGAACACATTAATGAATATTTCTTTACAGTAAAGTATTAACCTTATAGAAAACTTTGCATTTCCTACCTTGGAACATTTATATTTACATAATAATAGTAATCTAGTCTTATTCTATTACCAATTGGCTTTTATTTTTACAAAAAGTGAATATTAAAGATGGTGTAGTTTTTTAAAGGATAATCCTAGGACAAGTTGATTGTTCAAAAGGATTAAACTTTAAGAATCATCACTATTGTTATATTAATAGCCTCCATTTATTGAATGTCTGCTGGAGGGAAATGGTCACAGGATCTTCCAGCTAGTACGTGGTAGAGACAAGGCTTAACCATAAATCCACATCACTTCTTTTTCTGTAGCTCTCTGTTACCACTGCCCTGCCTTCTTACAATATTGAAAAAGTATTTTGAGATCTCTTATCCAAACTGCAAAATTATGGGGTCGGGGAGGGGAGAAAGGACAACACTTGGTTAAAGTCACTGAGAAGCCGTCATTCATAGAAGCTTAAAACTCATTCCTGGGTCTCCCTTGTCCTCACGTGCTCACCCCACCCCCTCAGTCCCTCCAGGGCACACTTCCACCTGTGCACACGTGCACCATTTGTTTGCTTCCATGCAAGAGGGGAGACCTGGGGCTATATACACCAGGTCCAACCTGACTGAAGTTTCCTGCTAGCAGTCAACTAGGGCCCTAAAGCAATGTCCAATTCTTTCTCTTAAACACTTGTGACAGTGAAAGAGATGACCAAATGGAAGATTTAAAATAAATCTGTTCGTTTCCTCCAAAAATTTCATGAAATTTATGTACTAATTTGGTGAAAATAATCATCCTGACAGTAGAGAACCCTCCTGTCTAAGAAATATCTTTCTCCTCATGTATTAAGGCCTCAGGAAACATAGGTTCTTTACTATAAAATGTATTCCAATATATTTCATCTTCTTCATGTCTGTAATAGGATGCTACCTTGATAGGGACATTCTTTTCATTGTATTTTCTACCTAATTACGGCTGACATTTAGGACAGTTCTAGATATCATAATTTTGTCTTGTGTCCAGTCATTGTATTGATATTTTATTTATTCTGAATTATCTTAGGTAATTCACATGTGATGCCTAGATAGGAAAAATTTAATTTTTTCTTCTCTCTTTTTTCCTTCTCACCACATTGGCCAGAACGTCTAGAACAGTGTTTAATAACAGAGGAGATAGCAGCCAACCTCGTCTTGTTCTCATCTCAGTGGGAATTTCCCTAGTGGTTAACATTGAGAATGACGTTGGCTGTTGGTTTGAGACAAACACATTAATCATAAAAACCAAATAACTACCAAGTATATTTCTAACCATAGTTTGCTAAAAGTGTATCAAGACTTCATGTTAAACTGTATTCACTGTCTTTTTGGTACCATTAGAGACAACTGTATGGTTTTTCTTCTTTAAACTATACAATGCTCTGCTGTTACACAATACAGTAACTGCATTTTTAAAAACTTAAATGATGTTAAAAACCATGCCTCAGTAATAAAAGTAGGTGTATAGTTATAAAGTATATTCTGTTATTGCTCTAGTTAAGATAATAAATTGTTTGATCAAACAAAACAAACCAAGCCTACACATTTCCTCATTTTCTCTTCAATCCACATGCTTAAACGCCTCTCCTCTATTATTTTGGCTTCACAATTCGGTTCACAACTCAAATTAACAGAAAAGAATGAAAACAATGTGGCATAGCCAAGGAACCCTATCAAGGCAGAGCAACCAGATACTCAAACAAAGCAACTGTTCCTACACGTGTGCAAAAAGCTTTCTCCCAATTTTAACAGTGCAAACTGCAAACAATGATTCAGTTACAACCAACAGTGGTATGCAAAATGTGTGTCCAAACTGATTAATCTTACACCAATTCATATTAAGAAAATATATACTGAAAAAGAAATGTCTGTAATTTATTGAGAACTCTTGCATTCATATTCATAAGTGAAATTAATCTGAATTTTTATTTTCTGATAAAAATACCAAACTTTTCCATGATCTAAAGAAGTTTAATGGAAGCTATTGGCTCCTTGAAATGTTTAAAGAGCAAATCTTAACACTGTCCTGGGCACCTACTTTTATTTCCTTTTTTTCTTGGCACTCACTTTTAGAAGTAATTCTTTCAAAGCTTTTCAGTGTTTTCTATTGTTATTGATCTATTCAGGTTTTATGCTATTTTTTTCACACAAGTTAGGTTATTTGTGTTGCTTATAAATAATCCTTTTTATCAAATTTTTCAAATGTATTAGTATACACAGTATTGTGCTTTTTTGTCATCTCTATAACCATATGGATAACCCTTTCATTACTAATTTTGTCCATTTATGTTTTCTTTCTCTTTTTTCCCCGATTGAATGTGTCAAAGGGTTACTTTCTTGGATTTGTCACTTTTATGATTAGATCGTTTTAAAATAATTTGTTTTTTGCTTTTATCTTTACTACTATTTTCTTACTGCCTGTCCCTCTTTTTAGACTATTTTGCTTTTCCTTTTCTTGGTTTTAGCAATGAATGCTTAGTTCATTTATTTTTATTTTTTCTTATTTTGTAATGAAAGTATTTAAGGCTAGGAATTTTCCCTAAGTACCAGGTTAACTACTCATACTTTTGATATGTCACTTTCACATTATTTTATGTTTTTTAATTGCAATTTTATTTCCTTTTTGGTCCAAAAGTTATTTGGGAGAATAAATTTTTTTAGTTAATATATTTTATTTTTTTAGGAAAGTTTTCGATTTAGGGGAAAAAGGAGTAAATACTACAGAGAGTTCCTATCTACCACCCCACCTCCTCCCCATTGCCTGCCCCAACCCAAACATATGAAGTTTTCCCTACTACTAGCATCATAATGTATGGTACGCTTGTGACAGAGGAATGATATTAATACATTTTTATTAACTCAGTTTATAGTTTATTCAGATTTCCTTATTTTTCCTTCTTAAAAAATTGAGGTAAAATTCACATAAAACTAAGCATTATAAAGTGAATGATCCAGTGCAATCATGATGTTGTGCAACTACCACTTCTATCTAGTTTCAAAGCATTTTTATCACCCTAAAAGGAAACCCTGTACCCATTAAGTAGTTGCTCTGCATTTCCTGCTCTCCTCAATCCCTGGCAACCACCAATCTGTCCTGTCTATATAAATCTACCAATTCAGGATCTTTCATATAAATCATATAATATGCGACTTTTTCTGTCTGGCTTTTTCATTTAGCATAGTGTTTTTGAGATTCATCCATGTCATAGCATATATCAGTACTTCATTCCTTTTATGGCCAAACAATATTCTGTTGTATGTATGTGATGTATGTGTGTGTGTGTGTGTGTATATATATATATATATATATATAATTTGTTTATCCATTCCTCTATTGATGAACAGGCTAGTTGGGCTATTTTCACTTTCTGGCTTTGTAAATAGTGCTGCTATCACTGTGCATTTACATTGTTTGACTACCTGTTGTCAGTTCTTTTGAGTATATACCTAGCAGTGGGATTGTGGGGTCATATGGTAATTCTATGTTTAACTTTTTAAGAAACTACCCAATTGCTTTCCACAATGGCTGAACTATTTTATATTCCCACCAGCAATATAGGAGAGTCTCAGTTTCTCCACATTCTTGCCAATACGTGTAATTTTCTGGTTTATTATTGTTATGATTATAGCCATCCTAATGGATATGACATGGTACCTCACTATGGTTTTGATTTGCATTTCCCTAATAACTAATGATGTCAAGCATCTTTTCATGTGCTTGTTGGCCACTTGTACAGTCTCCTTGGAAAAATGTCTCCGAGTCTTTTACCCATTTTTTTAATTGGGTTGTCTTTCTGTTGTCATGCTACTATACAAAGAGTTCTTTGTATATTCTGGATATAAGACTCATGAAATACATGATTTGCAAACATTTTCTCTCATTCTGTAGATTGCCTTTTGATAATGTCTTTCAATGCACAAAAGTTTATTTCTTTAATTTTTAGGAAGTTCTATTTTTTTTTTTCTTTTCATGATTTTGGTATCGTACATAGGAATCCATTGCCAAATTCAAGGTTATGATGATTTACCTTTTATCTAAGACTTGCATAGTTTTAGCTCTTACATTTAGATTATTTTTCCATTTCAAGTTGATTTTTGTATATAGTGTGAGATAGGGGTCCAGTTTCATTATTTTGATTATGGATATCAGTTGTTCCAATATCATTTGTTGAAAAGACTATACTTTCTCCATTGAATGGTCTTTGTACCCTGGTCAGAATCAATTGGCCTAGATGTAAGTATTTATTTCTGAACTCTCAATTCTATTCCTGTGGTTTATATGTCTGTCTTTATGCTGGTATCACACTATTTTGATTACAGTAGCTTTGTAGTGAGTTTCAAAATTGGAAAGTGTGGGTCCTCCAACTCTGTTTTTGTTTTTCAATATTCTTTAGCCACTCAGGTCTCCTTGCAATTCCATATGAAATTGAGGATTGGCTTTTCCATTTCTGAAAAAAAACTCATTGGAATTTTGACACAGGTTGCATTAAATCTGTAGATCATTTCGGGGAGTATTGCCATCATAACACTAATAATTCTTCCAATCCATGAATACAGAATGTCTTTCCACTTACTTGAGTCTTCTTTAATTTCTTTCAGCAATGTTTTGTAGTTTTCAGTGTACAAGTCTTTTGCCTCTTTGGTTAAATTTATTCCTAGATATTTCATTCTTTTGGGTGCTATTATAAGTAAAATTGCTTTCTTAATTTTCTTTTTGAATTGTTCATTGGTGATGGATAGAAACACAACTGATTTTTGAGTGCTGATCTTGTATCCTGCAACTTTCCTAAATTCATTTATTAGCTCAAATAGTTTTCTTGTGGATTCTTTGGGACTTTCTACATGTAAGATATCATCAGCAAATAGAGATAGTTCTACTTCTTTCTTTTAAATTTGGATGCCTTTTATTTCTTTTTCTTGTTTAATTGCTCTGGCTAGATCTACTGTGACAATGTTGAATAGCAGTAGTGAAAGAAAGCACCCTTGTCTTATTTCTGATCTTAGGGGGATATCTTTCAGTCTTTCATCATTGACTATGATGTTAGCTGTGGGCTTTCCAAAAATTCTCTTTATCATATTAAGGAAGTTCCCTTATATTCCTAGTTTTCTATCTTTTTTTAAAAAATTATGACAGGGTGTTGGATTTTGTCAAATACCTTTTCTGCATTAATGGAGATGATCGTGTGGCCATGTTTTTCCTTTATTGTATAATGTGGTATATTGCACTGAATGATTTTCTTATGTCTAACCGCCCCTTTACATTCCAGGGATAAATCAAACTTGGTCATGCTACATAATCCACTTAATATGCTATTGGATTCACTTTGCAAGTATTTCATGGAAAATTGTTGCCTCTTCATCCATAAAGAATATTGGTTTTTAGTTTTCTTTTCTTGTGGTGTCTTTGTTTGGCTTTGGTATCATGGTAATTCTGGCCTCACAGAATGAGTTAGAGAGTGTTCTCTCCTCCTCTATTTTTTAAGAGTTTGAGAAGGATTGATGTTCATTCTTCTTTAAGTATTTGGTAGAATTCACCAATGAAGCCATCTGGTCCTGGGCTTTTCTTTGTTGGGAGGGTTTTGATTACTGATTTAATCTCTTTATTTGTTATAGGTCTGTTCAGATTTTTTATTTCCTCTAGATTCAATTTTGGTAGTTTGTGTTTCTAGGAACTTGTACATTTCATCTAGATTAACTAATTTGTTGGTGTACAATTGTTCACAATGTTCTCTTATAATCCTTGTTATTTCTATTTGGTGTGGTAATGTCCTTTTTTGTGGACTAACATTTGATCTATCCTGGAGAAGGTTCTACATCCACTTGAGAAGAATGTGTATTGTCCAAGATTCCCTTTAGCTCTCTGGGCATATGTTAGACAATTGATTTAGTAGAAGATTTTTGTAATAAGTACAATCTCTAGGTTTCCTTAGTGTGAACTTTTAAAGACGTTTTAAATAATAATTCTGACTATTTAAATTAAAAATCAACTGTATGTAGAACCACTTACTTAACTTACGGATGTTATCTATGCAGTTGATCCTTGAACAACATGGGTTTGAACTGTGCAGGTCTACATATACATGGATTTTTTTCAATAAATATGTACTATAGTACTACACAATCTGCAGTTGGTTAAATCTGCAAATAATGAACCATGGATATGGAGGGATCACTGTAAAGTTATATGTAGATTTTTCAACTGGGGGGGGGGGGGGGTTGGTGCCCCAACCCTCACATTGTTCAAATGTCAGCAATATTAGCTAATATCTATTCAGTTCCTCCTATAATCCAGTCGCTGTTCATATATTATCTCATTGTACACACACACATACACACACAACCTTTGAGGCAAGTATTATTACAATCTACATTTGATAGAAGAAGAAACTGAAGCTCATGGTTAGCAAAGTCATATGGTTAGTAAATGGCAATACCAACATTTGAATGAGGCAATATTATTGAGAACTCTCATTTAAGACCTACATACATTAACCTACCTCAGCTTGAGTTTGCCTTTCTGAAGGCAATGACCATCTAGGCCTCAGACTAATGGTTGCAAGTTTAATTAATGTCAGTTATAATAGCCATTCTAACTTCAAAAACATCCAAATGTATATATTGGGATTTCAAGTGTGTTGTATGTCATAAAAGGGAAAGGACAGGGTGAAATAGGAGGCCGTAATTCTCCAGCAGATATCTTGAGCTGGAGATACGTAGACATACATAGCTCACAGCTAACTTTTGGACCTAAAGCTAACATTTATCAACTTTGTCACTATTAGTATTGGCCTGAGGGGAGATCCCTCAGCCTTATTGCCTAGTTATTTTACTACGAAGAGAAGAATTCCTGGTTAATCAGAAAAAAAAAAATGTTGGTCTTTTCTTTGACAGGAGCCATGTATGAAAAATTAAACTCCCAGAGAGTCAGGCACACAGATCTGTCTGTCCAGGCCCTTCCATTATTTGCTTCACATACCCTTAGATACAGAATATCACATCTGTCCTCGCCCATGGGGATCATGTTGGTGTACTCCAAACCATGGCTCCAAAATGGATAATCAAAAGAAATTCTAATGGGGGACAATGGGGCAACAAGGTGTAAAATATTACTTGTAAGTAACACGTAGTAGTAGGGTTACCGTCCAGTTCACTGGTAGGTGCCACGAGGCAGACAGCTTTCTTACTATCCTTCAGGGCTGCAGATTTGCTCACCTTCCAACAGTAAAAGTTCATGTTCACTTCAGCCCTATAGTTCTTGCAAATGGTGGAAAATCCTGTCAAAGCCTGTCAGTGGGATGCTTTTCAGCAGGTTTACAGCTACTCTGGAAGACTCAAACCCAGGGTGGCAAGGCTTGGCAAGAGAGCACTTATGTCAGCTGGGTACCCTATACAGGGCACAGCCTCTCAGCCATACACGTGGCCCTGGTCATCAGTCCCGCCTTTTGATGCTATTATGAGTCCTGATACTTTTCTGATTTTTCATTAGGTGTGTAATTCAGAGAATCTGAGACACAAACAGCTAGTCCAGATGTCATCCTAAATCAGAAGACTACCAGATTCTATTAATAGTGATATTTCACATCAAAGATTTGACTGAGATCATTGATGTACACCTGACATTCCAAGTTGTAGTAAGTGTTTATACTGGCAGCTTTCCTTGTTTCTAGATTGATATTCAGGATTCTCAGTAAAATATTAATCAGTTTTGGAAATAGGTCCTGAAATAGTTTAATAAGCCTGCAGTTCTCATTTTCATTTCACTCTACCCCCAGCACTGCTTGCTAACCTGAGGTATACAATAATATGAGGAAAACTGGAGTGAAATTATGTCATTTTTAAAAAAGAATTATTCCTCAAATAAGTGTCTCTACTCAATTCCTAACCTTAATTAAACATACTGTATGTCAATTCTAAAAAATTCATCATCATTATAAAAAAGGAAAATGTTTGACATCACTTTAGCACAAAATTCATCCATCTACCCCAGCACTGATGCATGTTTCACACACTGAAGAAGTATGCAGTCACTTCTTTTCATGACGACAAATCACAGGAGTCGAAAGAGATAAAAATGTACATTTCATTTTTCTTTCCTTATTCAAAGTATTTAGCACTTCCATTTTTCAAAATGCTCATGAATTCAGTTTTAGATTCTGAGTGTATTATTAAATTCTACTATTTCAATTAGAAATAGTCAAAGCAGCTCCTTCAATTTGCTCAAAAGCAATGCTGGGTAAGTTAGACTTCATTAAAATTAAATTTTTCTGCTCTGCAAAAGGAATGAAAAGACAAACCACAGACAGGGAGAAACTACTTTCAAAAGATACATTGGATAAAGGACTGTTATCCAAATATACAAAGAACACTTAAAATTCAACAATAAGAAAACAAACAACCCAATTTTGGGCCAAAATCCTTAACAGATATTTCACAAAAGAAGATATACAAATTGCAAATAACCATGTGAAAAGATGCTCCACATCATATGTCATCAGGGAGATGAACATTAAAACACAACAAGATATCACTACACTTCTATTAAAATGGCCAAAATCCAGAACATTGAAAACACCAAATGCTGATGAGGATGTGGAGCAACAGGAACTCTCATTCACTGCTGGTAGGAATGCAAAATGGTACGGCCACTTTGGAAGACAGTGTGGTATCTTGTTACAAAACTAAACACACTTGTGCCATATAACCCAACAATCATGCTCTTTGGTATTTATTCAAGGTAGCTGAAAACTTATGTGCACACAAAAACCTGCACACTAATATTTATAGCAGCTTTATTCATAATTGCCAAAAGTTGGAAGCAGTCAAGATGTCCTTCAGTAGGTGAAGGGATAAACTGAGGTACATGAAGACAATGGAATATTATTCAGCACTGAAAGGAAATGAGCTATCAAGCCACAGAAAGACAAACTCAAATGCATATTACTAAACCAATCTAAAAGTTCTACATTCTGTATGACTCCAACTATATGACATTCTAGAAAAGGCAAAACTATGGAGATGGTAAAAAGATCAGTGGTTGTCAGAGATGGGGGGAGACAGGTGGAGCACAGAGGACTTTAAGGGCAATGAAACTGCTCTAGTATAGTATGATACTATAATGATGGAAGTGTGTCATTATGCCTCTGCTCACACCCAGAGAATGTACGACATCAAGAGTGAACCCTAATGTAAACTATGGACTTTGGGTGATAATGATGTGCCAGTGTAAGTTCAGTTGTGACAAATGTACCACTCTGGTGGGACGTGTTGATGACAAAAGAGTCTTATGCATGTTTCAGGGTAGGGAGCATATGGTAAATCTCTGTATCTTCCTCTCAAATTTACTGTGAACTTAAAATTACTCTTAAAAATTCTTTTTTAAAAAAAGTGCTATATTGTCATCTTTAACTCAATTACTTATTACAAGAAAATAGTTCAATTGGTCACAATGCTATATACAAGAAGTTTCTGTTTGTTAAAAAGAAAACATCTTTAAAATTATGTTTTGGTTTTGCCTTTTTAAAGTAAGCCCAATACTCAAAATAATCAAGTAGAACACACTGCAACTTGGCAAGTTTTTAAATCCTCAAACTTACTGGCCTAAGGAAAGAAGTATAAACGTCCATGATTCAGAAGTGTAGGGAGAAACTGAGGCAGTCAGAATCTGCTCCTCCTGATCTAACAGAGAAAAGATACTATCCCAGGAGGAGCAAACTCCTGGGCTCCTTTAGGGAGATAGCCGCTTCTAAGTTACATGGGACAATATGACTAGAAAAAAAGAAGCTCAAGACACCAGAGCTTGGCTTGAATCTTTCAAGATGAAGAAAGAATCATGGATGGACTGAAGACCTGTCCAAGCAAGTCTTGGCCAAAATCATTAGGGCAAAAGTGTTCCCAGCTTTGGAAATTTTGTCAAGTCTATGGATGTAGAGCTGTGTTCTAGAGAAGACTCTGCTTGACAACAATACACAGCACTCATGGTCATTTTAATCTTGGTTATCAAATTGCTATTTCAACATTGCTAGTATGCTTGTGTTTAGTGATAGAGTCTTTTTCAAACACCATTAACCTTTGTCAGATATATGCAAAAATAATGAGAGTTTTAAAAATATTGTTTAAATAAACAGTAGGCCAACACCATGGAAGTTTCTGGAAGTACTACATGTATTCAGCCAGATACAGTCATGCTCCAGTCAAGGTAGAGAGTCTCAGCCTTCAGTGCTCTCAAGAAGCTTCCACATGGGCTGTAGATTTGACTGCTCTCTTCTTAAAAGGAGTCCTAGGGATGACCCTGGTGGTGGAAAGGAGTTAGCATGACACCCATGACACCACGACACCAGACAACACCTTTCATTTGCAAAGCATTCTAAACTTTACCATGAGCTTTTGCTTACATTATTGATTGATCCTGTAACCATCTATCCAGTGGAGTAGGTTATTATTGTTCTCATTTGTAAGAGTTTAAAAACTCAAGGTTCATTATGTTAAGCAACTTGCCTGAAGTACTAGATATCAGAGCTAAAATTTTCTTGAAGTATCTGTCTAAATTATCTATCTTGGACAATATTCAAGCACGGCTAGGAAGTGGAATAACGGGGAAGTTGTTAAGTCATGGAAATTTTTCTAATAAAGGTCTACTCACTTGTAGCAACCAACTTTGGCAAGTACATCAATGAAACGTGTTACTAGTTGGGGGGAAAAACAAACTCTGTGTGTGTGTGTGTGTGTGTGTGTGTGTGTGTGTGTGTGTGTAGTTTTTCTCAGAGTGTAGACCTTAATCACCTTAATCACATTCACATAAGAATCTGTTGAAAATGTGGGTTCCTGGGCTTCATCCCAGTTGCTCTGAAATCTGGGAATCTCTAGGGATGAATCTACAACTTTAGGATCTACAACCGTCAGGTGATTCTCAGCTACACACTGGATAATGTTAGACTTTGTTATCTATTGTTTGGCAAAAAGCAAGCCAAGACCCTCAGGTGACCTTTAAACTTGACAGTGGATGCCTTTCCGCGGCTGTTATTTTCCCTGCGAGGCGGGGCGGGGTGAGAGAGGGGGAGGCAGGAATGGGCGGGGCGGGAAGAGCCCAGCCGGGCCCGGCGGGGTGGCGGGTGAAGGGTTAATGGCTCCGCGCGCAGGCGCTGCCCTCTGAACTGGAACGGAAAACAACTTCCGGTTGGAGTCTCCGCCGGGCGCCGGCGACCGGAGGCGTGAGAGACCGGCGCAGAATCCCGGAACTGTGAGTAAGAAACTTTGTGAGCGAGTTGATGTGTCCGAATCCGTTGGGCACGGTGACACAGAACTTGTGTGTGTGTGTGTGCGCGAGAGGGCTCTGCTGCCCCTGTGGGCGCCGCGGGGAGAGAAGCCGAGGAACTGCAGAGAGAACTAGTTCTCGGCGTGGGGAGGGACTTTGTGTGAGAGAAGCGACCTGGGTCGGCGTGCGGGAGCGGCCCGGGGAGGGGCTTTCCGGGCCCGCGACGTCAGCGCAGCAACGACGTCCCCCGCTGCGACGGCCCCCGGGGCGGGATCCTGCCTGACTGCGCGTCAGCCGCTGTCGGTGACGTGACTTCTTGGCCGGCCAGCCCGGGGAGGCAGGGCTTGCCGTGTCAGGGCGAGCTGTGGACCCCGCCGGGAGTGTCCCAGCTTCCCTTCCGGACAGAGGCTGCCTTCCAGAAGCTAGTACTACCGTTGTTACTCTTTCGAAAACTTCCTAGGATCTTTCTGTTGTTTTTCTCAAGGTTCTTGCACAATTCCGCTCTCAGCTTTCCTGTGGGGTGTCATCATAGCCTTGTCAATGAGAAGTTGGGTAACTTCCCCGAGGGTCATGGAGAGAATGGGTGGCTGAGGCGGAAGTAACGGAAGCAAACTCTGCCCCCAGTGGGAACCGGGCGTTCGGTGGTGGAATCCCCATTGCGGTGTAAACTGATGAGCGATGAGTTAAGGGTGTAACAAGCTGTGTTTGTCACGAAGTGAAGAAAGAAGCGGGAAGATACTCAAACCAAAGTCTTTGTGTCTCTTGTTGGTATACTGCAACAAGCAAAAAAGTAAAGCAGCCTTGCTACCTAGAGTGTCACTTATCTCACAGGTTCTTTTGACAGGTTATGTCATAAGGGAGAAATGGTAGTAAAGGAAGTGAAGTAAATGCAAGTGAAAGAAGATAAAATGATCTGCCTTCCTATCAAGATTGGAATACATATGTCAAACGAGAGGTTGCGGAGAAGCAAGCTCTGTATTCTGCTGAAAAATTATTTTGTCCCTCTCATAGGGGAGGGGAGGAAAATCCTAAAGTGATACAGTCGTGTATAAAGCAGAAAATGAAACTTGTTCTCAGCCCTCTCCCCAACCACAGGTACTCCAGCGCCTTCCAGGTTGCTCTTGTGTGTACATAAACGTGTCATTTTGCTTTCTTATGAAAATGAGACTTTACATGCATACAATTCTATTATCTGCTTTTTCAGATTAAAAAAAAAAAATGATGAAAATCTTACCATATGTAGCCCAGCTTTATCTTAATGTCAGCATGGTATTCCTTTGCCTGGATGTACCATAATGTAGTTAACCATCACATATATATTCACATATTTCGCCCTTTTTCTTCAAAATTAGTTGTCTGTATTTCATTAGGTTACAGATATATTAATCCTTTGTGAATTATATGGCAAATGTTTTCAAGAATTATCAGTCTTTCTTTTAAAATACTCAGGTTTTGTATTGCTTAAGAAGGTAGTCCCCACTCAAAAATTATTAAAGTGTTTTCCTATATTGTCTATTAGTTCTTTTTATAGTTTTCTATGCTTTACTTATTAAAATATATGAAAATTATTTTTGTACATTTTATAAGATAGGGACTTAGCCATTTTTCCTGAGATCATTTGTTGAAATCAGTTTCTTGACAACTAACTAGAAATACTACCTAATATAGTAAATTTCCATATGTACATGGGTCTTTTTTTAATTCTTCTGTTGCTTTGTTCTCTTTGTTTCTTTACAAATAACAGTCTTTTTGATTGAACACTTTTTAGTCATTTACAAAGCAAGTCCCTCTTTTCTTTGCCTTTTTCAAAATGCCCTTGATTATTGCATTCTCTCTCAAGTAAAATTTAAAGTAAACTGTTTATGTTTCATTAGCATAATCCTTTTGCGGTTTTAGTTATTCACTAATATTTTGTGCCTGGTATGTAGATGATTTATGTATCTGGCCAACTTTATAAACTTACTAATTTTAATAAATTGTTTCTCTTGAATTTTCTAGAAAAAATGATCATCTAAATATAATCTTACCTATTTCTTTATACTTCTTTGTTTCTTTGATTTAATGATTTCAAGCTTCTCCAGAACAGTGATATATAATAATAGTGATTCTGGCCATCTCTTTCTTATTTCCTAGTCTTAGATGTTTTTACTGTGTCATCATTGAATATGAATTTTATAATTAATTTCAAGTAAATTTTGTTTATCAAGGAAGTGACCAATATTTCTAGCTTACTGAGATTTTTGCAGAGAATGGATTTTGGATTGTGTCTAAAGTTTTTGTTTTGTTGTTTTTTTTTCATTTGTTTGATTGTCTAGCATGTTGAGAGCAATTTTAAATAATAGATGTTGAATGTTCATTTGGTCTGTATATTTTTTGTTGTTAAAATAATGTCTTTTCATTACTACTTAACTAAATTTTTATCAGGAATGGAGGTTGAGTTTTGTCATACGGCAGTTTGGCATCTGTCATGTCCTATCATGTGCTTCTCTTCTTTGACCTAATGGCAAGTTATTTTAGTAGATTTCCAGTTTTTGAACCAGCCTTACCCTTGGTCATTGTGTCATATTTAAGCAGATAGTTTCCTCTTTGGTAACATTTTTATTTAAAATCAATAGTTGAGTTTCATCTGTAGTCATCTTTTTTCTGTGTTTTCTTTGCCGGAGTTTGTTACCAAGGTTATACTGGTTTCCTGAAAAAACTGAGAAGAGTTCCTTCTTTCTCTGCTTTGAGGTAGTTTAATTAGCTTAAGGGCTATCTGTTCTTTGAACATCTGAAAGAATTCATGAAATCGTCTAAACGTACGATGGACCCTTGAACAACAGTTGGGTGTTAGGGGTGCTGAGCCTCCAAGCAGTGAAATTCTACTTGTAATTTATGGTCAGCCCTCGATACCTGAGGTTCTGCATCCTCAGATTTAACCAACTGCAAATAGTGTAGTACTAAAGTATGTATTTAGTGGGAAAAAAAAAATTTTGCCTGTAAGTGTATCCATGCAGTTAAGACCCATGTTGTTCAAGGGTCAACTGTATGTTGTTTTTAAAAGGTAGAGAACTTTAAAAAGCAAACAAATAAAAACTCCTTAGAGTTTTCCTTATAAATGAAAGGGTGTGAAACACCAATAATATCAAGAACAAAGAACTGCTGTACTGATGCTGGTCATTTTTATCCCGCGCCCTTTTTTTTTTTTTCTCACGTTCAGGGAAAATGCTGTAGGTAGGCTGAGGCTGATAATGAAGTGTTTTACTGTTTTTTTTTTCTCTCCTCTACTCCAGTTTATAAAAGAGGGTATTGCTTCTACATGGGCAAGCTCTTCTATGCCCTGAAAGAAACCAAGAGTGAAACTCAGCTGAGAAAGCATCAGTTTCACTTTGTTGTCATCAGCTTCCCAATTTTGCCGGGAAATTTCTTGCTTTAGAGGTATAGTCAAGCTGACATTCTACTCTAGACAAATCCTATAGGGGTATTTCAGAATGAGTGGGTAAGAAAATATGCAAGCTCAGCAGCATGTTTTTACTTAACATGAAGTGAAAATCATTAGTAGGCTGGCTTCTAAGAAATGCAAACCATCTAACCACCGTTTTACTCAACTCTTTACTGTTAATGTGTGTACAGTAGTGTATTATGTAATCTTTGGTAGAGTTATTAACTTTTATAAATGGCTATTTGAAATACTTTTTGATTACTTTCAAGACTATGACTTTAGATAATGCAATTTAACAATGTACATCTGTGAACTGTGGAGGATTCTTCAAGACGCTCATAAATGTTGTATCAACGCTTGGATATTTGAATATTTTAGTTTAGAACAATTTAATAATCTAGAACAAATAATTATTGACATAATTTGGGGATGTGCCCTGTAACAGACAAAGACATTGCATGTTTTTTAAAAACATAGCTGTTATCCATAAGGAAATGGTAAATAAAAATAGATAGCCTATTAACGTAAAACTTCACTACTCAAACTGTAGTTGGCCCTTCAACAGCACAGGGGTTAGGGATGCTTACCCTCTGCACAGTTGAAAATCTGCATATAATTTACAGTCAGCCTACTGTATCCAAGATTCCTCTGCATCTGTGGTTTCACCATTTCTGCAGGTCCACATCCAGGGATTCAGCCAACCACAAATCATACAGTACCATAATATTTACTCTTGAAAAAAAATCCCACGGATAGATGGACCTGTACAGTTCAAACCTGTGTTGTTCAAGAGCCAACTGTATTCTCGTGCTTTAGCTGATATAGCTGTTCCTACTGTTTATCCTTTTGTTTTATAACACCTTTCTAAGCATGTGTATTACTGGTCAATTTCAACTCATTTGTGTTTAATTATGTCAAGCCAAGTTTTAGGTTCTATTTTCTGTAGGATTTATGTTGTGACTGCCATTCCTCCCATGCTGTCTTCTATGCTTGCTGCTGTGGTTTGCAGTCATGGATGGAGGGAAAGAGGAGGCTGTTATCTAGAATAGGTAACAAAATCTCTTTATAGTCCAGGACCAAGATTCTGAGTTATCTTCAAAAAAGGATAACAGAGAATATGAAATGAACTGCCGTGCTGGTGGGTAGCTAATTAATGTACAGAGTCTTTTGAACTATGTGCAGTGTTTGACAACTGTTCCCAAAAGTTGAAGAGACTTAGAACAGGCAGTGGTACCAGTTCCTTTGCAACTGAAAACAAGCCTTTGGGACCTGTGTAATGCATATGTCATAGTTTTTCAATCCATAGTGTATAAAAACATTTTTTAAATTGTGGTAAAACACACATAATGTGAAATTTACCACCTTAGCCATTTTTAATTACATAGTTCAGTAGTGTTGAATGTATTCACATTGTTGTACAAGCAAGAAAAAATTTCCTAAGAGATTTACTTTTTTTAAGAAAAATGTTTGGAAAGTAAATAATAATTCTTTGTCTCACGGAGGAAATACCCTGGATAGCAACCTGAGCTTTCTTCCTTTTATCTTCAGAGATATACTCTCATGATGGTAATTATTATTACTAAATTATGAGAGTAAACAATTTGAGCACCTGTAATCTGTAATACCTTTCACTTACCACCAGTACTTTTTCTTTGCAAAAAAGAAGGATCTGTTGAAAATAGGTTGTTAGCAGTGAAAACAATGTCTGTCTTTCACGTCATTGCAGTAAGGAATTATTGGAAATTAAGTGCACTGAGAAAAATAACATGAGTTCCATTTTGATGGTTACTTAGTAAGTTGAAATTGTAATAATCTTTGAGATATTTGCAGTAGAATGAGATATAGAGAATTGTTCTCTTGAGCAGCAGAATAAACATAATCAGGTAATTTTGCTGTGGAGAATAATTTTCTATTAAGGACAGAAATCAGGGACACAGGTCCCTTCAAGATAATATATTATTTTCAAGATAATATATTATTTTAAATTGCTTGAAGAAAATCAGCTGATCTTATGGGATATTTAAATTGTTTTACTTTTACAGCCATTTATTATGTGATTTTTACTATAATGTAATTTTATGACTTTATATATTTGCTGTCCCTAAATTAGAAATGCCTTTCTTTCCCTTAATAATGATGCTTTCAACCTTTTAAAATCCATATTTCCTTTTTGATAAACACAAAATATCACAAATTCTTCCTCAAAGTCCTCTCTTACACCTCCTCATACTGAATATAAACTTTCTCTTGTAGTTCTCCCATCCAAGAATATTCTGTACAGCTCTACTTTATATAACTTATGAAAACAGATTTTTTAACATTAAATAGCCATTTTAAACTGATAATCCCCCCCATCCTGTCTTCAGATTCTAACATGCTCTCCTGCTCAACGGAGAGGATACCCCTTACGTGGCTGAGCAAGCTGAGCAGTGCAGTGTTTGTGTTTACCTTGATGGGTACATCACATGCCTAATTTCTGTTTTGGTGTTTACTTCTGCACTTCAACCCATAGAATTTGATAAATAGTCTGAGGGAAAGAAGTACTACTGGAGGAAAAAAAAAAAGAAGGAAGTGAGGCAAAGCTGAGACTTATGGATATGGTCTTTGGCTATAAAATCTTCTTTTAATTCTTAGAAGATAGCACAAAAACTCTCATCTGAATTCTGACATCCAGCAAAATCGAAAACCTGGTCTGGGGAGTTTTGGGTTTGATCAGTGCAGTTGACTTACCTTGTTTATCCTGATGCATCCTGCCAACCAGCCTATGGGAAAAAATACAAAATCCAAATTCTGACCCTGCTGGATCTATGATATTTAAGTTTCTATTATTTTCAGCTACTGATTGGAATGTAGTAACAGGGTAGTGCAGTGTGCTATGGGTATATCCATAACCAAAGTTTACAATCTGGAAAGTGAGAATAGAAATGCAAGCTGTCATTTTGGGGAATTGGCTGCTTGTGTTATGGAACTCACTTGGGCTCGCTCTCTCAATCTCTCTCCCTCTCTCTCTCTCTCTTTCTCTCTCTCCCTCTCTCTCTCTCTCTCTCTCTCTCTCTCTCTCTCTTTCTCTTTTTTAATTAAAGTATAGTCAGTTTACAATATTGTATCACTTTCTGGTGTCAATTTCTGCATAATGTTTCAGTCATACATATATATACATATATTCCTTTTCATACTCTTTCATTATATGTTACTATGAGATATTAGATGTAGTTACCTGTGCTATACAGTAGAAACTTGTTGTTTATCTATTTTATATATAGCAGTTAGTATCTGCAAATCTCGAACTCTCTTAAAAGTGGGAAATGATCATAAGTAAATGTTAGGAGTGACAGTTCTCTTCCATTTCCTTTCTTCAAATAAGAAAAACACATACTTTTGAGTGTCTTTTAGAGGTTTACCTTAACCATCTAAGACAGAGGATGTTCTTTTTATGAGTATGTACTTCATTATTGACTTATTTTCTGCTTTTTGCTTCTGTTGCTTTTTGTTGGTGAGCAGGCAGACATAGAGCTAAGATACAGAAAAGACAGGATGTATCTCTCACTCACTTATTCACCTCTTCATTTGCTAAGATGGCAACTTTTCTGAAATAGAATGTGAACTCTTATTATTATTCATACCCCAAGGGGTTAGGAAAAGCAGCTGATTTTCTTTTCTAGGGCAGAGTAGAAGAGGTAACAGTTACTCTACGTGATTTCCTTCCCCCCATCCTGAAATTGCTTTAACTGGCCTCTTACCACAAGTATGAACCTGGCAGAACACTTACCCCAGAAGCAGAATAGTTTCAATAGTGGTGGAAACCCAGCAGAGGACCCTTTCCCACCTCCCAAATCACCCATACTTGTCTCTACCACCCCACAAAAAAGTAGACCTTGTTAAAAATTTATAAATCATTGTGGCAGTAGAAGTGGTGGTAATATATCTTGCGTAAGCCTGTGATTCTTTTCAAACTTGAAATCCCAATATATATAACTAATCAAAGTGGAGCTGCTCTGGTTGAACTGGGCAATTGATGGTCAAACATTGTTTTCCTCACACACCCACAGCCTCAGTGAAGTTTTAGAAGCACCATTACTTTCCTTGATTATTACTTTATTTATTCAGGAATGGTTAACTATCATTTGGCAGCATAATACTGGTTGCAAAAGACAACAGACTTAAGGTATTTTTAATATAAAATAAGAAAAATGTTTTAAAAAGAGAAAGAGGGTAGGAGGAGTTAGAGTACCGCTTCAGAAAATTTAACATCCAGAGAGTAGGTGTCCCAGAAAGGGACACAGAAGGAATGAAATTGCCCGAAAGTAATTCAAGAAAATTTGCAAGAACTGAAGAACAAACTCACAGTTTGGTTAAGTACAAGATCAGGGATCAGAATGGCTCTGGACTTAACAAAAACAAGATGGAAGCTAGAAGGGAGCAGAGCAAAACTTACAAAATTCTGAGGAAAAATTATTTCCAGTCTAAAAATCTTAACCTGGCAAACTGTCAGTTAAATTTGAGAGTTAAGATATTTTCAGTTATGCAAGGTCTCAAAAAATTTACTTTGAGGACATTTTATCAGGAAGCTACTGGAGGGTTTACTCCACTAAATTGGAGAATAAAACAAGAAGGATGAAGATTTGGGATACTGAAAATGAGGGATTCGGCTAGAGAGAGAAATGAACAAAAGAAATTACCAAATTCGAATTGAAAGAAGGTCTCAAGATGAAAGTGTTTCTCTAGACATAGAGATCAACAAGTCTAGACTAGAGCAAGTCAGAAAACTCAAGGAGAGATTCTTACTCTTCTAAGAAGATGAAATTGATAGGATGATTGAAGCATCTGAGTGGATTGAGGAGTTGTATTAGTGTAAGAAATAAAGCAAACAAGTTTTTTCAAAGAAAATGTTTTTCAGGAAAGGAAAAGGAGCCATAGTATTTTATACGGCTCAACAGTGAATAGCATTACATAGTCATAAGAAAGTAAAAATGGAATGCAAATCTAACTAAAAATAGGATGTAAATTATATTGGGAGAATGGGGAAGATAAAAAGAGAGGGGAGGTTTTAAAGAGAGCTGAATCCTTACTTTGCTTAGCGGGAGACAAGTAAAACTAAAAAATCAGTAGTAGCGGTATTAGCATGTTATTTTAGAGATACAGAGTTAAATACCAAAAGGAATCAACCAAAATGCTGAAGATTATTGCAAAGGTGAAGCAGGAGATGGGGAGTAGGAAGAGGAGAGCAAGACTACTGTTTTTCTTAAGCTTTGTAAAGCTATTTGACTCATTAAAATAGAGATATGTTACGCTTTGATTAAAAATAAAAACTAAATTAGGGTGAAAAGATCTAGATACTGTACTCTCACATCAGAGAAACCTGTATTTATCTGGGTCTTCCATTTTCTAATTCTGTGACTGTAGAATTTATTAACCATTTGAAACTCAGTTTCCTTATCTGAAAAAGGAAGATAATATATGCTCCTACAAAGGGAAGATTAAAGTAAGGTAGTTTAGGTGAAGCAGCTGGCAAGTGATTTTACTTCAGTAGGTGTCAGTCCCTACCACTGTCCCTAATGTTTCCCATGGGAAAATAGGGAACCAGCACCCTTGTTGGGATGCTTGCTATTCAAATACAGACTAAGATTGCCCTTCTGGTCCATAGCTCTGTGCCTGTTCAGATGGAAGGCATGTCATTGGGATCTATGTCCATTCTCAGCTATCTATACAGATAGTTAAAGAATTTAAATAGAGTTGAAATGATTTAGAGTATTGATAGGGGGAACATTAAGTTAAAAGGACCATTGCTGCTTGGTAGGAGAAGAGCTGTGGTCATACTCAGATTTCTTTCTCAACATGAACTTCAGTGAAAATGCCATTAATGGTGTCTCTTCGTTAATACAGATAACGCTTGTCATATAGACTGAGTTATGGAAATTTCATGGAACCAAGATCAACAGAGTGCTGTTGCTCCAGGCCTTCTGCCAAAGTATCAGAATACCTTTTTTTTTCCTTAAGAACATCTACCTTAGCAACTGCTATTTTTGTTTCCAAATTCTATGCACTTCTGGAACAATTCAAAAATCAGATGATCACTGTGGAACAGAAGGACACTTTATGAAAGCCTGTTTCTCTGCCTTGGTGCATATTTGTGTAATGTTTTACAGAGTACAGTGCTTTCCCAGTTATGTCTTTACCCCCATGTCAGTGATTCTAAATCTCTCACATTTGCTTCTTCCTCGTCCTCCCCTCACCTGAGGTCCACAGAAAGGTTACAGCTTGTTCACTCTTACCCATCAACAAACATATCTAGACTGGACATGTATTCTGCACTCCAAATCTGATTTTATCTTTGGTTGAGTAGGCTTTTTCATTTTGATTCTCTGATTTGAATTTAGAAATTAATACATTTTACACAAGATGTGGTCTTGTTGAAAATTAGGTTTGAAATCTTTATGTTATAATGTCTTTTAATTTTTTCCAGATACAAAAGGACGTGAAACAGCAAACCAAAATTTTTAATAAACTCTTGCTTTTCCACGGTAGGATAGCATAGCAAGTTTTAGGATTCACTAGATCTGAATATTCACATTTGAGAAAAACTGGTGTGACCCTGAAAGAGTGGAAACTTGGGTAATTTTGGCACAGAGGCAGGTTTGAGAAGTTGATTTGCCAGACTACCCAAGAATTTTTGGTCCTGCCTTCAGGAGTATTCAAGAATTGGAGTAAAAGAGTATGTTGCATGGTATAAAAATACTGTATCTGGTTTTAAATTTTTATCATATTATACATTTAAAGTCACACCCTAAACATCTTGGGATCACACCCTAAACATCTTGGGAATGACTGGAAATAGAGACCTGAAAATCTCTGAAACCTTATTTATTTTCTCACTGGAGTTCTCTCAGTTACTTCTGATAAAACAAGTTGTGACTTGCAAACATTTGCCCAACAGCCTCTAAGTGTCCTCAGGGAAATTAAAAGCAGGGGTATGAAGAGCTGTAGAGTTCTGTGCCAGTGGTTAAGAGCACAGAGTACAACTTACAATTATGTGGGCTTTTGCCTGTTCCCATTTATCATTGGTCATATTCTCAAGGCTAAATGACTGCTCAGCAATTTAAACTGCTATTTAAGAGGAAACAGGTCTTTTTGTGAGAAAGTCTTCTGTCTACTGAAGTTTCTTTCTCTTTTCATAAAAGAGCTCTCTCCTTTCATAGTAGTTCTGATACAGTAAATGACTCAGAGATGCTGGAGGGGCCCCTAATCTGTTAACTCATGAGATTTTAACTACTCCTTTTTCAAAAACAAATTTGCCCTTTATGAATCTGGCATAGCCTGTGACATTTCTTACATTATTGTCTTCTGTTCGGGGAGACCTTTTTTAAGATTACCGAAAACATTTTTTTCAAACTCCTCTGTTTAAAACCAGAAGATAGGTACAACCTGTTCTACTCTTGTGAAAGATCATTAATAATACTATTTTCATTGTCATAAATCCAGTAGAGTAGAAGAGACTTAAGAAAAATCACGGATTCAAACTTTCAAAACTTTCTCTACTAGAAATTTATTTTTCCTGTTATTTAACAGTGTATAAGGTTAACAGAACAGCATTAGATAACATTCCTACTTATTTGGCTAATAGTCTCTTCACATAAGATAATAAACTTATGCCAAAATGCCTGAATATTTTAAGCATTTCCTAATTTTCCTTCTGACATCATCCAGATAATAAGTGGGCCTGTCCTGGTTTTGATCTATATTTGGGAGGGAAAAAAAGTGTACATCTTGTGACACAAAGTGGTACAATAATGCATATTGCTTCTTTCTCTCTCCACTGTCTTTTCAAAAATGTAGGGGTTCTTTTGTTGGTTTTGGTTTTTGTTTTTTGGTAAAAAGATTTTGGCCTGGTTGACTGTCAAGTAGTGTTAGAGGACATTCAGATAGAACTTTAAGACTATAAGCAGGAGGGAAGGCTTACTTAGCCATCAATTCTTCCTCTAGATTTCATTATCACTCAATTGGTACATTTTTCTTGCCTATTGTTAATTATGTCTCTGTTAGCACTTAAAATTGAATTCAGTATCCTCTCCCCACCCCCTCAGTTTTTCTTCCTGTTTCTCTGTGGCAGGCTGTCATCACTGTTTGCCTAGTATTTTGAAAACTGTGGCTGATGAATCATCTTTAACAAAATAACCTCGTTACTTTGCTTATTAAAATGCAGATTCCATGGCTGCATCCCAGGCCAACTGATTTTAGAATTGCTGGGACCTGAATGTTTCCTTCTTGTCTCTTGTGCAGATCCAGTTGGCCAATGAATCCTGTTGATTCTGCCTTTTAAATATCTCTTGAATCCATTCATGTTGCATTTCCCCTACTCTAGTACAAGTCTTCATCTTTCACCCAGAATACAGCAGTAGTTTCCTATGAATATCCTCACTTTGTCTCCCTCACTGGTTTATATTCCATGCTTATATCCAGCTTATCTTTCTAAAACATAGCCATCTCCTGCTTGAAAATCCTCCGTTATTCCTTAATGTCAGCAAGTTAAAGTCTAAATTTCTTAGAGTGACATTCAAGGTCTGCTCCAGTCTGACCATAGCTAAGTCTGCTGCATATAGTTTATGTATGTAGTTACACACTCTGTAATTCTAGGGGGCTTCATTTCAATTATGGTCTACATGAATGGTGCCCCTAGGGTTTTTCGAGTACAACACAGTCATACATGGTGGCCCTGACCATACTGTCTTAGCACCCTGACCCCTCATCCTCTCTGCACACACACTAGGCTTGCATAAATAGAATACTCACCACCAGTCCCTAAATGCACTATACTAGTGACTTCCCAGGGCATTTGCTCTTTCAGAGCCAATGTTCTTTCCCCTCTCATTCTCTATTTGTTGAAATCCTTCTCATATTTCAGGTCCCAGTTCATGTGTCACATCTTTGAAGCCTTCCATATTTCCTCTTATTTTAATTGTTCCTTCCTTTGAGCCTTTTTCCTGCTTATACTTCTTATTTAAGTTCTTTCTTCTTCTTTCTATGTAAAACTTAAATACAAAGAAACAAATCTTTTTTTTTTTTTAATTGAAGTGTAGTTGATTCATGATGTTGTATTAGTTTCTGGGGTACAACATAGTGATTCAGTTATACATAAATATATTCTTTTCTCAAATTCTTTTTCATTTTAGTTTATTGCAAGATATTGAATATAGGTCTCTATGCTGTACAGTAGGACCTTGTTGTTTATCTATTTTATATGTAGTAATTAGTATCTGCAAATCCCAAGCTCCTAATTTATCCCTCCCCCTTTCCGCTTTGCTAACCAGGAGTTTATTTTCTATGTCTGTGAGTTTATGTCTGTTTTGTAAATAAGTTCATTTGTGTCGTTGTTTAATAGATTCGACATACAAGTGATATTGTATGATAATTTGTTTTCTCTGTCTGACTTACTTCACTTAGTATGATCTCTCGATCCATCCATGTTGCTGCAAATGGCATTATTTCATTCTTTTTATGGCTGAGTAGTGTTCCATTGTGTGTGAGTGTGTGTGTGTGTGAATATACACATACACATACCACACCTTCTTTATCCAGTCATCTATTGATGGACATTTAGGTTGCTTCCATGTTTTGGCTATTGTCAGTGGTGCTGCTATGAACTTTGGAGTGCATGTATCTTTTCAAATTAAGAGTTTGCTCCTGATATAGAAAAAGCATAAATCTTGAGTGAACCACTGAGTGAGTTCCTACAATGCTTTTACTTGTGTTTCCCAGACTCCTATCAAGGTATGCTCATACCTTTTCACACATTTATAATTGACCTAATATCATTAATCATTTTCATGTGTTTCCTCCTTACTAAATTATAAGTTCTAATTAGAGGAAAAGGCAAGGACTGTGACTTTGTCTCTTTCCCATGGATAAAAGGAGTGCCTACTATGTGTTCAGCACTGAGTCAGTCTAGAATATTTTATCAGTTAGGATACAGCTCAGCTCTTCTCTTAAAGGACCCACAAAGACAGTGGCTTAAATGAGGCAGATATTTTATTTCTCTCACATATTACAGTTCAAACTATAAGATGTCCAGGGCTGATCTGGCAGCTCCACGGTATCAAGGACCAAGGCATCTTCATTCTTGTTGTTCCACATCCATCAGTTTAAAACAAACAGATGTAGTAATGGGTTAATATACGTACTAAACAGGGTAACCACAAGCCAAAAGCTTACAATAGAATCACAAAAACTAAAAAGAAGCCAAGATAATACAAAGGAAAATTATCAAACCACATCCACTTGTTGTTCCAGCATCCTGGAAGTCTTACCCTCACCACAGTGTTTTGGTTGACTCACCACAGCATTCCATCCAGCTGGGAAAGGGAAAAAGGTGAAGAGAAGAGCTGTCTTGGAAGTTACACTTACTTGCCGATGACCAGAACATAGTCACATGACTACATCAGCTAAAAATCAGGAATACTAGAGGAGGAGAAAATGGATATTGAGGAACAGTTAACATATATGCTTCGTGTATGATCTCATTTAATCTTCACAATAACCCTACAAACTGCTTATAGAAAAACTAATAATCAGAGAAGCTAAGTAAATGGCTAGAAAATTGAAGACCTGAGATCTGAATTCAAAGCCTGTATCTTTCATTCTACCTAGTAAAATGTTAGGAGGGAATATATGACTGTTATTAAATAAAGTCATTTTCACAGTGTTATAACACATATTTTCATGTTATGTATTTTCACAGTATCATATCATCACTTTACTGCTAGGACACCCTGTATAACTTTACTCCGTACTTCTCACTGCCTTTAAATGAAGTGCTATATCAACTGGTTTGTAACTTTTAAATCTATGATGTCAGTAAATCACATATTTGCCCAGCAAAAGCTTCTGTATTCTGTAATTGTTTAGAAGTGCTATCTAATCATAAAGTTGGAGATTATACCATGTAATGCCTTCATTTTAAAAGCAAGGAAGATCGAGGTCCAGAAGTGATAACAGAACTTGTCCTTTATTTCATTACCACCCCTGCTTCTTCTCAAGCATCATGGGAAAAGCACTAGCTAGTTAATCATTTCTGTAAGTAACCGTCATTGTTGTATTTAAGAATTGTCTCAGGTTTGCGGAGTTGTCCTGATCTGGAAATTCAAGCTGAACAATGCGTAAGAAATGTATATAATCCTGGCCTATTTTAGTGAATAATGGATATTATTTAGCATTAAAAACATCTTTATAGCTATCAGGAACCTGTTTTAGAAAGGGTAACTGCTATTTGACAGTTAAATAAAAGGAATGCGTGAGGTCATTCCTACCCATAATTCAAAACCCAAGTCAAATGCCACCTACCTCTCAAAGCCTCTCCTAAACCTCGTAAATAGATGTGACCACTTTCTTTTCCAAACTCTAGTCTTTGGATATCTCCAGGTACTCAAATACAGTAAGTTATAGAGAATGATGCCTTCTTGAGAGTAGGTTTCATGTCTGTCTTGTTCTCACTGCATCAGTGGTGCCCATCCCAGGCTTTGTTTTTAGTTAACACTCAGTAAATGTTTATTGAATGAAATATCCACATGCACCATAGGAGAATACTTTGTAGCTGGCTTTAATAAACAGTCCTTGAACTAAGAATTTCAGAGATTTAGTCCCAGTCACTTGCTTATAGCTTTGTAGCTGTGTGCAGGTCATTCGACTCCTCTGAGCCTTATCAGTCAAATGGGAACATGAATAATAGGAAATGAAGACCTGATTGGGAAAAAAAAAAAAAAAAAAAACCTTTGTGGAAAGAACACAAGTCTAAGGTGGTACTATCCCTCAGGCCCCTTGCTGCTTCCCACACAGTACTCTACATGTATTAGGCAAACAAATACTTCATTTTTTCTAATTTAATTGAATAGTAATGGTATGTATTTTATTCAAGTCAAAGTTTGGCCCTAGCAGTTGACAGATCATTGTTGAAGCCTGGAAATTTTACCAAGGGAAAATAAAATGATCTCCCTTGTGGAGGCTGACTCTACTACCCTAGGACAGTTTCATTATTGAACCAAGGATCAATGGAAGAGGAAGCAGCCTGATGCCCAGGGATTTTCTTGGTGCTTCCTCCTGGGCAGGCACATGCTGGACCTGGGAGGCAGAACAGGAACTTGCTACCCTCCATCTTCCCTCTCACAGGAACCACTCAAAGGAAAAAAGGAACTACTGCCAGAGGAACAGAGGTGGCTGAGTCAGGACCATCCTGGCTGCTGGAGGATTGCCCCGGGACTGGGATGCTTTGTATTCTCACCCAGCTACCTTCTGTGGCGTCAGTGACTTAATCTTTTCCTTGTGTGGTATGAGGAAACCAGCAAATGAAACCCAGAATTAAGACATTACCGTGAAGGCTTTCCTTAAAATACATTTGAAAGAGTGAAACTGTAACTAGAAGAGTATTTCCAAGGCAAAGGTTATTCTAGCTTAGACCTCCTGGGTTTAGGGGATAAGAGTGGCCCTTAGATAAGAGTTTGAGCATGTTTGTTATAAATAAAGCCATTTCCCTAGAGCCTGGCAAGTTTTGCAGAAGGCATACCAAAATGTAATTGAAATGTGACTGCCTCTTAAATTGTGAGATTAATTTTACACTTAACAAATGCTTTAAAAAAAAATAAATGAACAAGTGGTCTTAAAGTTCAGGGTGTTAATATTTGAAATCTGCCCAATTTAATTAGCAGGGTCTTAGAGACTGTTTCCTTTTTCTCTGGTCAGTGTCACTGATCTAACACCCAATTTTCTTCTTGGTTGTGAGATAGAAATTAAATGTATTATTTATTTAGCTGTATTGTCCTGAATCATATCTTCCCAGCATACATTTTTATTTCAGGAAATAGGATGCATCCATGTGGAATTTACTCAGTAACTCTTCCTAGTGACATTTGTGTGATCTAATTAAAGGACCTGACGTGGTCTCCACATGATTTACTTGCATATGATGCAGTTATTTTTAGTACTGTATTTACATTTTTAAAAACAAGAATGCACCTTCTTGATGGAACAGACATGCATTTTTAGATTCACAGACTCAAAACCTATGGAACGAAACAGTTTCTTACAAATTGAGTCCAAATATCTTTTTTTGTATCAAAGAGATAGAAACTTGAGTCCAAAAAGAGTTAGTGGCCCTGAACTAAGGTCACAGGGTCAGTCAGTAATAGAACAAAATAAGAAACTAGATGGGCTCCCAATTCAAGGTTCTTCTTTGTCCCAGATTTTAAAATATGGGTGTGGTTTACATTAACAGTTTGTTATGACATCTGCAGCTTGTTAAAACAGTGATAGACTACCTAGCCACATAGCTACTTAGATTATCTAATTTCTGCATGAACATATTACAGTATATCATAGTCCCTGTAGCTACCTGCCCTGGTTTTTCTTTCCCTGCTTATATACTTATTTTTAACCTCGTGTGTTTTTTTAAGCCACCCTGAATCCTTCTTTGAATGATACAGTGTCTAAATAAATACTCAAAGTGATGCTTTGTATTAATGCTAATTACCTGTGTTTCCATAGTGTCTTTGACATATCAGAGATCTTAGCAATGTTAATTATCCTAACAGTATTTTGTCTTTTCCACCTATCAGAGGTAGCAGTAAAAGCAAACTTCCTAAATGGAATGCCTAAAAAAATTATCATTCTTTCATTGCTTCAGAAGGTAAAGACACTGTGCTCCCCATAATAAAAACCTTGAAATTGTTTCTGTTCAGCCTAAAAAATGACTTAGGAGTGTATTTAGTATCTTAAAATGGAAGACTGGCCGATAGGATTGAAATATTACCTAGGTATTTAAAAGAGCATTGTGATTTATGGTCAACTGGTTTTCAACAAGGGTACCAAGGGCATTCAGTGGAAAAAGAATAGCCTTTTCAACAAATGATGCCAGGACAGCTGGATAGTCACATGCAGAATGAATCTGGAACCCTACCTCATACCATATACATGTTAACTCAGTATCAATCAAAGATCTAAATGTAAAAGCTAAAATTATAAAATTTCTAAAAGGAAATATAGATGAAAATTTGTGTGATCTTAGATTAGGTATTGGTTTCTTAGATATGACATGAAAAGCATAACCAACAAAGAAAAAACAAATAAATTAGACTATCAAAATTAAAAACTTTGTGTGTCAAAGGACACTGTCAAAGAAATGAAAAGATAATCTACAAAAAAAAAAGATAAGATAATTTACAGAATGGGAGAAAATATTTATAAATTTTGTGAATATATCTGGTAAGGGTCTAGTTTCCAGACTGTATAAAGAGCCCTTACAACTCAACAATAGGCACAAATAACCCAATTAAAAAATGGCTAAAGGATTTGGTCAGACATTGCTCTAAAGAAGATAAACAGATGACCAATACGCATTGTAAAGATGCTCAGCATCGAAAGTATGATGAGGTATTACTTCACACCCACAAGGATCCTAGCATATAATTTTAAAATGGACAATAATTGTTGGTAAAGACATGGACATTGCTGGTTGAAATGTAAAATGATACAGCTTCTGTGGAAACTTCTGGTACTTCTGTGGCAGTTCCTCAAGAAGTTAAACATAATTATCATCTGTCCCAGCAATTCTACTCCTAGATATATATCTAAGATTATTGAAAGCATATGTTCACACAAATATCTATGCACAAATAATAGCTTTATTCAAAATAACCAAAAAGTCGAAACAACCCACATGTCCATTGACTAGGGAGTGGACAAACAAAATGTGGTATAGCCATAAAATGGAATATTGTTCACACATAAAAAGCAATGAAGTAGTATTACATGTTGCTAAATGGATAAAATATGGAAATTTTATGCTACGTGAAAAAAGCCAGACATGAAAGCCATGTATTATAATGACTCCAAATATCCAAAGTAGGCAAATCCATAGAGTTAGAAAGCAGATTAGTGATTGTCTGGGGATAGAGGGAAGAGAGGAATTGGGACTAATTGCTAATGGGTGCAGAGTGTCTTTCTGTGATGATAATGTTTTGGAATTAGATAATGGTGATGGTTGCACAACATAGCGACTATACTAAAAACAACAGAAGTGTATACTTTAAAGTGGTGAATTTTATGTTATATGAATTAAATCTTAATGTAAAATACTAAAAAATTTTAAAGCATGTGTACCCAAAGATAAAGATGTTATGAAAGATTAGAGACAGATTATGAAGGATTTCCAGTGCTAAAGAAGTGAAATAATTTGGTACCCTCCCAAAACCCCTATGACTGAAAGAGAACTTTGTCTATTCTGTGGCTTTCAGAGGATTAAGAAAAAGGCTCTGGTTTGGTTTTTACAGCTTGACAGGAAGAATCATAGTCATTAGATGGCCTTCTGCTCAGAGCCGAGGGATGTCATTAGAGATGTTACGCAAATTGAGATGATGAAACTAAATTACGTCCACTGAGTAGATCACCTGTAGTTCAGAAATAGCATAGGAGTTGGAAAACTAACAGAGGGTTGGGGTAGACTAATGGGATGTGATTTTTCTTTTTTAATGTAGTACAATCCAACAGCAGCTTTCCCTAGATTTTGTGCTAAAATAAGAGCATTTTCACACATTTTAATTGCTCTGTGATAACAACAGTGTGAGCTCCATCCACAAACATTTATTATCTACTTAATTTTGCTTTAATTTCAGTGTAGCAAGCATTCACCTTGTAAGTGGGAGTAACTG
This sequence comes from Camelus dromedarius, assembly GCF_036321535.1. NCBI lineage: Eukaryota > Metazoa > Chordata > Mammalia > Artiodactyla > Camelidae > Camelus > Camelus dromedarius. Next base: position 38,174,186 of record NC_087439.1, read on the forward strand.
TCCATTTAGTAAAAAGAAATCCCTTCTCACATTGCTAATCCTGTTGTGCATTTCAAGATTAATAACAAATGACCTTTTATATTTTTCCATTTTTAGGTTGCATTTATAGAGTACTATTTCCAAAGTAGCATCTTTATGAACTGGAACCCCAATTGCTCCTTAAACAATAGTAAAGAGTATTTTTTTTTAATTGTAGAAGTTAAGGTTTCACAACATTTATAATCAGGATTTTAGATGAGACTTTTTTGCATTTATAAATCTTTAAGTACTTGGTGCTATAATGTTCATGATAAACCATATAGAACTGTCCTTGAGGTACATTTTAAAAATGAGATTTATATAACTTAATAGCTATCTGAATTGTTCATTTATTTTCCAGACCTGTCATTTACTCCATCCTTTATAGTGATGCTACAGGACAGAGAGGAATGGATAAAAACATTGGTGAGCAACTCAATAAAGCTTACGAAGCCTATCGACAGGCATGCATGGATAGAGATTCTGCAATAAAAGAACTACAGCAGAAGGTATATAGTTTTGGTTTTGAAAGTTGTTATTTATCTTAGTAAATGGAATTTGAAAGTCTTATGCAATGGAAGAATATTATATTGTTAGTAAGTACCTTGAAGAACTAAAACACAGGGATATATTAATGAATGAAAGTTGAGATTTTTATTTGCTATTTTTTTTAAAAACATTGTGAACTGTGGGAAGAATTCATTTAAGATGATTACGCTGAGGAAATGTGAAGAAAGTTATCTTGCATAAATGTTTTTTAAATAAAATGACAAACTGAAAATCAGAAATATCAGCTAGTTTTATTTTTTGTTTTTTTACATTGTTACTTGGCTGGCAGGAATGCTGTACAAATCTTAAAATATCCTGGAACTAAATTTGTTATTAACTTATAGTGGTCTTCCACTCTTTAACTGTAACAGTTTAAAGTAAACTGTTTCAGTGAAATCTTTAATGACTTATCAGAAGTTTCAGCTTTCTAAAACTACTCTTGGACACACAAAATTTCTGTTTAGTACTTTCAGTTTCAAAAGAAAGTAAATTGGAGGAAAGATATATCCAGACAAAAATTACTTGGTCTGTAGTTCCCAGGTACATGTCTGTTGTTGGTCAATGATAAGGTTTTCACCAATCTACAGCAAGATGAGAAAAATGAGAACAATGTAATGAACTTTCTATAAATACTAAATTTATTCAGTTTAAAATTTTGTCCTTTATTCTGATGCTGTTTCCATGTTTCCATACTATCAGAATAAAGGGCAAAATTTTATTAGCATACACATTTGTCAAACAATGATCATAGTTTTTTGTTTGTTTTTCATTACTTAGTGCTTTAGAGGTTCACAGTACTACCCACACATTCTGTTATTCTCCACAAGGATTCACAGGAGTGAGTACCCAGTCATATTCAGAGCTAACATTTATTATTACAGTGACATGGTAAAGATAAGCAGCCAGGCATTAATGGGAAAAGACATCAGGTGGAATCTAGAGGAGTTCATATACAGGCTTCTCCTGCTCTTTCATTCATTTGAAGGGTCACACAGAACGCATCCTCTCTCCAGCTTAAAAAATTCACTCAACACATGTGCAGTGCTTCTGTACAGGGAATTCCATTTGAGACTCAAGAGTTTGGGGCTTTACTAAGGAATGGTTACACAGGCACCCTCTGTCAACCAAAGTTTTAGATTCTTGAAGGGAAAGTACTTATTCACCTTAAATTTCATTGTACAGTCTAATTAGGAGGCTGGCATAGCACTTAGAACCTTATCACTTAGGAAGTGTTTTCAAATGTCAAGTTTCTAGATGCCAATCAAGGTCTAGCCTCGCAAATAGGCCTTTCTGAAGATAAACAGCCTAAGGCCTGCTATGTTATATTATTCCTGTATAGTCAGTTTAAAGTGGAGGATCTTTCGTTGGTTCCCTCAACTGAAAAAAATTTTACTAGCCTATGAAATTCTGAAGTCTAAGAAATACCCTAGCCACACAGTTCTTAGTTTCTTCCATAAATATAGGAACTACACAATTCCCTTCCTCCTTTCTATTTAATATACCTACTGTAAAACTAGCTATAGTACTTAATTTCCTGCATTCCATAGAAATTATCATTATTCTTTGTGATTCTCCTGTTGGTTTACAAAAGAATTCTTCCAGTTATATAGGTAAATTTATGGACTAGAGGTCTTCATTAGGGGTGCATAAGAAAAATAGAGAATGATAATGACAGGGCACTTTCTCAGTTATTGAAATGAAGTTTAGAATTTAGATTTCTTTTCCTATCCAGTTTAGATATAAGGCATAATCACTTTTTAAAAAAACAAAATAAAACCTTCCAACTTTTATTATTCTTACTTTACTATTAGGTTCACTAAGAAACTTCAACAATGCTATACTTGTTCTCAGAAAGTTAGGAAACACAGAATTAAGGAAAAGGAGTATTGAGATATTTTGGGTAAAGGCAGAAGGAGGAATTTCTCTATCTCCTCCTCTTCCTACACTGGTCAGTGGTAAGCAACTGAAAATTTTTGTAATTTAATCTCTTATCTGCCGTGGAAGAAGACTTCACTCACAGCAGCAATTATCCTAAAGAGGGTAAAGAGAAATGTTTTTTGTATTTCTCAAGAATAGGAGAAGAAAAAATATATACTGTATGTTCATATATGTTAAACTCTAAATATCCTGATTTTAGAAACATAAAATGTCTGCTCTATATTGGGCCATTAATGAGGTTCTGAGAATACTGAAATAAAACATGGTTTGTGCCCTTAAGGAACTTTTCAATAAGTAAAAAAGAAAATCAGTAATTATTACCACAGCATACAAAGTGCTACAGTAGAGCTCTGTGCAGGATAATATGAGCCCAGAGAAGAGGCACTTAACTCATTCTGGGAGGATCAGGTCATAAGCCCACTACCAAGCCCAACACGAGGTAAGATAAGGAAGAGTTGGGTAAATTAGACAAGAAGGGTCCTGCAAGCAGGAGGAGCATTATATATAAAATAAAAACTCAGAAGTGAAGGAAGGTTTGGTATATTCTGTGTACTGTAAGGTGATCCTGTGGCTCCAGGGAGAACAATAGGACAATATAAGAAAAGAAGCTGTGAAGGTAGATTAGGGCCTTAACATGATGACTATGACTAAGTAGTCTGTACTATATTCTTATTCATTCAGAATTTACTGAAGGGTTTAATATATGCTTTAGAAAAGTCTTCCTGACAGTGGGATAGATGATACATAGGATAGAGAATAATGTGGATTTCACTCAACAAACATATATTGAGGCTAGGCAATGTTCTGAGACCCAGGAGTATAAAAATAAGTGGCAACCATCAAGTTGCACTAAATATATATATAGTGCAATATATATACACACACATACATATAATTATATATAGTATCTATTAATATACATATATTAAATATATATGTATGGTATATTATACTTCAACTTTCAAAAGAAATGAATGGAAGTCATTTCAAGCAATCAAAATAAGGACTTAAATTAAGCATTGGGGATGAATTGGGAGATTTAAGATTTATTTAGGCAATAGAATGGAAAGCAGGTGGCACCTGAATATAAGTCAATTCTGAGGGTTATGGCATAGATTCTAGGATAATACTCAGGTATCTGGAAGAGAAGATGGATTATTGGTGGTGCTGATGACTGAAACCAAGAATGGAGAAGGTTCAGATTCAATAAATGGGGAAATAAGATGTATAATTAGTTTTTAGTTATTAGATTTGGTTACCTATGGGACATGCAGGTGAAAATGTCCAGTGAATGATTGCAAATACAGAGCTAGGAGCCTAGGTAGAGTTCTGAATTGGAGATTAGAGATACAGATTATAGAACAGCAGATTTCATTATAGTCTTGAATGTGTGTAACATTTTCAAGTTAGAGTATTTAGGGGGAAGTACTATTTGAAGGACAGGAGGGCAAGAGGAAGGAAATAAGGCCCCAACCAGTTGGTCGCTGGAATTTCAGAAGTATGTTAAGGAATTGATTATGAACAAGAGGAGAAATACAGGTTTCTCTGAGAACTGGAGGGAACAAGAGAGGAAAAGTAGCTGCAGATGAAAATAAATTTGCAGATAGGAGGTGGAGGTGGCAAGATGTTAACAGGATTATCATGTATGACTTGCAGCTGGAATCCAAAAAAGTCAAACCTATTTTAAAAAAATGCAAAACCAGAGAGTAAAATGGTGGTTACCCGGGAATTGGAGGGAGCAGATAAAATTGACGGTGTTGAAATTTGTAACAAGTGGTAAATAAACCATAGAGATCTAATTACAGTATAATGAATATAGACAATAATATGTACTATAATAATTTAATGTGATAAATATACAACAGCAATCATATTAGAATATATAAATGTATCAGTAACACACTGTACACCTTAAACTTGCACAATGTGACATGTCAAATTTATTCAATTAAAAAAAATCAACAAAAAAATAGAAGGTTTATCATATAAGAGTCTTTTTTCCTGTGAAATACAAGATGAGGTCATCTACTGAGTGAAGTAATTTTAGGATATTCTGTAAGTGGTAGTAAATAACTTCAGTTAAAAAATGAAAGAAGACAACAAGTTTCTACTGTATAGCACAGGTAACTATATTCAATATCTTGTAGTAACCTATAATGAAAAAGAATATGAAAATGAATGTATGTGTTTATGTATGATTGAAATATTATGCTGCACACCAGAAATTGACAGAACATTGTAAACTAATTGTACTTCAATTTAAAAAGAAAAAAGAAAGGAAATGAAAGAAGAAAAATGTTACATCCAGCCTTTACGATGAATTTTTGTCAGTCCATGTTTGTTGGTTATTTTTTCAGCAATGTTCTTAATATACAAGTGGAACAGCTAGGTGGCCAAATCCAGGATTAAGAGATTGTAGAGTTTAGAGTAGAAGAATTTCTGATTAGGTGACCAGAAAGTGCATACAAAAGCAATTGAAATTATATGCTTTGCAATATAAGCTAAAATCAGAAAGAAGCTACTCTAGAAGGAGTCCAATAGACTAAGAACAAAAAGGGGGTTTATGGCTGAAGTATTCATGAAGTAAGAGAACAGATACAGAAAGAGTAGAAGAATGTGAGTGTTCAAAGGATGGGTTATTGTCAATGAGTAAATATTGATGTTTAGGATTTTCTGTCTTCATAATGAGTATGCTTAAAGAGCTAAAGAAAAACAGAATCAAAGAACTAAAAGAAATCAGGAAAGCATAATATGAAGAAAATGAGAAAATCAACAGGATTAAAAATATTAAAAAAAGAATGAACAGAAAATCTAGCTGAAATATGTAATAAGTGAATTGAAAATTTCACTAGAGGGGTTCAAGGATACACTTGAACTGGCAGAAGGAAGAGTCAGCAAACTTAAAGACAGGTCATTTGAAAGAATGGAGTCTGAGGAACAAAAAGAAAAGAGAAAGAAAAAAGTTAGCAGAGCCTAAGGGACTGAGAGGACACTATCAAGTGGAGGAATATATTCATTGTGGGAGGAGAAGAGAGAGATTATTTTGAAAAAATTGATTATTTGAATAATAATAAAAAATTCTCAAATTTGAGGAAGGACATGGATATACAAATCCAAGAAACTCAACAAACTTCATGTAGGATAAATCCAGAAAGTCTTACATTAAGATATATCATAATCAAACCATTAAAAGACAAAGATAGAACCTAGAAAAAAGCAAGAGAATAGTGACTCATTATGTACAAGGGAGCCCCAATAAGACAGTCAGTGGATTTCTCAGCAGAACCCTGGCAGGCCAGAAAGCAATGGGATGATATTTAAAGTACTGAAGAAAAATACCTGTTAACCAAGAATTTCATATCTGGCAAAACTGTTCTTCAAAAATGAGGAGAAATTAAAATATTAACAGATAAACAAGTAGAAGGAGTTCATTATCACTAGACCTGAGCTACAAGAAATGCTGAGGAATGTCCTTTAAGTTGAAATGAAAGGATACTAGAGAGTAACTTGAAGCCAAGTGAAAATATAAAATTCTCTGGGAAAGGCAAATATATACACAAATATAAAAACCAGTATTATTGTAATTTTGGTTTGTAACTCTGCTTTTTATTTTCTATAGGACTTAAATGAAAATGTATAAAAATAATTGTATGTCTTTATTAATGGGTACACAATATATAAAGATGTAATTTGTGACATCAATAGCAAAGTGGGGGTGGAGCTATAAAGGCATAAGATTTTTGTATACAACTGAAGTTGGTGTCGATTTAAGATAGATTGTCATAAATTTAGGATGTTATATGTAATCTCAATGATAACCACAAAGAAAATACAGATTATGCACAAGGAAATCAAAATGTATCTCTACAAAAAAATCAACTATATATAGAGAAAGACAGTAGTGGAAGAAATGAGAAACAAAAAGCTATAAGGCATACATACAATAAGGAATAAAATGATAAACGTTATTACTTTTCTACCAGTAATTATTTTAAGTGTAGATGGGTCACGCCCTAATCAAAAGACATGGGTTAGCAGAATGGATAAAAACAACAGGATCCCACTATATACTGTCATTAAGACTCACTTTAGATTTAAGAACATGCATACATTGAAAATGAAAGGATGGGAAAAGATGTCATGCAAAAAGTAACCAAAATAGAACAAGTATGACTATACAAATATCAGATGAAACTGATACTGTGTCAAAAACTGTCACAAAAATAAGGAAGGACATTATAGATGATAAAAGGATCAAGTCATCAAGAAGATATAGCAGTTATAAACATATATGCACTGAACATCAAAACTCCAAAATATATGATGCAAACATTTATAGTATTAAAGGAAGAAATAGATAGTTCTACAATAGTAGTAGACTTCAGTTTCTTACTTTCAACACTTCCAGTAATAGACAGAACAACCAGACAGAAGATCAATAAGGAAATAGAAGACTTGAACAACATTATGGACCAATTGGAACTAATAAACATATATAGACTATTCCACCCAGCAATAGCAGAATTCACATGTTTTTCAAATTAACATGGAGCATTCTCTAGGATAGACCATATTTTAGACCATTAAAAATGACTTAATAAATTTAAAAAGATTAAAATCATACAAAGTGGAATGAAACTAGAAATCAGTAGCAGAAAGAAAACTGGGAAATTCACAAATATGCAGAAATTAGATAATACACTCTTACATAACCAGTAGATCAAAGAAAAACTCAGTAGGGAAATTAGAAAATGTCTTGGAGACAAATGAAAATGAAAGCACAACATATCAAAACTTATGGGATGCAATGAAAGCAGTGCTGAAAGGGAGAAGAAATATCTAAAATCAGTAACCTAACTTTACACCTTAAGAAACAAAAAAGAACAAAGTAAACCCAAAGCTAGCAGAAAGGAGATAGTAAAGATTAGAGCAATGATAAACAAAATAGAGAATAGGAAACTAATAAAGCCAATGAAACAAGAATTGGTTCTTCTGAAAGATCAACAAAATTGACAAATATTTAGCCAGATTGATTAAGAAAAAGAATACTCAGATAACTAAAATCAGAGATGAAAGGGGACAATACTACCAATTTTATAGAAATAAAAAATTATAAAAGCACTATTAACAATTATATATCAACAAATTGGGTAACCTAGTAAAATCGAAAATTCCTAGAAACACACAACCTACCAAGACTGAAACATGAAGAAATAGAAAATCTGAATAGACCTAGAATGGGACACTTCCTAACTCATTCAGTGAGGCCATTATTACCCTAATTCCAAAGCCAGACAAAGGTGCCATGAGAAAACTATAGACTGATAACCCCTAAGAATATATGCAGAAAATCCTCAACAAAATACTAGCAAGCCAAATTCAGCAGCGTGTTAAAAGGCTTATACACCTTGACCAAGTGGGATTTATTCCTGCAATGCAAGGATGGTCAAATCAGTCAGTGTAATATACCACTTAAACAGAATAGTGGAGGATAAAGACCACATGATCATCTCAATTGATGTAGAAGATTGATAAAATTCAATACCTTTTTATGATAAAAATGCTCAACAAACTAGAAATAAAAAGAAACTTTCAATATAATAAAGGCCATATATGAGAAGCCCATAGCTAACATAATACTTCATGATGAAAGACTGAAAGCTTTTTCTCTTGAGATCAGGAACAAGACAAGGATGTCCACTTTCACTACTTCTGTTCAACATAATAGGACTTCAGTGAGTCCTACCCAAAGCATTTAGGCAAGAAAAACATTATTTAAATTGGAAAGGGAGAAGAAAAACTCTCTGTTTGCAGATTACTTGATCTTCTGTATAGAAAACCCTAAAGATTCCATCAAATAGAATGTTAGAAGTAATAAACAAATTAAGCAAAGTTCTAAGATACTAAAGCAACTTTACATTATATACATTATTGTATACATTAGCATTAAACAAACTGAAAAGGAAATTAAGAAAATTCAATTTACAGTAGTATCAAAATGAATAATATACTTAAGAATAAACTTAAGTAGGTGACAGACTTACACACTGAAAACTACAAAGTGTTTCTGAAAGAAATTAAAAGAGGAAACCAACATATGGGGGAAATCTGTGTTCATGGGTTGGACCCTTAATCTTTCACCATATACAGATTAACTTAAACCAGATCAAAGACCTAAATGCAAGAGCTAATACTATAAAATTCTTAGAAGAAATCATAGGACTTGATATATACAACACCAAAAACATAGACAACAAAAGAAAAATTAGATAAGTTGGGCTTCATCAAAATTAAACTTTTGTGCATCAAAGGACACTATCAACAAAGTGAAAAGGCAACCCAAGGAATGAGGGAGATCCTTGCAAATCATAAATCTGATAAAGGATTGATATCTAGAATATATAAAGAACTCCTATGCTTAACAACAACAAAAGAACAACCTGATGAAAAAGTAGTCAAAAGACTTGAAATAGACACTCCCCAAAGGAGTTATACAAATGATGAATATGTAAATGAAAAGATGCTTGACATCATTAGGGAAATGCAAGCCAAAACCACAATGAGATACTGCTTTGTACCCATTGGGATGGCTATTATAAAAAAGAATTTTTTTTAGGTAAGTATTGGTGAGGATATGGAGAAATTAGAACTCTTGTACATTGCTTATGGGAATGTAAAACGGTATAGCCACTGTGGAAAATAAATGATGTTTCCTCAAAACAAAACATAGAATTTCCATGTAACCCAGCAATTCCACTTCTGGGTATATACCCAAATGAATTGAAAGCAGGGATTCAAAGAGATATCCTGTACACCCACGTTTGTAGCAATATTATTTACAGTAGCCAAAAGGTAGAAGCAAACCAAGTGCCCCTCAGTGGATGAATGGATAAACAAAATGCTGTGTATACATACAATGGGTAGAACAGTTGGTTCATAGAGACGGAAAGTAGTAGAGTGGTTCCTAGAGGCTGAGGGAAGGGAGTGGGGAGTTAGTGTTTAATAAGTACAGAGTTTCAGTTGGGGAAGATGAAAAAGTTCTGGAGATTGATGGTAGTAATGGTTGTACAGCAACATGAGTGCACTTAATGCCACAGAACTGTACATTTAAAAATGGTTAAAATGGTAAATTTTATCTTGTATATATTTCACAAAAACTTTTTTAAAATATTACCAAAAACCAAAAGTTAATATAGCCTAGATTCTCCTAGCTATGTTTTATTACCATTCATCTGTCATTCATCAGTTTGTATAGACTCACCAGCCTTTTACCACTTAGCTGTCCATACTCCAAGCCAGTTCTTCTCACAGTGTTTCTTCTAGTTCACTGCAGTTTAAGGCTCAGAAGCTCCTCTTTGAGAAATCAGTGTGCTACATCCATTTAAGAACATTTTGTCAAGCAAAGGCATCTGAGTATTCTAAATCAATAAAGGAGACAAAGACAAATAAGGCTGGTAAGTGATTTTTTAAAATATTATTGACCAAAATTACAAAAGCAGCACATACTTAATGAAAAAAATGGAAGTAATTCAAGACATACAGAATTTTAAGTAATGGTCCTGTCCCTCATTCCCCAGAGGTAACCATTGTTAGTAATTTGATATATATACTAACATATATATATATATACTTCCAGAATGTGTGAATTATATTTTTTCAAAAATGGAATTGTGCTAATTTGAACAAGGTTTTAAATGTTTTTAAAATGTCTTTATCTTCACTACCATCATCACTAAGATTTATTGAGGCTTATGTTAGTCAAAGTGCTTTACAGTCATCTGATTTAATCATTATACAGATCTTATGAAGAAGTCTTATTTAATTTTTCAGTTGAGGAAATTAAGTGCAGAGAGATGAAATGACTTGCCCACAACCACACCACTAACAAGTAGTTAAGCGAGTAGAACTATGATTTGAAAAAAATTGCTTGATCATAAATTTCATGTCTATAACTTCTTTGCCTAAAATCATTGATAGATAGTCTTTCAAGTTCACACATATAGAACTACCTCATTCCATTTAATAACTGATCATACCACTACGTCTTCCTTAAAACATTATTTTTCTTTAACATTCCAGACACCATGTTTGATTTTTCTCATTCCCTCTTGGGCTGCAGTTCCTCAAATCTTTTTTTTTTTTTAAGCTGAATTGTTTAATGAATGTATTCATATAAGTGCATTTTTTTTTACAATTTTTTTGATGGGGAGGTAATTAGGTTTTTATTTATAACCTCCTCCCTCCTCATTCTTTTTTGTAGATTTATTCTCTACTACCAGGCTACTGCTTATTAGAGGTTTTCAAAGCCTTCATTGCTCTTACTTTATATTCTTGCATGAGCTGTTTCATCTTCTCCTGTGGCTTCAGATACTACCTATGACAGTGACTCCTAAATTTATCTCCCACTCCAGACTTAACTCTCTGAGCTCTAGACCCATATATCTCAGTGCCACTTGGACAGCACATTAAACTGAATGTCAGACCTGAACTTATATATCCACTATTTTTTCTTACCTGCACCGTATCAAAGGAGTAATGAGTTTATAAGCTGCTGTGTGAAATAATACTGCCTTTTATGTATCCTAAATTACCTCATTTAAATTTCAAAGGATGATCCCTCATACTTGATCATCAAGTATATTTACTTTCCCTGGTCCCTAATAGTGTTTCTCTCTACCAAATTTTCCATTATACCTGCCACCAGCATGACATTAAATTGTCTTAGAACCTTTAGTCTTTAGGAAAACATGACTATTTTTAGCTTTTCCTTGCAGTAGAATCTTTTCTAGACCATAGTAAAATGTCAGGTAATCTGTGTATTAAATGCTAGGGATTCAAAGATAGATAAAACATAGAATGCGCACTTAAAGTATTCATGGTCTAATATTGGTTATTTTGTTTCTTGCTTTGTATAAGCATTCATGTATACTCAGACTAAAAGGTCTTCTGACTGTTCCAAAGTAGAGAAAATTTTCAATCATAGTAGCCCCTGGCACAGACAACTTTTAATGTGCATATAGTATAAGGGAAGAGATTATTATATAGGGCAATGGTAGAGTTGGCTTGGCCCCAGAATTTGGTATAGGTAGGATAAGCTGTTGTTACAAAGAGACCAAGAAATATCATACTTAAATAAGATAGAAGTTTATTTCTCATGTAACAGCAGTCCAGAAGTGAGTACCAGGGCTAGTAAGGCAGCTTGTATCATCCTTAAAATGTGGTTTGCCTCTCTGGAATCATAGTGGCTGCTCTACTTGTTATCATCTCCCTGCTAGTGAGAAGAGAGAAAGAAGTGGGGCAGAGCAGACAACTTCCCTTTAATGATGTGGTCCAGGATTTGTGCAGGTCACTTCTGTTCATGCCCCATTAGGCGGAACTTAGTTACATGGTCACATCTCATAGTGAGGAAGGCCAATAAATACATTCTCTAGCTGGATGATGTGTCCCCAGTTAAAAATCTGTATTACTAAAAGAAAGAATGAGAATGTATGTGGTAATAATTAGCGGTCTTTGCCATATCTTGTGACTGACTAGTAAAAGTTGCCTGGAGAGTTTCAAATATCACAAGACTCCATAATGTGGAATTAAATGTTTAATCAGTTTTATCAGTTATACGAAGTTGCTTGTCATTCATTTCTGCCATTGTTCTGTGGGAGATACCAAATATATTTAATAAAGATTTAATTAAGTACCCTCTATTGCTTCTTTGAACATCTTTCCAAGAGAAGAATCAGTAATAAAATTATCAAACATCTGAAAATTTTAAAACTAATTGCCAATTTAAAGTCAGATTATCATAGTCATAAATGATTAAGTTACAGAAAACTTCCTACAACTGATCTGCTTGTCCCAAGATCCTTTGTATTATGTAATCAGAAAATATCTCCTTGTTGAGAAGAGAAATATGGAATAAAATGTATTTGTCTCTTCTTGCCCAGTTCTTGATTAAAAGAAAAAAATCAACAATAACTTGTATAGAAAGGAAGAAATAATTCTAAAATAGTTCAGATGTTGTGCTATAAATTGCTTTTCTTTAATACTGATAAGAAAGGTGAAGGACATAGAATGTTTAAAATCATCTCACTTGCTAAGCAAAGAGGCTTATTGACTGACCAATGAGTCTAAGGTGAAGACCTCAAATAAAACTATTTATGCTGCCTTTTTATCATAAATTACAGATCTAAACATTTTTCCGGCAATAAATGTAAAGCCATAGGACTGTGTTGTCAGATTGCTTTATTCTTGACCTAGTCTTGACCCATCTGAAATGCAAACTCTCAAGGCTTATGGTTACCTCTAAAAGCTTGTAAAACATGTTTTAGAGGATTGCATGAAGGCATAAAATTTATTTTAGGTACTACTTTATTTGGAAATGCCTTTAGCTTCACACTATTGTTTGCTACCCTTCCTTTTTTCCTTTCTTTGTTCCTCAAAACTTTTATCTCAGTGTGAAGTGTGAGTCTGGGTGGTAGGGGAATAAAGTAGTTCACTCTGGTTTTTCTCTACTGAAGCTTCTAGTATTAGAATAAAGGTGCTTCTGGTTGTTTCTGATCAAAGCCTTATTTCTTCTATTATACATTGTCAGTACTTTGCCATAAACTAATTTTCCACCTATCAGAATTTAAAATGTTTGTATCCTTTGTTCCAAGTCTTTATTTCCAGAAATATGTTCTGTCAAAATATTTAGATAGGTATGCTAGAATATATGTTCAAGTAAGGGAAGAGAGTGTCACTTTTTACTTTGTACATATATGGGTTTTTGTTATGGTGATGATGGTGGACATTTTGTTGTTTTTTGTTGTCTTTAACAAATGTGCTACTTTTGGGATTTTTAACAACCATTTTGTTTCTTAATCATCTTTGAGCCTATTTTGTCTCTTTGTAAACTTAGAACAACCAGAGTTTTTGTTTTGTTTTGTTCTTTTTTTTGCTTGACAGAATGTTTTTGATTCAATGGAGATACCACACTGATTTCTCAAAAAGAAACTTCTGAGTCCTAGATTACAATGAGCTAGAAGAAAGACTGAGAAAACTGGCTTAGAGCCCGGCGTGGTTGTGTGGTAAGTCTGGTGACAAAATTGGCTATATTTGATGGTAATCAGAGCCTTAGTTAATGGACATATGCATTACATGGTAAGAGATATTATGCAGAAACTTTGTTCATTCTTAAAGGAAAGGAACTAGAATTTGCAGATAGCTTATTATGTGCCATATATTTTATACATGCCATCTCCTTCAATCTTTCAAGTAAATAATTATTTTCATTTCAAAGAGAAAGAAACCAAGGCTCAAAGAAGCTGAGTAAATTAATCAAGACCAAAACACAAGATCGTAAAATAAAAACTTAAAATAGTTTGTCGTAGTTTACTATTTGGCATGCAGAGAAATTGCTGACAGCACTGTCACCTAATAGTAGATAATCAGATGGATAATCTGATCTGCCAAATTGCTGATCTCCTAGTTTAGTCTTGGTATCAGGAGGGTAGGGGAGAGCAGGGTTTATAACCTAGTTATAGGAGACTCAACAGAGGATGGCTGAGGAATGAACTGTGTAAACCAGGATCTCTGAATTGTTAATCCTATACAGTCTCATTTTTTTTAACCTGAAATTGAAGTTGATGTTTTTATTTTATCAAAGTTTTACATTAAACAGTTAGTTTGTGTCTGAAGTGTTATGTATTAGGATAATATTTAATTATCATCCTTCATAAACTGTGGAGCTCCCTTGTTGAGAGCTTTTGTGGTAGCCAGGCAATCCTTCAATAAAGCTTTTGTTCTCTTTGTTAATCTTGAAACAGTTGGAAAGGTTTTTAAACCAAGGTTATTTCTTTTAATCCATGCAACATTTACTCCATTTCTGTTCTTTTTAATAGAATTGGAGGAAAAGAATGGTATTTTTTCAGAATATTGGGATTCATTCTTGAGGAAGAGAAGAGAGAGTGTTTGACCTATTCAGAGTATTATGGATGACTTAAGGACACTGGAACTTTTTTTTCCCCTGTCTAGGAAATAAGTGCTTTGGAAAATATGAAAAATGAGAATTTTTAATGTCAGCAATAGGGAAAAAATTCAATTTATAGAACTCTTATTTTAATATTTATGAAACCCATGAAAACTTGAGCAGCTGTATGTCCAAAATTACAGAGAATGTGCTGCCTTAGTTTTGAAGATGAATTGAAATTTTGCCTAGATAAAGGGACGTTTCTTAAGCTTTTTGCTTTATTTATGATAGTCAAGAGTGTGTATGGACAACCATTTTTAGTAAATTCAAGATGTGTACTATATTTGATCACCATTGTTTTAAGTTTTGCTCTTGAACACTGAGAAAGAATACAAAGAATATTATGGCACAAGTACCTAAGTACCTGTTTACCTCTTTAGATGCTGGTAGACCACTTGTTCTGATAGTCTTTAGAATTGGAAAGAGTGTCAAATACACAGAAGCCAGAGTCATCTTGGCCAGATGGTGTTTGATACAGATGGATGGTTAGTTGTCATGCAGATCTCCTAGTTGGTAACTTGTTGCTGCCATCTGACTCAAAGAATCATTCACACACACTGGCTGTCAAAAGCATCTTCTCTTCTGTCTGTTTTAGCTGTCATGTCTGTGCTCTGTACAGAAGTGTTGACAAGACATTGCTGTTGTACATTTTCAATGTGGTTGTTAGTGATTTTTCTGTTTTGTGGGTTCTTTGATAGTGCTGGAATGTACTTTGTAATTGTATTATTTTTAAAAAACTACTGTAATAGTGCAACAATTATCTGACCTTTTAAAAGGACTTTTCAAATTTTAAGTTTATTAACATCTTGCTCAATGAACAAAAGCATTTAATAAAAAGGAAAAAAGCTTCTTATTTCTGTTAGTTTCCAAACATAGCAAATGAACTGAATTCTGCTGGTTATTTCCCAATTTGATAGACTATCCTCTTCTGGACTTTCCCTCTCATAACCTGGTGGCCAAAATCTTTAAACTATTTTCTGAATATGTATTTTCTCTTCTTGGTTTAGTACCTTTGTTTCTGATGGTATAAGCTTCCCTTTTTTTCCGATGATATAAGCTCCCCCAAAAAAGGAGGAAAAAATCTTCACACATTGCCTTTTTATTTATTTTTTTTTTTTGCATCTGTTTTCTGAAACTTAATTTCCTTTTGTCTTATTTACCTACTGACCTACTCTCTCTGTTTTGTTTTCCTTATAGAAATATGAACAAAACCTTTTCTCCATTCTTCAGGTCACTTCTGAAGGCATACCTATTTGTCTGATATTTCCTTAACAACTTAATTCATTTATTTATTTGACTAGTATTTATTGAGCATCTCATTATGTGCCAGGTAGTGTCCTATACTCTGGAGATATCAGGAGAAAATAGTCTCTGCCTTTGAGTTTAAGGAGGTCATATTCTAAAGGGAAATCACACATGTAAACAACTAGACTAGAATACTGTAATTGGTATAATGTAAGTATAGGGAAAGAGCAGTAAAAGAACATGGATCATTGTTACTCTGTTTCCCCTGATATCTTCCAGAGTATTCGTTTTCAAATTATTACAGAATTTGCTTGAGTTTATAAAGTACTTTATTAAGTGGTTTAAGAAATAGTTTAAAACTTCAACTTGAAATTGTTGATCTATTGATTTTTTCCAGCTAATGAATATATTTTCAGTATTACTCACTTATTATATGTTATATGCAGATGTGCTTAAGTATGTTTTTTAAGCCAGAAACTAGAAGATGAAAATTACCTGGCAGAGGTTTTCTGAGTTGGTTCCAAAAGAAAATACATGTCGTTTGGTTTCCCATTAAGGGGACGGAAAATATGTAGTAGATGGGCAATGGGCTGAGGCTTGAACAACTTAACATATTTATTTTGAGCCTGTTTGTAACTTA
The DNA here is from genome assembly GCF_036321535.1 of Camelus dromedarius. Lineage (NCBI taxonomy): Eukaryota > Metazoa > Chordata > Mammalia > Artiodactyla > Camelidae > Camelus > Camelus dromedarius. The sequence goes on from NC_087439.1 coordinate 38,190,577, forward strand.
CTCCTTTTTTGTACTGGTTACTTACAAAAAAGGTATATAGTAGAATATATACCTATCAAAAAGTAGTGAAAGAATAGGTAACTATTGTTTGATGTTTATGAAAAGCTTTGCCTTCTTTAGAGAAAATTCTAAATACACAGAAGTAGATAGAAGACTATAACATCAACATTTTTGCTGATTCCTCAGTCCTGGTGGCTCTGTGTAGCCAGGTAAATTAAGTTATTACAGAATTTGCACTTGGGGTTTAAATCCTCCTCATAGTCAATCTACCCACTCTTTCTCGGGGCTTGGATATAAATTTATGTAGGAATAAGAAGTCTTATTCTGGGAAGCCTAGCCCTAGACTGGAATTTGGTATTTAAGGTTCTGTTTTGAGACTCCTAGTCATAGGACATATGGTTCAGACAGATTCACAAGATTTATTGTTATATTCATAATAATAAAATTTACTTGGATTTTCTTTTAATTGGATTCCTTTTCTTTTCTTTTTTTTTTTTTTTTCCAGTAAGCATGTACTGAATACCTCCTGTGTATAAGTTACTTTGCAGAGTTTAATGGGAGTATCAAGTTATATAAGATTACCTCTAAGCAACATGCAAAGACAACACACAGCTTGGGTTACTGATCAGCTTTGTCAGTTACTCATGTTTGAAGTGTATTACTTACAAAATTTC